>NC_091502.1:10948894-11573894 GCF_947461875.1 Haliaeetus albicilla | reverse complement strand
CAAGAACACTGCAAGAAATGCAGGGGAAAGACATTTCATTAGTCAGCCTAGGATAAAAAAAAAAAAAAATCAAGTTCAATTTCTCTATTTGCTACATACTTCACTGAGTTTGGAATAATTAGTGAAAACTCAGGGTAAAAGGTTACCACAAATAAGTCAACAGCATGGCTAGTTATTTGAGTTAAATCAGTATATGGTAAAAAAAGGTAACATTTCATTTCTTTTTATTCTTTTGAACTGTGTCACAGAACCTTTCAAAGAAAAGCAAGAGATATCTGAGTTAATCTTGCATTTGCCATGAACTTTGCATACGCCTATAGAGAATTGACACATTAATGATTGTCGTGGTTTAATCTTAGCTACGCAGCCACTCACTCACTTCCCCCCCACCTAGTGGGATGGGAGAGAGAATCGGGGCGGGGGGGGAGTAAAACTTGTGGGTTAAGATAAAGACAGTTTAATACGACAGAAAGGAAGAAAATAATAATGATAATAATAACAATAAGAAAATGAAAATAATAATAATAAAATGACAATAATAATAATAAAAGAATTGGAATATACAAAACAAGTGATGCACAATGCAATTGCTCATCACTCACTGACTGATGCGCAGTTAGTTCCTGAGCAGCAAACCCTGCACCAGGTAAGCTCCCCCTGGTTTATATACTGGGCATGACATCACATGGTATGACATACCCAGTCTTTGGCCAGTTTGGGTCAGCTGCCCTGGCTGTGTCCCCTCCCAAGTTCTTGTGCTCTTCCAGCCTTCTGGCTGGGCTTGAGAAGCTGAAAAATCCCTGACTTAGTATAAACACTACTTAACAACAACTGAAAACATCAGTGTTATCAACATTCTTCACATACTGAATCAAAAATATAGCACTATACCAGCTACTAGAAGGAAAATTAACTCTATCCCAGCCGAAACCAGGACAATGATGAATGATTTTTTCACAAGCCTGAGCTCACAATGTATTGGCGCTTAATGTTTTACCCGTAAAGACAGTATAGTGACATTTCCTGATTCATCAGAGTATTACAGGGATAAAACCATATAATACTACAATCTACAGTTAACAGCATGGATATTAAGTGCCCAAAATGAAAAATGCAAGTGAAGATACAGGATGGTAAAGGGGAAGGGACATGGATACCTTCTTCTATCAGTAAATAAAGAAAAGTCTCTGGAGTTAAATGCTCTCTGTTACTGTCTGCTGGAGAGAGCAGAAAATATAGTTTTCCTTTCATGGGCTTTTTTTCCCCAACAGCAATCAAATTACACTCTGAGAGGTCTTTACAGGATATATAAAGTATAAACCAGAAGCATGGAGGGTGATAAGGAAAAAGAGAAGAAGGAAGGGAGAACTGTCCAGATTGTGGGAACAAGTGCATGCTTAACAGAGAGGACCCTCCTCAGTGACCCTCTCCACTGAGGACTTTGTAACCAACAATGCCAGAGGTGACCTTGTGGTGTAATGCTCTTTACTGATATTGCAAAGCACAGGAGGAAAGTTGAGTGACCCTGGAAAGAGAAGAGCCATCTCCAGTAGAGCTGAAGTCATTGTAGTTGGGTGAAAAGATGGAAACTCATGACCAGAACTATCAATGTTTCACCTTAGGGCCTGAGATGACCCTGCCTTTGTATCCCCATGGAAACACAGGCATTTTTGTGTACCTGGGAACAGAATGTGATAGGGAAGAAAACAGAGATGTTAAGTAATGTTTATTGGGCCTAGTCAGAGGCCACCAGGGACCTGACTTAAAGATTGGTACTAGAAACTAGCATGAGCTAAAGGGGTTTATTCATTACTCATTTCTGTAGGCTATAGCTGTGTTTTCCAGAGTTCCAGCAAAATTCTCTTGACTCGCAACATATTCTCTCTTTGTTTTGAGTATAACCTTATTACCAATAATCAGGGAAGTCTTCCATTTAAATTGTGTCTTCAGGATAGATTTAGTTTTTACATATGCCTGGATAGTGCCTTAGGCTGATGCTTTATGTTAATTGTAAGAGGAACCTCTGGATATTGAAACCCTTCCTGTTGCAAATAATAGCTGTCAGAAGGCTTACAGACAGAATTTACTGGGGCTGACAATAATTCATTTTGTGGAAAATGGCCATGATTTGTATTGTGGTAACATACCAGTGTTAAGATGGTCTGTACAGTATTTTTTAATTCATATTAACTTGTCAGCTTTATGGTGCATTTTGTTTGGTCCTTACTCTGTATTTCCCTCTCTCCTTCCTCCTCCCAGTTTTTTTCTATCCCTCCTCATACATGATGCGATAAGCATCTAGCCCTCTCACAGCATGTAGAGGGCCTATAGATGCTTTCTGGCTTTCACAGATGGTGTTTGTGTGCTAACTTTATTGCTGCCACCTTTCTTTCCTAACAAAAATTTCAGAGCACACACTCATCTTACAGGGAAATATGGTAGAAACATCCATATTCCTGTAATCCTCAGGCAGGTACTAAGGTACTTTTAATTGCTAAATACTCCTGATAAGGCAGTCCTCCTGTGTGCATATCAGTTTCAACTCTATTTGACATCCCATTCCTACCCCAGCATGGCCACAACAGCCTGTGCTGCAGTGATGTATCAGAAGGCAGCCAGTGTGGGAAGAACCCTCCAAAAAAGCAGATTTTTAGTGTAGTGTTGAAGACAAAAATTGACTCATCTGAATTTTTTGAGAAATCATGAAATTTGAGATCTGAAAGTTGTGTTATTAAAATAACTGGCTTCATCTCCTTGTCTTCAGAAATTAGGTCTTCTTTCGAATGGCACTGGGTTTTCCTGTGTCTGCTCGCAAACCAGGGTATATTTTGGGCCTGCAACAGCACAAACCATGATAAAAGACCTTGTGCAGCATGTCTGCACAGGCTGGCTCACACGAGAACTCAGCAGAACTTGACATGCCCTTGACAGCATGTCATATCCTGGGTTTTACTCAGCTGGAGGGGAAGAGAAGTACCTTGGGCTGGTGGCATCCAGCTTCCAAATGTAATGTATGCTCTTTTGAAAATTTTGTATGTATGCCGTTGTCTCTGGTGAGCTAAAAGAGACTTAACTCTTCCTGGAGTTGCATAGAAAACTGACCCAACTAGCTCTTATTTGCCTTATCCTTTCAGTTCTTAAAATATGATAGTGCCACCATGAAGCTGAAACAGAGGGTAATAAAGAAATTAAAGCTTGCAGGTAAAGGACAGATAATCACAGGTACCCAGAAATCAAGCACTGGTCATAGACATGTATGGCCAGGTGAATCCTAACCACAAGATTCAGATTGTACTATGAAAAATGCTTTTTACTTCAGCTATTCTAAACACAACATTTGAAATCTTTTGCTAAGAAATAAATTAAGTCAAAGTGAGAAATATGAATGTTTTGTTCAAGTTTTTGACACTTTCAATTTTATTTCAGATGTTAAATGTACCCTTCAGATGCTGTGGATCAGCATTCAGCCTTTGTTAATTTTTTGGCACGTTACTATTTGATCCCCCAAACAAAAAATATTGCTTGTTTAAAGTTTATTAATGTGTCAGTTCTGTGCCCATAAATCTAATGGGTTTTTGCATCTACAGTACCCATATTTTTACACAAAAATCCTTTTTTTGTTAAACATAAAATTTAAGTTAAAACCAAAGATAATGAAATTATGAGATATATTAGGATATAATTCCATCAATGTTGAAAGACAATAGAACAACCACTCAGTTAATGTAGAAATTATTAGTGCCACCTATTGGCAGGCAATGCAAACATAGCAAGCTAGAAAGTAGAAAAATAATACAAAAATAAAAAGCTAATTGATTTCCAAAAGTGAAACTTCCTTTAAAAAAAAAAAAAAAAAAGTGGGTTTTTTTTCCTGGCATTCTTGTATGTTTTATCTCCCTCCATGCAATTCGAAAAATATTTATAGGAGCAGTGACTTTTAAGTAGATAATGGAGATACCACTGAAAAACAACTTTGGAAGTTATGAATGCTACTAATCAAAGTGGGAAACACTATTCCAAAGAATCTGACTTTATTCTAGAGATTTATGTTTGTTCAGTCAGGAAAGGAAATGTACGATGTTATCTGCATGTCTAGCCAGACAGTATGGGATAAAGATGACTAAAAATAAACTATTCATAGAGTCTTTTGGGGAATGACACTGTTGATTACCAAAACCCACTGAAATGTCAATCTATTCAGTACCTTTCAAAAATGCTCAAATTATTACAGCTTGTTCCAATTTGGTTTATTTTATCAATGTGTTATGGCAAATTTTGTAGAGAAATTTTAACAGAACTACAATTTATAATGAAAGATATGAAAGTACTGGGAAAAATTTCCATAAAATACAACATGCTTTTGTGACCACTGTGTATTTAATACAGTGAAAGTGTGAGTATAATTATTTCCATGTTTATTATATATATGGAAATACTGGTTTGAATGCCAGATATGAGTGTGGATAGCAGCATGAAGGGTCAAGTGTCATAGATCTGGCCAAGCTCAACCAATTTGCTGAATCCTGTGGTTCTGCCTGCAGGTTTAGTAAGCACCATGTCGATTACGTCTTCCTGGACATGAAAGAAAATAAAAGAGCCAGAAAAGTAAGCCACTTGCAACAAATCATTCGAATTTGACAGTGAAATATTGCTAAGTGCTTTATCAGTAAAAAGATTCAAGTCTTTTTCTGCCAACTTTCTATAATTTTGTTTGGAATAGACTTCCTTGGCTTGCTTAGGAGAATATCATGAGGCAGTGTTAAAAGCTATGTGTGACATCTGCTGCTTCTTTTCTATCTACAGTTGCTCTGTCACAGAAGGAAATAGATTATTCCAATATAATTTTGTCTTGACAAATCCATGTTGACAGTTACTAATTTCCCTGTTTTGTTTTAGATGCTTACAAATAGTTTGATTATTTGTTCTGGCATTTTTCCAGGAACTGAAGTTCATCTAATTTCCTATTCTTTCACATTCCTTTCGAAGATCACTACCACATTTGTTCCTAATTGTCACCTATTGTCCTTGACTTTTCAGAGGGACTTGTATCATCTCCGGTATTTCATCAGCTAATTCTTCAAGTATCACAGCATCACAGCTAATTGAAAACATCTAAATTAGTAATAAGTATTTAACCTGTTCCTTCCCACTTAAAGCCTTGGGCTTAAATTTTCTTCATTGTTACTTATTACTGTAATACTGAACTGCATCTCACCCTTTTAAATAAGAGTGATGCAGAAAAAGTATTAAAAAACATGTGTGTCACTATCAGCTCTTGATTGCTTTTCGTCTTTATTTGAACCGCTATTTAGTCGGTCTTTGTCTTATTTTTTCTGTGATTAAAGAATTTTTTTTTGTTGTTATTGTGGCCTTTGGGAATGAAATCTATTATGTGCCTTGGTAATTTTTGATTCTGTAGTATCACATTTATGCAATACTTCCCTACCCTTAGGAAGTGACCCAGCTTCACCTTTTTGGATGCTGTCTGGAAAGCTCAAAATTTAGCACTATTGCTCATAATTTTACTTAGACTTTCTGTTCTGGCATAATTTGCATTTATGCCCTTAATATTGCTCCCTTAAGAAACTCCTAGATTTCTTAAATTCCAATGATGTCTTACAAGACAATTCTGAGTTTACTGAAGCCTACTTTCCTGAAATCCGATGCTTTTATTTTGCCGTTCTTCCCTTTTCCTATCATATGGTTCATGAACTCTATTATTGTATGGCTTTTCTCACTCACTACTGATTTTTACCCTGATGTTCTTGACGAATTCCTCCCTAGTCATTACAAACAAGGAAAGAAATCTCTCTTTTATTTGAGTTCTTCACTATCTGCATTTGTAACTGTTACCAGTTCATAGCAAGGACTCTGTGGGCTGTTCACATCTTTTCCCAACAGAAGTACACACAGTTAAAATGCCTCACTAGCCTCAAATCCTGTCATGTGTATAATTTTGCCATTTGCCCACAAGAAATCTCATCTACTTGACCATTTATGCTGATAGCCTATTGTTCACCTCTCTACTTTGACAACATATCAGTCAGAATTCATAACACAGACAACATCCCCCAGTAATCAGAGTGGGCCCAGCCAGCGCTGGGGCAACTCATTGAGCACTGAAGATAAGAGATGTATCTCTAAGCTCTAATTAAGAGCCAAAAACACTCAGCAGAAGACCCTTCCCAAGCGCTGCTCGTTGCAGCATTCTAGGATTTTTTTAGTTTGCTGCAGCACAAGTTGGGTTACTTACCTATTTATTTGTGAGAAGATTATCTTTGTGTTCTTAAAATCACCTTTTCCAATGTACAATTAAAAGAAAAAGTCATAGGTAGATATTGCCAGAAAATAAAAAAGGACTCTCAAAGACTATTTGGTTCTTAGTTTAATGCACATCAGTAAATATAGCCAATGAGGTAAAGATCAATAGAATCTCTTTTCCTGTTATGTTTGTGCAATAGATAGAGATTTGCATTTAGTCAAAATTCCTCAGCTTTTACTGCAGCTTAATAACTGTCTTGCAGAGCTTTTATTTTTTGCTGTCTGAAGTCAGAGGGAATTTTGCTGCTGACTTCAATGGAGAAAGATTTCACCCGAAGCAGTTCAGTCTAATGATTTCTTATTAAAATACTGGAGCCTAGTTTGATCTTTATTACGTCAGACAACTGCATTCACATCTCTGTATTCCAAGGATCTTCTATTTATAAAGTGGATATCACTGAAAGGCTGCCAATTATCAAGGTGATGGAATCTATACTACAGCAGATCCTTTCCTTTTTGAAGTATTTGTGAATAGAGTTCCATGGACTTGTGGGTTTGTGATGGGGAATTTTCAGCTGTACATCTTTCACCGCTGCCAGCAGATATAATGTAGGGGACTGAAGTTCAGCAATCAGCTAATTGATTACAGCATCTGGCTCAGTGCTTGCCACAATCTTCCTTTTTACCTATCTGATTTTCACAATACCATTAGCTTCTTTATCCTTTCCCTTGAGTACAGATATCTTCTGTTAGAACTACATGAACTACAAAAACTAGAGAATGCAAGACCTTCACTGCTTTGCTTTCTCTTTCAGCTTTTTAATACAGAAGGAGACCCTTAGGTGCTGTTTAGTAGTAGCATTATTTTGCTAGGGAACTAACAGCCAGCCCAGTGGGACTTTTCAGAAGTCATTGCTATGTTGTATGGCTTACCAGTGACACTGGACTGCATCACGTACCTTGCACACAGCCGGCTGATGTTACTGAATCTGAGAAACTGCCAAAACCATTGCAGTTATGGTGACCATTATGTTTCTCTGGAGGGATTTCACTCTTCCTTGAGAACCTCCAGAGTAATAGCATGCCAGTACTGCCGTACACCAGGATAATCATCTCGGCCACAGAGGTAGACAGGTAGGATGAAGGTGGATAAAAATAATGCTCAACTGCTTTTTTTTGTGGCATGGTATTTTATTTGGGTTGATAGCAATACAATTCTCTGTGCTCATCTGATTAGTGTGTACTAAACAGTCCTGTCCTTTGGTATGAAGAATGGCAATATTACAGAACCCCACCTGAAAAAAGTCCACTGTTAAGTGGAACACTGCTGTGTCTCAGGACAAACCGCAACACCTCAAGACTCAAGGTCTTATATAAAAAATTTATCACCCTGTTGTCTTCATCACTCTTATGGTGTTGGCTGTTTTTAAGCAATAATATAAAAATCATTTTCTTGGCTCTAAAACTGGTTAAACTATTGAGTAGTAGAAGCTGGAGGAAGTGTCACCGCACTTGCCCTGTTCGTATAAACTTTTCGTTTACGTCCTGTGCAGGATGGTTTCACACAGGAGACTGGATTCGATCTGACCTGGTGTGGAAGATCATACATTTTTATGCTGCTGGCAAGTTATTGACCAAAATATTGAGTTTTGTACTGCATGACACGTGCTATGAGGCAGACGTGCTATGAGATTTTTTTACAGATAACTCCATCAGAGAAAATTTTTAGCTGAAAACCTCAGTTTGCTGAAAATATTGTAGATTAAAGTATTATCAGGATTTTCTCAGACTACTTCAATGAAGTGTCATTTCATTTTTCAGGGCTGACACATTAATGAATTAATCAGAAAATGTGTTGAAGTAACAGACATAGCAAACCCAACACTTCCACACTTTAGTACATACTGCTCTTTCTAAATGCTGAAATAACTTCAGCTTACATCTACAGAAGAAATCTCTAAGACCACTCAATAAAATGTTAGTTTTGACTTAATGCCTTAACATTAAGACTCAACTTTTGGAATTTTATTTTAGAATATATTTTGCAGATGGATACAAAAATACTTGTTTTGTCATTCCAATGCACAAAAACCTCTTCAGCATGCAAAGCCATACATCTGTTCCTACTGCCTGAATTAGAAAAAAAATCCCACATATTTATTTACTTGAACATGATGACCGTGGTGGTGAAATAAGTACTATTTATGAGCAGAAGGATTTACATGACAGTTTTGTTATGGTCAAACAGTGCTCACAGCAATAAAATACAAGTTTCATAGAAGGCGACTTACACTAGGACCTTTATTTTAGTAATAATAAAGCACTTTTCTGTGCTGAACACTGGATTTAAGAAAATAAAGTACTTAAGGGAAATTAAGCATAAGATTGACTTCATGACATAGACAGATGTGGTGGTATGAAGGCTCCAGTACAAGTAACAGCCCACAAAAGCCTCATAAAGCGTTGACTCGAGGGGTTTCTTTGGAGGCTTTTTGCTATTTAACTGAAAGCAAATACTAAACCAGCTTCAGGAGGGAAGGTAAGCACTAGCATACAATACCCAATTAAGTGCAGGTTAAAAATAAATCAATCTGCTCCCTCAGTTCTGGAAATTCTCTCAAAAAATAAGGAGGGTATATTGCTTAGTGGAGCATTACATTATTAATTCAACTCCACAGTGTGTTGAGAATTGTGTAGTGCAGCTGTAGCTTAGCATCTTTTCAAAGCTTCCTCTTAACAGGGTTTTGTTTAACTTTGTATTTATTTTCTAAGGAAGAGCTAGATGGTGATTCCTGGAAAGATAGTCCTCATTTTAATCCTGGGCCACAGAACAGTCTGCTAGTGCAGGCTCCTGTGTAATGGAGGTCCAAGGGGACTTTTGAGAAACCAGTGGGTAAGCGATGGTTCAGATACACAGCAGCTCATGACCCACAGATTGTCTCAGCTCCACAGAGTTGGAGCTAAGCTGCTGCAGTGCTCAAGATCCGCATAGGAACTGAGTTAAACAGCAGATTAGCTTCAGCCTTGAACAGTTACAGAGCACCACAGAACTGGTGAATGAAGATAAGCTCAGCAGTTGTGAAGCTTCCCTCATAGCAAATCCGGGAGACGTAACCAATGAGATGATGATAAAGGTGTAATATTCATGAATATCAACAAAAGCCTGATCTTTGTTTTCCTGCCAATTGTCTGACACAGGACAGAGTTGTGAAAAGCTAATCAGAGGACTAGTCAGGAAAATTGGAATTTTACTCATGGACACTTTTGTGAGGAGACAGAAAAATATTTTAAGATTTCCCTGGTGGATACTTTACAGCATTAAATGTACAACAAATGGCTTCCTCGCATCCCTTGACTGCCTTCCAGCTTAACTGTGTTAAAACAGTAGAGTGCTAAAATCACTCTTTGGAAAGGAAGTAGCATGGTCATGCTTTGAAGTGCAATAAACATGTAAAAAAGAAAGTGCTGCTTACCAACATGAAAAAAATTATTTTTAAAAGGTAAGATGTTACTTCCTCCTTCCTTTTTTAAAGTCCCTATTTCCCAAGGGCTAAAAAAAAAGATATGGAGAAGTTGGGTGTTTTTCCATAATGTCTACTTCAAACAACCCCAAATACCTGAAAATACATTCTAGTGAAATCTTCCTTTTCAGCACCAAAAAATAAAGTAATATTAGTTAGAAATTAGATTCTTTTCTACCTAACTATAATTTTGAAAGAAAAACAAATTGTTACTTCCTGTGTTTTGACAGTATGGCCACTATCTGTAATGATGAGCATTAGTACTATTGACTGACTAAAAGAAAACCACCAAAACAGAGAAAGCACAGAAGAGAAATCTTCTGAAGCCTTAGTCCAGGAGTGTGTTGCACTTAAATTATAATGAGAAGAATAGAAAGGTAATTCTCAGATAGGACTATGTGGAAAATCCAGCTTCAGTCTGCAAGCCACAGACTTTCTTCTACAGCCTTGTCTTGATTTGCAGAGGGACCAGAATATACTGGCTTTACTAGAGCAGTTCCTTAGTGCTCTTCTAGTCTTGTAAAGATTAAGGAGAAACCACCAGTGTATGTGAAGGATACAATTTCATAATCAATCACATCTCTGGACTCACACATCAATGACAATCTTGGCAGAAGTGCAGCGTTGCAAGTTCCTGTTCAGATAAATGAGAAAATTAATTTTAAAAAGTAGAAGAATAGAAGAATCTTTTGTCTGGTTACTGAAAACCTGTCATTGTAATCGGTAAATTAAAAAGCTGTTCAAAAAGTGACAGAATTTAAAATAAAACTAAATACTATTTACTTAAAGGTATTTGGAAATACTAATGAGGTATATATTGAAATCTTGATAGTTTTCTGCTTTTCATAGCTTGTATTCTGAAGAGTATTTTCCTGGCTCATTTTCAGACCAATATAGCCAAAAGCTCAGCTGAATGGCAAATTTTAATTTCCATCTGATGACTGGTGTTTCACAAGAAATAAATCTATGCTGCTGGCATATTTCAGAATGATATTGTCAGAAGCCAAGGATCAAATCGGGTGGACGGACTGTTCCCTGCGTATCCCTGTGAGACAGAGGTTGCAATGGAAGCACATTGATAAGACACTTGTAGATTGCTGCTGCTGCACATGCTCAGTGTCGTGGTTTAACCCCAGCCAGCAACAAAGCACCACGCAGCCGCTCACTCACTCCCCCCCACCCAATGGGATGGGGGAGAAAATCGGGAAAAGAAGTAAAACTCGTGGGTTGAGATAAGAACAGTTTAATAGAACAGAAAAGAAGAAACTAAAAATGATAATGATAACACTAATAAAATGACAACAGCAATTAAAAAAAGGATTGGAATGTACAAATGATGCGCAATTGCTCACCACCCGCCGATCGACACCCAGCTAGTCCCCGAGTGGCCATCCCCCGCCCCAACTTCCCAGTTCCTATACTAGATGTGACATCCCATGGTATGGAATACACCGTTGGCCGGTTTGGGTCAGGTGCCCTGGCTGTGTCCTGTGCCAACTTCTTGTGCCCCTCCAGCTTTCTCGCTGGCTGGGCATGAGAAGCTGAAAAATCCTTGACTTTAGACTAAACACTACTTAGCAACAACTGAAAACATCAGTGTTACCAACATTCTTCACATACTGAACTCAAAACATAGCACTGTACCAGGTACTAGGAAGACAGTTAACTCTATCCCAGCTGAAGCCAGGACACTTGGTCTCCCCACCTTTCAAATGCGCAGATAATTTCTAAGCATAGAAACAGTTACTTTCAGAAGCTCTGCAGGTGACGTTTAGAAAAACAGGGGAATTTGTCAGTTATATAGCTCAGCTGACTCCCCAAAATAAGGCTCCAGACAACCAAGTGGCCTTCTTTCCTTCTGAATACTGGCATTTTATTTAGCAGATAGTAACAGAAAAGCACCTGAAAGGACTTGAGTCAGAGAGCTGATACAGTGCCTTGTCTGAGAGTGGACAGTAGTGGATAGTGGGTGCTTAAGGAAACAATGTAAGAACAAGAAAAGTTTATATGCTATCAGTCTCTGAAAATTAGTGGTTTAAGGATTTCTTAAATCAGGCATGACTTCCGATTTTTGTATTTAACAGACCCTGAAGAATTTTTTGTTCTTTCTATAAATTTGTCTGAATCCATTTCTACCTTTGTTCTTCATAATATCCTGTGGCAATGAGTTCCACATTTTAATTATGGGCATGTTAAGAAAGTACTTCAATTGTTTTAAACCTGTTGCTTGAAGAATATAATTTGACAGCTTCTTGCTCTCTTTGAGAGCTAATGAATGATCCATCACCCCTGACTTGTACCATATCACAGCTTTTCCAAATTGGAAGTCTTACTCTGTTTAATCTCCCTTAAAACCCAAGCTGTTCCATACTGTTGCTCATCCTTGTCACAGTCCTTCCTGCTTTTCTGTTTCTGCCTAACCCTTTTCAGATGAGAACATTAGAATGCACTGTACTACTGAAAAATATGTGTGTCCTAGTGATTTCTATGCTGCTTCAATGATGTTTTCTGTTTCATTCTAGCTTCCTTCCCTAACAACTTCTAATATCACATTTTGCCTTTCTGGGTTTGCCAGGCATTAAGCTCTCTTCATAGAACTATCATCACAGCTATTTTGCAATTGCTTTGCTAAATAGTCTTAAGTAATTTAGTGATCATCTTTGTAGATGCATAGATATGGTTGTTTTTCCCAACGAGCAGTATTTTGTATTTCATTGACCATTTTATTATCAGTCAATAATTGAGTGACACTATCAATCTCGAGATTCCTCTGCACCTCTTCACAGGCAAGCTCTGCATGCTTTTTGCAGGGCAGGGATGGTTACTGCTTAATACCCACATCCTGTAGATGCACTACCAACAGTGTGTAAGGGCCAAACATTAAAACACACTCAAAGATTGCCTAGAAAACAGTGGCAGATCTAAGAATGGGCAAAGGGGCAGCTGGCAATGGTAGTAGACTGCTCAAATGTTTTCACCATTTCTTCCCACTTTGGTTTCTCTACCATCCCAGCAAATTCTGATGGGAAGAGAAGCACAGTTCCCTTTCATTTCTTCAGCCTTAGAACAGAAAACTTCTGTTTTGTCTACAGTGACAAGGAACTGGAACCACTGATGTAAAATAGGTACATGCAGCTACTGGTTCACCATCAGTGACTGGAGCAGCCTCTGTTTTTCTGAAGTCATTCACAAGAAATCCTCTGACATAGCTTGGAGGTGAATCCCAGAAGGATTCTAGAAAGACAATGCAGCCCTGAGCTTTTCATAAAAAGAGAAAGGAGCAACTCAATATTAGCCTGGTAGTTTACCATATATCATAAATCGATATTTTCTATTCCTTTCAATCCATTCCTTGCAAATCAGGGGACCAAAATTTAAGAGGTGTACAAGGTCAGAAATACAGTCCTAACTGTAAACTACAGTGAGAGTGCCATATGAATCCCTATAGATGGTGAAAGGGATTTCATCATGAGAAGTAGTTAGGGAAGTACCCTGCACATCATGCGAGAGTGCCCTGAGGGGGAACAACCCTGCACTGGCAAACACAGTAGATGACCTTGTTCCTTAAGTGTTTTCTATGCCAAATTCCCATTGCCATGTAATTTATAATTAGTTGTCAGTCTATCTCAGTGGCCTGTATGGTATCTGAAGGTCTATTTGAACCAGAATCATATACTGATTAGTGCAGAGGGAAATTTCAAAATATCTTCCTCCATACCTTTCTGTGGTGAAACACAATGCTAATATACACATCTCATGAAAGCTTTTTCTCCCTGTATATATTTTTTACAACAAAAAAAGAATTCCCTTTATCCCAATTCTGTGATCATAATTATTTGAACAAATACTATCATCTGTGACTCCCATGCTATTATGTGACTCCCTTGGTACTGAATGCAAAGTCATTTTGACATACGGCTTACAGCTCAGATGGCATTTGGTTTACTTTTCCCTATGGAATTTGAAGTCATAGAAGTCACACTAAACAGTTCTGAAGGAAATCAAGCAGAAAACACTCATTTAAAATGAAAAGGACAAATAAAAAGTGTATACATCAGAAAACAATGGAGGGGAAAAAAAAGAATATGTAAAAAAGTTCACAAAATAGCAAAGTGGTCAATGGATTTTCTTTATGACTATCAATTACAAATTTGCCTGGCTTCTGAAATTTTTCAAGTAAATAATTTTTTACAGTCTGAACAAAATGTTCCCTGGGGAAGATGCTATCTTGGTTTGAAACCAAGTTCAACTTCAGCCACAATATATTTGCAATAAAGCAGATTTCTCTAAAGTATGGCCGCTTGTATTATGCATTAGTGATTAAAAAAAAAAAAAAAAAAAGATGTATCAATTCAATACTATGGAAACCTTAACAATCCAGAAGTCTTTCCCCCCCTGCCCCTTCCCCCAGATAGTGTCAATTCAGGACAGAACTGACCATAGTGACAAAGTGAGATAATGTTCTTCAGTAATTGGGGGTGGGGTGGGGTGTATTTCTAATATATTACAGGAGATGAATCCTGTGAAATTTAATTATTACAGCACTTTTTCTCTTACCGTATTTCTAATAGAAGGTCAACTTTTTGCATCTAACAGTGATAGCCTACTTTGTAAGTTAGTTATCTATTTCATTTTTATTTATTTTCAATGCGAAGTCATTCTGCTAAATGCTGTATTAATCCTCTGAAAAAGTCTTTTCATCATCGACAATATAGGAGGCCTAGAGCTATTAGGAGCCTGATTAGGGCTGCTAGGTTTGCCCTTGAGCCATAGCTAGTTTGAAAACAAATGAACTTATTTTCCTTATGAGTTTGCATGGACTTTGTTGGATTATAATGACATAAAAAGCTGATTTAAGATTAAACATGCTGAGGGCCGGACTGCTTGATGGGGCCAGTAGAGTGACAAAGATGGTGGAAGACTCCAAAGGTAGATCTTATGCAAGGAGGATTATAAGCTTTCTTTCCACACAGTAGATATGCTTTGGGAGGGTGTCAGCCATTGCTGCTCTTTACCATCTGAGCTAGAGCAATCCTTCCCACAGCAGCTCTAAACCTTCATCACCTCTGTGTGGCCATGGTCTGCAAGCAGAAACCTCCAGCTAGAGGGCTGGAACACATGGCTGCGCTGAGGATGGAATGGAAGTGTATCAGGGAGGCTGAAGGAGCTCCTCAAAACAATAATAAAAATATGAAAATGCAGAGTATTTTGAGATTTTTAGAGGAAGCAAACTGGAAATTCATCATTCAAAAATATAGCTAAGTGATGGAAATGAATTCAAAGAGGCTTTACTACGCAAAAAATAAAAGCTCTATGTGGATTCAGGCTCACTACTTCACAAAATATATACAGTTTTGATATCTTTGCACTAGAAATATTGCTCTTTAGCTAGCGTGAATCAACACAGTCTTCAGCACAGCTACACTGATTTACATGAGCTACAGACATGACCCATTGTATTTAATTTTAGGCATCTTATAATAAGAAAGATATTCACATATTGCAGGAAGATCAGAAGAAAGCTGCAAAAATGATTAGACTTCTGAAGTGATTGATGTATGAAGATTGATTGCAAGTGCTAAATATGCATAGTTTGTCTAAGAAATGACTAAAGGGGGACATGGTAACAATCTATAAATACTTGAAGAGTCTAAATGCCAAGGAGGGAAAGGCATTTTGAGGATACAGAAGAGAAGCAGCAGGACAAAATTAGTAAAAGGAAAAGAAAGTGAATTTAAAAAGAGTCCCTAAAGGAAGACCTTAAAGTGTGGAAAGGTGTTGCTTTTCCAAAAGAAAAAAAATAGAGATAGATATAAATATAGATGGATACTTACAAATGCATCTGGGATCCAAGATTGTTCTGAATGACCTTGAAAAGGAAACTAAGGCCAGTTTTCTGCAAGTGATCAGACCACATATGCCAATAATCTCTATTCACATTGGAGCCTGCACCTTTTTTGTTTTTTTTTAAGGTTTAAACAACTGTCATACCATGAAGAACCACAAAATTGGAAAAAAAATGTAACTAAATCCATTGTAAATCAAACTGATTTAAATTTAGAACACCACTTTTAGCCAAGAAGTACCACTTTCACTTTGATGAAAATAAGGAGAGACATAAGATCTGTATTTTTCCTGTTTTTATTGTCTCTGGAGCCAATGGTATTATTTAGGAAACAACAAAAGAAAAGGTTGCCTCTGGAGATGCCTTCCACATTTTTATGTTCAACCCAGAATATTTTCAGAAATGAGTGGGGAGTTTAGAAAATGTCTATGTATATAGCACTGACATGATCACTACAACTATAGCTTTATGTCTTCTTATGAATTTCATTAAGACTTGATTCCAAGATTCTAACTAGTGAGAAGTATAGAAAAGATCAAATATCTGTAAGATGCTGACAACAAGAAAGGAAATTCAGAGAAGTGTGCCTAAAATTAGTAGAATAAATTGATGTTCCTCAGGAAAGAGTGGCATATCCCCAATTCCAAATGTGAGTGACGAGGTGAGAAAACAGGTTTGGGGATATATAGAGAGATGACAAAAGAACTGAACATAAGGAATCAGAGCTCCAAATTCAAAGCAAGAATCACCGAGACAATATTTTCCTAAAGTTATAAATGATCTCCAAAATGAAAATAAATATGGAATCTAAAAGTAAAATAAATGTGGTTATTTGATTGTATTGCATGATATCATAAATTTTACACATGTTGAAGCCAAAAGAAATGATAATGTCCTTCTTTTTTACCTCCAGCATAACACAGGTTAGAAAATATCATTCATCATTTTATGTGGTAAGTTGAACTAAAGAGTATCTTCTAGAAAGATTTTCAGCCTAGACTCTAAATGATGAAGAATTCATGTCATCCTTTTGTAATCCATTGTAGTGCTTGGCACTCCTCCGTACTACAATAAATGTCTTATTTCATCTTTACCCTTTACTGATTTCAGTTTCTAGCCACTGGTGCTCCCTCTGAATAATTGCTACCATGTTTACTTCTCAGAAACCCATTTATGAGCTCAACATATGCTATTTTCATTTTTGGTTGAAGTCTACCCACAATTTTGCCAGGACATCATGTTTCAGAGATTTGGTAAATTTATCTTTAAATAAATAGTTTCCTTAAATGCATAATTTATTTTCTTAATTGTCCTGGTTTCAGCTGGGATAGAGTTAACTGTCTTCCTAGTACCTGGTACAGTGCTATGTTTTGAGTTCAGTATGTGAAGAATGTTGGTAACACTGATGTTTTCAGTTGTTGCTAAGTAGTGTTTAGACTAGAGTCAAGGATTTTTCAGCTTCTCATGCCCAGCTAGTGAGAAAGCTGGAGGGGCACAAGAAGTTGGCACAGGACACAGCCAGGGCACCTGACCCAAACTGGCCAACGGTGTATTCCATACCATGTGACATCACATCTAGTTTAGAAACTGGGAAGTGGGGGGATTGCCGCTCGGGGACTAGCTGGGTGTCGACTGGCAGGTGGTGAGCAATTGCACTGCGCATTGTTTGTACATTCCAATCCTTCTATTATTGCTGTTGTCATTTTATTAGTGTTATCATTATCTTTATTAGTTTCTTCTTTTCTGTTCTATTAAACCGTTCTTATCTCAACCCACAAATTTTACTTCTTTTCCCAATTTTCTCCCCCATCCCATTGGGTGGGGGGGAGTGAGTGAGCAGCTGCATGGTGCTTAGTTGGTGGCTGGGGTTAAACCACAACATTAATACAGAGTAGCAATTATTCACTGCAGATAATATGTATATCTATTGACCTGAGAGACCACAATGCCAGGCAAAATATTTTGCAGAAGCTTAACATAGACTGAATTGTTCTGGCAGAAAAAAACCTCTACTCACCACCACTCATCATTGTAAATTACATCTACGTAAACACCAACATCTGCTTTCCATGCAAACAGAGTCTGTCATCACAGGCTCCATTATATTATTATGAGTAGATGAGATGGTTTAATATTCATTACAGATATACAAGCAGCAAGAAACCACTTCATGCACATGCTAATGGGCAGTAAATGTATGAAATGAATTGTACCAGCCTCCACAGGTAACTATAGTTTTGAAAATTTGACTGATCTAATATGAAGAACTCCAATACCATCAAAGAGAGATTCAGAGGTAATATGTGTGCTTAGTGAATATATGCTGTAAAAACTCAAAAGGAGCAGCCCATAAGGAAAAACTAGCAAGTGTGCTTTAGGGTATCAACAATTTACAGTTTACTACTTCTTTGCCCTGTTTTTTAATAATTTGTGTCATATTTTTTGGATACAATGACAATCCAGCTATAAATACTAATACAGTGAGATGGATTAAAATCAAAGATCCTATCTTGTGCCATTCCTGTGCATTTTTGTTGGATTTTAGACTTAGGATGGGGGAAAGAAAAAAGGCATTATTGTATCTGCCAGCTCTGCACTTCCCTTGCATGCATCCATCCAGGAAGAGGCAGAACAGAGAATAGGTAGGGCCTTTATCACTTCTCACCCACAGTACTCTAGCTTTCAGAGCTAAGCCACCATACAAAGTAACAAACAAAATCATAAAAATATAATAATATGGTTCTGTGGAACATTTCTTGTAAGTCCCCTTAGTAAGACTAGAAGACACAGATGCAAATAACACAGTTGAGGACAAGAACTCACATTTTTGACAAATACTTCACTGTCTAAGTGGTTTCTGTGACCCCTTAGGAGCTCAAAAAAAAAAAAAAAAGCAACAAAAAACCACGAAAGTAGGGTTGAAATAATTCTCCCTGAAAAAGACACTGAAAAGAGTAGAAATGTTTCTCTTAAAGAGGTGCTAAGCTAAGTAGTTCTAAATGCATGACTTGCCCGCCCCCCCTCCAAAAAAAATCGCAAATGCATTGTGAGAATGGCTCTTCTTCCCTGCTCTAACTACAAGACATTAAGGGGCAGTTACCTAATCCAAGTAGTCTGTGACTGTCAAGAAGTTATGTTATCTATTCAAGTGATAATGTAAGGGTACTAATGTGGTGTAACAGCAGAAGTCTGCATTTAATTTGCTTGTTTTATACAGAAAAACCTATGCAGCTTTCACTGTGTAATCCATATAATGGACTTATAAAGAAGATACAATTTTTAGTGTTCTGGTTCATAGTCTTGGGAGTTTCTTAAATCAAAGTGTGCAGGATTAAGTGAGGTCTGTAAAAAACATATTGCTGTAATGCAGCAATATCTAGTCAAGAACAAACTTAAACTGAAATCTTGTCCCATCACATGATAAGTTAACATAATAACTCTTATAATACATAAGAACATATGAATGGCTGTGCTGGGTCAAATCAGAGCTTCACCTAGCCCAGGAACCTGAGTGATATTGGCTAATAATGAAAGCCTAGAGAAAGAGAGTAAGCATGGGGCAACCATAAGGGATAATTCCCCAAATAACCTCCCAGTCTGTGATTTAGGGACTTCCAGACTCAGAGGTTCTATTTTTAATAGGTCTTGGTGGGATTTTCTTTTCTGTATTTCTTTCATTGCTTTTTGAACTAATCAATGCCTCTGGCATCACTAGCACTATGTAGCAGTAAGTTGGACAACTTAATTAAGAGTACCGCACAAAATTAACTTATTTTGTTTGCTTGAAGCCTGCTGCCCCATAATTTAATTTCATGTCTGTTAGTTCCTGTGCTGTGAGAAAAAGTGAATAGTTGTTTGCAGTGTTGGTCATGATTCCTCTTCTCTGGGTTTTCCAAAGCTATGTGGAAGCATCTGAAGGGTCTGTCCCAGGACAGGACAACTACTGGTTGACTTTTTTCTGAACTGAAGCATGTGAAAATCATAAGTGCTTATATTTTCATTGTAACTGTCATTTAGACAGCAATTAACTATGCCTATTGTTTCTACTACCACCCTTTACTCCAGCCATAGACTCATAGAACTGCTGAGGGCTAAAAGATACTGTAAAGGAGTTGTTTTCTTTATCTTGCAATCTACTTTCTTGGCCAAGCTTTGATAAGCTTAATATCTTTAGATCTTCTCCAATAATTGTGACTGTATAAACAACAGCTGCATTTTCTTTAATATACAATTTCTTATTTCTTTCTTTTTCTGCTCTGAATGGTGTAAAATACATTCTACGTTTCATGCTAGTGCTTAGCAACCAATCTTCAAGATACTAGATAATATACAAGATAATATAGATTATTGATACTAGATAATATTCAAGATAATATACATTTCCTACCCCCTCACTCTTACCTGCCTTACCCCACTATGAAAACAATGCCATTGATTTGTTATCAAAATCTTCATCAGTGGCCAATTAAGTGACACATCTAGGAGTTTGGTATCAACCTATATGAAACAAAATACTTCCATTTCAGTTCTGAACTTCACTACGTTTAGCAGCAATCTATTCTAGAAGTCTGAAGGCAAGTATAATAGCCTTATTTTATCATGAGTATTTCTCATTCGTAGCATGTTAGAAAATGGCCTACTGTATTTCAACTTAGCAGAAAGAAAACATATAATGTGAGTTTTGGGGAGATTCAGAAACTTCTGCAATTTCAATTCTTATAGTAAATATAGCGTATGCCATTTATAGGGTTATTTCTGAGATGCGTGAATTCTGTGAGCTATATTATGACATTAACATTGCAGAAAGGGATTGCAGTTATATCAGGTAGCAATGAGAATATGTGGTGAACTGAGATTAGAGAAAGCTTTAGCATTTGTTTGTCTTCTGTCTTTTTATTAGTTTAAAATGCTAGAAAGGCCCCCAGTCACCTCAATGTAATGTAATAATTCAATAA
The DNA here is from genome assembly GCF_947461875.1 of Haliaeetus albicilla. NCBI lineage: Eukaryota > Metazoa > Chordata > Aves > Accipitriformes > Accipitridae > Haliaeetus > Haliaeetus albicilla. The sequence goes on along the minus strand of NC_091502.1, from coordinate 11,553,312 downwards.
AAACTTTATTCAGACCAAAAAAATAATAGCACAATTCAAAGTTATACATTCCCAAATTCAGAGAAATTAAACCACCCCTTCATTCTCCAGCAACTGTGTATACACACACACAAAGACGTACATACCAATTATTTGCAAATGCTTACAGGAAACACATATATGTTTGGCTGCACACCCTGAAGATACTCAGATGTTTCAGTCAAGTGCTGATATAGCAAGTGCCAAAGCCATAGAGCCTGCTTTGAGGAGTCTCACGCAGTACTTCTTTTTCCAATAGGCCAACTTTGGCTGAAGTTGGTGGTTTCCCCATTGATCTAAAACAACGTGATGTCTCGGAGTGAAATTGAGATACGTCTTCATCACTGAGAAAGCCCAAAGCTCAAAAGATCAGTCCCTGAGCTATAGCATGGACCGATTCCAATGGTCAGTAGCGCAAATCCCACAATGTGCATGCATTTCACACTGAAGCTGACACAAATTCAACACAGAACTCTGTGCAATAACTTCCCAGTTTGTATAGGAACCTTAGGGAAAAAAGCTGTCAATTTTCTATATGTACAGAATTTAGTAACTTTGAAACCTTGTAAAATCTTGATTTTGTTAGCAATTTTTATTGGAGGGTAAGGGGGTTGCAAGATTACTGCCTCTATTTTTTCTGACTGAGAAATTCCATAAGTACAGGATGCAGATCATAGGGAGTACTTAGAAGGAAGAAAACTTCATCCATGTGCCAACATTAACTATGAAGATCTTTTACAGATGGTAGTTTTTCAAAATGGACAAAATGGTAGCTAATTTTCTGTGGAAGGAATTACCCAGAAGCTCTATCCATATCATAAAAGATAATGTTTTGATATTCCAAAAACAGGTTCTAGTTAGCTATTCTAGACTAACATGTTAAAAACTAGCCATAGTTTGTTAATACAAAGTGGTAAGCAGAGGAGAAAGAAGTCTGCTTGTTCTTTCCATCAATTTAGCAGATCTAATTAATATTTAATAAAAGTCCAAACCATTCCAACTTTTATAATGCATAACTTGTTAAGTACATGTGCAAATTTCAGAATGAACTGTTTGCAAACAATATTAAACTACCAACAAATTCAAGTGTCTCTTTTCCAGCTGGATGTAAAAAACGGTTTTTTTTAATTGAAACTGATTTGGCAGCATTTTGATCGCACTTTTCTTTGACATAATTTAATGTACTATTTTTAAATGGGTGATTAAAGAATATAAGGAAGCTAGAAAATACAAGAACATTACATAATAAAAAGAAAGAGATACATATTTACATCTATACAATACGCTTACAGGCAAGACAATTGCACACATGTCCTCTTAAGCATGTTCATTATTATATGCTTAGTCCACTTGGCTACCATGAGACTACTCGATAGGATTGAAACTAGGCACATGTTTAAGTGCTTTGTTGAACTAAAGCCCAGAAAAATGAGCAGACAGTTAAAGATTTAGAACAAATTTTAATTAAAGGATATATCCAATATTTTTAAAAATTTTTAGGTATGTCCTCCAAATCTGAGTAGCTAACAGAAGACAAACTTTAATAAAAAACCAAATCTTTTATAATTTGGTCCTAATTCTGCTAACCTCATACAGGCCAAACTTTCAAAATAGAAATGGAATATCTCTGTGAATATGAAGAAGCTCAAGTTTCTTTCTATGTTTTTCTCTTCCAAGAACTGAACTGATTTGTGTTTATAGTATGTTGCACAAATGACTCACTCAGGGAGCATCTGTGCTAAGTATTGAGTAGGCAAACATTTTATATCACGTAATATGCCACATTTTGCTCTTTTTTGTTTGCAAATTATGAACAGATTTTATTTTTTAAGGGTTCTTCTCTCCCCTCAAGTTGGAAGTTGTCCGTGGGCTTTGCATCTGCTTTGACCCAGCTCGCACTGGGGCAGAAGCTAATGGCTCTCTCCCAAGAAATGAGGAAGAAGAGGACTAACAGTAGGGATTCTTATAAAATCTAATGTAAGTTTGCATCAGCCTTTACCACTAGTGAATACTTCTGCCATAATAATTTGCCTTTCTTCCCTGAAGAAGCTGCTTGACAAAGCACAGCTAATGATAGAGGAAGACAGCAACAGCAGAAAGGTTTTATAATCTGCATTCCCATGCATACCCATGGAAACAATCGCAAACTTTTATATTCTTCAGATCTGCCAGTGTTTTGTTGCATATGTGAGACAGTGGACATCATCACACTGGAAAAAATTATTCTCTGAGTGCAGTTCTTGTACTAAAACTCCATGGTAAGAATATGCTCAGTTTACTTTCACCAGTGTTCAGCAATCTTTGCCAAAAATCTGTTTCTTCCAATAATTATTAATTAAATAATTCAAAAGAGTATTCACAGAAACCCAGTCCTACTAATGGCAAAGAGCAGGCTCCATTTTGTCAGCTTTTCACATGGAAACAGTATTGCTGGAACAGTTGGACTAAATACATCTTCCTGCAAATATAACTGTTTAAAATGCCTTTGTTCATAAAGATTTTTTCAAGGTGGTATTTTTCAGTAGGAATATGCAAAATTAAAATATGGACGTAGGTGGAACTCAGTGCAAGATTCAACAACAAAGTCTGTAGTAAATGTTGGACACTGAACTGAAGGCATACAGAAACATTCCTTTTCCCAATTTTTCTGGCTAGACCTTCCTAAGTTTAGTTTAGTTTAGATTGGTGTGGATAAGTGTTGTGCCTGGCTGGTATCTCCTGATTCCAGTATACTTTTAATAATGAGTGCTAAAGTCCATCTCTTGTCTGTCAAGCAAGAAAGAATTGGAAACTCTTATTTTGAAATATTGTACTAAGTACCATGCTAGGGCTTATACTACCAGATTTAGGAAGGAAATGGGACAAAATTACCTCACAATGTCCATTTTAACTGATCTTCCTATTAATTCAGTTCAGTAAATCAAATAAAAACCTTTAAAAATTTTTTGAAGTGTCAGGTATAAACACAGAATACCAAAAGCAAACAAATGTTTGGTGGCACTGTAGAGTTCTCTGACAATTTTTCATCACACATGTTGAAATGAGATAAATTAAGCTGTTATGATGACAAAACCCAGGAGACTTGGAAAGTCCATGTGAGACAACTAGAAATGCAGAAGATTTATAAAGAAATAAGTCTTCTAAATACAGGTATAACACATTGGAGACTGACTATATGACCAGGGTTTTAATCATATAAAATTCTTGCTTGGGTCCTTCCAGTAATACAGCAGCAGTATTTCCCTGTCTAATCATAAGTCACATAAAAATCAATTTTGACAAATCCATAGTGCTTTTCTTTCTTCAAGTTCATAAAAAATAATTTATAATATTAACCACTAACTGGTGGTTTATAAGCACAGAAACTGTGAAAGGTGTTCAAATACATGTGTTTAGCATAATAGCTCTTACCAGATGTCAGGGCTTGAGTTTTCTTTCTCCTTTTTGCTTTCTTAATGTGTCTAAATTATTTACTGAAGCTGTTTACACTGATTGATTTTATAGCACTCAAATATAAATCGATAGGTCGCTTCATATCTTAAATTTGTAAACTGACTTTAAAAATGGCATAATACCTTGTGTAAACTAGTCAACAAGCAGCTGCATGCTGTTTTAAGAGATGCATTTCAGAGTAACTTAGAGCTTCAATGATAAATTGACAGGTCATATAAAGCACTCTGAAAAGCAAATCCTGGCCTTGGGATCTATACATTTTAGTGAATAGGATGGTGCTTTGTGTGCTTCGTGGTCAACACACTACTCTTGGGCATGACCAGTATAAAATTCAGTAGCATGTGAGTAGTGGTATGAAAAAATATGCAAACTGGATCACTAATTACCAAGCGAGAAACATCTTCGGGTCGTGGCTTTTTTAAAATGCAAATCAAACTGCAGTATGCAGCAAAACAACAAAACCAGTGCCTTGTTTTTTTGTATTGAGGAGAAGGGAAAGAATGGGGATTTGCTTCATTAATGCTACTAAGGCACTTGCTCCAGCTGCCTAGAAAATAGTCAGTGGGAGAAGTCAGGGCGCTGTGAGGGCCTCCCATGGGTGTGGGTCATGATCAGGCCCAATGAGGGGAATCGGGGTCAGGCAGGCCCAGGGTGGCCATGGGGATGGGGACAGGCTGAGGCCAGGCCAGGATGTCGGCCCGTGGGTCAGCAGGGCCATGGCTAGGCCCGGGCAGGGCTGCCTCGCAGCGGAGCCATCACCCCAGGTGCAGGGGCCTCCCCGGGCCAGGCTGGACCTGTCCGTGGCTTCCCCATAGCATAGTCAGGAGCGCCTTTCTGGTCCCCCTGGGACATGGCCTGGAGCTGGCCCTCCTGGGATGTGGGTGTGCTCAGGGCCTGGCAGAGGGGAGGATGAGGAACCAGGGCTTGTCACCCATATTACTAGGAGAAGAAGTTTTCCTCAGAACAAGAGAGAAGCATATATTGGGTACCTCTCAGCTCCTTTGGGGAGCTGTTATAGCAAGTTGAAATAGTGGGTTGAAATCTGGTAATGAGCATTCAGCTACCACATCTCTCATCTGAGCTCGGGCTGACCGCACAGCTGTGTGCATGCAGGCTGGCAAATCTCACCTGCAATTGCACGGCGGGCACAATTACCTTGCCCAGTACCTAACTGTAAATGAATTTCAGGGACTTCACGACACAGTTTGCTCATGTCTGAGCCTGCTGCTGTTCACTTTGGACCTCATTACAAACAGCTTCACATGTCCTAGGCAGGTCTGTTCGGCTCCTATTACTTGGCTTGTCCCTGCAACTCGTGTTGTCATAAACCATCAGGACCTTGATGAAATTTCATGTAAAAATGCAACATCCAGCAGCAAAGTGCTTCAAAATACTATGTTAAAGGTTTGGTTTATTATTGATTCACAGACAAATCTGGTAAAGAACTTTTTTTGAAAGGGCAAAATGCAGTTCCTGCAAATATTTTTCCAAGTAGACTGTTTTTCCTGTAAGGAAAATCAAAATCTTAATGTTTTAGGTCAGGTCGACCAGAATGAGAAAAGTCTGGGGTTTTTGAAACTAATGGAAGTATTTTATTTTGTAGTCTGTGTTAACTTCTGTCTGTGCTTTGCTGCTGCAGGACCTCACAGGGGTTATAAATCAAACAGAAACAGCTCTGTGAATGGACTACATCTCCCATGACACACCAGCACCTTTTTATGTTTGAAATTGAGACACATGATGAAAATCATATGATTATATCTTGAAAACATATAATATGCAACAAAAGCTTAGCCAGTAAGAGGCACATGTCGTCAAAATGATATCTTAGTGCCCGGGAGGCACCTTTAATCGTAGCCCAAGCTGCTCTGGTTTTGGAAATATCCAAATATTTTACTATAATCACAAATGTCAAAATGTAACCCTTCTTCTGAATTTTCTGGTTTATGATAATGTAAAAAAATGTAAAAAACTTTTATTAAAAAATGTATTCAAACTTGCTATCCCAATCAGAAAGAAAACAAATGTGAAAGGATTAGCAATTTCCACAGAAGATATTTCAATATTAACCACTCAGAGCAAAAAACCTAATTATAACACCATCTATAGAACTTTAGCTCTCAGAATTTTTGTAGCTGTCTTCGCAACTACTATTTAGCTCAGGAGATCTGGGAAGTTCCTTACTAGAGCTGGAGCAGCTGCAGTTTAGAAGGAGGTTAGATATTTTTCATTTTCATAGATACAATTACTGAATTGGAAAACATTTTAAAACATAGGCATTATGACTTTTATATTGTGTATATATGTATATCTCTATATACACAAATGTTTACACATCTAAACATTGGCACAGGAAATGATACTAGAAGCAAGTCTATTATGAGGTGAGATGCAAGATGAAATAGTTGTTCTCTTTTGGAATTTGGAAGCTAATTTGTGACTGTGCTAGACCATTTGTAAAAATCATAGAAGATATCACTCTGGTTACATATCTTAAACTGCCCTAATACTGAATATTTCCATATGTTCATTCAGGAAATGCAAACTGATTTCATAACACTGGCAAAAGACATATTTCTTAAGCTATCTGGAAAATACTTGGCAGCATGATATGATCTGTGTTTTCAAGGACAGATTTTAAGCTACAGTTTCAGAAGGCAGAGGCATAAATCAATGGCAAGATGTTCTTGTAAACTGGATACAAGTTTTCTGTCCCCTCCTTCTTTTCTAATTTTATATGCTTTTCAAGTATCAAATGGAAATGTTGATTTGAGTAAAATTTCTAAAGCATAACTTTCAAGGCAATAGAAAGAATAATAGTACACCTGGCTGACTTTCTATTAACATATTGATGAAACTATAAACAATCAGAAATGTTTCTTCAATAAACTATTTTATTTAATGCAAATATAGTCATATTCTTATCAAACTATTCTTTAATAATCCAAACTCACTGCTAATGAGCTAGTAAGGAAGCACTATGTTTCCAATTTGTCACTCTTGTTTTACTAATGTAGAAAATGTTGATGTCATCCCAGCGAGTTCTGATTTTTGCTTGTGAGCACCACAGCTTCTGCCTATATATGCAGGCAGAAGCTGTTGCTCATGAAATTGTCTGAAGGTTTGAAATGTCCACACTGAAGAGGAAAAAGGGAAGGTTTTGTTAGGGAACAGACTTACACAGAGTCAAACTGTTTTATTGAAATTATCCTCTCCTCTCCTCTCTTCTCTGTGGTTATCATCCAGCATATGGCAAATTTTAGCCAGAGTATGACTGTAGCCAGGTATAGAACTATAGCTAATTCATATTCTATTTTCATTTCACTTCTGGAAAATCACCAGTGTCCCTTTTCATTTAATTTATACTTTGTTTCAGAGCATCACAATGTTAGGGAACTTTTCTGGTATCATAGCAAAATTCAACTTGGCAGGTAACACTCTATTAAAAGATTACAGTAAAGTGGCAACCACTTGGCCAAAGTCATAGAGTTTTAAACTGATTTACAGTCTTGCAATTAGAAACTATCATCTAGCCCTGGCTTTGGGTATAAATACAGAAGATAGAGATGGATATTTAAGTATGGGCTACCTTTTCTGTTCCCACGATTTACAGATGCAAACAGTGAACACATTTTTACAACCAAAATAATTGCTTATGCAATTTATCTCATTTGGATATGTAACTGCATGATTACACCTATGTCCTGGTTTCATCTGGGATAGACTTAATTTCCTTTCTAGTAGCTGGTATAGTGTTGTGTTTTGGATTTAGTATGAGAATAATGTTTTTAGCTTTTGCTTAGTAGTGTTTATACCAATTCAAGGACTTTTCAGCTTCTTGTGCCCAGCCAGCAAGGAGGCTGGAGTGGCACAAGTAGTTGGGAGGGGACACAGCCAGGACAGCTGACCCAAACTGGCCAAAGGGATATTCCATACCACATGGCATCATGCGCAGTATATAAACTGGGGGATGTTTGGAGTGATGGTGGTTTGTCTTCCCAAGTAACTGTTATGTGTGATGGAGCCCTGCTTTCCTGGACATGGCTGAACACCTGCCTGCCAATGGGAAGTAGTAAATTAATTTCTTGTTTTGGTTTGCTTGTGCATATGGCTTTTGCTTTACCTATTAAACTGTCTTTATCACAATCGACAAGTTTTCTCACTTTTACCCTTCTGATTCTCTCTCCTATCCCACTCAGGGGGAGTGAGTGAGCAGCTGTGTGGTGCTTAGTTGCTGGTTGGGTTTAAACCATGACAACCTGAGAGGTGAATATTATGAGTCTTCCTCAACACCACATTACACTGACGTGAATTATTAGAATAATTCACTGGTGAATCAGTGAATCTATAACTCTACATAGATTGTCTTAACAATTATTTGTTCTTATATTACTGTAGGTGTAAAAAGGAAGTCCAAATAAGGTCATCCTGGATAATGAGTTTCTATTGTATATACGAATGTCTTTGACTTTGCCTTCACAAGTCTGTATCTTCCCATTTCTAATGACCAAAATATTAGCATATATTCAAAACCTCTATTTTGGTTTTTTTGTTGTTTTGTTGTTTCTTTTTTTTTAATAAAAAGATTTCTTGTATCATTCTAGTTTCTAAATGACACATGTAACCTTTACCTGGGCAAACATTTGGATACCAAACATGTAGCAAATTATTTTAGCAATCAGGTCCACTGATCCAACAGTAATAGAATCAAACAAAAGATGTTTCAGCTCTTGTAAATATCTCTTTATCAGAATAATTTTCACCCGTGTCATCTGTACTTGTGCATATAGATGAGGAATTAAACCATTTCAACATCTAGTTCATAGCAATTGTAGAAGCACCATAATTTTGACTACTGTGGCTTGCAGACTTTAATTATATCTACTGTGAGATAGGAGAAGGCTTCATCCATAATTTCAGAAAAAATTAATATAAAATAATCATAAACTTAGTACTTAAGTACTTAATAATCATATTAGTACTTTCTCTTCTGCTTCTTTCCTTAATAATTCTTGTTATATGATACAGTCATTTTACTACTGATCAAAATTTTCTTAGTGAACCATTGGCTCAGTATCAAAATTTGATGCATGGTATAAAAATCAGAAATCATCACATGATCTTGTCTTGAGAATGTGTGTGGAAAGTTTCAAATCGGGCGGTCCAGATTCTCATGCCAGCCTTATCTCCAATGAAAATAGTGAAGAGGTACCAACAGAAAGCACTACAGTTTGATTTCATTTGGTTCTCTGCAGTTTTATACTAGGGTGAGTCCACTGTTGCCATAAACTGACTCCAGAATCATCTAACATAGGAAATAGACCCAGCCCAGGGAACTCTATTTTATTTTCCAGATGAAGGTGTATGTGACCTGAAGTTCATGAAGGCCAGGACCTCATTTCTGACAGTGGTCAATACCAGATGCATCATAGGAAGGTATAAAAATGCTGCGGTGGTAGTATATGTGATAATGTGGATACATGGGTTAACATGGATGCACACTACTGAGTTGAAATGACTTTCTGTCTCCATTGGCTTTTGTTTCCAGACAAGAAGTAACAGCATATACTACAGATGTGTTGTTGTGATTAAGATTTAATGCAACTGGCAATTAGGAGCCATTATGTCTGCCTATTTATTTATGCTTTTAAAGTTTTATAAATTCTATAATATTAAATTTTAATTTATTACACTCAAATAATTATTATCTGTATGCCATTAATCATCAGGAATGTGCCTGTTACAATACAAAGCACAATATAAGACACAGCTTGCTCTATCTTGGAAAAGATAGGGCAGCCTGGGGCGGCAGTAGAGGAAGTAACATGTTCTGAGGGAGATTTGACTTTGCATAAACAAATACAGATTGTTTTGTTGTTTTGGGGGGTTTTTTTTGCAGCCATGATGAAATTTATTCTGTTTTGTTCAAAGATAATATATCAACTTTACATTCATTTAAATACAAAAAAGGTAGTCCATGAGATCACTACAAACAAATCATGACTGCTGTCAGCATTCCAGAGTGCTGAAGATATTTTTTATTGTTAAAGACATTTTAATTATTTGGAAAAGGTTCTGAAAGCATCAAAGTGGTAAAACAAAACCAGGAACTCAAAATTTCCCTGGGGATTTGATCAGAAAAGCTTTTCTCTCTCAAAGCTAAAGACCAGGTTCACTTTTAAGCAAAGATAATTAATAGCTGCATTATCTGTAAAAATATTTTATACATACAAATGAATACATGCAACATCTCTGTGATACAGGCAAATACTGCAGTCTTTATGGACTGATGGGCTCATTGAAATATGAAATGGTAATGATTTGCACAGAATTGTAGAGGTAAATCAGTATGAGAGAACGCTGGCGCATCTGACTTTAATTCTTGTACTTCTATGAGTGCACTGCCTTTTCACTCTCATTGTTTCACTTCTCAAATGGAGAGTACAGGCGACTGTACATTTGCAGTATGGCATAGATAACAATGCAATTGGATCTGGAAAACTTTATGAATGGCAGCTTGTTCCCTGAATGTTGCGGTGTTACTGCCCTTTCCAGCTCTTTGTCCATTCTTTTAAACAAACAGAGGTCTGAAATTCTTACCAGTTTCCACAATTGCTTTAGCATGTGTCACTGTTCAGTTTTCTGTGTTATTTTAGCCTAAATGTTCCTGAGTATAATTTTATCTCATAATAAAAGTGTACATCATGTGCAGATATGAACGCAGACATCAATGAAAAGATACCAGATTACATGTACAAATTTGCTTGGGTTAGGTGATCGGCTCCTTGTTTATCTGTATAGCCTCACCTATCTATAGTGGTCATTCCCACCACCCTTGACTTTCATTCTAGTTGTTCATTATATAGAAAGCCATAGCATTTCAGTTGTAAAATAAAGAGGAACAATGTCCAAAAATGAAAGAGATGTGAAAAATACCTGTGTAGGAAGTATTGCCTAATACAGCATTAGTTTCGCCAATACAAACATTGAATTCTACAATCTCACCTTTTCCAATTCATAATTTCTGCATAAATAATTTATGGTATTAAAAGTGACAGACCGTTATGTCTGACTTGGTGTTAATATGTATTGAAAATGAGAGGTGATTAAGAAATATGCTATGACCTAGATCTATTTCTGTAAAACAAAGTGTTCAAATAAAAAAGGCAGACGTGCTAACAACAAGAGGAATCCTGTATGTTGCTAGCAGTCAGAGCTTCAAAGCATTAAAAAGAAATAATCACCACTTTGTACTCACTTTTTTCTTTCTGTGCCTACATGACAGACACCCACGTTTCTAAGGAGCTTCTCTATCTCTGGTGAAGACAGAGAGGGATGATTTTTAAATCCTTTTCAAAATCAGATGATGATCCTTTCGTCTAAATCCTAAAACTGTGTCAGACAAAAAGATGAAATTAAACAGGACTATGAGGTATTCAAGCATCCATGTAGCTATTAAATTGAAAAGCAGTGAAAGAAAACATTCATAATATTGAGACATTTCATATAAGAAGCGACCTAAACCTTCTCTCATTTTGATCACTATAAATAAGAAACTGGGATCAGTGAATTTATATTGATGTAAAAATTACCAAGTGTAAAAGCAAGAAGAAACTCCACTGGAGAGTTCTTTTCCTGCTTTCTGCAGCAGCATAGCCTCTCTTCACTCTGCAGCAATATGTATTAAATAAGTTAGGCCTTTTTCACACAAACATAAAAGTGCACATTTTATTGAGCATCCTTACCAGAGGCCCTGGCAACCTGGAGGCCTAAACTCAGAAGGTAAGAGCACTTTTTAACTCCATAATGCCTATGTGCAAACTCCATAAGTGACCATACATTCTCTTCATCATATATATGCCCAAACTACCCTGCTAATGCATATGTATGAGAAGAGTGTCTTTAAATTGTCTTAACTTTGGAATTACTGAGCCACTTTGATTCCCCCATTCCAACCTTGTTGTATTGCTCTAGACTGGAAAACAGTTAGGACTGCTCAGCCATGGGGACATTTAACATCACTGGACCATGAATGCCCTGCAACAGGAGGAAACTATTATCAGCAGATATGCGTCAGAACACAGCTCAGGAACTGAATGAAAATTGTCCATGCAAATGTTTTATAGCTGCTCCTAAAAAGTAAGGCTGGTTTATCTAAACTAAAGCTATTCATAGGAGCATTGTGGTTTCAGACAATTTTTCCAGGTCAAAAGCTATTAGCAAACACACTGTAACATTGTTGCTACATCCCTTTTCAGTACTTTCAGATGACTTTTTTTTCCCCTTAGAAACATATTCTCTTTCTGTGTGACAGCTAAATCATAGTAAAAGTAAGATTTAAAAGCTCAAGTTCAAGGTATAGATTCAAATAAGTCCCTTCATGGAAATCTGTGGTGCATTATTGCTTCCAGTCAGACTGTAAGAAAAAAATTAAATCCCCCCAAAGATTATGGGATCAGAAAAATACTAGGTTTTACGCAATGCCCTTAGCAGCTATTCATCATTCTTGCCTTGTTCTATGTTGAAAACTGAGACATTCAAATCCTTAAACATAGGTGCCTGGTGACTTTGTACATGGGACATCCACATGGTCTTGGCAAGTATGTCCCAAGACTACAAGAGTCCCATTAGCTCTTCATGGTCATCCTGAGGCTGGACAATACCGTAGGGCATCTACAGTGGCACAAGACACGTATGCTTATGTGGCTTAACTGCTCACCAACTGCTGATAGAGGAAAACCTTGAAATTCTTAAGTGTATTTCCTTTAAATTTGGATTATTTTTCTGGTGAGTGAAAAATATGGGGAAAAAATCAAATATGGAATGCCTGGCCTGTATTTGGATAAATTGTACAATAGTGTAACAAGTTCGGAGGAACACCTTGGCCACTGCTTGAAGAAGTCTAAGTCCTATGAGTCATATCAGATTGGGAAAACAATTTTTCTGAGTTGCTTCCAAAGGTATGCAGTACATTTATGTGTCTCAGATATTGATAGTGCATCCATATTAATTTATCTGCATTAATCTCAAGCAGGTAGACCTGAGACATCATAAATAAAATATGCTTCATTTCCCTGTACGTGATGACATGTAATAGTCTGCATTTCACTTACCTGTGGGTTCTGTTTCTCCACAAAGTATAAGGGTACGTGGAAGGTGAGAGCATCTGTTTCGTTAAAGTTATCTGATCAAGGACCTTTTCAATGCAAAGGGGATAATATATAAAGGAGGAAACACTAAACAAGAACACACAAACCTGGTAGACACAGGATAACAGAGATGATGGCAAAGACCAAAAGTCCCCAGTGGCTAATTGTTGGGCCATTAAGAAACTCTAGGCACAGTGTTGGAAAGGGCCAACCTGGACTTCACCACTCATAAGAAGGGGGAACAGAAGGAACATTTGGGATATTTGAGAGGGGGTGGTGGAAGCATGTGAACTGATAAAAGAATGTGTAGCTAAGGGAATCAAGGTGGAACACAGAGGGGAATAGACAGGGGTATAAAGGTGTAAAACCGGACTGGTCAGTACACTTGTCTGGCTAAGCTCTGCACCTGATCACACAGTTTGTCTTACCTTCTAAATATTTTCTTAACTACCTCTGTAGTTTCATCTCTGTTTCGTGTGTGTGAGGGTTGCAAGGACTAAGTGCCAGCAACTGGTGGCACAAGTGTGAGTGGATTTGGGGTCAGCAACTGGAGTGAGACCAGGGGTGTAGGCACCCTGGGCCCATGGTGTCACCTACTGGAGTTGAGTAGAGGTCACAGTACCAGCTACTGGAGCAGGTGAGGGTCTCTGTTGCCAGCCACTGGGACAGGAACAGTGTGTGTCCCAAAAATCACCTACTGAGGGAGACTGGTGTGAGTGAGGAGAGGGGCTCAGTGCCAGTGGCTGGAGCAGGACTGCAGGTCACAGCCTGTGTGCCTGGTGCTGGCTCTGGGGTGGGGAGCGAGTGTCTATGTCTTTACCAAACATGGTGTGCATGGCAGGGGTGCGTATCATTCACTAGCAAACTTCAAGCTGGACTAGATGGTGAGTAGGAGACCCTAGGTCCTGGCTGGGGTATCAGATGGGTGGAGTGTCCATGCTGGTATGCGAATGTGGGGTGCCTGTGAGATGAGTGAGTGTGTGTATCTGTTTGATCATGAGCACCAAGGTGGACCACGCAGTGAGTAGGAGTCCCATGGAATGATTAAGAGGGCCTGGGATCTGGGCAGTGGTATTGGATGGACAGAGGGTTTGTGATGGTACTCAGCAGATCTGTGAATGCGTGTGTGCTTGTGAATCTAGAAAGTGGTGTGTGTGTGCTTTCACTAGTGAACTTCAATCCTTACCAGCTGAAGGGGAGGAAGGGGATTTGGTGTCTGTAATTATGTTCTATGTCAGTCCTGTATGGAGGTGCTGTTGAAGGAAGCACTTGTCTGTGGCAGTCTGTGTAGCCAGCCTTCTTCTTTGTCTGTCTGTACATGTGCTTGCCTGTGTGTGTGTGTCTGTGTCTGTGATACACATTAAGTCTGCAAATGAGAAAGCAGCAGCCACATCTGCCAGCCTGGAGACTTCTGGGTCCCTAGAGGCACTGGGCTGGGCTCCAGTGGCTGGGCAGGAGGTTTCCCTGGATTCCCAAGATGCTGGAGGCAGTAACCACTCCCAACTGCCCGTAACTCAAGGAATGTCTTGAAGACTCTTTATAAACCAAACCAGGATAATGTTTAATTAATGAGGTACTCAAGTTTTTTACTACAAAGCCAGACATAGCTATATGCTGCTTAAAACTTTTCAGTTTTTTTTTATTAAAGGCGTTGTCACGACCCACTCAGAAGAGGAGGGGGAGTGAGTCAGATTTGCAAATCCCCAGCAACGTGGACTAAGGTGAGACAACTCTCAAGGTCTGTATACAAACATTTATTGGATCCCCACAGTGATTAATATGTCTTAAACCAGGTTTTCTGATAATTGGTTAGGTATATAACAAATTATGGCAAGTGGTAAGGTACACCTTGCATTACTTAACAACTCTAAGAGAAAAAATAAGGGGGGGGGGGGCGCATGGGGGAGAAGGGGAGGGGGAGATAAAGAGATAAAGAGATCACCAGTCAGGGTTCGGCACTGGTCCAGCCAGCTGGGGGGTTCTGGTTCATAAGAGTGCTCTTCTGCGGAATTCCACCTTTTCCCTTCGTTAGTGTCCCCTATCTTCCCCCTTCACATTCACTGTACCAGTACGTCCTGTCTTCCTGCTATGGTGGTAGCTTCATTTCAGGTTCTCCCCCCTTCCCCCAGGTGACATGTAGCATGATCTGTAGTCATATATGTTTAGCATGATCACCATAATCTTCATCAGCATATGCAGGGGTGTCAACTTTAATATGCATTTTGTGGATAATGAAGCAAAGGTTATTCATTGGACACCATGGCCCCAAAAACAGAGTTAACAAGCTTCACAGGTTGCACCAGAGCAGAACCCTCCTGTCTCCACAGGGTTTCCTCCTCCAGCCCCATTCTTTGTTATTCCTCCCACATGAGTGAAGTGTCCGCCTTATCAGTTCATTGAGCACCAGGCCTGCATTATCCAGACTCCCGCATTATCCACCCCGTGACAATAGTTTCATCTGAGGGTACTTGCAAGTGTTTCAGACATTCCTCAGAAAGGCTCAGAGGGTCTCTGCCCCCCCTCCCCCCTTATCTTTCCCAAGTTTCCTCTCACCTTTGTTCGTGCTTCCCTCAGGCTGCTTCTCTCAATCTTTGTTTCAGGGAGTTACAAGTCATCTCCCACAGGCATTTTTATTGTGTTTCTGAAGTTGGAAAAAAATAGATATTTTGCAAATTTAAACACCAATGGATAAGCAATATTTTTCAAACTGTACAGCTTTAGCAAGGTTTGGATGTATGTCTAAATTGATCATGGTGAATGTGTTTACCACATCTTGGCACATATGGATGAAATAGGAGATTAGACTTTTGCAGACATAACTTGTCCTTTTGGAAATAGTAATACAGTTATAACCCTCTCACAGCCATCCATACTTCTGCTTCTTTAATGTGTAGTCTCCAATAAAAAATAAGTTTGGTTACATAGAAGAGTAAGTTTGGGGGAGGGGGAATCACACAGTGACATTGCTAAGCACTTAGAAATTCAGTCTTATGAGTTAGGCAGGGCTAAAGTAAGACATAGATATTAAAGTTCTTTGCCTTGATCTACAGCTGCTGGAGGCACGTGGTGAGATCGGAATCATTGCTTTCATGTTTCTATTACATTCCTAGGCCTTTAGGGTAGAAGAAAAGGTTAAAAACATGAGCTGAGCCCACACAGCTTGTAAAGTGGTCTCAAATATCCTGGAACAATGCCAGGAGATGCGAGTTGTTCTTTTCAGTCTGAACTTTGAAACTCTTTTTAAATTTAAGGGCAGTTGGCTTGAGCCACCTAAGCTGTGTTGCATTTCTCATTAGTGCTACATCCTGTGCAAATGTGTATTACAACACATTCTGCTGCAAAGTATTTAGAGCACATGCTGAGGATGCAGAAATTAAAAAAATCCTTTAGGGTATGCTTTTAATGGGTTGTTTCCAAGGTCAATGTCTATTGAGTGAGAACTAAGGAAAATTCTTGATTTTTCCTAGACAAGCAAATGTTCAAATGTAAACAGTTTATTAAGCTGTATTTTTGTGTGAAAAAGCACCATTTTACTTTTCATTACAGTCATGGATAGCAGCTTTCACTTGAGCAAATTCAATAAATCCTTACTAACCTATTTGTATTTTATGGTAGTTCTCCTTCAGCCTTGAAGTTGAACAGTTTCTTGTTATGTGTAGAATTGATTGTAAAACCCATGCTTCCATCTGAAAAAGTGAAGCTTCATATTTGTGCAAATTATAGTATTTAATATTAACATACACAAATGGCAAATCTGTTTCTACCTTCTTGTTATTTACATGATTTTAGTAAATAGTTTGTATCTCAAATAAAGTCCATTCTTACCTCAGTATCTGAGCAAAAATCAGTATATTATAAAGTACATCTTCTCCCTCAGTTTGTGTGGAATAAGTTCTCACAAATGTGACTTAGAATTATTTTATTCATTTATTTAACCTATTAATTTATATATCTCTTTCTTTCCACACGATATATATACAGAGAGATTGAATGTATATGTGTATTACCTACACAGGATTTGTTTAAAAACCTTATGTATATAGTCTGATTCTGCAATATTCTGAATGAACTCTGTCCTTTTGAAGTATTTATAAATACACAGCTTTCAAGAAAAGGCAAATATTTTGTAGTAACAATAAGATCTGTCATCTGCCCCAGAGAGTTTGTGACCTCTTTTCACAGATGTTGTTATTAAAGGGAATCACTGTAACAGCATAAATGCAATGTAGATCTATAGAAATAAAAATGGGAAATAATTGAGCAGCATCTCCAGGAGAATATCCCATAACCCAGCTTTGAAAAAGAGGAGAGCACCAACAAAGACTCTTTTCACCTGCTTACCAGCTGTGGATCTACAAACCAGTGGATAAGGTTGTATTTTAGTGCCCATTGGTTGACTGTAGAGCAAGTAGCACAACAGGGTGCAGCAGGTTCTTTAAAACAAAAGGTGTTCAAGCCCCCTGGAAAAATAAGCCACAGCTGAGAAGTACTGAGCATGAACAGAACTAAAGACCCTTAAATGCCCTCAATTATTTAATGACACATTTTATCTGTAAGACAAAAATATTAGTTTGGACTCTCTGCTAGCCTTCGATGAATAAACACAAAATCCTACCACTCTTAAACTTACCCTCTCTTGATGTTGGTGGAGTTTTGCCAGTTAGTATCAACTATCAGCCTGATGTAAGACGTCAAATTACTGTTTTCATAGAAAATTTAGAACTCCACAGAAACTGCAGATGCCTTCATCTCAGATGAGTTTTCAGCTTTGATTTTTGCAGGGTGGTACCCTTTTTGCGGTGGGTGAAAATAACACTAACATATGCTGAAAGTTTGTATTTCAGTTGTTTAATTTTTCCTTTTGCATTTTTCAGGTATCGATTTCCCTCCTTTTGAATGGGATATGTCAATTTGGACTATCAGCTCTTTTCTGAATCTTGCAAATTTTAAGCTGAGTTGCATTATAGAAGGAATTGAGTTCAGTGCATTATAGGCCAATGAAGCAAATTCCGTGCAATGGATTTCTGCCATTTCATTTCTACCTCAGGGTTTTTAGGCTCCCCTACTACTGTGTTCTTAGATCATCATCTAGCTTCCTAGAAACTCATCTAAAATATTAAGCAGCTGAAAAGAAAATAACCTATTCATAATCTATGCAAGTGGGTTTAATCACTAACATGTAGTATGTTAGTCTGTGTGCTCAGTCATATGTTCTAAAAAGATATAAAGAACTGTTTGAAATAAAGGCAACCATCCCTCCTGTCAAGAAACCTCTGAGTGATTTGCTAGCAGTAATAATTCTATGAATCATTTAGTGCTTTCCATCATCCAAATCACATTAACTCACTGTTATGAAAACTCTCTTGAGGTAAATAAACATTTCAGACAATGTTGCCACAAGATTATCCAAATAAAAAACACATAGTAAATTGCTTTAGAAATAGTGTGTCCTGATATCACCTTCTGTCTTTCTGCTGCAGCAAAGACTTCTCTGGATCTGTGTGTCCTTGCTTACTAGCATGGGAAGGCTAACTAACTATTGGCATCAGTCATAATGGATAATGACAAGTATATACATAAAGAAAAGTGAGTTGTCATTAAAAAAAAATTTACTATTATCAGTGCAAAAAAAGCCCTATGGATTTCACCATTATCAGCATCCCAGCCAATAATTACGTGCAAATTATAATAACAATTTAAATATTCATTACTTTGCATTGTTTATTCACTTTTAGTATTATACAACTGTCAGCAAATTAGATGAACCAGATTTATTCATATTACAGCTGTATGTAGAAGTTCAAATCAGTATCAGAAGTCCCCATAGAAGAGCAAAAGCAGTGGGCAGCATGGCCTGTTCCACAGAAAATGTCTCAACCTTAGTCTGAAAGAGGGTGCATGAACAGGTGTGGCATGCATGAGAAAGGATGAAGGATAAAGACTACACTGTCAGTTACGGCTCCTTCATTTCTTATCTTAGAAATCTCACTACTCACACTCTTAAGGTTTAGTATTGTTCTCTATAATCCCTACTGATTCTTAGGAATCCTTGGTTTTCTTTCAGCCCTTTCTAGACTCTCAGTAAACTAGCTACAACTGCTTTGCTCACCTTAAATGGCTTCAAATCACTATAAATGATACGATACGTTGTTGTTGTGGTTTCTAACCATACATACACCTAAGACATGATAAACTCTTTACCCCCCAAATACTGAGCAAGTTGCATATTTTCAGCCTTTGAGACAGGCTGCATATTTACAGAGTGTGACTGCTTTTTCTTTCCCTGAAAATCTTTGTATCTAATGCTTAGAAGTTTGTTGTTTACATGTTAGCTTTACCTGCTATACTCACTCATATCTGCCAGTAAAGTGTGTTATAAGGCTGACTTGAAACATACTGAGTAACATTTTTAAAAATCCCTTTGGTGGGTTTTGGATCAGGGATTATCCATTAGACTGAAATGTCAACACTGAAAATTAAACATGCATATTTGAGAGAAAACTATCATCTCTCTTTTTGATATAGTTGGTCTGCATTCATAGAAAGGTCCTGACTTAGCTAATCAGGAATATACTCTATTCAAATGCTGTCGAGGGAGGCACATCTGAATATCTCATTATGTAAAAGATGGCTAATTATTTTCTTTTAGTACATTCACCATAGCTGAAGAAATTATTTCAGCATTAGGCCGTTTTCCTCACATTTTGACACTGAACAGAAGAAAGGCATAAAAAACTGACCAGTATGACTTTGCTAAGTATGTAACAAGGGCAGAAGGACAGCTGAACTTCTGTGACTTTCTTTTTAACCACAGAAGTCCTTCTTTCCAAGTATCACACATAAGTGAGGGAAAACATTGTTTTTTTCAAGGAGTGTGACTTGCAAGATGAAAAATGAAAACTGCTTTTACAATCAGTTTCCCAAGCAAGCTCTGCTTTGCACCACCACACTTCACTGCAGTAAGGACTACTGACAGACATGGTTTCCAGACAGTACACTACCAAGAGCATTGCTGACCTTTTAGAAAGATACTATGAGGCACTGTCTGTCTCTAGAGCCATTGTCATCATACTAGTAGAAAAAGGGAGGGAGCATGACAACACAGCCAGAAATAAGGTACAGATTTCTAGATGTAGCTTGAACCTTCTGGGAATCCTGAGGGACATTTGAGTTGGAGTTCAGGACACATAGCGTTTTATTTGCATGGAGCAGACTGCGTTTCCACCCAGGGAAAAATGACAGGGGATTTCTAAGAGGCTATTCTCAAAGGATTTTTTTCCATGTCCACTTTTGAAGCAATAATGCACATAGAAGACTCTAAAGAGAATCAAGAAGACAAACGTCTGTCCCAGGGGATAGAATTTCTGTGATTACCTTCTACCTTTATCTTAGGAAACAGAAACTGTTTTGTAAAATTACAGTGACTCATAGGGTCATTACGAGAGAGACTACTGTACAGAGTGACATTTTTCATACATATAAAGAGAAAGGTAACTATCTGTATCTAAATGAATCCAGCACATTCTGAAGAAGACTTACTGAGTATCTCAGGTCTGAAAGCTCAACTGAGGATAATTTAATATTGTGACCGATACATATTTCATGATAATACAAGCTAAAATAGCTCTCACCTCAATTTCTGAAGAAGATGAGAGTTCTCCGAGGTTTAATACTGTGGCCTTCCTAAGATTTAAAAAAAAAAAAAACACAATACACTAATATAATAACAGTCTTACTGCATTTACTGAAATTTTACTCGGGAATTTTAAATTACCTGTTAATTCCAAAATGATTATCACAAAACCAGAGCTTAAATGGTGCTGGAAGCACATACCTGTAGTGTGGCTTGTGGAGATGGAGTCTGTTTTGTCCAACCAAAGCTGACTATATGTTTCTGCTTGAATTTCTGGGATCAAGGAAGAATTATTTAGCTCACGTAGTGTTTCCACTCCTGCGGTTTCTGAGATCTACTGCAGGACTGAGGGCGTTCTACATAACAGCATAGAATGCAACTCGCATTGCTGCTGAGCTAGATGACAACCAAGCTAGCCACAGAATGGGGCAGGGTCATCACATCAGCATAGCACAGTAATCACGTATAACCCCAGTAATTTTTCTAGACACAGCACCCCACTGGCATGGCCATGCTTCCTTCAGACCTGAGCTGCCTGAATCACGTGGGTGTGTTCATTTACCAATAGCCTGAGGCAATAACGTGTTGACACAGCACTTTGGAAGCACACACAGCTTCTATCTCCTGAATGAATCTGGTTGTATTAGTCCCCACCAGGGATCATTCTCCAGCCTTGAGTCCAGTGGGATGTCACATTTTGTGTTTCTAAACATAGAACACCTCACCCAGCAGAAGAAGGAGGCGGCATCTAAGCTGCCTATTAAGAATGGTTCCTGGCCCATGCTAACCTTTGGGCTGAGCCAGGGAATTGTCTGGGAGACCTCTAGTTGTTACAAGCCAAAACCATATCAGTGAGTGTGCTAGTGGTCGTACAATATGGATGATTACACATCAGCTCCTCTGCTCTGGGCTTGCCCTGGCAATATTGCACTTCTAGCAGAGACATAGCCATGGTTGACAAGGTTTTATATGAGCTGAACCTGGGCTAAATCACTCAGACTGTCAACAGCACTTATTCCAGTGTTGGACCTTTATCACACGGCTTTCTGCTAATTCAGAGCAAGCTAAACTGTGCTTGCAAAATAACATGCAAATATGTTATAACCTAGGCCATTATATAATGAGATCCTCATGCTATAAGAAATTACATGTTCCAGAAGTTCCTGGGAGTTTGTGCAGGAGTTGAAAAACAGCACAATTCATTTTTTGTAAAACACACAATTTTACATAACATGCAGTTAGGTATCTGGGCAAACTGAACCAAGAAACTACTGGTGATTTTTATCTTTCTGATGTCTATAGGAGTGATTCTACAGGCTAAGACTGCCTGTGAAGGTTATCACAAAGTGTTAGTAATTCATACCACTTTATCATGGACATGTCTATGTGGTTGCAGTGTTTGATCTGATGCTCTACTTAAATGGTTTTCTGTTACAAGACTGTGGCAGTGTCTTGTCTTTCTTCTTCTTTGTACTGTTTCACACATTTATCTATACTCTCTGCCATGGTCCCAAATACTTTCTCCCACTTTAACTAGTCCCATACATCATTCCACTGCAGTCTGTAGCTGAAAATGCTACCTTCTGCCCAGCTTGCTACATCCTGAACATAGGCTGTTCATCCTGTTACATAGGCCCGGGTCTTCCAAAACTGTAAGCCTGATAGCAAAGAACTCCCACAGTACCCAGGAATAAGTCTGCGCAGGACCAGAGCAGGAGATATGGCAGCATGGAAGATGGGGCAAGAGAAACCTTTGTCCCAGATGTGACCATGGTAAATGTGACCATTTGCCTCTGCCCTTCTCCAAGAACTGTTGAGCTCAATTCCCTTTCTGCCTTTGCCTTTCTTTGTCTTTCTGACTGTCATTGAAAGAACTAAAGATATACACTGCTGTCTGTATTGGGTGTTTGTGCCAAGGTGCTGGCATCGGAGGGCTTCAGCATCGGAGGGCTTCAGCATTAGCCTGTGTGAGAAGACTTCAAGGACTGCCCTATGCCAGACACAGCCAGTCCCAGCTGGCTCCAATGAATCAAGCACAAGACACTGCTTAGCCCATGAGCCAGGCTGGTGGCACCTCTGTGAAAATGTATTTAAGAAACTAAAACATCACACAGGCAAGGGAGGATGACAAAGAAAGAATGAGAAAGAGCAGTGCAAACAACAAGGTCAGAGAAGAAGGAGTGGCAGCAGCACCTCCTGTAGATATCCACGCTGCAGCTCATGGAGGACCATACTAGAGCAGATATCCATGCTGCAGCTCATGGAGGACCCCACGGTCTGGGGCAGGTGGATATACCCTGAAGGAAACATGGACCATAGAGATCTCACAATGAAGCAGGTTTATCCTGAAGTAAATCCAGCCTAGGGAGGACCCATGCAGAAGCAAGGGAAAAGTGTGTGGAGGAAAGACAGGCAGAGACAAGTTGTTATGGACTGATCATAACCTCCATTCCACATCCCCCTGTACTGTTCAGGGTAGGGAGAAGGCACAAGCATCAGAGTGAAGTTGAGCTTAGGAAAAAGGGGGAGGTGTTTTTAGTTTTGTCTTTGTTTCTCACCATCCTACTCTATTTTTAACAGACAATAAATTAAATTATTTTCCCCCAAGTTGAGTCCTTTTTTCCCATGACAGTAATTGGTAAGTGTCTTTATCTGTCTTTATCTCAACCCATATACTTTTTCATCCTATTATCTCCCTCTGTCTTGTCAAGAAGGGGAATGAGTGAGCAGCTGGGTTGGAGTTTGGCCCTTAGCCAAAGTTAACCCACCACAACTGTGAGTATGGCTCATTGTCTCTAAACCTTGTTTATGACTGTTGCAGCCAAACTATAGGCCCTACAATAATAAAATAAATATTCTACAGGAGCATAACATTTGTTATCTGCATCACTTTTTCAAGATTGCATATGCAGGGCAATTCTAGCAAATTCTGAGCAGCCATTTCTTTTAATGGAGTTAAGTGTTTTGCATTCATTTGCTTTCATTAAGATCAGCTCTAGTTCAACATAAAACAGGCAAAGTGTTAGTCTGAACTATAACAGAAACACAGAATAACTAAAGATGGTGTAAGCATGTGTGACACAGAGTCCCTCATATCGGTCACAGTCTGTGAGGATGGGATTAATTTCACCGAACTTCACCCTTCTTTGCTTATAGCAGAGTTATGCCCAAGGCTCACTTCATAGTGAGTAAAGAAGAAAAACCCTTTCTAAGATATGATTCATTTCATCCTAAATCAATGTCTGAAGCAGGTCATATGAATGATCCCTAAAAGCCCCTGTTTCTCTCCACTGGCTAAAAAGGAAACCTACTTCAGAAGGTGAGAAATTTGCATCGTACATACCGAAAACAGATGAGGTGAGTCTCACCTCTAACAACTGCTTGGTCCATTCTGTGTTGGTTTACCAATACTTCTAGCAGATGCATAATGCAATACTTTCAGGGTCTCTAGCACAACCCACAAAAATGAGCATTTGTACTGTGCTAGGCCATAAAAGATGTGGTCCACTGAAATGTTTTGCAAAAAAACCCAGACTTCAGAGTTTATCACTTGACTCACAAACATTCAGTGGCCTGTGAAGACGACCTGCACACCTATTGTGGCATTTACTACAAGTAGGATAGTAAAATATGAAAATATTGATCGGTAGTAGGGGAAAACATGTTCAGATGTCACACAAGGACTGAGAAACCCCAGCTTGGTACCACAGGAATACAAGACAGCAGCTTTGCAGACCATACTAGAATTGAAACTGAGTGATCAGGCAGTCCTAATCTGATTAAGTGACCTGATTTCATGGTTTTTAAAAAGTAATTGAGTAGCGTCAAAATATGAGTTGGGTGGTTTTGGTACCTTATACATCACAGGTCAGTAAATCATCACTCATGAGAGGTCCCTTAACCCTGAACTGCACAGGATTTGAGTCAGGTTTCAACTCTGAGGAAGGACTTTGTTTCAAAGTGAATTCAAAACTCTCTCCTTTGCACACTTTTTGTCCTTGGGTGACAGACTGGGGCAAGGCAGCTTT
Organism: Haliaeetus albicilla; assembly: GCF_947461875.1. NCBI lineage: Eukaryota > Metazoa > Chordata > Aves > Accipitriformes > Accipitridae > Haliaeetus > Haliaeetus albicilla. The sequence goes on along the minus strand of NC_091502.1, from coordinate 11,529,031 downwards.
CCATTTAGCTTAGTCCAGTCTAATCCACTGAACCCTGCACTGCACCTGTCCTAGTGTTACTTCAACACCTCCAAGTGATATGTATTGCAACATGACTAATATTTATCATGACAGATCGTTTTATAATACCCTTCCTATGTTAAACCAGTATCTTTTCTCAACACGTTCCAAGTAACATGAGGATGTCACACCTGGATTTGCAAAACATGACTTTTATGCACTTCCTTTACATGCATTGACATTTCTGGGAGAGTTGTGGTGTGAAAAATCAGAGCAGAGGGAAAGAACATCGCAGATGTTAAATTGCCAATGAACGTAAGGCTCTGAGTCTCCTCTAGACAGTATTCTATTCCTGTATATTAGTTGCATGTATTACCTGATTAGCAATCTCATTGATTCAAATAATAATATAAAGAATCATAAAGGGCAAATGAGATTCTACTACACAGGAATTCAAAGAGCACTGCACCAGCTCTCATGACATAGTCTATTCCAGAGACATCTGAATCATAAAAAAATATGTCCTGTTGGTATTTTGCACCATTGTGTTCACATTTCCTCTCCATTCATGCTAATATAAACATTTTTATTGCAATTTTCCACACCCCTAGAAGATTCCTGGACTTCTGTTTTCTAATAGATAGCAGGCACTTTTGTACAGGCTAAAAAGAAGAAAGAAAAAAAAAAGACACCAGTTACCTTTTATGATCATAAGTGTTCTTCTCAATGGCCTCCCAAGCTTCTGGTGCTGCTCTTTTGTATTTCAGTGATATCATAATTATCACAAAATGTTCCACTTTCCTGGCCCAGAATTAAAAACTAAGATTACAGTTCACTTTCTTCTATGCAATCATTTAATCTATGAATTCTAATCTGATCCAATCTTCATGTTCTGTTTATTTTATTGGATAAGGATGAGCTGGTGTGCCTTTCCACTTTCTTATTCTCCATTATTCACTTTACATTATCCCTTTTCAACCAAACTGAAAGAAGTTTGAGAGGAAGGGAAAGAGGCACTTCCCACTGATAGGACAGACAGAAGGAAATCTGCCAATTAATGGAAAAAGTATTTCTTTCACTTTTACATAATATTTTAAATGCTCTTCTGGGGGGTGTCATGCAGCATTTAGACTTTGGAGTGGCAGCCTCCCTCCTGAGAGTAGCAGCATAGTGAGAGTTAATAAGAAGTTCAGTTCCATGAATCACCTTTATGAGAAAGACAGGTTGTTCAATGGAAAACTGAGCTGTCCAAAAATAAGGCAGGCATTTTTACAGAGTTCATATTAATAAGAAGACACATTTTCTGCATGATTCTATCAGAGAGTGTGTTTCATACAATGTTAAACTCTGAAATGTACAAAAAAACATATAAGGTTTGTATCTTCAGTCTTATATTGCTACCAACACCTGGAGAAAAAATATTGCATGACAGGAGGAAAAAATCCTATTAAAATACTTCATCATCAGACATTAAGATAATTTGGAAAGTTGTTTCAGAACCATTAGAATAATCACGAAAATCTGCATATAAGTGTAAGAATGTAAGCCTACTGAGACAGATTAAATCACCAACAAGCAACCTCTTCAGGACTTCCTATTGGTTAGGATTATTGTCTTCTGTACCAGCCCTAGCATGACATCCAGTTCCAGATCCTATGGCTCACACAAAAAAAACCCACATTAATGTGACAAGCATTATTAGTGATGCCACAGTAATGTGCCTGTCACTATAACTTGTCACAATAATGATGCAATTGCCCTAAACTGACATATTGCAAATGCAAATCCCCACCCTGCTACAGCAGCATGTACATTAGTGAGATCACATCTCTATCTCAAATAATGACTTGAAAGAATTTTAAAAAGTCTTCTTATACATCTTCAAGTTGAACAACTCATGTTTTTGTATGGAACAAACCTATTCAGCTGGAATCACCAGCAGGCATAAATCTTCAGACAAAGAATTAAATTACTCCCCAGAGACCTCCTTCTCCCTCTCATTCTGTTTGCAAATGACCTATCACCCAAACTGCTGATTCTGTTCCCATTCCCTGTTCCCTCAATTTGTAAGCATTATAATACCACTTTGCAGCTTCCATGTCATAGAATCTTCTACAGCAGGATGTCAGCATATTTTACAGTTAAGTAATTTAGCTTTGCAAAAGTGAATTCTTGCAAAGTGGAGAATCCTTAACAGCCTTCATTTTTCAAAAGTGGAAACTGAGGTGCAAACAGGTTAACCATAGCCTTTTTTATTGAAAAGCTGAGCATCTGTGCCTTTGAAACCAAGAACAATCAAAGTTCAGTAAATTTTACAGTCAGATCAATGATGAAGGAACCAAGAATAGAGTCAGCCCTCACCGTAAGACTTGCGGAACTGTTTATCCTTTTTTTTTTTGTACAGCATTCAATTCCCATGTTACTCTAGATAGAATAACTTTGTTTTAAAAGTAATCAATCAGTTATGCAATATGTAACGAAGGATGTTCAGAGTGAAACATGAAATATGACAATAAGAATGCTTTGATATTATGCAGTTAGACTTGTTTAGAGACAAAGAAAATACTAAGCCGTTAATAATTTATATCATGCTGTTTATACCACCAACATGCTCATTACCAGAGTCACCAAGTGCATGCCTATCTTCTTTTCCTGTTTGAGTTCAACTCCAACAAATGGGTGAAGATTTCAGTGCTCTCAAATTTGAGCTGCTCCAAGTCTGATCTGGATGTTCTACAAAGTCACCATTACAGACCATTAACTACATGGTGTGGGTACTGAGACCAGCCAGGCCTAGATTAATTTAAGGGAAGTGATTATCTGAAATTCAGCTACTCTGGGGAAGTGATATCTGGCACATCATTTTGGAAGAAGCTCTGCTAGTAATCTAAACTCAGTGTTGTTTGTTGCCCATGACAAACTGTTGAATTATTTGCTGACAGGAAATAGAAGAAAGGAAAAGATTTGTACACCTTGCAATAGTCCCTACATTACCTATTTTCTTCATACCTTAGCTGTCCTAAAGAAAGAAATTCAGACTGAGTGAGTTGTAGAAGACCAAACATTTCAGAAAGATATCTTCAGAGAGTTACATCTCATCCCATTGAAGACCTGAGAATTTTTCAAGTGGCTTCCACAGCAAACCAGGATTTCACCCAAAGTGGTTTTGATGATGTTTTACTGACAATGATAACTTACAAAGCACCACTATGGATACCCACCAAGAAGACAGAGTACAGATACAGGACATACGGTGGGGCGTGGAAAGATTTATCCTTGCTCTTAAGGGAGGAAGCAAAACAAACATACTAATAAGAGACCAAATACAGGTGAAGGACATAATGAAAAACAGGAACAAGTCGTGATTTAGGCAGAGAAGGTATAATACATAATATTCTCATGTTAGAATGAGGAATAGTTAAGTACATTAAGGGCTGCAGTTAAAAAAATGATGGGAAAATAAACTGGTCCCATTTATATGAAGTGTATAGCTATGTTTTATCCAGAATAATTATGTTAATAATATCATGTTTATGCCTTTGTCTTGCAATGAAGTGTGGGTGTTTGTGAAAATGGAGCTACTGTAATGATTGCATCTATTACTATCATCTGGAAACAAAGGATGAGATTCATCTCACTTAGCTTTATAAGAGTTGGGCATCAAGTCTAAGTTCATCATCTAGACTTCCTTTGGAGTTAACTGTCAGATAAGCATTTCCCAACTTAAGATGTCTAAGACAGTCAAAACTAATAGCCTTTGGACTTGCCTGTCCATTAACTTTCATTATTGAAAGAACCCGAAGACTAACTTTACTAGATACACAACTTTCACATAGCTAAAGTTAGGTGATACTAATTCTACCTTAATAGTATTTTTTCACATTAAATCTTCTTGCGATTAAGTCTTTGAAGTCTAGAACTGCTATTACATTTACATATAAACACATTCTTAAATGTTTTGCAAGATCTCAACCAAGCACTTGTCAGGAATAAAATTTGAGCAGATAGTTACAATTTCCTTACTTCTTTTAAGAATGATAATTTGTAAATAGTTTGTTTTGCTCAAGTAGCAATTGGCAAAGCATTTTAAGTATCTAGGATTGTCAGAGTAATCATTTAATTAAACTGCACAAAAAGATTTTGTCAACCTAGTAGAGTTCCTCCTAGAGAAAAGCAATGGATAGTGCTGGCACCTATAACAAATGCTACAGTCCTGACTGTTGTACCACACTGCAGAACTTTTATAAAATACCTGAATGACATCTACATAGCATTCTCATAAAATAGAAATGTAATCAACAGGCTTTCCTTTTCAATGGCACAGCTAGGTCCTGTCAGTTCCAGTGGTCCTTAAATCTAAGTCAGTCACCTAAAGCAGGGCCACATGGATTCACTGTTCTCTTCTGTAAGTGATTATACCTGCATCAGTTCTGTGACGACTTTGCATTAACTATGTAATGCTAGTTGCTGCAGCACTCAGAGTGTGAACAGAGAAATCTGTGGAAATGGAGATGACAAACTGTGCTAAATAAGCCATGACTCCGCTGCAGTCAAGGCTGCCTTTGGTCAAGATGTTGAAGAGCAAACTTGATACACTTAATCCATTTGCAAAGCTTTGGAAACGAAAATAAATGCTAACAATATCTAACTGCTGGACTTCTTGGATCCAGAGGGGAAAGGTTCATAATTTCATTCTAATTTGTATTTGCCCTCTAATCCAGCCTGGCTATGCTATTTTTGTGTTTATATAGTCATACACCCATGCTCTTCATCACTCTGCTTCTTTTCTGACTTTTTTACCTCTACCATATCACACTGGGAGAAGCAGTTTTGGTATTTATATCTTTAGTTGTTGTGCAGGACTGAAAGGGTCATGACTTTCAGAAGTTTCACATCAAGACTGTCAGAGTCTGGAAAGTAAGAGACACAGATTTTCAGCTTCACTCCTGGTCAGCCAGCCCCCTCACCCTTTTTTTTCCCTGCTTTCCTTTTATGCTGGAGGAAAAGCGCAAGAAAAAGGACACCACCATTATGGAATAAGGCCGCAATATATCAGCATCTTAAGAGGTGAGGAGCAGAACCTTTCTGCAATGTTTCTCTGATTCTTAGAAACATGGATGCAAAGCTAGCATCACTTATTTATTTGGGTCTAAGTAAGCCATAAAGGCTAGCTCCAAGAGCTAGATTTTACATTTTGCCTTTACTCCTGTTAGACATGTCACAGTCTGAGAGACCCCTATTCCAATACAGAAGCCAGGAGCTAACACATTGCTGTAAGAATAGACGACAACTTTAGCTAAAGGTGTTGTTTTGCTGTCATGACATGTTTGTGAGGAATGTGGGCCAGTGAGAATGTTTTGGACTTGTTTGTACAGCAGCTAACACAAGGAAGAGGCTGCATGGGCTCCCACTTGCTGTGAGAAGGAAGTGTAATAAAAATAATTGACAATTTTGAGTAGCTAACACAACCTAAACACTGTGAAAAAAAAAAGATTTGTTTCCTCATTTTTATCCAGATTCACTTTCTTCCCAGGAGAACAGAATAGCTGACCAGTTACAGATGTGTGCTAGAAGGGTCTCTTGACCCTTTATCACCTGTACTCGGAAAATTGTTTGGCATGTTCTTGTGCCCTTCTACTTCTTTGTTGGCCCTGCTCCTTTAGGGAACTCTGAGTGCTTTGCCACATAGATGATCAGCACAGGAAAAAGAGATGGTATAAGGCTTACTGCCTTTCACTGCCTCTTTTGCCTCAGTACCCTCTGTTAGGATAAATGGTTAGTACAGCAGCATCCAGTTCTTCTCCTATGCTCAGTGTACAAGGAAGCCATCGCTCTGAGCAAGTACCAAGGACGAGACCAACAACAAAATCATGTTTATGGGAAGTTCTGCTGGGTGGCTTCTGCCTGCATGTTGATTTCTTTTTACGTAGTTGCTTAGACTGGCCTCTGTGGTGCACCACTTAGGTGCCTTTCTCTACTGGTCCAAGAATGTTCTGCTGTGCAAGAACCTCCTTCATTCTTTCTTGATTTTCCTCATTTCTGACATTCTGCCTTTGCAATTTTGCTTGTTCTGCTGCTTTGCAGATTTGTATGGCTTTTTCCAAACTCAGCTCACAATGATTTTTAGCAGATGCTCATGTACCTTCCCATTACTTCAGGTGACCTCTAAGAATGTGATCCCATAAATCACAGAGAATTACACTTTCTTGCTTCTTCAAGGAAATAAAATTTAAGTTTTCTTCAAACTACTTAAGCAGTTTCCAGTATTCATGAATCCAGATTTTTATTTTAAAGTAGGTGCATGGAATATAAATGCAAGATAAAAACTGTTGTCCAGGAAGCTTTTACACTAACTTGACATATGCAAAAACAAAGGGAGAAAGAAGAGACTACGCAGCTCCCAAAAGCAAGATTAGCTGTTGACTTGAACTTTTGTATTTTGTATTGTCTGCTCTTTCAAAAGATGTATAATAACACTGAAAATTTATTTTTATTGTTTTCCTTTTCTTCTGATGATTTTCCTTTCTCGACTGATATGCACTTTACAGACAAAGAGTCCCAAGGAGGAATTTCACTGTTCTCAATACAGCACAATCTTTATTCCGTGGACTTTTCAGAATTTAAAAAGTGCTTATCCAGTGCTTCAGATATCTTTCTGCAGGGCCTAAAGTGATCATGCACTCTCCATCCATATGTCCTCTCAGATATCATTTCTGGTGGCCTTGGCTGACTGTCATCTGTAGTTGTGAAAAAAATAATAAAAATAGTGTGGACTACTCAACCCCACTTCACTCTCCGTAAAAGCAGTCTGTCCTTGTACACTCTATGTTCCTTGTATAGGCCCTATACAGGACCCACCTCCATGGAGCAAGACATTTCCCTCTGGGTTTTTTTGCCAGCAACTGTTCACATTTAATCTTGACATAATGTACCCTATTCATAAAAGATTCCTCTCATGCGTCCATATTTTTAATGAGCTGGAGAAAGATCAAGAGAGAAACCAAGTGTCATACATAGAGGAAGGTGGAGGTCATCAAACTGCTCTGTGTCTTCTTGAAGTGTCAGTAGACATGTCAGCAATGTGGCATGATCAACAACGTTGGGCAGGGTTGATATCCAAGGGACACTTTATTGTTTTCAAGGATGCGATCGCTGGTTTTATGAGCATTTATTTTTCAAGTTGACAGATGAGCATCATCCTGCAAGCCTAGTAGAGTATCTATCCAATATTCAGATGGAAGCCCTAACAGATGTTGGCTATTGTTCAAGAGGAAGGAAAAAACATTGTGAGTGCTCTACATGCTCTGATGCTTTGGCATGGAGCTCTAGGACATGGAGTTGGGGTCAAACTACAAGTTGTATGGAGTACCTATGTATCTATAGGCAACAGAAATGAGGAATAACTGCTTTATCATGCTTGGTCTTATCTGTCTGCTCTTCATCCATTAAAATGCCATGAAGAAGCCACAGAAGCAGAGCTGTACCCTAAACAGACAAGCTATTTAAAGTAGATAAAAATGCAAATTTTAGCAACATACATGTTGTTGCTCCAGATGTTTTATGACAGTTGTCAAAATGTAAAAAAACATCAGTCTTAATATTAAAGAGATCAGACTATATTTGGGGATACTATTTTATAAGCCGAGGAACACAAAACCCATTTAATTTTATAGTTAGGTTGAACAATATGATTTCTTTGTTTTTCTTGTGCTACATTTACTAATGGAATCTCCTCTAACAAATAAGTCTAAGAGTGACTTAATTGCTTAATAATTTGCTATATTCAGTTAATTTAGTAATAATTCTAGTCTACCAATTTGCTGCATAGTATTTTGCTGATTTCATTAGTTTATTAATAGAAAATCAATGCACTAAATTGTCAAGATAATTATGTAATAATTTTTTTCCTTAGAGAAGCATATAAAAATTAAAATTACTGTTTGAGAGAAGATTGAAGTTAGTAAATTTTTTTTTATTACTTTTTAAATAGAAAAGAAACAAACAAACAAAACTAATCAAAAGGCCAGAATAATTCTCATGTATGTGGTACAGTATGTATGTTGTACTGAAATAGTGATAGACAGTATTAGAGAATAAAAATTCCCTCACATTTTTGAATAGCCATAAGCAGAAAACTACAGAAAAGCAATCAGCTACAGTCTGTTGCTCTAAAGTATTGGTGCAGGTTTTTATCAAACTTTGACTTTTTTTAATTACTTGAAATATGAGTGATCAAAAAGACAGATATCAGTATCTCAACCTGAAATATTGTAACTACAGCATTATGGAAAAAAATGGTATTATATTTTATAATTATTTAGTCAAGTAGTTAACTCTAGTGGGTCTTAACTAATTTATATTTTTCAGACACCATTGACGTTGCATTCTATTGCACTAGAGAATTTGCGATGAGCGTTTCTCGAGGGACCCAGTTCTGTAATTGGCTGCTTCATCTGTGTAAAAGCCAACTGGGTTTCCAGGAATTTGCATGGGTGAATGCAAATCTATTCAAAAGGCAAGGAGCTACATTTGCAGATGCCTAGTTATTCTACTGCTGTTTCTGTGTTTGATTTCAGTCTGTTACTAAAGTGTGAGGGATAGATTTGTCAGCATTTTAGAGCATCAACAATACAGCTGATGTGGGTGCTCTCAGCACCTCTAAAAACCAAACCCTTTAAAACACATGTTTTTAAAATCCTGAAATTGATAAGAATGTGGAAATGTTCATGGCTGCATGAGAAGGAAATGAATAACAACAGGAGGAAAAAAAGGTGCTTTTTAAGAATGGGGTTAAAAAGACAAGAGACAGGCTGAATGTCATTTATCAAATTAAAAGAAAACATGAGCAAAGAGCCTTAGTCCATTTACATGAAGATCCTTTTACTTTGCTATAGCAGTGCTAATAAAACATTAATGGAATTATGTAAAAGTCATTTGAAATGTTATTAATCTCCTCTTTTAGACAATATCTCAAATAGTGCTATTAAACCAAAATTATCATTGTTTTGTTCAGTTTTGGGTTCTTAGTCCTGCAGCTTGAGGTTAAGGCAATACAGTCATCTGCATGGAGGCCTTCTTTAAATGCCATTTGACTAGGGTTATTCAGGATGCTTTTCAGGGATTATTATTTCTAGTGAAAACATGTACTTGGTTTCCAGAACAATTATAATTTTTTTAAACATAACTCTTAAAAATATGGAAATATTTCTTGCTTTTGCAATTAAAAATGACATGAAGAAAATCCAGTGGAAGAAAGTCTTTCAAAATGGAAATAAATGCATAGCATCAGTAGAGTAAATTTTTCATAAGCACGCAATGAGTAAATCCATACATCAGTAAAGCTGTTCAGGAAGTGTGAAGTTTTTGTTACAAAATGTAAATGCAGAAACATGTTTCTGACCATAAAGAGATATCAGACTTCTAGTTGTAAATGTTAAAGGATGACACAGGCTTATTAGTAATAGGCTAATTACCTATTTCTCTTCAGATATAGTTGACTAGTCCAGGTGTAGATATCATCATATGACCAGATGAATTTTAGACTTAAATAAAAGATAAACTAGTAAGGGAAAAATTAAAGCTCTTTTAAGAATTAATACTATTACAAGGTTTAGAAATTAAAGAGGGAAGTGGATATATCAAAGTATGTTGGTGTAGATTAAGGCATTACACGTAGCCTTAACAACTATCAATGAACACAAACTTTCCATCCGTATTTTTGAAGATAACTTTATAGTTTACATTTTCTGCTTGGAGTTATGATTGAAATTCCCCCTCACTAAATAATCCCATGATCATCAATAAAGTTATCAGTATCTGAAATAAGCATAGTCATGCATATATGTGTATTTATGTTTGTGTCCATATGTTTTTCACTGTGCACTACTTGAAGTGACTACAGAGACTCTAATTGGCCAACTTTCTTCTTCTTGAAAGGCAGCATCTATACTCTATTGCTTCAACTTTGCACAACTTTCAAACTTAGCACTGCTTCTGCTACAACAGATGACTTCTTTTGATATCAAATGTCTGACATTCCCAGTGCATCCTAACAAATTACAGGGAACAAATATGCAACAAGTTTCTCAGCTTGAAAACTTTTATGTTGACAGAAAAAATGTCAGTGACTTTTTTACAGACACCTATCTTTGTTAATGTTTCAGAGAACATAATCTCTAAAAAAACAAAGCATGTCTTTATATGGCTATAAATCATATTTTATTTTCTTTCTGACATGCTGTTATTTATAAGTCTGTCCTCAGGCTTTTTTCAAAGATTCTATGGTGTTCACTCAAGGAAAAGTTATACATCTTAAAATTCACTAATAAATAGGTATCCCCATGAGTATTCCTCCTAAAATTAATTAGAAAATTAGAATGCAATTAAAGCTGGTAAAAACCTCAGAAATTAGATATTAAATAAGTTCTTAGACATATTTTCCTTTCTTCCTAGGTAACAGCACTTTTGAATTACATAATCCTTTAACTCATCTTTATAAAGCACTTAAAGATGTAGCTTTGCCATCCTTAAATTTCTAGTATCTTATGCCTGCTGAAATCAATTAAGCTGCTACTCAGTAATAATAAGAATAACAGAACATGGGATTTTATATTTACATGCTGCAAATCAAGATAAATAATGCAGACTATATATTTTATATATGACACTGTTGTGCATTACCTGTGTACATCCAAAGCTATTAAAATAAGAAAGAGGATATTAAGTTTCACAAATGTATCTGATTTAAATGGAAAGCCCATGGCTCACTGAGGATCTGATTTTATATCATATCATAATCCAGTGACTGGCCTCCAGTTCCACTGATTTTTATAGACCTTGAACACACTCACCATTTCTTGAGAGATTCCCAGCTCCTTGCAGGATTGAGCCAGGAGTAAAAAAACTCGTAAAAGGTAAGTAAAGAATTATAGGCAATTTCACAGACCCAACTTCTGAAAACAATATAAGAAGATAACTGTGCATCTGTAGTGCTCAGAAGCCCTTTGCATGCAATGAAAGCAAAGAATTGGATTACAAATCCAGTAACAAATTGGCACATGAAAGACTGTATCCAACTCCATCCTACTGCAAGATGAAGCTTTGCTTGACAGTCCTCTCTTCAAGCCTTCTGCCAAAAAGACAGGAACTCTAGTAAAGCATTTAACTTCTTAAATTAAGACAATCAAAGATAGGAATTGCAAAGCAGCTCACACAGACACATATGGTGAAATTCAGCTGACAAATGTAGAAAACTACAAATTTGAAGACAACCTTTGGCAGCATCTATACCAGCCAAGACACAGACTGTAGGGCTAGATGCCTTTCATGCATACTGCTAACCATATTGCTCACTGCCTGGTTTGGTTTGGGGCATTGATAGTTCCTGTAAAAACACAAATTATTTAATTATACTAAGCTATTAATAGATATGCCTTTTCTTAATCAGCCATGTAATTAACCTACTAGACCTATAAAATTAACAATAAGGTACAGAAGGAAACTTGCTTGTTTCTGAAATTAATTGCTATATGTTATAATGCTATATCATACTTCTAAATCCCTGCAAAATTGGCAGCTATCATTAATTTATAGTTGGTCGATGGGTTGTACTTGCAGTGAATCCTGAGACAGTGACTGCTTTCACAAACTCTGTGCTCATATGCTAATGCATGTTTCAGTAGAATTTAACACTGTTAAACACTGGGATTATGCTTCAAAAAATGCAAAAGCGAGTTTCAGCTGTTACTGAGTTTTGATATTCAGGGAGCAACAGCTATCTGTACTCATCAAAACGTGGGGGTTTTGATTGATTGATCTGATCAAAGCCAAAATACAGCAACAACTAGGATACCTCATTAGAGGAAGTTTTGTTTAAATAATAACTGAAGCACTGACATATGATTTTGATGCACGGAGCATCTTTGCACTAGTCTTCCATGTTCCTGATGAAAATACATCTCTCTAGTAATCTCCAAAAAGAAAAGTGATAGCATTATACTAAAGGTCACATTCATTAAACGCAGGAAGGAGGATGCTGTAGAAGGCAAATTCATCTGCAGTCTTCCACCTTTTACTGTGTGTAACCAATTGTCATAATGTTTAATGATTGCATTTTTTACAAATTGTCAAATAACTTTGGTTCCTGCCATACATTAAATATGAGCAGTGTTCAGGATGGGCTTCATACAAAACACCGTTTTCACTGTTAAGGTGTGATTAAGAAGGTACAAACCTTCTCAGTCTTACCAAAACAGTGGAAGTTGTATGTGTACAATTTTTTCCATACTTTTACAATAACATAACTGCATCCATTCATATGAAAGGGAGGTGTGTTCCGCCTTAGATATATATACTTTATCCTGAATGAAATTTCTGCTAACCAAGTGATAAAAGAACTGTTTCTGACGCTCCTTCACTCTGAAACAACATGACTTGCAGAATCCAGCCCACCATGTGAATTTCCTTCACAGAGGTTGTTTAAAATACGCTAGTAACTAGTTAATACTTGTGGTATATGCATATTCAGCAGTGCTGTACAATTCTGTTTTGACTCACTGATTGGATGACTAGAATTTTCGTAAATAAAGGATAGGGAAATCAAAGAACTCTGAAGATAGACATATAGAATGGCATTCATGAGATTGCAAATATAGACATCAGCAGTACAGATATTTTCATGTTAGCTAGTTGTCAGGACGTTTTCACAGTGAGTGGAGTAAAATTGGCACTTTCAAAGCATGAGTCATCTCACCCTAAAATAGATGATTAAAATAGGTCAGGTGAAGCATTGGTTATTGCTCTTTATTGACCTTGAAGAAAGCATTGGGTTACTAGCTAATATTTACACATATAAACTGCAGACATATGAAGCTGGGTGAGAGGGACACAACCTAGGATAACTCTGGAAACAATATTTTCACAACCAGATTTACAAGCACGTATGAGAATAATAGAACAATATTTCCTAAAGGGGGGAGGCGCGGGGGTTGCTTTCATCTTAATGGAAAATAAGCTAAAAGACAGTACATGCAATTTAAAGGGGTGCCCTATGTCTGTATATAAAGCATTTGGCTATAAAGATATTTTCCTAGCTCTAGAAGATGCATACATTCTCTGAAATATTATCACAGCGTTTCAGTATGTCATATCCATATATGTTAACATCAAATGCCTTTATAACTTCGAGACCTAGACACTTACAATAAATGAGTTGTTTATTTGAGAAAAAAACAAGTCCAAAACTTTAAATACTTTTAAATTAATCTTGAAAGATACTGATTAGATGATAAATGGCTTTGCAGTAAACTACAAATTCTCTCAATGGAATTAAAATGTAAACTGTATACATGTACTAAGGTTTTGACTTAGGAAAGTCATAACTGACCCTTTAAATTGTAACTACAAAAAGCATACATAGAATGCTTTAACATCTTCAAGCATCTTCTTCCATTAATTTACTCTTGTGTGGACTCCCACAAGGGCACTTTCTTGAAATCAAAATCCAAAAATCATTCATCCTGACATATCTGCCAGGGTTTATCCCCAAAACATCAGAATATTAACAGAAAGGGTAAAGGCAGCATTATGTGTCTGTGCTATGTGTTTTTTCATCTTATCTCTGTATGACCTTAAGGTGAACTTGAATTCTGCATTCAATATAGACTGAGCTTTTCCTGGCTTTACTTCACCTTCCATTTACTCATCATGATGTACTACATTGTTAACAACATTTGCTGTTCTGCTAGAAGTGAAGACCAAACTACCTCAAATCTGGTTGACTATAATGGATCTCCCCAATACAGATTTAAATGAGACTGTACTAAATCTGATGTTCCTAAGCCCAACAATCTGCTGCCTGTTTTTGAAGTCACAGGGAGTTAAATCCACTCCTTACCTTTGAAACTCATTCCTAAGAGTCTAAAACAGACTGAGGCAAGCAGTGTTATAAATTCTTCAGTGGCTCTTTACTTCCACAAATTGTGTAACCATGGCAAAGTCTCCAAGTTTTGTGAATTTGTGTATACATTCAAGAGATAAATAGTGTAACATTGTAAATATTCAGGAAAAACACAAAAAAATGCACTTTCTAGGGTACAAAACCTTTTACAAATTTGGATAAAATTTGGCAATGTGAGAGTAAAAGAAAGTGGAAGCATTTGATCTCCATATTTTCTAAAAGGAAAAAAAAAACCTAATTATCATGAGAAAAGCTATGTCAATTCTTAGAACTTTTGAAATCAGTTTAAAAGAAAAGGAGTTAAAAGAAAAAAATTATTTATTTATCAAAACTGTTGTTACAGTGAATGGTAGATTATCCTAGATCCAACCTAGTTAGCTGTTTTGCTAATACAGGCCAAAAAAAGTCAAGCATAATAGCTAGATATAGGAATCCAGACTCATATTTCAGCATATGAACAATAATGTCCTTGTCTCTTCTCCTCATACTGGCAATCCCTTTGTTCCCTATACCTACAGCTTCTCTGGTACTGCAAAGCGTACTTTGTGGACATTGCAAGGATCAGAGTCAGAACAACGAGAAAGTAACACTTGTATTTGTCTTTAAAATGTACCTGTAATGTATATGGTTGGATTTATCCACATTGTCCTAAGCTGAATTTCAATGTTACAAGCTCGCCAAATTTTCAGTGTATTAGTACAAAGACCACTATGACTATTTGGTCAAAATAAAATAAAATACAACATGTTGTTATTTTTAAAAGAAACTTCAGCTTTTCCATCCAGTTATAATTTATAAGTATTTCACCTTTAATCCCAGAAACCTTCCCTTTCTTTACTACATGGGTAAACATGGGTTTTATTAATTCTTCTCCTTAATCTACTGATGTCAATACCATTTATTTATGTCATAGTTCAGCAAAATACCAAAGCAGGTAGACCCAAAAGCACATGTCAAACATTTAAGTTCCATTAAATCCAAGGATGATAAAGTAATGCAGAGGAAACTCAATGAGAACTACATCTGTGAGAACAGCTGAATGCATGTACTGGTGCTTCTTTCCCATTATAAGAACAAAACAAATAGGAAGGCTCTGTTGGCAAAAGTAAACTTCACGAATAAGATTTTTTTTTTCCAGAAAATACTAACTATTCCTAAAAAGTACATGAAAATAAAATCTGAATTATGTCTAAATGAAAAAAAAAAATTATGTGTTACAAATGCTGTTTTTCAATAAGCGTGACTGTCGACTCTTTTTCTCCAGAATATGTATTGTTATTCCTGGTTGTTTGGACAGGAGACTTTATCCAAATATTAGCTTTCTGTGGGTTTTTTTTGTTTTCTTATAAAATTATTTAATGGAGTTTGAGTTTTTTAATTTTTTTTTTCATCTTTTGAAGGAAAATATAACTAGAAATACCATTTGGAATTTTTACTTTGTTCATCCTTGGTTTTTTTAACCAGGAGAAGTAATAAAGTGGAGAATATGAGGGTGAAAACTATTTATTTACACCTTATGTTTAAAAAAGGTTTATATATCCTTGTAACAGAAAGAAATTAAAAGTGAGGTGTTTCTCCTTTTTTCTCTCTACTTCTACTCTTTTTTATTTTATTTTCCTGCTTTCCAACTTTTTCCAATGAGAAAGTCAGAGCAATCAATCTTTTTGTCTCATTCCATTTAACTTTAAAAACTTTCTTTTCCTGGTCTATCTTTGGAAATTAAAACAAGAAAGGAAAAGGAAAAAAAAAAACAAAAACAAAAACAAGGAGTTGTGCCACAGGAAGAGATAACTATCAAAAGGTAGTGTGAGTAGGGCACTATTTAATTCTCTCACAAGAAGTATTTGTCCTTAAGGGATCTCATAGGATTTGGTAACCTGATCTGCATATTGCGGAATATTATTTATAGCTTTACTGTATCAGTCAATAAATGAAAACAATACATTCACAAATTCTACTTCCCTTTAAAAATAATATTCATTACCAATCATAAACAACTAGCTGTGGCAGTCTACACATGTAGTCTGCATGTAGCTGAAGACAAATTGTCTGGAGAAACTGAAAGTAAGCACTTTCTTCACACCCCTAATGTAAATGTATATAGCATAAAAATAAAAAGGAGCTTTTCCTCTTATTCATACTCATATCCAAGGGAAACCACAACTGAATATATGAATCTTTTTACCATACTTTCAAATTCTAAAGTACCGACAAGACTTAGGAGCTTCAGTGTGAAAGTTGTTCTTTCATTCATGCTGCCATTTTTAATGTATACAAAGACCTCTGCTTCATCCTAGCTCTCTTTCTAGATTAAAAGTATTTTGAAAACAACAAACCTGATTGCTTCTTGTGCTATGAAACAAGTTGTTGCTCTCAGGCTGCCAGAACATACTACTGGCAGAATTAAAAATTTTGCCTGGATGGGGTCTTGTGCTATATTCCCCAGACAGATAAACTGTGCAATTGTCTTTGCAGAAAAGGCTGTACAAGTCCTTCTCATTGTTCCTCTCAGATAAATGGAGACTGTTGTAGGTTTACATGTGAATTCTTAAGAAGATCTTGTGTCAACTTTTACTAAAACAATTCTGCCAATTAACCTGGGGCTTTAAAAATCCCTTTTTATGAAAAACAAAGGGAAAAAAAAAAAGCTAAGAATGATTTGGAGCTATGTCACACCAATTAGCCTGTGATTCTGAACTTGATAGCAAATTCTGGTATGTTCACAGACACTATTTCCATGAGGATTCCTCTCCTAGAAGAAACTATTGTCCAGTGACCTGTCCTGTTAGTTTTCTGCTGTTATCTGTCTTTGCCTCTGGGCCTGACAGCTCCTTCTGACATGACCTTTTTTTAGTGTATGTCCACTGCCACATTCCTTACACCTTAAATTATTTCCATAGCTATTTATCATACTGCCTAGTTTATTGGTTAATTACCTGCTTGCTGAACTATTTATCTTTACCTATTAGGTAATGTCTACAATGTAATAAGAGGTGAGATAGCAACATGCTGGAATACCCTATGTAGTATTAGGTTACACAGGACAGAAACAGCAGGTGTAATGAAGGAGGTGTAACGAAGGGTGTGCTGTAGTAATGAACTTCCAATGTACGGTAGGAAACCTGGACAAAGGTTACTAAGCTGTGCCTAATGCAGGTTGACCCACTTTCGTGGCTACTGTCATCCCTGCTGGGTACATGAAGGGCCATGGGAATGAAATCACTATGATTCTACTAAACATCTCAAGCAGTTTTAGTCTGGTAGATTTCAGATAACTCACAATCCTTTGCAATGTGTGCATGAAATGCACTACACACCCACTTTGCTGTTTAACTGTCTAAAAGCACTTCTAACTGTTGATCTGTTGTTTAACAGTGTGAAAATACCTCAGGTATATGGTGTTCCATAGATTTATTAGCCTGTCATCTAAAATCTAACCTGCATTTACAGCATTTAGTTACCTCCAGAAGTGGACCATTTTCCATTTTATTCCATTTAGTATTCTCTCTCTAGGCTCTTATCCAGCTCCTCTTAAACACATTTTTTTTTTCTTTTTTCCAATTTATACCAGTTTGTCAATGGTGATTATGCTTAAATATTCCCTTTAAGACACTTTTCTCATCCCACATACCTCTATGCCTTTCTTAATAGGCTTGCACAACTTAGATCCAAACTACAATGCCAGCTCCCTCTGCCTACAGCAGAGTCACCACAACCTCAGCCTATTATTGTTATGACTATGCACCTTTCTCCTACTTTCACTTTCTTCTCTAGTATTGCCCATTACATCTGAAAACAGAGTTGGGCAGAAAAGAAGGACATTATTATGGTTAATTTTAAAGGAGACTGGAAGAAAAAATACTTTTTCAATTATGTTTACACTGTAACAATTCAACTTGTCATTGAAAACCAAGTACAAAACTTGGGCTTTTTCTTTGTAGACAAAAACTTAGTAATCACTGAATATAAATCCAGGCATATTTCACTTGCACTTGTATAGAAGTGGGAAAAAATCTTTTCTGTCTGGAAAGAAACATTTGGTGGAAATTGTTTACCCATTTCTCCTTTATGATCTGCTTGCTGATTTATGTAATGCTCCCAGCTCTTCCCATAAAATCAGTTTAATGGTATTCTTTCAAAACAGTCTATACATCCCAAACTTCTTCCTACATAGCCAAAGCAATAATGGACAGTAGAAAACTTTCAAATAAGTAAACAAGTAGAGTAGAACATGTGTTGATTTAAAATGCTCTATCTACTTGAATTTTTAATTCCCTTTCCAGTCCCATCTCACTTAATTATCTGTTCAGATGGTAAGTGGTGTTGAGATGACACTTTTCTCAGATACTTATCCATGAAGTGATGAGTTCACTCATATTGCTATATCACTTCCTATTATTATTTGCAGGATTAATTCAATGAAGTGGGGTTTTACACCGTGTTTTGGATGAGGTGAGCTACCTGAGTCTCAGAAACAAAATACATTGCTCAAGTAAGCAAGCCACAGCCTGAAAACGGACTCTCTGAAGACAGTTTAATTTGTGGCATTATGCCATATCATTATGAATTCCATATTTCATTTGCTCACTGCATCTCAAGCTACTTATGTTAAAAACTACCATATTAATTGGTACTTCAAGGTGCTTCACCCATAGAGAGAACTGACTCCTTTAAGGGTCTTCTTTGCATTCTTCTTTAAGAAGGAGCTTTCTATTTCACAAGAGCTGGTTATGCTCCCAGGTAACAGTGGAGAGTTCAACCTCTTTCTTTAGATTTCTACATCTCATAGTAAAACAGGGACAAACCAGGCATGGTACTTCAGTGGTTGCTCAGACTCTGCTCCAGAGACCCTGCTCCCCTCAAAAAGGGTGCCTTGTTCTTTTGCAAGCAATAATTTTTTTCCCTCTCATTGTGCGGACTCCAACACAAAATTATGTTCACAGATTGCTATATAGCAAATTTCATTTATATAGAAGAAAAAAACTTTTTTACAGAGGGTGGTTGAATACTTAGGTCAGGCTGCCCCAAGAACTTGTGGCATCTCTGTCCTCAGTGATACTCAAAACACAACTGGACATGGACCTGAGAAACCTGTTCTAGATTAACCTGCTTTGAGCAAGGACTAGACTAGATGATTCCCAGAGGTGCCTTCTTACTTCAGTCATTCTACGATTGTGTGATATGTGAGCCTCCTTTGCATAATTTCATCTCTTATCAACTTATTTCTCGATTTATGGTAGGATGTAATGTTAATTGTTCATACTGTTGATTGCTTGTATTCCTAATACAAGATGACTGAAAGACCTGGTTTGTCCTTCAGTACAAATTAATTTTTCAACAAAAAATTCAACAGATTATAATGCCATTGGGCATTACTATCCTGAAGGATTGACTTTAAAATGATTGGTAATAGCATCTTATTCAGCACAGCTGCAGAACCATCCATTTAACTTTATTTCTGTATCTCTCCTGTCTATGTATCATGACTTCTATCCTTACAACAATTATTAGAAATAGACCCCAAAATAAGGTACCCAAACAAGTCAACTTCTACCTGTTTCTTTTTTCTAAACTCAAGATCTTGGGTTTTTTCCTTTAAGTATCAAGGATGTATCATTAGCCCTTTTTCCACCGATCTACGTTTCTGTTCAGTCTCAGAATCAAATACATGAATTATTTATCTGTCAGTCATTTAAAATAATGGCCTTTAATATTCAGTCTTTGAAAAAACAGTGAGATGATCTCAGTGTTTTCCACCACCGTCCTGGCTGTTCTACCCATCTTCTTCTTGAGCAAAATAAATGGTACACATTCATTATTCTGTGTGCATATATCACTTGAGTATCAGTAAACTTGAGTACTATAATCCTAACATATTATCATTATGTGTAAATTTATGTTTATACAGACATGTACACAGCACGTGTATCTGTGCTTAACAGGGCAGAAATAGCATATAGTTTTTTATACTATGGGATTTTTTACTGAAGGAGAAAATCCTTAAGCCGTTTGAGGATCTGTTACTTTTTATAGGTGCTTTCTAAGTGAAAGGTTGAAATCTTACATGGGTTAGCTGCTGACAAGCAGCTACTTGGATAGGACATTGCTTCTTTCCCATTTTCAGAGCAATAAAATATTTATCAAAAGGAATTCTTCAAGGTAAGGTAATATCAGATTTAAAACTTTACCAAATGTTCAGCATATCATCTCTCACATACATAACTTAAGTGCAATTTAAGTAGTCTTGTTGGATGATGAAACTTTCTAGAGTACACAGTATCAAATATTAATTTCTTATGTTAAGCCATGTTGTTTGCTGTTATTCCTGAAATAGGTGTTTGGAAAGAAATTAAAAGTGTCAAAACAAGAGAGTATTCTACTAAAAGGAAAAATTAAGAATTTTGATATAAAAATTTTTTTACAACCAAACTGAAATAATTATTATCTTTCTAAGGTCTAACTATCTTTCTCCTAGAGTGATCCAAAGTCCACTGAAGTCAAAGGCAGTTTTTTCACAAGCTCACCAAGTTTTGCATTGAAATTTTACTGTGCATTTCTATGGTATTTTTATAACAGGAGGGACCTGAGCAGTCTGGAAGGAAAATGAAAGGAAGAATGAAAATAAAAATTTATCTTAGGAAACAACCAAGGTATCTTTGACAGAAAAAGTTCTGATATATCCTCAAAGATTTTGTCTGTGAGTGCAAAAGTAAAAGATTTGTAAGTAAAGAGACGAATATAATAATTTTTTATGTCACAAAACTACAAGAAATATGTGAAATATGTAATTCCACAAACGTGCCAATTAAAGATAAGAACAACATATTCTATTGCAGCAACATTACATTGTAAATGAAAATCAAAGGTGAATAATTCCATGTAACTTCTTAGCTAACTGCCTGGTCAACTGTAGCAAATGATTTTTTTTAAATCTTTTTTTTTTTTTTTTTTTTTTTTACCAGAGGAGCTGGTGCCTTGAAAGGAAGTCAAACAAATTAGAACCTACTCTGGAGGGTACACAGAATAATGTTTAAAGAACAGCTGCAGTTTAGTATCCACCTGGACTAACCAGCCATCATTGTAAATTAGGTTAAATGTCAATGTAAATTACAAAGTGGTATAAACTTCATCTTAGTTTCTGTGTTTAATGTTTTGAACAGCAGTTCATTTGAAGTTTAGTGACAGTGTATCTATGCATATTTCATCACAAAAGGAATGCAAAACATAGACCTTCTAACAGCCTTAGTTTTGACCCTGTGCAAAGTTGTTCCAGTACTCAGTGGAAATGCTGGAAATGCAACATGAACACCAAGAATGAGGTCAGCAGTGGGTCCCTACACCACCACAGGTTATATTGTCAAAGAAATGAAAAGCAACTCTAAAGAGAAGAAATACTTGTATATAGTTAGCACTTTCAAAAGCTTTCTATTCCTGCAACTAACTTTACATGATTTGATTTGTTGTTCACAGAGTCTATCACTGAAGCAAGTATCATCCACTGACCTACAGGATGCATTTACTGATTCAAAGATAATAGTAATATCCATGTAAAATGACCAGTATGTGAAGCCATGGTAGAGTTTTTTTGTTTGTGGGGTTTTTTTTAGTTCCTTCCACCAAAGCAATGAAGTCTGACATCAAAGTTATTTTTTCAAATTATTCCTGTTAAATACACAGTATTAGCCAGAAGAGGCAGTATGGACATTTAGCTGCAGCACTGTCCTTTGTGGACGAGTAGATGTTTTTCTCTATATCAACAAAATCTATTCCAGAAAAAAAATATTTCTGTGCTGGAAAATAAATTCTCCTTCTCTTACCTCTTGTTACCTACTCCCTCATTAAATCACTCCTTCTCTCTGTAGCTCACCAGTTCCCTAATTTACTTCTCATTGTGCCAGAGCTGATTGAGAACAACACCTGAAGTGCTGGACTTCAACCCTAGCCCAGGTTCTACACCCACCAGTCAGATCAGTAAATCAGTCAGCCCTGCCTTCATCTTCCAGGACCACTGCAGTTCAGCTCCATACAAAACAGTTATCCTTCAGCTCCTGTCACTTCCCCCTGCGGTCTATTCAGAGAACCTACAGAAGTACTTTTTATGTAATAAATCCAGAGAATAAACAAACAAATCACTTCATGGCATTAAATAATTCTCACCCTTTTTATCTAGGTAAGCAATTCACTCCCAAGAAGATTTTTCTCCTCTAATTATACGGTCTAACTACCTTTGGATCCACGGTGCTTGACAAAGACAGCAGGCAGAGCTTCCCCAGTTGGAGTACAAACTGGTTTTATAGGCAATACCTAGTGTGGCTTTTACTCTTTGGAACACATAAATGAATAGATAGATGTAGATTTAAGATCTCCATAATCATCTGTTCCAAGATAGACATGTCCTATTTTTTATCAGTCAGCTATACACAGTGGAGGGAGGGAATAAGGAAGTTATTAGCGTGTATTTCATGCTGTCTTAATACAATCTCAAAATTTTAAACTATTTGATTGGAACAATTCCTGATATTATAAATGTTTTAATGGAAATTATTTCTAGAGAATTTCACTTTGAAGTTATTTAATCATCCATAACACTGCTTTTCCAGGGACCTTGATGCACTGTTGTTGAAATATATGATGATATTGATCCTGCTCCAGGCAGGAAAACGCACAGTGGGAAAGGAAGGCTGACAACCAGGTGTTGTGGATTCCACTCACATCCACTGCCTGTCTTCTCACTCTCTATACAAATGCATTCATCCACGAGAGTGGTAGCAAAGCCTTTCTCAAAAAGGAATATACCAATTTTTTTTTTTTTAAATATGCTTGGCTGGTGAGTAGAGTGTATAAATAAGGAAGGCTGTATGCAGCTTGAAAGAGAGTAAAAGATAGGAAGAAGCTGAGGTTAACATAACTTTAGAGATCATTGTAATATGATAGGCTGGACATTTACAATAATGCAAGAAAGTACTTTGTCTGATTGGTGTGTATTTCAATTGTGCAGCTTGTGTGACCAAACAAAATTAGATCTTCCGAGGCAGGCATATGCATATAGAATAAGCAATGGTTATTTGCTTGTTTTATGTAGCCCAAGATCTTAAAAATGGAGGCTTCCTCCCACTCATGACCAATTAAGATGCTTTGCCATTTTTCATGACGTTCAAATGTGGAGAAGGAAAGTAGTAAAAGGTATCAGGAATCATGAAGATTAAGTGTTTTGGAAACAGAGATAAATATAGCCTCTTAGAAGTGATGCAGGAGCAGGTTTTGATTGTTGCACCTGCATTCGGTATCAAAAGTGGTTGCTGAGCACTTTATATAAAAGGTTTGTTCTAAGCCTGAGAATGCTGGTTTCAGTAAGCAGGTTCAAAATTGGTCTCTTGTTTGTTTCTTATAAATGTTTCGACTTCTTTTTTATATATAAAAAAAAGGAAAAAAATATGTAATCTGTAAATGTTTGTAGAATGAGGTCCTAAAAAACATCTTCCTAGATTTCCTCTCATACATACTCCACTGAAGAAACAGGTACCTCAATTATATAAATAATGGAAATATTACGTTCCAAACTTACACATGTGATCTGTATATTAGTCTTGTTGAAATTGCAGAAAATTCTATCACTGACCTCAGTTTCAAGACAACTCCATGCTGAAATTATCAAATACAAGCTCTGAAAACAGAGAAAAGAAACATAAATATAGTAAAAAATCGTATGTTTAAAAAATCAATTGGCAGTGAAAAGTGGACAAAACACCTGTAAAAACATACTGAAGAAGGAAAAGAGAAATTATTCACAACTTTAAATGAAAGCTCAATTGTTTTATCTACTAAAGAAATAGAAATGTTGAATTCTAAAAAAATTCATAAAATTTCTTTGATTCTAATTTGTCTTTTGACATGTGCTGGTTTGCTAAGTAAGTATTCAATTAGTAAGTCTGATCCTATGTTTTCTCTTCCCAGGAAACTCCTATCTTTTTCCTTACACCAAGAAAGCATTGCTCAAACAACTTTCTACAATATTGACATCTTTTAAGTGGATGCACCATAGACTTCTTACACTGTCCATCACTAACTCAGTCCTTACAAGAGAAATAGTTTATTTCACACACATCCAGAGCCCTTTAGTGATTTTTGAGTGTATAACATCATGTGATTATGATTTAGAAAATGTAAATGCTGCAAAGAATATCTGAAAGAACAGATACCTTTAATGTCTGTATGCAAAAGGCATTATGCTGAGTAGGATCTTACATATATTTACAAATCAAATTTATTGCTGAAACTAAGATTTTTATCATCACTGCATTTTAAATATAAAAGGTTTCACTGATTTATTTTTTTTAATTTAATGAATTCCATTTGAAGGTCTAAGTGAAATTTAGGCACTATAGGGACTATATTATTCCCTTTTAAAAAAGGAAAATTGCCTCTGAAAAATGGCAAAGATATTAAAAGTACATTTGCACTACTTGGTGGTGATTCCTAGGTTGCTCTAAGTCAAACCAAACCACGTGAACCACCCCACTACTTCTCTGTCATTATCTTATACTGAAGTCATCTACAATCCAAGAATAATTTTTAAAGAAGAGATGAGATTTGTCTCTCCTATTTTTACATTCCCACAACGTAGATGTTGGAGTGAGTCACTCCAAGATGAATAAAGAACGAAAAGGGGAAAAAGGTAAAAAAATAGACACATTTTAAGGACAGGTTCATCTGACCTGTTTTAGACCTCTAAATGTTTCTCCTTCCAGGCTGCTCACTGTTAGTAAGCACGCCAGAGAGGGGCAGAGGGGCTAGGGACTTAGGGACTACAGCTGGGAATATAAAATTGCACCAGTGCTGCTGGTGGATGTCTGGCCCCCAAGACCATGGAAATTTCAAATACTTCCAAATTTGAGGGAAGTTTCAAAGCACAGGGAAAAGTGCATCTCTGAAGTGAATGGAAGCAGCATCTTCAGCATGAAAGTTCAAGAGAGCAAAAGGGGCCAAAGTCTCTGAAAACACGGGAAGGATCTGAGCTGTCAGAAGAGGTGTGATGAGCTGTAACACCTATCTGTTCCAACCTTCTCCAGGGAACCCTGGGGCAGGAGTCCATCTCACCTTGCCCTTATTGCTGGTCTAGCACCTTCTCATGTCTTCAACACCAAATGTAGTCCCTGACCACTTTGAAAACAACTAGTATAAATAATGCTACTTTTCAGCTTCCTAGAGCTATTTTTGGAACTTCTATACACCTGACATAGTTATGAGTTATAACCCTGAGGACTACAGTAATCCAGTCTTTATTCCATAGGCAGATATATGCTGCATTGGATATCTACCTCAGATGCAAGAAACTGGGAAGGCTGTTGGGGTGAGAGCCCATAACTTGTGTAAGGTCTGGTGTCATTCACATGAGAGAAGGACACTTTAGGCTTAAAATGTTAAAACTAAATATATCCAACTTATATATGTTAGAAAATCAAAGCTGTGAACTCAGCGTCTTCCATACTCTCTAAGGTTAGAATGACTTGATTTTCCAAAAATTATAGAAAGAAACTTCTATGACTCAGAACAGTTTTAAGGGTATGATTGTTTTGACCTGTTTCCTACAACCTTGGGCTTTGAAGTTGCAGCCTACGTACTTTATAACATTAGTTAGTGTCACACACCTTGTGACACTACCATTATATTTGCTAGTAAGTAGCAAAAGGTCTTCATTAAGGTTCTTCATGAAATGAAAGACAGGAAAAGCAAAACTTCTCATTTTCTGTTTTTCAGAATCCCGCCTCCAGCAAAGCAGACCATTATCAGTTATATTTGTTTTATTTTTTTAAGAAACTTTCCAAAGCAAAAATGTATATTTTATTACTTTTTTGTAAATTCTGTAAATTACATAGTTTCAAAATGCAATCCAACTCTTTTAATTTTTAAATGCTTGTTTAGAATTACCTCATGGATAGCATGGAAACAAAGCAATGAAACAGAGAGGAAAAGAACAACATGTCAAATCATGAATCCAACAGAACTCTGAAACTCAAGTTAGCTATTGCTGCTGTGTCTACTTTCAGGTGTAGAAGCCTTACTTTCGGTAACTATCATTGAAATACCAGCTATAAGTATTCTGTTACTCTTCTCAGTAAGGTCAAACATCAACTATATGTTCAAATTTACTTGCAAAACTAAATCACCTATTCTGGGAAAGTCTATCCATATAATTATACATTTCCACACCACCACAATATTGTGTATTGACCATGATTGTTCATTTAGCAGAGCTTTCATTCTCTGAATTGCTTTTTTGGCCATCTCACAGCTCTGTGAGAGTTTTTCTGAGTTGACACAGTTCTCAAACTGGTAAATCTCAGTAATATTCTTCTGAGTAAATATGCCCATCAGATTGGAGCCAGTCATGAACAGTCAGTATCTTTGGCAGCCTGCAAACTAGTTTCATAGGGGTAATCACCATTTCTAATTTGTGTTTGGTAGGGTTTCCAGACTTTAAATTAACTTGTCAGATTTGAATTCTTCCCTAGTCTTTGTGACCCTCTCCCTCACAGTCATTCAGAAATTGTTTTACATATGTATGTTTCCATGTCTACTATCTCTTACTTACTACAACTAGTTGCAGCAAGCCCCTTTCCAAGCACAAAATATCCCTTATTCTTTTCCATGTTTCTTTCAACACTTAAATTACTGCTGTAGATTTTATTGAGCATGAGAATACTTTAGAAAAATGCTTTCACTTTTGTAATCTTATGCCTGGTAAACCACTTTGATAAGCCCCAGATAAATTTTCAGCAATAGTGGCCTCCTGTGGGTTTCTTTGACTTCAAGCTCACCTGCACACAAATGAAATGCAGTTATGCTTCCTTTACCCTTCTTATTCCTTTCTGACCTTCTTCCTCCACCCCAGGCTGGCTAGAGAAGATATGTGTATCTACTAATAACTTCAAAAAATGGGCACTCTACCTCTCTGAGTGCCAGACTTATGACAATTTGGGACCCCAAAATTTATACTGCATTTCAAAATTTTGGCCCAAATATAACAGGCATAAAGAGCTAAAAGCAGCAGAATAACCAATCCGCACTGTAAGTATTGCCAGAGATGAAAATCTGCAAGAGTTATTTGTTGCTCTACAGCATCACAATTGGACTGTGAAAAAGAAAGTCAGAGGCTCAGCCATAGATCACGCAGAGCTCTTTGCCAACATCACAGGAGTAAAGATGGATCGAGGTAAAGAAATCCCATAGAAAATGTTTAACTTAGCTTTTTCACAGTGCAGAAGTGTGTTTTACCATGTGGTGCTTGGGCTGATGCAGGGTGCAGTCAGACAAGACAGATTGAACCAGTCTAATAGCTTGCTGCCTCTGAAAGGCCACTCCTCTGAGCCAGCTCTGGGCTCATCTTGCCCCTCAGTGAGCAAATTCCATCCTCTAATCCAGCAGAAAAAGGAAACAAAGAGAGATTTCTGCTTGATTAGTGAGTTGCATTTTCTCACTGAGGAAAACATGAGCAAGACTATACAGATACTCTCAGGGAGTGAGTACATAGGTGGAGCAGAGACTGAGGGGGGGGGGAGAAACCTTTCCCTTCTGTTATCTGAGAAGTGTTGCGTCAGTTCACCAGTACCAACCGGGTGCCCTTTCAAAGAATGCTGACACACCACATTGTACTTTCTGTACTGAGAGTATATATGAAACACCCAGGAACAATGGATGGAATACGACAGCCTAAATTAGATGAGACTTAGGAATTTTCTTAACCCCTAAATTAACTTTTTGAAAATCACAGTAGATATGACCCCAGTTAAAATAACACAATGTATAGGATAGCACAAAAACTAAAAAAAAGATATTTTATTTATTTATGACAGGTTTCATCTCAGCATCAGTGGTATTTTTTACCCCCTTGGCAAGTTTGCCTACTTTTTATACAAAAGATATAGGCTCAGGACTATCAAGAACAGAGAAATGTTCCTCAGTAAGTTGCTGTGAGGACTGTAATGTGCTTATCCCTACCCTGAATAGTATCTGATGGGTACAGCTGTCTCTCGGGTACATGCTGCCTGCCTCAGCACTGAAGAGATAACATGTGGTCACCAGCACTATCCCGGGGAAACATTTCTGGACACCAGGGAGTCATACAGGAGAACAGTTAACAGACCAACTACACTATATTCGAGACAATGGTGACTAAGCCATTCAGTGACTACTTCTCGTGATTTGCTGAATTCAGCCAGTGCCATCCTAATCCACAAAATAAAAGCAGAATAAAAGATTCAGAGACAGAAATTTAGTATGTTCTGATGAACTTTGGGCCAAAGACTCTGTAAGGTTAAGTTCAAGAGCACCATTCCTAAAGAATAGTGGACCAATTAAAAGTCAAAATGAATGAAAGATACACTGCAGATATAATGGTTTTGCTCTCTGGCTTATTTCATGCACCTTTTACTGCTTGTAATGTTTAAATCACCAGTGGCACTGAAACACCTCTAGCCTGCTTCTGTGGTGTGACTTGGTTTTGCTTGCATGCTGGGGATTAAACTGATCCTCAGATTTGGGGTCAAGGAGGAAGGTTCCCCTGGGTCACATAGGGAGGGATACTGGGGGCAAGGATGCAGCAGGTACTCTTTTTCTAAACTTTTTTTTTAGCATGAGGCATGACCCCATCTCTAAAATCATCTGGGAATCTTTAGCTACTAAATTACTTGTTATAGGCAGAACAATGGTGGTACCCTTTGATTCCCTTGCTTTATTCCAATGTCACATTATGATTTCTAATAAATCATGTGGCTTTTGGCCTACTTCTTGTGAGTGCTGGGCACTGGGAAGTGCTCTGTAGCTGGTGGTGGTGGGGGTGACTCGTGTCTGTGTCTGTACCACCAATACAGGGGAACTCTTCTCCTATGTGCTCCTATGTGCAGCTCCCATTACTCTCTCCAGATGACTTCTACTGGTGCCCAGATATTCTGCTGGCTGAGCATAATTTCAATAGTCTTAACTGGTAAGAGTAGAAGCAAGTACTGAGGTATCACAGTGGGGTTTTGAAGTCTCAGAGACTCCTGACAAGAGGTACCTGATTCTTTGCAAGTAAACACTCAGTCCTTTCCTCTCCCCATCTCTTATTAATTGTTCTAAAAAGTAATTTGCAGAGGAAACAGATAAGCATGTACAATTACCTAAAGGAGATGCAGGCTTTTTAAGAAATAGTATGACTGATGAAATGTATATTCTGATTCACCTCATCCAAAAGTAAACAACTAAATTAGGTCGTATGAACTCTCCTTTAAGTGTATGTTTCTCTCCAGTATTGTAAAGGAGCGAAGATTGCCTAGTTTAGATGCATTCTGAACATCTAATATGTAGAAATCTAGAAGCAGCTGAAATGAATTCCACCTTGGTAGGTAGTTAGTTTGATGAAAGCACTATGGTAAAAATTGAACACGTAGGTGTTTATTTGGTTTCTTCTACTCACAGAACCAAAGAATGGTGAAGTTTGTTGTTCAAATGAGAATGCAGCTTCCCATTTCTCTACACAGGTTTTCTAACAAATCAGTGCCAAAAAGAGTCTTTAGCAAGCATTGTCCTATAATTTCTTTGGATATCCTTGTGACAAAGCTCAGGAACAGGCCTTAAAATAAATACAGCAATGGGACCTCTGGCTCATAAACCAGAAGGGAAAATGTTGTGGTTTAACCCCAGCCAGCAACTAAGCACCACGCAGCCGCTCACTCACTCCCCCCCCATCCAGTGGGATGGGGATGAAAATCAGGAAAAGAAGTAAAACTCCTGGGTTGAGATAAGAACGGTTTAATAGAACAGAAAAGAAGAAACTAATAATGATAATGATAACACTAATAAAATGACAACAGTAGTAATAAAAGGATTGGAATGTACAACTGATGCGCAGGGCAATTGCTCACCACCCGCCGACCGACACCCAGCCAGTCCCCAAGCGGTGATACCCTGCCCCCCCACTTCCCAGTTCCTAAACTAGATGGGACGTCCCATGGTATGGAATACACTGTTGGCCAGTTTGGGTCAGGTGCCCTGGCTGGGCATGAGAAGCTGAAAAATCCTTGACTCTAGTCTAAACACTACTGAGCAACAACTGAAAACATCAGTGTTATCAACATTCTTCTCATACCTAACTTAAAGCATAGCACTGTACCAGCTACTAGGAAGACAGTTAACTCTATCCCAGCTGAAACCAGGACAGAAAATAAAAACTCTTGAACCAACATGATGTTTCACATGATTTTTTGTTTTTCTGAGTGCTTTACAACTTTCAGAGACATTAACAGTATATTAATTTTCCCATGTGGAATTCTACATTCAGGTTAATCTAAAACTGATGAATTTTGTCAAGGTAATGGGCCCCTAACGTATTGTACAAATGCATATTAACTTCTCTTTGTAAGAATTAATTAAGAAAAGAACAGAAAATCAAGGCAAATATCTATGATTAAATTAGTTAAGTAAGAACTTATCCAGATTCAAAATTACTGTTTATTTTTTTCTGTATTATAATGCTTAGGACATTGCAGAGAATAAATAACAGCTTTTATGAAAAGAGACAGATATGTGGTCTATAAATACATTGGTTCAGTACAATCTCTTGAGTTATTTTCATATTCCATTCAGCTACTGCCATGACAATTTCCCCTGCTCTGCTCACATCTTTATATTTAAAACCAAAACAACTTAAGAAAAAACTTGAATGAGAGAATACTGGATCAGAAAGAATTGGACATCTTGCTCTGAAGAATCTGAGGAGGCAATGAGACATGGGAAGAGTTTCTTAACTCCTTGAGCATTAGTTGCCACAGAGAGGAGTAGATGACCTAGACAGATTTCCTGTGTAACATAGGTCCTTACCTCTCCATTCAGAGATTCAAATTAAACCAATGTCAGAGAACAATCACGATCTCTCTGCCACCCATGCCTGAAAGATTTCTTTGCTCATAAGGAAAAGAAAGCAGAGAGAGACTTGCAGTTCTAAAAATAAACTACCTTATTTCAGTTTCAAAATCATTTGACAAGTGGTACCTGCCACTCTGCACTTGGTCCCCACAGAACACCCCATAACAGTAGATCAGCTTTGTAGCTCAGCAGCAGTGAAATGTTTAGTCAATTCAGTACTGAAAGGGCACTTCGTAGAAATTTCTCAATTGCTATCTCATTGAAGGTCACAGCTTTCTTACTGTTAATATAAACTATTGGCAGACTCATATAAGAAAACTACCACATTGGCTTAAATTCAAGTTGTAGCTTGAGGATTATTTTAATTTTGCATTCATGAGTTTTCTTAGGAAGAAAGGAATACAAGACCAATGGTGTTGAACCCGCACCCTGTTAGACACGTTAAAAGCAAACAAGACAAAACCATGCAGCTAAAGCCCAAATATTTTTCTTTAACATGCAATTCTTAATCAAACTTGCAAAATAAGACTTGGGTCATACTGATAGAATTCCATTCTGGACCCTCAGTAAAATCACTGGGACAAAATGATGATGATAGCATGAACCACGAGCAGGCTGGCACATGGTGAAAATCCTGGGTGAATCTGTACTGAAGGGGCTGGACACTTCCCATCCCTTCTTCTCACTGACATCCATTTTCAAATCCAATGAACAGAAATGGTAAAACTAAGGCTTCGTTGGCGAACTCTTTGAGATGTTCATGTCTGGCTGTCAAAGAACATATATAGGAAGTGTCTCTATTCATATCCATGCAAGACGTTTTTCAGCAAATGGTGAATAGGCCTGAATTTCACTTGGAAAGAATAAAACACCATGGTCTGTGCTAACACTTTTTCCTAAGAACCATAATCGTAGCTTTTCCATCCATTACTTATAGGAATTTTGGCAGCCTGAGAGCAATCATGAACAATGTTGCTACAAAATACCCAGAAAAATGATGCTATCTCAAAAAATGGTAAATTTCAGCTGCCTTTTACAGAAACAAGTACTTAAGTATTATACTATAAGTGGTAAAAGCTAATGATACTGAAAAGCAGTGGCAAAGTAAACTGTTCTTGTTAAAAATATATTGTAAACTGAGGTATGATCATTTTGAGAAGACAAATTAATATAACGTTTGACTATAACAAAACAGTGAAGAAAGGAGACATGAATAAACAGCAGGAGACCAGGAGGTAATTCAAGGGCAGAGGAAGAACACATACACTGATCCACATTTCTGCTGTGTCTCTGAGCAACAGCACTCAGAAAAAGCAGGTCAGCTCACCAGGTAGTAGACTGTGCAACTTTTTGATGCTGAACCCTCCTGAGGATGCTTTTTCTATGTAACACACATGTCCCAGGAACAGTACAGTGTACAAGCAGCTCCAGCATCACAGAAAATGTTTATCTTAAAGGGGATGGCAAACTCAGCCAACCTTTCTGGAACATGTTCTCAAAAATCCCTGTGATGTTACAGAACTGACCCATCTCTGAACACATATTCCTGTGAACTTCACAGCTTTTTCACTGAAAACATGAAAAACTTCCCTCAATACTTCACCCCTACCTCCGCCCTTTCTGAACAGCATATACAAGACCAGCTTCTGAACCTCTGAAGGCTCTGCACATGTTTTTCCTCTATCAGTTTTCTGCCCCATCTACTAAGCTTTCCCCTTTGTCATTAAGGTCCCTATAACTCACAGTCTTCCTATTTCAATGCCATACTCTGGATATTCTTCTGAGCGTGCTCAATACTATCAGGCAATTCTT
Organism: Haliaeetus albicilla; assembly: GCF_947461875.1. NCBI lineage: Eukaryota > Metazoa > Chordata > Aves > Accipitriformes > Accipitridae > Haliaeetus > Haliaeetus albicilla. Next base: position 11,496,360 of record NC_091502.1, on the reverse strand, counting down.
TCAGCCTTTTCTTCCAAAACCTGAACATGTAATCTCCCACACTATCTTCTTTGTAGGTTGTATCATTTCTAGACTGGAATAACAGACTCTTCTACCATCTTCCCACTCAGATCCATTTGCTCTCAAAAAGTTTCTCCTGTGGAGAAAACAAAAAACCAAAACCAACAGGTCAGAGACAGAGGGGCTTTTTCTTTCTTTCACAGAACAAAAACCAATTTATGGAACTGCAGAGGTGTATTTCTAGCCTTATTTTTTGTCAGTTTTTATCTCTTTTTATGTGCTTTGGCTAAGCCAACAAAATTGGTTTGAGCATGGGAATAGAATGTGAAAAGCTCCATCCACAACTTTATCTAAATATTATAGGAATGATGCATATTAATATACATATTAATATAATATATTATAACATAATATATTATATTTTATTATGTTATATTATATTATTATTATATTATATCGTGATGTGTTATATTATATTATATTATATTATATTTAATAATAATAGACATATTTTTCCTAAAGGACAATTTACCTCATCTCAGGGTGGTAGGTATATTTACTTATCAAAATCCTGGACTCTAACTATTGTGTAAATATGTAGAGTTGGTCTGCCTTTTCCATCTGTGTTTAAATAATCCCAAGTGAGCTACAGTTTTACTGCAAATTAAATATTTATGCATGCAGGCATTTATACATTCACAGAAAATAACAGATGAAGAGTGAACTGGAACAGAATTCCTATGACATCCTTATAGCAGGTAACTATATCACATAATATGCTATAATATAAGATAATACAATATAATCAATTTCCTAAAATTGTTTTCCTGAAAACCAGAGTATTTTGCCCTCAGTTCCTTTCCAGTCTAAATTTATTCTTGGACAGTTTGTTCCCACTTGTTCCCAAGCCAACACTTTTCTTTAGCTTAAACAGTTCCTTCCTGTCTCTGGCTTTACCATCCTGATGTATTTAAAGACAGCAATCTTATCCCTTCTCTGCTTTTATTCTGCTAAAATTCTAAGCTCTTTCAGCATCCTTTCATGAAATAGATTCTTCCTTCCCCTGAGAATCATAAGAGCGCGTCTCTTGCACTTTTTCAAATTCATCTCTCCTGATTATGAATGAGGAATTGAACACAATATTCCAGATGAGGTCTCATCCAAGCCTGCTACAGTGGCATTAATATTCTTCCTTCCTCCACTGGAAATGTCTCCCCTGACACATCCCAGTATTTTACTAGCTTTTTTCACTGTCACATTACAATGGTAGCACACAAATTATCCCATGATTGATGAATGCACTCAGATACACTTCCTTCCCATCAGCACCCTATTGATAAGCTCTAAAATTATTACAAGGGCTTTGTTTGATTTCATTTATTAGTCCCTAATAATTAAAGTCCTTTGTACATTATAATTTTATATGCTATTCTATTTACATTATATGAATCCTAATGCCAACTCTCTCTGAGTAACAACCTTTTACTACTCCATATTAACAGTACCTGCCATTTTCAAATAATCAACACATTTCATTAGAACATTTCTACTTTTTGAGTGAGGTTTATTAATTACAAGATAAAATGACCTGCATCGTGAAAATGACTCTTTAATGCTTTCACTCCTAACACTTAGCTTAAGACTTCTCGGTTCAGCATTATCCATTTCTTTTCTTCCCGTTAGCTATACTCACTTTAAGCTTTTTATATTTATCTCAGTTTTTCCTAGCAAATCTCCATGTGGAATTATTGTGTGCTTTATTAAAAGGTGAGTTATGTAATGATCCAGATCGATTAGATCTCCTAAGATCTCTCTGTTCTAAAACCCAATTATCTTATGAAAGAAAAATGTCATTTCAGTCTAGCCTAATCTACTTTTTGTAAATCTGTTCCTTATTATCCCATTTCATGTTTTTCTCATTTTTTTCTTCAAAGCTGCCAATTGTCCAAATCAGTCCAACTCACCTATTCCACAATCCTAATACATATTCACCTATTCCTAGTAAAATATTTTTCTTCTGCCCCATCCAACTCTACCTCTACCTGAGCAGGTACTGAACGCTCCTAAGCACAACGAATTAATAGAAAATTCTCTTGTGCTGTTCAAATATTGAAGTCCTCTGAGACAAGCTGTATTTACAGAAGTCTGCATAACTGCTGAGAGTGCCACTGTTTAAAAATTTACACCATCCACCACTCACACCTCAGTAAACCCGTATTTTAGAAATGAATGAAAAAAATAATAAAGGCTCAAGTTTTCCTGTTAGCCTTGAGGGCCACATATATAAATAGCTGCTACAACATTTTTTTTAGTGAGATTTTTTTAGCTGATTTATTTGGACATGCAGTAAAGCTATCTGGCACTGTGTGACCTAATAGAAAAGCAAAACTTAAGAATTTACCATTATACAACAGTAACCTGGAAAGATAAATACTCTGCAGAGAGGGAAGGAAGTGTAAGCTGCAGAAAATTAATAATAGCCATTTCTCTATGAAAGAAGAGTGACCTACTCCTAGCTAAAATTTATTTCTTTCTTGTCTAACATTTCACAGCCTCCCTTATCTCCTTCTGGCATGGAGCTACGCTTTTCCATTTTCCCAGCTTGCATTCAGAGGCCTTTAAACTTTTAAATTTGGCATACCCAAACAGAACAGAAAGGGCTCTTTTGGAAAAGGTGACATCTTCTTTCTCAGTCAATAGGCCGAATGGTGCCTTTCTTTTTTCCTGTTCTATTACTCTACTGATCTTAAAGTTGGTGTATATTTTGACTGTATCTGTAGGTAGAACATGGTAAAAACAATTACGGGATATATATGTGTGCATACAGGAAGAGATATTGCATAGACATGGGGAATACCACAGAAGAAGGAGAGGAGAAGTGAAGAATAAGACAATACTTCACTGCATTTAGTGCCTTTGCGGTACAAACAATTGGGGTTTGGAAGTCACTTACAATTTTATGTGTCCTAGATAGATCAGGTCAAGGTGTAAACCAGTCCTTTATGCATTATGAACACCTCTTTTCTTTTCAGCAGAAATGCTTGATTCTTTATCAGCGTTCACAGATAGATTTCTAGACAGTCACAGACATCATGCGCTGAATGTGCACCAGGATAGCTGAAAGCAAGGTATTTTCAGAAAGATTGCTGTGCTGTCCTGGTTTCAGCTGGGATAGAGTTAATTGTCTTCCTAGTAGCTGGTACGGTGCTATGTTTTGAGTTCAGTATGAGAAGAATGTTGGTAACACTGATGTTTTCAGTTGTTGCTAAGTAGTGTTTCGACTAAAGTCAAAGATTTTTCAGCTTCTCATGCCCAGCCAGTGAGAAAGCTGGAAGGGCACAAGAAGTTGGCACAGGACACAGCCAGGGCACCTGACCCAAACTGGCCAATGGGGTATTCCATACCATGTGACATCACATCTAGTGTATAAACTGGGGGGAGTGAGGGCAGGGGGATTGCCACTCGGGGACTAACTGGCTGTCGATCAGCGGGTGGTGACCAATTGCACTGCGCATCGTTTGTACATTCCAATCCTTTTATTATTGCTGTTGTCATTTTATTAGTGTTATCATTATCGCTATTTCTTCTTTTCTGTTCTATTAAACCGTTCTATTAAACCTATGAGTTTTACTTCTTTTCCCGATTTTCTCCGCCATCCCATTGCGGGGCGGGGGGGAAGTGAGTGGCTGCGTTGTGCTTAGTTGCTGGCCGGGGTAAAACCACAACATGTGGCTACTACCATTTTCACTTAAAAAAAAGAAGAAAAAATAACTGTCAGAGAGTGTCAATCCATCTTTCTCTTTTTCTTGTTTCTCCTGCTGATTTTCTCCTTTCACTATCTCACCTGTCCATCTTGGATCCCTTGCAGTACCGCTCTCATCCAAGTGCTGTGCAAAGCTAGCGGCAATACTGCAAGGGGAAGGGGCAGAGGTCCATCTTTTGGGTTTCTGCTTTTGCTTTCTCAGAACAGCATCAGCTGATACAGTCTGAAGTAAGGGGACCAGCAGTGCACATAGACCCAGCTTGGTTCCTCCCTTTTATTAGCAACTGACTGGCTGCGGGCTGGTGTCTGAGGAGTTGGTTTCCCATTGCTGAAAACACAATGTCTTTAATAGTGTGTGATACGATCAGATTGGGATAATGCAGACACAGATACAAAAGAGATGTGGAACTGCCTGAAAATGTTTTTTATTACAGTTTAACAGAGCTCTGATGGTAAAGTAATCTTGTAGGTGAGCATGCTTAGACAGTCCCTAGGACCAATAAGCTTCAGCAGTGGTTCACCTGCAGGCTCAGTGACAGTCCTGTGATGATGATGATAAACACAGATTAGTGAGAACTGAGTTTCTTGCTCTTGCTTGGCAACAGGTTTTTTGATATTATCTTGGGCAACTTACTTAGATTTCATATTTCTTACCCCTTTCTGCCAAAACTGCTATAGTTCTTCAGTTTATCACTGTAGCATTGTGAAACTAAGATCTTCACTTTGAAGATCTGAGGTGTTTGGGTACTACTATGACATCCACATATGAAGTGTCTTAAGATATGACACTAGAAAAAAATGGATTTAGCAGCTAAAATGCAAAAATGGAAAAGTTTGTAAGCGTATCAGTAGAACTGCACATGAAAATGGGGTCTGTGTCCACATTCAGAAAGAACATTAAGATACAGTGTGAGGTAAAGGCAGTCTATCCTCAACCACTCTTTCTGGAAGGTGTGGGAAAAGGATACATACATCTGGACATTTCACTAAAAAGATACTTTTTGAAAAATTTTAGAAAACCTGTTGTCATTGTTTACAACTTGGATACAAAGCGAAATCTCATTTTTACAGACAATAAGCAAAGCTTTATTCATGATTAAAAAAAACCTTCTGGGGTAAAATTATGATGTTAATATGCATTATTTCGATGAAGACACACAATTCCCTAATTCTATACTTCCAGGGTCAAAGATGGCATTTGAAAGATATATGTTTAATGAAGTTATCTATTTCAAGTATAAGTAAGAATTATTTCACTTCTAAGAAACATGAAGAATGCTTTGGAGGATCATGTGAAAGGTCAAAGATATTTCATGTTTTGTGACACTTATTATGGATAAGCCAGAGAGTTAAAAACAATCATAATGCCCAGATGCACTTTCCCTCTGGTGCTAATGGGGCCATTGATCCTGAAAATAATTGCACTGGGCCTAACAGAAATCAGAAACACTGTCATTTGGGTCAGTAGCAGTATTCTTACCTTTCATTCTGAATGTCACAGTGTTCATAAATCAGCATCTGTGAGATCTTGCCTCACATGGAAATGTGAGGTAATGCAGTTATTTGAAAATGGATAAGAAATTGTGGACAATCAGCCTCTTTATACGAGATAGTCCTAGTTTCATCATAGCAAGCAGAGACTTCTGGCATTTAAAAAGGACTAATTAGTACACCTGACATGCACTAGTGAGGATTTGCTAATACGCAGAGTAGACATACACCCCAGATATTTTGGAAGCCATGATAGAAGCTAAGACCCATGGGAGATAAGAGTACACATTTGTTCATTGGATGGCAGGTGTGTTCCCAATGAAAACATGCTTACAAAGGTACCCCTTGGAAAGAAAAGTTGCTTCAGACAGATGTTTTTACTGTCTTATATAAAGCAAGCATAACAGGATAATAGCTGTGAATGGATCCTCACTGGGTGATTTTGTTTCGAATTAACACTGCTTTTCTTTCTGTATTCAGCCAGCCACAGCAGGTGAGGAAGTTGATTTCCTTTGTTTAGTTCATAACTGAAAACCCAGAATTTCTTTTTTTTTTTCTGGGAAATTTTGCTGCAGAGAAGACTGCATTGGTTAACAATTAAACATCAAGATGGAAAGTGGAATACCATTCTGTAAGATCTATAAACACAAGCTGGGTTTATACATATATATATATGTCATAAATAGGAAGTGTCGTGCTACTGTTATCTTCATGGAACAAGTGTTACTGAAAATTTCTCTGATGTATCCCCTATCGGATGCCACAGCACCTATTTTCCTAAAGTATGAAACTGGCTTTAACACCTGTTACAATCATTTTACTTTTCTGGGGAAAGTCCTCAGATATAACTACAGTGGCTCCATTGCAGTGGCTCCTATTGAAAATGAAATTAATCCTTCTAGGGAGGACAGATGAGTTGTTCTTGATGTGAAAAGGTGTGAAAAACCCTGGTTTGAGCAAATTTATTTAACATAATCTACATTGGATTAAACAGGCTACAAATAGTATTTGGTTTTCAATGTTCCTCAAAGCTCCTCTGTGCCTGTACAGCTCTGGTTTTTGTTTTATTCTGTGAGGAATCAATAATTGATAACTTGCTTTTGAAACATAGCCATCGCATTAAATCATGTGATAAGTTAAACACAAGCTCTTGATCTACTATTAGGTTGATCTGCAAGGATCCATCCCAAACACCTCTGTGTATGACTTGCCTTGTCACAATAATAGTCTGAAAACTAGCATGAGTTACTGCATTAAATAATCCCTAAGAATACATCAGACATAATATACAAAAGTATTTTAAGTGCATACAGAATACAACAAGCCCCCAGTGTTACAAATTAATTGAACTGAATTAAATTATTGTGAATGGGGAGTAAAGTCTTAATTTGCTAAACCTACAATGGATGCACCAGGATCAAACAGTTAGAGTAATGGACAAGAATAGTATGCAAATACAGCATCAAAGATAGACTGCTGCAACAGTCCATGGAGCTCTGCTTGCAAACACCTACAACGCAGAATGGCTTTATTTTATTCCAATATAGAGAATCAAAAAAACAAGGAAAAATAAAGCAAAATAAAATATCCAGCAAAAATAGGCTGCCAAAGAGAAGGGAAGCCTGCTACGAGGACAAAAATGTTTCCCTTGCAAAGCAGCATTTCTGGTTTTGTTTGGCTGCATTTTCCCAAAGATTTAAACTGTAGTAAGGAGAAGATATTTATGCACTCTAATAAAATGTAATTCTTTGTGTAGATAATATTTTTTTTCACTCCTAAATTCCATCTCTGAGAGTGTTAGAGACTTCAGTGGATATTAGGCCTTTTTGTTTGCTTGTTTCCTGCTCTGCTGTATATTCCCTCCCAAAAAACATGTATTTATTGATCTAGGTAGGAATCAATTATGGTGTCCATAACCTGGGATTTTCAAGTACTCTTAAACTGTTCCTAATCCTGATTCCTTTCAATTGACTCGTAAAATTATCTCTGGCATTAGCAAAAAATTAATTAAGACAATATTATGTGGAATTTTTCTTTTTTCTTTTTTTTTCCCTTTGATTTGCATACTTTTTGTTTGTCACAGATTCTACCATTTTTGGCTTATAAAAAGCTTGACTAATAATAAAACTTAGAGACATCTGGACATAGACAAGCAAAATAACATCCTCATTCGTGAAATACAGAAAAATAAAAATTCCGTATAATGAGGAGTTTCTGTTATTCAAGGTTGCTTCCTGTGCAGTCAAAAAACCATTTGTGAGCCGTGTCATAAAGAAAATATTTTTGTGACTAATTTTTTGCACTGCTTTGTGTTCCTATATGAGGTCCAGCCATAGAACACGTATAGCTAAAATTCATGTCTGTAGTGGCCATCATAGTCCCTTGAAATACTGTTTTTCATGCTGGCTGAAAGACCAAACCTTCCCTTTCAGAGGGACAATATCAGTTACTTAAAGGCAACATTTGTTCTGTTTCTGCTTAAAAAATAATTTATTAAAATTTCACAGTTATTTAAATCTCCCTCTTTGGGGAGAGTGTTAGCAGCAGGATTGGTCCAAACCGCAAATGTGCAGTAACTGAACAAACCTCTGTTGCAGCAAACATTTTTGCAGCTTAAAGGCAACCTGAGAGCATCATCCCAAAGTGGCCAATAGTGCCAAGATGAAGGTTTTCGTCTAAGAAGGTAAAAGAATCTCAGGATCTATTTGGATTTCTGACACTAAAGGCAAATAAACTCTCCAAATTCTAAAGGCAAATATACCCTCCAAATTCTTCTAGCATGTCTGGCCTACGTTCTTCTTATTATTATTGTTCATAAGAGATCTTGGGTTTGTCCCTCTGCTGCACTGGCATATTTCTGAAATCTGATTTTTTAATTTTTTTTTTTTTATAGAGGAAAAGGAAAAGTATTTGCTGCCAGTTCTGTCCCAGAATATGTCCTTTTTATTTTTCAATTATTCTTTCATCTGCGGTGTCCTGAGACTTGATTCCATGTTGAAAGAGAGCTGAATTCTGTCTATTCTGCTAGTGACATTCTGCTCTATGCTTCTGTTTATTTAGCCTGGAGCACTGAGATCCGTACCTTCACCTATGTGATGTTGTATGTAGCACACAACCACTTTTGTGATGAACTAAGTAAAGAAGAAATTGTTGGGAAGACAACTGCAGGTTTTGCCTACAACTGTTTTGATCACTTTGTAGTTGCTTAGTTTCTTTGAGCTAAAGTGTTCCATTACTGGGCTCATTTGACAATTCCTTCTAGAAAGAAGTTTAGCAACGTGATATTATAATGTGATATTTTATCTGGGGTCAGAGAAGAAGCATATACCTTTCAGTGACCTTTCTATTACAAAATACACTGTGTTGGTACAGTGAAGTTTCATTTGGCTGGGCTTGGATTTAAGATTTGACCACTGCAATTTCTGCATGTGACTGCATATGAAATTTGACACTGCGGTGGTCAGCCTGGAAGACTAGTGTATGAGGAGTTAGTGATCCACATAATGACTAATCCAGGTGTATGCTCCTGTATCATGGATACCACATGACTGCTACTTAACTAAGGCATAGCTAATCAACAGTATAATTAACCAATGAATACACAGTTAATGCAAAATTATTCAATGTACATGTAGTCAGTGTGTACTTAATCAATCAACAGGATGCATATAATATTGTCTTGTCCACTTGAAATATAAGATAATCCTCTTCAAGAGCTGTAGCTTTATTAATAAGAATATTATACCATACTGCCCAAGGCACTCTCTAAAGCTAAGCCAGCATTCCAGGTTTGATTGCTCCCAGTGACTGATGAAGTTGTACTGTGACCAAGACTCTACAAGGACACTAGTGGACTTAAGCATGGTCAACCTCACCATGAATGGGATCTGCGGAGCATGCCATGCCCTGATCAGAGGTCCATCCAATGATGTATCATCTCACAGTTCCCAGCATCAGAGAGGGATGTGAGATTTTATAACTTGCTGTTACCTTTTATAGGCTTTTAATAATTAGTTATCTGTCTTGCAAGTATATGTACCTTTCTTATTGGGATCCAGATAAACCATCACCATCTGGTACTAACCAGTCATTTTTACTGTGAAAGTTAGCTGCATGAAAAAAAAATAGTGTTCTGCCTTTAGGTATTAATGTTTGAGGCACATATAATTAACAAATAAAAATTGTTTAGAGTATGGAATAGGCATTTGCTCTGTGATATTTCATATTGAGTAATCTAAAATATGACAGCTACCATTATCTGGACAAAATACAGGGACAATTCCCTGACGAACAGCCTTCTGAGTCCTTGCCTGAGAATATTCTGCTGTCTAAATCTAAGTGTCCTTAATGATTATTACTGAAGGATAAAAGTGAAAGTAACATGAAGAGTTAGATGGGACCAAGCAAAAACCTTGTAGCAGAGCATAAACTAGTAGTCTCAGCATACCACTACTTCTATTACCAAAAAAATGTATTTTGTATCTCCCCACTTGAGGTGAACGTTCACAGAATGTTCCTTTCACCTCAAAATGTTTTAGTGGAAAAGACAATAAACTGTTTGCGTGAGTGAAGACCATGGAGCAACAAATATAAACAGACAGTGATAGAAAAAGATACTGAAGGAAGGAAGTGAATGAATTCAAATGTAAAGCTCCCCAAACACCCCCCAAATCTTGTCTGCTATAGCAATACATATTTTAAAACACAAAATATTCAGTTTATTCGAACTCATCAACATTTCCAGCACCACGGCCAGCAACATAGGTTAGTCTAAACGTAGGCTGGCAGTGTTGTGCATGTGCAGACCTGGGTGAGGATTAGAGCAAGAGCAACTGCCCAAGCAATACTCAAACATTTAATGGGGACTGAGTGAATTCAGCACTCCAAAAGTCAGCTGTAATTTGACGAGCCCAATACTGGAGGAAAAAAAAAAGAATAAATGGTTACTTTAAAAATTTAGTACTTTAAAAATAAAGTACTCTGATATTACTGCTTGCCCAACAGGTAGTAATGATATGGGCTTCAAAGGACAACAAAAGTTTTAAAATCATGTGCTAAACTTTCACTATGTTTTCATTTTATTTAGAACTTTTTTTTAATCTCACTGGCTCATATTCCTAAATCATTGTTTTAAAAACCCCAAACAACCCAGAAATACAGTAAATTAAAAACCTTTATGGGGACTTAAATTCACAGAGGACTGTCAAGGTCAATCAAGGCACAAAGGTTTCATTGTTAGCTCAGCATAATAGTAACACACCTAGTAACAGGAAATTTTGCATATCTTCTGTGTATCAGAAGAAAGCAAAAACGTACCTGCTTAATGTACTGGATCTAAAAACCCTTTCCAGCAAAAATCCAAAACCTCAAATAGGCAGGAAATCTTAAGGCCATAAGAGAGGTGTCCTACAAAATTTTATGCAGAGTATTTTTGTCTTGCAAGAATATTTCCTACCCTGTCAAAGTCATAGTACTGAAAAAAATCTATGAATCTCAAATTTTTATATTGTGGATATGATTTATGGTTCCTCTGATGTCTGTTTTCTGTCAAATTCTGCTTCTCAAACCCTTGCTTTGTTTGTTCTTCTATTCTGTTTTGGACATTGAATATACATATAAATGGGACCATGCTAGTTTGGACATGAAAAAGCTATTCAAAATTCAGTGATGTTTCAGTTTCATCACCAAATGGCACAAATTTCCAACCTATTTGCTGTCATAGAATAATAAACTACTAATGCCTTTAGGGAGGTAAACAGCTGGACATATATTTTTACTGCTTCTTTGCACGTCTTTCATGTAGTTTTACACTACTGCTACTACATGATGGATGCACTCACACCTGCTGGGTGTTCACCACTCTAATGAACTCAAGTTGGCAGACCTGTATTCCCTTGGTCACTGGAACGAGCACAACTATGCAGTGTCATTCACTCTGGACATCCATGAAAACTTCCAGGTTTCACTCTATGGCTAATGCTTCCTCCATCTTTGGGATGCCACAATAAAGTTTTCTAGAGCCTAAAACAGTTGTCACCTTTCCCAGCCCTCCATGAAAGTTATTTCCCTGTGTGCCATCAAAAGCTTCAAATTTATCACTTACCCTATCATAAAGGGTAACATGTTGCAAGGGGAAAGTATAAGATAAATACAAATCTCTATAAAAGGAACTACTTGCAGGAAAATCCCACACTTTGTGGTCCTCATTCTGCTGTATCTTACTTCCTCCACCTGCTCAGCATTGTGCCTCTCAGCTTCAGGATGTGTGCTGGAAAAGCCTCTCTGTAAAGTTGCTGTTTCCTTTCTTAGATGAGGTACTGTCTTTCAGTCACATTGAGTTGCGCAAACGGAACAAAAGACTGCAACCTCACTTGTCCAATACCCATATTGAGCATGACAGTGTCCAGGTCTAGGACTGTTACTATCAATGGATTCTTCATTCTCTGCCAGCACCTTTCTGTCCAAGCTGGAGGCAAAGGAAATTGAAAAGGCTGAAGATAAACTAGCAAGAAAAATGTTGCTTGCAAAACAAAATGGAACCTATAGTTTTATAAGAACATATGCAACCAATTGTTAAGTATTGTATCATCAAAAAATATGGTTATATATAGAAAGAGACATTCCTTGTAATACACAGTTCAGAGGACAGGATAGACATATTTTCTGGTCCCCTGCAGCTGCAAAAGGAAATGAATATTTCAATGTCCATGAGTACTTTTATGCAGGCTTTCCATATCCTTTAAGTGAAAAAAAAAAAACACCATCGATAGCAAAAAAACCCTGGGACAGAATCACACCCTGCTTTTTTTATGGTAAACTTCACTAACCTCACTCAGAGGACTTAAATGCAAAGCATGGTAGGGAATAATACTTTCAAAGACTAGTTTTTCCTCCTGCAGAGAGTATTTAGAAGAAGTGTGAGAGAGCTAACGGTGACAGAATTTGCCATCAATGGAGAATTTTTCCCCTCAGACATCTCTGATCTTTATTCCTGACTGACTGACTGCTCTGCACTCTCAAATGTTATTTTCTATGATCAACACTCAAAAGCTAGTAAATTCATATCAAATTTTAGGACTAAATGTGTCTCTCACAGTACATTAAAATACATTTCCTTTCCCTCTTCAAACCATTTTTAGCATTGTGCCTGCAATTTAGCGAACGCAGACTGGGTGTGAACCTATACACCTGTAAGTATTGTTCCCTTGACCAGAAAGCTACAAAGTGTTCCATCTAAAAGCTTCTATCAGAAAAGAAGCATGAATGCATTCACCTTTAAAAACTCTATCTTTCTTCATTATTATTAACAATGCATTATTACTGGTGTAGGTCATTTAAGAGAGAGATTTTTTTCCAACCTTCTTTTATAACATTTCATCCACCATACCAGAGAGACTACTTCTTGATTCTGAGCTGTTTTCCCTAATATGCTATAACACCAGTCCATCCCTGTAGAGGTTATAGGAAACTTTTGACAGTGCTTTGCTCTATTCCTGTGTCTACAAACTTTGAAAATCTGGTATGTCTGAATAAAGTGCTAAAGTAGTCTTCATGATGATGCATCCACATACCATGGTATTCTTTCATAAATTTGACAGCCAAATTATTCCATTTATTGTAAACACTTCTCACACTGGGTCTAAATTTTCACCAAGGATTTTTCATTCTCAGGCAAATGGGCAGAGCTACTCACTGGTGTCTGGCAAACAACAGAAGAAGAAATTCCAGCTGCTGTGGAATAGTGTGAAAAGGTAATATATCTTCTTCCTAACCTGCCTCTTCTTTAAGCCATGGTTATTTTCAATCATTTACTTAGTAGTACTATATGCATTCAGTTGGAACTTGCCTGCTTTCTAGAGACAGAATATCTGTATATATTCACTTTCTAAGGTTTTCCAGATGCACTATAGACCCACATTTCTGATTTAAACAGATATAATTAGATAGCAGATGTTTCAGCATTTTTGACATTTCAGGTGAAAATATTTTGTTTCTGTAATCCAGATCATATTTTTCTAAAGTTGTATTAGGCAAAATCATCCCCCTCTTCTTTCAGAGGAAAGGCTCAAAGCTCTTGTGGTGGGTTAAGCTTGGCTGGCTGCCAGGTGCCCACCAAGCCACTTGCTCTCCCTTCTTAACAGGACAGGCAGAGAAAATAATATGAAAAAATCTCATGGGCTGAGGTAAGGACAGGGAGATTACTCACCAGTTACCATCACAGGCAAAACAGACTCAACTTGGGGAAGAAAAATTTAACCTATTGCCAATTAAAAATAGACTATGATAGTGAGAAACAACAAAACCCCACAAAACTAAAAGCACATTCCCTCCCCTGCCACCCTCCAACCCCCCCTTCTTTCCAGGCTCAACTTCAGTCCTTCATTTCTGACACTTCCTCCTCCCTACCCCAGTGGTGCAGGGTGATGGGGAATGGGGTTTGTGGTCAACTCATAACACTTTGTCTCTGCCAATCCTTCCTTCTCACACCATTCCCCTGATCCAGCATAGGGTGTCTTCCATGGGATACAGTCCTTCACGAACTGCTCCAGCATGGGTCCTTTCCAAGCAGTACAGTCCTTCAGGAACAGACTGCTCCAGCATGGGTTCTTTCCAAGCAGTACAGTCCTTCAGGAACAGACTGCTCCAGCATGGGTCCCCCAGACGCCACAGCTCCTTCCAGGAACCTGCTCCGGCATGGGCTCTCCACAGGCTGGAGCTTCCTTCAGGGCATCTCCACCTGCTCTGCTGTGGGATCCTCCATGGGCTGCAGGGGGACAACTGGCTTCACCATAGTCTTCTCCACAGGCTGCAGGGGAATCTCTGCTCTGGCACCTGGAGCACCTCCTCCCCCTCCTTCTTCACTGACTTTCATGTCTGCAGGGCTGTTTCTTTCCCATTTTTCTCACTCCTCTCTCTGACAGCTGCTGCACAATGTTTTTTGCCCTTTCTTAAATATGTTATCACAGAGGCACCACCAGCATCGCTGATGGGATCAGCTTTGGCCAGTGGTGGGTCTGTTGGAGCTGCCTGGAACTGGCTCTGTCTGACATGGGGGCAGCTCCTGGTGTCTTCTCACAGCTCCTGTCGTCTCCTGCAGGCCTCCATCACCAAAACCTTGCCAGGCAAACCCAATACAGCTCTCTGAGCTGGATCCAGATTTCTACTTGAAGTATTGTAAATCCAGAGCAAGTGAAATGGACTCAGTTTTTACCTCTTTTACATAATAATTACCTTTAATGAAATATCTGGTCCTCTTTTACCATAATTCATGCTTTCTTCTTCACAAAGTTTTCACCTTTCAAAGCACTATATGTATCTACTTTCTCTAACCCTCTTAGAATTACGTATGTCTACAACACATCCTTTCTTAACTGCCTCTTTTCAAATTAACACTACGTTTTAATAGCTTCCCATAGCAGTATAGCCCATAAAGTCTCTATTACTCCACCTGACATCTTTTGTGTCACTTCTGATTCTTCATTATTTCCTGCAATATGGTGACCAGCACTGTGTACAACATTCTTCCTCTGCTTTCATTTTGAAACATGCTCATATATATCACAAATGCTCACATGACTTTCATTGAAGGAGCATTAAGTTGTGAACTTAGGCAACACTGGACAATGAGAAAACACTGGGCATATGACCCAAAGATATAATGCTACCAGTTGAAGGACTGGTAAAAGAAGTCCTGCTTTCCCCTATAGCTCTTTCTATCCAACCTCAATTTCTGTGTTCACTTTTGGAGAGATTGTTAGCTGTTTGTGTGAAGTTCTGAGCCTGGGGAAATTACAGCAAACCAGTAATGTACCTGCTAGATTTATCCTTTCCTAGGCAGGATTTTGTGAGTCCCTTCTGGAGGAGAGAGAAATGCATTATTTGGTCAATCCTTGTGCTCTTGGGGAAAGCTCACACCCTTTTTATATCTTCTCATCTTGCACTTTACCTATTGTTTGCTATATGGCAGTGATGTATATGTGGTATGAGTTTGTCCTCACAATCTCCGTTAACTTGGCTAGACTACCGAAATTTCACTAAATCAGAACAGAAAGTCATGAGACAAATAAAAGCTGCTTCTGAAATCAGAGGGGGGTTCTCCCGCCAAATAACAAAGATCTGTGGCAAATAATGAGTGACTGAAAGCTTAAGAAAAAAAATTAAAATAAGAATTTATGAAAAAAAGTATCATCCCTCAGAACTACAGTCTATCTCTCCTCCGTCTTCTCAGTCTGTATTCACTTACTGCTATATCCTTGGTAGCTAAGTTAAATATTTATGAAAAATTTCACCATTGGTAGCATATTTAGTAACCCCATATATGATCCTTTCACACAGCAAAGTATGAAAGGACTTCTTGATGTCCACACAGATTCTATCTCTTCACCAATTCTTGTCATCTCCTATTGTAATTTACTCCAAGAATTTAACCAGATTTCTTGAGCCAGCCCTCCTTTTCTTAAATTCATGTCATCAATTTGTCTGGTTTCTGCCTCTTTTTGTGAAATGAATCCAGGACAAAAATATAGAAAAATAGAGAATATCCACATGAGAAAAACAACAACAACAAAACCCCACAGATGATGACAGGAGAAATAGAAAGGGTTAGAAGCGTATTCAACCAGTGCAGTTAACTCTGTACTGAAGGGGCTAGAGCCCCTTAACTGCTAGACTGGGCAGGCTTGCAAAATCATCTTCAGCTGTTAAGGAGGCTAGAGGAATGCCCTTGAGCACCATCCAACTTCCAGCTTTTAGGCTGCAGCCATTGCCAACATATCAATAAGGATGTGTTTCTCTCAACATCTGTTGTCTAATATTGTGAGAAAACTTACAGGAAGTATCTGTATGTGATTTATATTCAGGCTGAATTTAAATCTTTTCTATTTTTCCATATTGTATTTTGGGGATCAGATTCTCTCATATTCGTCATGAATATATGCAATTATAGCATTTGCTACTCTATAAGTATTTGATTTCACAAATAATATCTTTCCAAAAAAACCCATGTGTGTATTTATATGTACTTTATATTCTATAGAATGGAGAATGTAACTATAACTATATACACAGCATATGTAGTCTTAATTCACCTCCTTAGGCTTACTGTTGCTACAGTCCTGATGTAGATTTTTGTCATTTGTTTTTGTCACAGTTACTTCTTCGTTAATATCTTCACAATAGCTGCTTTGATCTTCCAGTCCAATGTGTGTTCATATGCCTGTTTAACCAAGTACTTTTCAGAATTTGTACTACAATTCTTTTCTTCCTGTTCCTTTCACCATGTATTTATTTCAAAGGCATTAACAAATTTAGCTTCCCAGAATGCATGTGAGCTTAGATTGTAGGGTCAACTTCATTTTATAGCTGGAGAACAAAACTGCTGAAAGCCTATGCTAAAATGACTGTGGTTTAACACATTTTGAATGTTTTGCTTTTTGAAAGCAGATCTCGGGGATCCTCTTTTTCAGCTACTTGATCAATTCCCTTAGTTTAATAGAACAAGTGTACCGCACCCATGGCATTCAGACCAAGATGTCTCTAAGCAGCTTCAAAAGAGATTGCACGATGTGTAGTCTTTTCATTCCTGAACTTCATCTGCTAGTGACACAAGCTTCCAAACTCAGCTCTGCAGACTATGGCTCAGTATATTTCAGTCAACATCTACTTTCCCAGACTCTGAGCTCTACAAGCACATCTTTGAAGTGTTGTTATCTCCAGAATGACAGTATTTCTTTCTATATATTCATCTGCTGTTTCCTTGCCGCACTTTATCTTCAGTTCTCTGGTTTCATCCCCATCAATCTTGTCCTATGGTATTAGGTGATTCAGCACAACAAAGTCCTGGTGTATTTATGAAGGTTTTAGACAAAGATTTGGACAGGAATGATTATGAGTTTGGAAAGAAAGAGGTTACAAATAAAATTGAAACATGTAATTCCAATATATTTGAGGACAGTTTATGCAAAATGTACTTCTTAGGATACTGCTAGCCAGAAAGCTACTGACCACATATTCACATGGCATCCTCACCTCACTGACTGCATTGGTGCTGGAATTCTTCCTTTATTCTGCTTCCTCCCAAGCCTGGTACTGATGGAGCTCCTGCTTTAATTCATTGTAAAGGCAACTTGGATGACTTTTCTGTGAGATTAATACCTCTGCTATTCGGAATCCTTTCCAAGTTTCACCTACTGTCCCTCTTCAGAAAGGAAATATTGCTATTTCTGTTGCAGTTTCCTCTTCTCTGTTATGATCAATACACAACCTTAAAATCTTTTAGGCTGTCATACATCATGAAAAGTATATGAAAAGACTTGTACATCAGCTCATTTAAATCTGAAACCTCCAATACATCTTCTGTTTCTTATCAAAAACAGTTTCAGACATAGAAATAAAACTTTATCCAGACAAGCTACTGAAGACTTCCTCCTCTTTGGTACCTTCCCCTCACTTCGCCAGACACATATTTTTGGACACACTAAATGGAATCTCTATCCTCTCCTGATGATAAAGCACCTTTACCAAAGAACTAAGAGAGTTGGTATGTTTTGTTTTATATTTCATGGCATAGTCATGAATGCCATATGAAACAGGGTCATGTTCTCTTTCATACTTCACTCTCCATGGCTCCAAGCATTCTTCACTTCTGCAGAACTCATTGCAGGCATACAATTCACAGTAGAAGGAGGAAATTCTTACTGCATGTAAACTAGTGTTTAGGGAGCTCTTGCAATAGTTAGAGAAACCTCTGTTCCCATCCATCTCCAAAGGAATTTCTGAGAGAACTTCATCTTTTTTTTAGGCTTAAATCTTATGCTGGTAAACTACCAGGAATAACCATAAACCAAATAAGGCCCCATGTAATGTAACAGATTTCAAGTCTTAGCTCTAAAACTCCAGCAATTCTTAAAAACAGTAGTTGCAATTTTTTTAAACATAGTAAAAAATACTGTTTCTTTTCTCCCACTTGTTTTTATTTAAAACTACCTAGTGGTGTTACATGAGATTTAAAGAAGATACAAATCTATATGGCCTAAAGGTACTGTCATGGTGCAGAAAGTTCCAGCCCAAATCATTAAAGTTTCAACACAAATGGCAAAAGATAATCGGAAGTGTCTTGTAACCTATCTAAATATATGTCTAATTACAGACAGCGATGATGGTTTTTCCTGTAATGTACTTACATTTTTCACTAAAAGAGTAGATTTTTTGTTTGCTCCATTCCTTTCCAGTTCTTGCTGTGGCTTAGCCTCTTTGCTTTTTTGTATCCTCTTTCTTCCTTCAGTTTCATTATCCTAGTCTTTGATGATCGTATGGCAAAACCTGAGATCCTGTGTGGTGAATTCCTGACTGATATTGAAGTGGTCATGAAATGAAACTAAGATAATTGATCACTGTTAAGAAACACTGATCCTTGACTTTAACATTATATCCTTAGCAATTTCCTTAATATATGAAATAATTTTAGTTTATAACTTAGTAGTTTAAAGTGTTATGCTTTCATCTCACTGCTGTCCATTTGGAAATCTTCTGAATCACGTATTTTATGGTGACTGATAACCTACGCTTGGTTCTGTATTAATCTCACTGAAGGAAGCACCCAGTACCTGATCCTTTCACTGACAGCCAGTCTGTTGTGTGATTATTTACTGAGTTGACTGCTCAGAGTTAACCAGCTACTGTGAACAATAATTATTACTTCAGATGCCAGTATTGTGGTCTTGGGTATTTGACATTGCTTTCATTCTTGACTTGAAAAGTTAAATATTTCTCCTCTTCTCAGAAATATTTTCCCCATTTTTAATATTTTCAGTCAAAATCCTTATTACAAAATTTTATATGAGTTAATAATATCTGTCAGCGCATACGTTAGAGGCTTTCTTGGCAGCAGGTCATGTAATTGTCATTCTCTGAATCATTGCCTGATTTAATGCATATTCAGAGATACCAGTATTCTGTAATTGATTTCAGGAACACATATTATGGTGGTCAGCTTTTGAAGCCACTTGAGGTAGTTCACATGCTGAAATTATATATAGAATACTAGCATTCAGAAGTCTTAAAAACATTTTACTTGTAAAAGAACTTGTTGAGATGCTTATGGATTTGCTATCATCATAAATCAAAGACTTGACAGATTAGTTTAGCAACATTGGAAAATGTTACACCTATTTTCTGTAAATGAACTGAGGAGCAATGATGAAGAAACAGCTTGCAGAGAAATTTGCTGTAGTGCCAGAAAATGGAATAACATCTCCTGCCACAGAATCTTTTTGTTCCTTTTCTAACAGGGCATGTAAAAATTGAACGTGTATTTAATACCTAACTATATATGCAATATTATAGTTACACCTAGAATAAGCAAAGCCCCTGAGCTCATGCAAGGCCATACCTGTCCTGACAGTATTGTGTTTAAGAAGAAATTGAAGCTTCCTTCAGATATGATGGGTTGATCACATTGTTATTTCATCCCAAATCCAATTGACCTGACAGCCAACTCAATTCATATCTTTTTCAGAGTGCTAGGAAACTTGGCCTTCACTCTCCCTATATGAATATGCATTGTTTTACCAGAGAATTTGCAAAGATCAGAACAGGGCAAGAATCCCATGTCAGTGTTCACTGAGAGATTTTTTGGTTTGATTTTGTTCTTGCTAGGTACAAATTCAAGAATCCTGTGTTAAATGAAATGCAATAATACACCAGATCCAGAGCAGTGTGCCCTCAGTGTTCACTTACTCTGAGGTGGGTTCTGCTATCAAGTTCAGGAGCTGCTGGACAGTACAGTGGAGCCTGGCATGAACCCAGGCAGAGTCAAGTAGAAATTCCCTGAATTGGAATGATCTGCAGAAAATCTCTTTCCATTCTGACAACTCAAAAAAATCTGACCAAATGTTTTTCCAATCAATCTCTACTCTGGATATATAGCAGCCAAGGCCACTATTTCTCTAAATAACAGGATGCATTCAAGCAACGTATTCCAGAGTAAGACTTTGATTTGGTTTGTGTTTTGATAGTTCTTGTTCAGCTGATCTGTGGAATTATTTATTTGTGTATATTTCTCTTTGAAGGTCAGTCTAACATGCAATGGAATGTTATTTAATTACAGCTCTAAATTTCATAGGTGGACACCTGAATAAAACATCAGGATGATGACCCCGGATAATTGCAGCAATGAATGCAACTGTCACATTTATGTCATAGTACTGGTTTATATGTCCCTGTGTTGAATGTGGATCTTCTTTTTCAGTTATTCAGTAATTAAATTGTTAGTTTTTCTTCCTCTTTCCCCTCCAACAATTCTTTAAAGACATACATCATATTCTTCAAAGTGTTTTTAAAGGCAACACGAAGCTGGTTGACAAAGGGTGAAAGATGATTAGAAAATATTCTTTTCTGCCAACTTATCCCTAGTCCAGGCAACAATCTAGGCTATTTACATAGTTCTTTAGAGATCCTTCTGTGCTATGCATTATACAAAAACAAACAAAAAGTAGTTCCCCTGAGACTGCTTTTAATCTACTTCTAAGATGAAAAAGCAACACATGAATAATAAAAGAATCAGCAGTTTCATTCAGAATTGTTACTACAGTAATCATTTATCTGTGGCCATAAGATTTCTTTTTTTCATTTTTAAGTGTTTTAACAATGTCAATAAACAGAGGCACATTTTTTCCAAGGAGAAACTTTTTTCCAAGGAAAATTTAACTCACCAATATTTGCACTGGTCCACCTAAAAGCCTCACTAGCCATTTTATTAAAAGGTTGATAATTGTAAATTACTTCCCCAGGAGTTCAGGGTTACTGCATAAGGGTTTCATTAACAGAAGGCATCAAAAAAGCACGTGCAGTGATCTTCTTTGAAGAACACTGCACAGCCTGCAATACTCAGTTCTACAGCCTTGCAATGGCAAGAACAGCATTAATATCAGAGGGACCATCCAGTCTTGATCTTTCTTGCACCCAGTTCTCTTAAAATGAGGTCGCTGGTCTGCTAGGGTTAGGGTAGCACAGGGCTGTAGAAGCAATGGGGATTCAAATGTTAAGTTTAGGATTAGATTTTCAGACTTAATTCTTTTCAAGTAAGGTAAATGAAATCTTTGTACATAACTCATGTTAAGTAAACGAAGATATACAGTATACATCCTACAAACATTAAATGGTAATGCTATGGCTCTATAAAATGAAAGCTACGGAGTTATATGTCTCAGTCTTGCAATATCTTGAATTTAAAGTCCTAAGACTGCATTGTATATACAGTAAAAGTCTATTTTATTGTATCAGAAAGTCTAGTCTTCCCTCTCTGTTGCTGCTTCCCTCTTTGTACAATGCTGCAGCCTATATAGTCTGTAACAATATATATACACACACATTTTTCATTTTGAGTCACTAAGTAAATGAAATTACATTGGGTCTAATAAATACGTTGTCATCCAAACAGCAGCTTCATTAGAGTTCATTATAAACATTACTTTTATTATTTAGAATTTACTGTAGTGCTGACTACTGTTTATTTAGTTCCAGTAAAAAATCTGTACACTTTATTATGTGCAGACTGAACCTCACAATTATATTGCACCAAGATCTGAATATGCAACAGTAAGATTTGTAAACTGTTTTGCATTTCCTAAAGGGTAGCTGCAGCACAGAAGTACAACTGCTAAAATGAACACATGCAAACTCAGTATGAATGAGAAGCAAATGAACTGAAAATACAGGGTGAAATGAGGTAACCAAGGATTAATAAAACATATCTCCAACATCCTTAAATAATGAGAGATGCATTTCGTCAATACTACTAATAAAACTTACTATTAAACTTTACAATAGGGCCTAAGTTCCTCGCACTTACTAAACTGGACATAACACAAATGGAGGTAAAAGACAGATGTTACAATCTCTTTCACCCAAGAGATATAACATTAAATAAAAAAAAAAAAATGTACAGCCGTAGAGTGTATCAGAAAAATTATTTGCAGAGGCTCAGAAAATATTAATGCCATTGTATAATGTACTCATGAGATTTCATTTGGAAACTCCATAAAGTTCTAGCTATCCCCATTCAAAAAAAGATGAGTCAAAATTGCAAAAGCAGCAGAGAAAGTTTCATAGCATGAACAGGGAAATGAGAAAGATTGACTTCATAGACAGTACTGAAAGAGCATGACTTGCTCATTTTACCAAAATGAAGGCTGGGATGTGGAGAGGAATTATGACTGGTTTTTTTACATAATGAAGGGGTAGTATAGGAAGATGAGGTAGGGTGGTGTCAGAAGAAAAGAGAATCAGTGGGGAGGTAGAAGAACTACATAAACTGCAAGATAGACTAACACAAGAAAAACTCATTAGAATAGGACCTGGGGGTGCTGGTTGACAGCCGGCTGAATATGAGCCAGCAGTGTGCCCAGGTGGCCAAGAAGGCCAATGGCATCCTGGCTTGTATCAGAAATCGTGTGGCCAGCAGGACTAGGGCAGTGATCGTCACCCTGTACTCAGCACTGGTGAGGCCACACCTCAAATACTGTGTTCAGGTTTGGGTCCCTCACTACGAGAAAGACATTGAGGTGCTGGAGTGTGTCCAGAGAAGGGCAACGAAGCTGGTGAAGGGTCTAGAGCACAAGTCTTCTGAGGAGTGGCTGAAGGAACTGGGGTTGTGTCATGGTTTAACCCCAGCAAGCAACTAAGCAGCATGCAGCTGCTCACTCACTCTCCCCCCCCGCAATGGGATGGGGGAGAAAATTGGGAAAAGAAGTAAAACTCATGGGTTGAGATAAGAACGGTTTCATAGAACAGAAAAGAAGAAACTAATAATGATAATGATAACACTAATAAAATGACAACAGCAATAATAAAAGGATTGGAATGTACGAACGATGCGCAGTGCAATTGCTCACCACCCGCCAATCGACACCCAGCTAGTCCCCGAGCGGCGATCCCCCCACTTCCCAGTTCCTACACTAGATGTGACGTCACATGGTATGGAATACACCGTTGGCCAGTTTGGGTCAGCTGTCCTGGCTGTGTCCTGTGCCAACTTTTTGTGCCCCTCCAGCCTTCTTGCTGGCTGGGCATGAGAAGCTGAAAAATCCTTGACTTTAGACTAAACTAAACACTACTGAGCAACAACTGAAAACATCAGTGTTATCAACATTCTTCACATACTGAACTCAAAACATAGCACTGTACCAGCTACTAGGAAGACAGTTAACTCTATCCCAGATGAAACTAGGACAGGTTGTTTGGTCTGGAGAAAAGGGGGCTGAGGGGTTATCGCTCTCTACAACTACCTGAAAGGAGGTTGGAGTGAGGTGGGGGTCAGTCTCTTCTCCTAAGTAACAAGTGATCGGACAAGAGGATACGGCCTCAAGTTGTGCCAGGGGAGGTTTAGATTGGATATTACGAAACAATTCTTCACTGAAAGGGCTATCAAGCATGGGAACAGGCTGCCCAGAGAAGTGGTTGAGTCACGATCCCTGGAGGTATTGAAAAGAAAGACATGTAGATGTGGTGCTTGGGGACATGGTTCAGTGGTGGACTTGGCAATATTAGGTTAATGATTGGACTCAATGATCTTAAAGGTCTTTTCCAACTTAAATAATTCTACTGTTCTAAGAAAAAATGTAAACTGGACAGGAATAAATTCAGGTTGAAAATTAGAGGAAGGATTCTGATAGCAGTAGTGAGCTTCTGCAACAAGTTTCTGGCTGGTGTGGTGGAGACAGAGGAACCTATACCTAATTTTTAGATGGTCCAGACCAGGATGGCACCCTGATAGCAGGGAACTTGAGTTAAAGCTCAGGGCTTTCTTGCAGCTGTCACACTTCATATTGTTTCAAGGAGTTCATTGAGTTTCATAGCAATGAACCCTGATGAAAGGACAGATCAGACACATGGAAAAAAGTTGTCCTTAATCCCCAGTACTACATTATAGACCTTTCAGAGATTAGTATAGGCTTGTTGGAGTTTTTCTTCAGCCCTTGATCTCTACATTCAAATTCCAGTGACATTCAAAACAGCTGACATGGTAGGGTGAGTTCAGACACTTGAAGAAAATCACAGTACTCATGTGCTGTAGCCTTTTTTTCTACTAATGAATTTCCAAAAAATATATTGCAGAGTGTTTGCTCTTAATCCCTAAAATTTGACAAGGTATAGATTTTTATAGAGAAAATCACCATGGTATCCCAACACTTTCTATATTGGGACACTTCAACACTTGGCTTGATAAGAAACACTCTTATAATGGATTTCCAGAAGAGTGTCAATATTTCTATGCTGATTTTTTACTGTTTAAAAATGGATACACAAATTCTCAGCTAGAAAAAGAAAAATACAATAATGTAGTTGGTAACATTCAAGTGACACATATCTTCCACACTCTCTCTGTTGCTAGAATTAAAAGAATCGAGCTAGACAAGACCCTCAACTGTATATTCCAGAACATCTAGCAAAATGTTAAATACAAGCTCAGAAGAAAATACAGTCAGCAGCTTCCACTTGCTTTTTTCTTCTTGCTATGGCTGAATGAAAATAGTCTAAGGTCAAAAATTGGTCCCAATACAAAGCAAAATCTGTGGAAGATAAATCTAAACTGAAGAAAACAATCTCATTAAGTATGCTAAATAAGTTAGTTGTGCTCCTTAATCTTGAAGAAAAGGTCATCAGCTAGATTTTGTTCTGTTAATAGCTGCAGAATGACTCAGAATAAACTGGAAAAAAGCTAAAGCAGCATGTGAAGTAGGTCTGAGAGCTATGTGTATAGATGTGTTCATAGGGAGAAACTTGCACTGCATAACACAAATATATATATGGTGCAACGACTTCTTGAGTGCTGCAACATCTAATGGCACTGCAGAGATGAACAGATGTCAGGTAACACTGGAGCAATATGGCTGAATGTAAGACCAGGGGCCACTAATCACCTGCACATGCACTACCTTATGTGCTAAGAGAAAATTGGTTGATCTTGTGAAATGATTTACTTCCCTCCCTTGGAGGTCTTGATGATGCCAAGGCTTTGCAGACAGTGAGGAATAGGCAGAAATAATTTGAAATATGTACCATGACACATCAAAAGGCCACATCATATTATTCAGATGTATAGACTTTCCTAAATGGGACAATCTTTCTTTACAAAACATAGGCCAAGTGTTAATTTCCTGTAAGTTTCTAAGGAATCTCCATAAGTTTAGGTCAGGAAAAAAAATCAGAATAAAAACCTGCCAATCTCTTAATTATTTTTTACACATTTCCCCAGGAAAGGAATTAATTTACATCTCTGTTGCAGAGCTATTCATGCAAGTCTTTTTTTCAGTAAATGTCTGGCCTAATTCAGCAAATATTTTATTGAAAGGTCAGCTACAGGAGTGTTATGAAAAACCTCTATTTCACACAACATGATGCTTCTACAAAAGTATAAGCCATATTCTTAAATCACTTTCTTCCATCCTTGCTCCAGCATAGTAGTACTTTATTCCATAAATAGCCTATTTCTGCATGCCATTTGCAATTTTTGTGAAGGCAAATGACGTTTCATCTCTAAGACATACTTTTTTATTGAATACAGTAATCCAGAGACTACTGCATGGTTTGCATAGCAGTAGCAAAGCCTGGCCTAATGTGCTAGCTAAAACGGGAAAAATTATATTACCTGTATTACTAATGCAACAAGTTTCCCTCTTCCACTCCCAAAGTAATAGCAACCTAAGATTACAGATGTCAAGGAGTTCTGGATACTATATAAAGGCATAACTGAAACATTGGGAAGATGACTGCTGCATTGATGGCTGAGAAAAAGTTATACAAGTTTAAAAAGAATAAAATGGTTACAAAGGGAAATTTAGGAATTGAGAGGGGGCAAAGTCTTTAACTGCTGTAAGAACAGAAGAATCTGTTCAAAACTTCTACTTCAGCACTTCACTGATAGAGTAAATGTCTAGAGAAAAGGGAACAGTGCAATTGGCAATTTACAGATATGTCAGAATTTTCAGAGATGCAATTTATAATGTAATCGTGTAATTCATCATAAAATAATCGCAACAGTGTGCTACAGAGCATCAGTGAGAGATGAAAAGGGGAGACAAAATTAAGAGCAGGATATGAAAAGCCCCCCCAGCCCAACAGTGGTGTGTATTTCCTTATCCTTTTTCCAAGCTTTTCAGCATGCGAAGACAAAATGACTGTAATCAGAGAAAGCAGCATACTAGTTACAGAAATGCTATGAGCAAAATGAAGCGTGGGCAGTTTGCTGATCTGATCGGAAGACATATTCTTCAAGAAGTATTTAAAAAAAAAAAAAAAAAAAGCATTTTAAACCATCCTGTGGACAGCATGCTAAATATAGACAAAAGGACAAAAGTGGAGGAAGCATCTTTCTAACCTCATGCATAAGGTCCTGACCAAGTAAATAGCAAGAGACCTTTGTTCCAGGCTGGAAGACCAAATATGAGCAAAGATGTCCCTCTTATCATGCAAGCAACTGTTCAGACTGCTGTAAAATTAATCTTGTGTTTTCCCTCACAGAACAGATAAGCCTCCTTTTCCACTATTTGCACTGACAGAAGAGACTAAATACTAGGCAAATAGGAGAAACTGTCTTTAAAACAACTGGAGGGTCACCCTAATCATATAGTATAAATATCCTTGGTTTCTGACTCACCCAGAGAAAAGGTCTGTCATGGTTTAGCCCTGGTAGGCAGCTAAGCCCCACACAGCCACTTGCTCACTCCCCGTAATGGCACAGAGAAAAGAATCAGAAGGGTAAAAGTGAGAAAACTTGTGGGTTGAGACAAAGACAGTTTAATAGGTAAAGCAAAAGTCACGCACACAAGCAAAGAAAAACAAGGAATTAATTCCCCACTTCCCATGGGCAGGCAGGTGTTCAGCCATCTCCAGGAAAGCAGGGCTTCATCACATGTAACTGTTACTTGGGAAGACAACGCCATCACTCTGAATGTCCCCCCCCCTTCCTCCTTCCCTCAGCTTTATATGCTGAGTGTGACATTATATGCTATGGGACATCCCTTGGGTCAGTTGAGGTCAGCTGTCCCAGCTGTGTCGCCTCCCAACTCCCTGTGCACCCCCAGCCTACTAGCTGGTGGGGCCATGTGAGAAGCACAAAAGCCCTTGATGCTGTATAAGCACTGCTCAGCAATAACTAAAACATCCCTCTGTTATCCACTGTTTTTATCAAAATTCAAAACATAGCCCCACAGAAGCTACTATGAAGAAAATTAACTCTACCCCAGCCAGAACCAGTGCAAAGAGCTAGAGAGATCTCCAGGAAAAGCACCGATTATTTTATTCAATAGTATTTTCTATCCCCAACGACCACTTTTCTAGAATTCTTAGGAGTCTTGTCTAGGCATTAAGTTATTGGGCAAAAGAGAAGATACCTTCTTGTCCTGTCGTCCTACCTAACGCAGCTATTACTCAAAAAATGTGTCTATTTTATCATAGAACATTCCATTTGACCTAATTTTTTTTTCTTAAGTTTTAAACACTTAATTTGGTTATTTTAATATTCTTCACTGGACACTTTGAAAATGTCAACTATTTGTAACCTCTTGCTACAGACCTACTTTTTTACACTGGGAGCTCATTCAGTTCATGCTGAATGCTTAAAATGGCCAGAAAAGTTGAAAAGGAAACAGCTTTCAGTACAGAAGGTAATTCTATCAAGGTTAATCCTTTGTGAAAACATATTTACAGGGTTTTTTTTTGGGGGGGGGGCTTAATAATGAAGGGAAGAAAATCTGACAGAACAAGAGCATGAATTAAACCTTCTCCTTTATTCCTTCCTCATTGTCTCAGTTAGTTATTCTGACTGTAGACAAATGCAGTGGTCAGATTCAAATATAAGTCCTATTTTCTTGCTATTTAAAACAACAGTCAGACTTTGTGATGGCCCCTTACGGCACTGATAAGTCATGGCTCATAGATTTGTGCAGAGACAAGATTACATGGGAATTTAAAGATCTGCCTATGAAACCTGCTGTGAAAAACTCTTAGTCTCTTCTTTTCCAAGTCAGGGATCTTGTGGAGGTCTGTGGATACTTTTGTACCAGTGTAATTATTCCTGGCAAGGACACCTCAAAACACTTTTTTCCAAAACTTGCTCTGTCCTGTGACAGCTGCTGACCTAATGACAGTTATGGACAATGGCTTAAGCACAAAAGTGTCACTGCAAGGTAGGAATCATTTGAAAAGTCATCGTCTGTTGGCTATTTTTTCCAGCTACAAGAAATTATTTTGTTGTTGTTGTTATCTTCTGTTTAGCAGAACTTGGTGACCAAGTGACAAAATGGCAGTTGAAATTCAATAGCAAAGTGAGAAGTAATGCAAGCAGGAAAAAATACCATTATTGATGGATGCTGAGGACTCCACGTCAACCATTGTCACTAAGAAAAAATTATGATAACTATTGTGGATAGTCTTCTGAAAATCTCAAGAAAATACTCAACCAGCAGTTCAGGTAGTAACTGGATGTTGGGGGTCATTCTAGAAAGAATTGAGAACAATCTACAGGAAATTATTATGTCACCTTTTGAACCCACACAGTTTCCATATTGGAAAATTTCATAAAGCTCTGGTCAAACCATTACAAACAAAGTATACTAGAAGATGAAGAGAATTATAGAATATTTTACATGACAGGAAACTACATAGACTTCAGCTGGGAAAAGGAATATGATGTTTTTACATGAAAAGATCTGTAAAATCACTATTGACATAGAAAAGGAAGAAAGAGAAAGATTATCCTTTATATGTCATAACAAGGTAACTAGAGAACATACTAGGAAGTTATTCAGCAGTAAGTGTAGATCAAACATGAAATGAAACTGAAATTAAATAGAATAAAATGTAACTGTGGAATTCATGACTGCAGGATGCTATGAAAGCTTAAAATACAGGGAGGGCTCCAGATAGGTTAGACATATTCATGGGGTATATTTCTGTTGCTAGGTTCTACATATGGCTGGTTATCAATGTATGCTGGAGACCTTATGCTGTACAAAACATATTCGGTAGTTCTTCCAACAGACAGGCATGCATTGCATCAGCATGAATCACATGGTCTTCCAATCCTAATCCTAATTTTATATCCCAACTCAGTGAACTACAAGAGTAATGGCTAGCCTTTAGTTAATAAGAGTAGCCAGTTAGGGTGAGCTTAAACTTGGTAAATGAGGGTAGAGCTGTGGATGTTGTCTACCTTGACTCCAGTAAGGCTTTTGACACTGTCTGCCATAACGTCCTCACCAAAAAAAGCTGATGAAGCATGGGCTGGATGAGCAGTGAGGTGGATTGAGAGCTGACTGAATGCCTGGGCCTAGGAGGTGCTGATCAGTGGTACAAAGTCTACTTGGAGGCCAGTAACTAGCAGCGTATGCCAGGGGTCAATATTGGATCCGATCCTGCTTAAGAACTTCATTAATAATCAGAATGGTGGGGCAGCATGCACCCTCAGCAAGTTTTCTGGTGTTGGAAAGCTGCAAAGAGTGGCTGATAGGCCAGAGGGTGGTGCTGCCATCCAGAGGGACCTGGACAGGCTGGAGAAATGGGCTGACAGGAACCTCATAAAGTTCAACAATGAGAAGGGCAAAGTCCTGCACCTGAGGAATAACCCCAGCCACCAGGACATGCTGGAAGTCAACTGTCCAGAAAGCAGCTTTGCAGAAAAGGATCTGGGGTTCCTGGTGGACACCAAGTTGACCAGGAGCCAGCACTGCACCCTTGCAGCAAAGGTGGCCAATAGAGAGGTTAATTTCAAATGCACTGTTAGAACTGTAATGCCCTGAACATGCCGGAAACACATTCAGATGTGATTATGTTCATCAGATCAACATCAAGTCTATCACTGGATTGGCTGACTCTTCCCTTCTTTCAGAAGAATTTCTTAGTATTCTTGATACTGCTTTGGAAGACATTTTGAGACTTTGGCCACAGTGTTGCTTTCTGTATACTTTCTAACATAACAAAAATACATAGATAGGACATGCCCATAGAATATGTCATTTTTAAGCCATTATGGTACACTGACCAAACATGTGCATCTCTGCAACTATATAAATGTAACTTGACACAAATATATCAGTCTTTTGCTTCTGCTGGAGGCTACATAACTGTGTGAGGAAAAGACTTGTTCAAATACTTTGTTATCTTTAAAAAAATACGATTTCTCTTTTAAAATTAGAAAGTATTTATTCACAGAATCACAGAATCGCTGAGGTTGAAAGAGAGTCAGCAGAATGGGTTGTTTTCAATGTTATTATCTCCCTATTGTAATCTTATGTCCACATAACATGAGAAACAGTACCATTGTATGTTTTGGTTTTTTCTTTAATGGGTATTTCACAAAATAAATTTTTAGTGCATGACTTCAGCTAAACTTTACAGTATAAATTATGACACGGCTATTACTAGGTTATCAGGCTGATTAGTTGCTTGTCCCCAGCTGAAGGGAATTCTCCTGCTCTTACGGGCTACTCGGGAAACAGCAAGGTGAATAGCATTCCTAAGAACTGAAGCATTAAATCCTGAGGCCAGTAGTAATTTCAGACTTCAACAAACACTGCCAAATAACTTAGAATTCTACAGTAGCTTCTAATACACCAGGAAGACACACACACACAAAAGTGGGCTGTTCTTGTGCTTCCAAAGCAGGGTTCTCTTACAGATATCAGCTGTCTTTTTACCTCAGAAATGTTAATATCCTGCATTTCAACTTAGGAATTCCAGAGATATTAGAACATTTCTAGGTATCATCTGATTAATTACACAAAGAGAAATGAGAAGGATGTTTAGGAGACCTTGACAGATATATGTATCAAAGCAGCAACAATCCAGTCCTCTTTCAAAAGCCTGGAAATTAGGAAATATTGCACACTCAGCAGTAACTGTATCTATTGCAGATATAACAATAAGACTGTCTAGTTCACAAAGGCAAAAGTTTTTAAGAGCAAGTGTTTGTAACAGTACCTGCTTGAAAGAAAAATGCATGTTTACCATTCCTCAGAGTGCTGCTCCAGCAACTTGTCCAATCTAGAAGAAAAATTAATTTCTTTAGGTATAATATGTGAAAAAAAAAAACCAACAAAAAACATGTTTGCTAAAAGTATCAATGTAGTAAAGAGAAAACAGAAATAAAAAATGTAGAAGTAGTCCATCCATTCATGCAGCACTGCCTGAATATGAAATGTATTTGGGCAGTAGGAACACAGTTCTTTGTCTTAGAGTACCTGCAATGACAGTTTAACATACATGTGCTGAGGTCAGAACAGCCTGATACAGCCTGAAAATGGACTGGAAGACTATCTCACAAGTAACAATGCAGCAAATCTGAGCCGCTGAGATAACCAGTACCTGGCCATGTCTTATTTTCACTGGTGTTGTACAGGAAGAAACATGAATGCTTGTGCAGTTTTAATTTGCCTCTAAACCAGGCAACGACATCAAACTGGAACAGGCTGCTCAGATAGGTTATGGAGTCACCATCCTTGGAGATATTCAAAAGCCACCTGGACATAGTCCTGTCCTGGGCTCTAAGTGGCCCTACCTGGCCAGGGAGGTTGGACCAGATGACCTCCAGACGTCTCTTCCAACCTTGGCCACTCAGTAACACGATGATTCTGTCAACACCTGCAAACTCCTAACCAGTAACACAGACATAAGCAGAAGCATAGAAGGAAAGCAAAATGAGAATCAAATTGGTGAAAATGGTAGTTAATACATCAGTAAAGCCATAACCTGAATTGTCATTGACTGATATGTAGGAAGAAGGATGATATTCCTGAATTCAGAGCATAAGAAATGACATTTAGAGTTTGAAATAGAATAAAAACAGGCAAAACACCTAGTCCAATCCCAGGCTGCTCTGAAATAGACACCATCTGCAGTACCAGAGATAACACTAACTGGAGAGGTCTTTCATAGGCTGGCTTGATACTACGGCTCGTAAGTAATAGAACAAGCATTGTATAGGAAATATACTGGAATGTAGCCGGTCTTCCATGGGGAATATAGAAAGTAACACAGGTCATTTCCTTGGGACATGAAAATAAGAATGACCTAGCAAGTTCCCCTTCTCCCTTAGGTCCTCTCTTCTCTAGATGAACATAAAGAGAATGGAGAACAGGATGGAAGTGTGGAGCACAAAGGATAGTGTTTTTTTATAATTACTTCTGGGATTTTTTTGCTAACAGGCCCCAAACAGCTCTTGATTAGCATGATGCCATCTTCCAGATTACTATTTCAATTGTCATACTCAGAAATTACTGGATTCCTGTCTTTGACCTACTAAATAATCAGTTATTCATAAAATGAAGCACTGCCATAAGGAGACATTGATGTCCCACAACCACCATGTATAAGGGCATTCTTCTATGTTGTGAAAAATACATAAACAAATCCCATCAGCTTGCAGAAGGGATTTTTGCCCATTGCCCACACTGTGCAGGAAGGGGCAGGATTTTGTAATCATCAACACAGGCTTTAAGCACCTCAAGTACTCCGCTCTTCTCTTCCAAAAAGAAACTAGTGAGTTCAATAGTGTTTCTGAAGCTTCAGGTCCTTTCCTCTGCCCCCAAATCTTTCTCTGATTTGGCAACATGACTACTGCAGATTACCAGGTGTCCATTAAAAGGAAGCTAGTATAACCACAAATGTGTAGCTAGCAATACATTATCTGTGCTACTATAAGCAGTAGGATTTGAAAACATGTAAAATCCATGTGCTTGCAGAGAATCTTATCCAGGAAGCTGTCTTAGACAGGTTTTCAAAATACTGCACAGAGTGAGAACTTCTTGGCTGCTTGTCATAAGCCACACATTGCTAATGCCTAACATAAAGGGTTCGAGCAATAGCAGTGTCTATTAGAAGGAGGCCGATTGGAGCTATGTCCTCCCAGCCACCAGAAAGCTCTGCACAGCCTTTCAGTACAGAAACAGAGCTACCCCAGATGCTAAGAGACAGTGGTACTCTGGCAACGCCATAGCTTTATTTAATGGGATGAAGACAGCTTGCTGCGAGGGTGCAGCGAGAGGAGGAATATGCTCTGGGTGAGACAAGCCAGGGGCCACAGTCCCTGCTGGGCAGTGCCTACACCTCCAGGGTGCAGTGCCACTGTCCCAGAGGCAGGCAAGCAGGACAGGGTGGTGATGGCACAGGGGCCTGTCAACAGCCCAGTGATCATCGGGCAATGGTAAGGCAGCAGCTAAGCACCAAGGTCAGCCAGGAAATCCAAGCAATAATCCATGAACAAGAGTAGAGGCAGACACCCCTACAACAGGACTGTGAGAGACTGAATTGTTATCTTGAGCTATTTGTCTCAAAGACTGTTTCTTGTGAGAGACTGGACTGTCATCTCAAGCCATTCGTCTCAAGGATTGTTTGCTGTGACTTATCCCAGAGATGGCTTGTTTAAGCAGGGTACTCCTCTGTCCAAAAGGAAAATTATCAGGCCACTGAGGCCTCCAAGGGAGGGGACAGGCTAGAGCTGGCGAAGCATGCAGGAATGTGGAGGCTACCATTCTCATGGAAACTGCAGTCTTTGAGATAAGATACTGGTTTCTGGTATTGATCACACAAAGGTCCTGTGATAGATGAAAACTGCAGTGCGTGAACAGTGCATGAACAGTACGTATATGCATGCATCATCAGACTATGCCCTATAAAAAAAACGTGGAGACAAGCCATGGTGTGCACCCATCACCGAAGAATTGAAGACTGAGGACCAACAGGATGCCACTGGATCCGTGGTGGTGACTATCCTTGCAACTCTATCCCAACTGCTTGCTTGATTTCTGCCTTTTCTTCCATTCTATCCTATAGCTACTATTTTCTACTTTTGATAATAAAAGCTCTTTGGGGTATAGAGCATTTGACCTCGTTTGTGTCTTAATCTCGCTCTTGGGATCATATTGAAACCTTCCCCGACTTTGGATCAGGACAAGGGCTCAGACAGGGACTGGTAGTCCAGGACTAGGCTTAAACAGAGCCCTCAGTCTGAAGGTGTGGGGAGGTCCCCGGTGAGGCTGATCAGGGCTATCAAGGACTATTTGTGCCATCAGGACCCCTACATCTATATGTAAGGTGAACTCTTCTGTACCTCACAACCATGTGCAAAAATATTTATCATTCAAACTGAAGTGCAAATCTCAGAAATGGAAAATGGAAAGTACTGGGCTGTAAAATAATAGCACGTTGCCCTTTGCAAGCTTAGCTCACTGTAAAAGAGTTGTTTTCACATTTCCTAATGAAACTCTCTGACATAGCTAAAATGATTTACAAAAGCTTTTAAAATAGGAATGTGTTGGATTTAAAAAACTGCTCATTTTCTAGTACTCTCGCAAAATAGAGGTTGTATGCACCCTTATTAGGACAATAAGCAATTCATCAAAACAATGGTGCTTCTATAATGTGAGCTGTTGGTAGCACTGTGCAGAAAACATAGAGCAGGAGCAGGTGCCTGAGCCTTAAGGAAAATTCAACAATAATGCTTCTTTCTTGTTTTGCATTTCCAGAATACATGAAATTACCTCATTAACTACTGCTAGCTGCAGTGGTAGCACAGGTGAGACAGTGACAGTGTCTCTGATATATAATTCCCACCCACCCAGTCTGTGGGAACTTAGATTAGTATCCATCCCCTTTCCTGCTTGTCTCACTGGGTTTGTCTGCTTTCAGTACCTAGTTATCTCATTTTACTACAGTAGTGCTCAATAAATTCATTGTCCTAAGAAAGACTAAGAAGTCCGGACATTCTACTGGCATTTGAAGGCATCATTGCAATGTGACATTTTCAAACAGTGTTGTTGAGGGTGAATGCACGATCCAGCTCCAGGAGAAGACTGACACTTGCCACCAAGATCTGCCTGGGTTACTTATAGCTTATCATGTCTTGTGCTGGTTGTTTTGCTTGTGAATCAGGATATATATAAAACCAACATGTATGGAAAATTTTCCCTTCTCCACCAGTCAGTGAAAAGGTTTTTCTTTCTTTTTTCAAATGATTGGGGACCATCTTATGTCAGTCAATTTTGGCCTCCTGGAATAATCAAAACCTCTTTAAAAAACAATAAGCTTGCTTGAAATTTTATCTGTTTACTAATGGAATTTGCTGATAGTGATTGCCTGTTCATAGCTTTTATTACTTTCTTTCTGTATTTTCTAATAAAATTTACATTTGCAATATATCAATAGGCACATGATCAAGTTTGTTTACAAAAAGAATATGTACAAGATGGAGAAAATCAATACACTAATACACTACCTTTGTATCCTACCAGCTAATTTATAGTAGCATTTAACATTAACTTCATATAGTTTCTTCATCATTCCTGGGCAGTCTTCACAAGAGGGGAAAAAAAAGCGCCTCCGATGTTAAGGCAACAGGAGCTATACAGAAAAAATTCTGTAACTGATAAGTCTTGTTTAAAAAAAAAAATTTATAACCTAAACTTCTACCCAGAATTACTGCTTGTCTTCACTATGTTCTTGAATCAATGACACCTCTAAGTCCTATCACACATAAATAAACAGACCGCATTATTTTCAGGCCTAAAGACAGACTAACATATGGGTAACAATTAACTTTTTAAGAAGTACCATTCAGCAGCCATTTTCCAGTACCACTGTAGAAAACAGCTTATCTTTTTTCTCATGGTAAAGGTGACTTTCTATTACTTAATTTCATATGCCTCACTTCCTTAGAGATTTTCCATGTAACAGTAGCTCTGTGCCTCACAGTCTTCTTCTGACCCAACAACAAAATATGTGTTAATGACTAAAGAAAACCCCTAATTGACAAGATTTCTGAAATTTTAGTAATGCTACTAAGTATCATGGTTGCTGCCTACAATCCTTTGACATTGAAACTATTTATATGAGTAGATTAGTTTGCTCTTAGGCTCGAAGAAAAGTCCAGTAGCACAGTAAAAAAAAGAGAAAAGAGCAATGAAAAGGACATGCTAGATTACATGACTTTCATTTCAGTTGGAGACCCAAATATTAGCCTTCTTCTGCTCCAATTTCAATTTTGTTGTGTTATCAAGCGTAACACCATTTCAGATGAACAATATCATCAACACTAAATCTACCACACGTGACAAGCCTACATTTATAAATTATTGTAACATATCCATATTTTCCTGGGAATATCTATGTGTAAATCATAAATCCGAATGTTAAATTTTGTATCTGTATCTCCTCTCTATGGCATCTTTTGTCTACACATCTGATAAGCTTAACAGTAATTTTAACAAGACTTTTATAGGTAAACCAGACATTTATAGCTGAAACACTTCAAATTACCCCTGGATATTTTACATAGCAATACAAAACCAAAGACAGTAATTTTGCAAATATGTCTTTTTATTAAAAAGTCTGTTCACTTTTTGAGGATTTTCTCTACTTTCAAAGAATCTGAATGCTGAAGCTTCTGAAAAACTGCTGACATGGCAGGAAATGTTCAGTGGAGAGTTTATTTTCATTTCAAACTCATTGACTTCCTGAAAACAACAGCTTGTGAGCAGGAAGCTGGTATTCCATCACTACAAGAGTAAGTTTTGATCCTGAACCAAGACAAGAGCCCAGGCCACAAGGCAGAAGTTAGAAATGTGAGACAATGCTGGGCTCCATGAAAAAAGGCCTTTAAATAATACACAATAAATACAGCGTAGTCTTCTTTTAAAGCCTAGTTCTACAGCTGTGCTTAAAAAAGCATGAACCATGAATATGTGTAAATGTTCACTGAGACTTAGTGTAAAGGTCAAAGTATATGATACCAGTCAGTCAATCAGTCAAGCAACTGTTTCCATTGATTTTCACAGATCGTTCTTTGGATGCACAGATGTTGGATTTAAACTATTTGCTGCTGTAAGTAAGTTATTGAGCATCACAGTGGTCCTTCCCTATACTTCAGCTTTGTACTTCACATACCATCTTAGTATCTCGTTCTTGAAACACAACGATCCATTCCTCATTATATTAACTTTGAGCAGTTCTTCAGAGATAGTAGAATTATTTGTATGTGAAGTTATATACCTGAATAAATTTAGAGGATCAAGACCTTATTGTGTAAGTATTTGGGATATGCACTATGTGTAAGACATATTTAAATTGTATGGTTGAACTTGGTCCTACATTTGAGAACATAATACACAAATAGTCAAACTTCTCAAGTTTACATATTATCATTTCTTAAACTCCTATTAACACTAATTGATAGGTTGCTTTGATGTGCTGACACTTTGGGATTCATCTTGTGTCAAGAAGGAAATCCTAAAGCAACTGCAGTAAGCCTTGACCGTTTAGAAAGCATTCAAGCACACCTAATTCTATCTCAGCTATCACTGTTTTTACTATTACCTGTCATCTTTCTCAGCGAGCTCCCACTTCCCTGTTTGGCTGGGTTTTGTTTCCTGTTATGAACTTTTTTGGTGGACTGTCCAAAGCAATAAACTTTGTTTCCTTCCTGTTTACGGTACCTGAAGAATCTCAGAACTCTTTAACATTAGTAACAAGAGCAAATATCTTGGAATTCAGACCACTGGATTTCTACAAGATTTCTTTCTTCCTCTGCCTGAGGAAATAGGTCTAAACTCTTGAGAAACATTTTTTGCTAAAAAGTTCAATCAACTCTGTATAAGTCTAAGAGCCAAAGAATAACTGTGAAAACTGACACTGTTTAAGAGAAAAAGCCACCACTGATTTCCTTGAAATTTTAACTGAATAGCAGCCTGCTTTTCAATTTGCTATAGTTTTCTGTAGTTTTGCATATATGAAGATGGCTATACATTAACACTTCCTCCCTCTCTGTCATTACTGAACATTTCTAGAGCTACCAAGGGAGAAATACAGCAATTTCAGTTTCACACAAAACAGCTAAAGATTGAAACTGATAACCTTCCAGACCATTTCTATTGTTTTTCTGGTAAGTTTGGCACATAGCAGGACTTTTTATTTTGCTGTTTGACCATGCCTTTAGGTTCAGAATTGGGTCAATATATTTGTTCCCTCATTGTAGCCACAACATATGTCAGTATTTTCACTTGCATGGATCAAGTGTTCTAAAACTGTGAGGTTAGCTTTCCTGATGCAACTTTGATCTCTTCCAGAGCAAGATGTACCAAGCCCAGGCAAAACACCAAATCCGGCATTCATTTTCTCTTTTTTAACTCCATTTGGGATACAACAAACCTACGATTTTCTAATTTATGATGAATAGAATGAGTGGTTCTGTTTTTTGCTGGTTTCCAAGCAGAAGCAAGCTGGCAAAGCAAGAAACAATGGCAGGTATGTACATCCAGATGTTGTAAACTACAACAGCGGTGTGCTATTTCCAGAGGACTATTAGAAAGAAGTTACTCCACAAGTATTTCCATGTTTATTTACCTCAGCAGAGGGAACATACTAAGTGGGTTTTATTCTGCAAGTTTTTGATTTTTTTTTTTCCTAAACTTAATGCACTTTTATCAATAAGCCATTCAGTCAACTTTCCAAAGGTACGTGTTGGCTATCTGTTAGGGGTTGAATAATTAGAGAGAAAGTTGCTTGATGCAGGATTTCTGGAAGAGCTAGATTCTCTTCAACTTTGAAATCACATATTTTAAACTGGACACTCAAGCCAGGTATGCAGGTATCTAGATATGGGGGGACACAAGTGTCCTGGTTTCAGCTGGGATAGAGTTAACTTTCTTCCTAGTAGCTGGTATAGTGCTGTGTTTTGGATTCAGTATGAGAAGAATGTTGATAACACACTAATGTTTTCAGTTGTTGCTAAGTGGTCTTTATACTCAGTCAAGGATTTTTCAGCTTCTCATGCCCAGCCAGCAAGAAGGCTGGAGGGGCACAAGAAGTTGGGAGAGGACACAGCCAGGACAGCTGACCCAAGCTGGCCAAAGGAATATTCCAGATTGTCGTGGTTTAACCCCAGCCAGCAACTAAGCACCACGTAGCCGCTCACTCACTGCCCCCCCATCCAGTGGGATGGGGGAGAACATCAGGAAAAGAAGTAAAACTTGTGAGTTGAGATAAGAATGGTTTAATAGAACAGAAAAGAAGAAACTAATAATGATAATGATAACACTAATAAAATGACAACAGCAATAATAAAAGGATTGGAATATACAAATGATGCGCAGTGCAATCGCTCACCACCTGCTGACCGACACCCAGCTAGTCCACGAGCAGCGATCCCCACCCCCACTCCCCCCAGTTCCTAAACTAGATGGGACGTCCCATGGTATGGAATACACTGTTGGCCAGTTTGGGTCAGGTGTCCTGGCTGTGTCCTGTGCCAACTTCTTGTGCCCCTCCAGCTTTCTCGCTGGCTGGGCATGAGAAGCTGAAAAATCCTTGACTTTAGACTAAACACTACTTAGCAACAACTGAAAACATCAGTGTTATCAACATTCTTCACATACTGAACTCAAACCATAGCACTGCACCAGCTACTAGGAAGACAATTAACTCTATCCCAGCT
Organism: Haliaeetus albicilla; assembly: GCF_947461875.1. Taxonomy (NCBI): domain Eukaryota; kingdom Metazoa; phylum Chordata; class Aves; order Accipitriformes; family Accipitridae; genus Haliaeetus; species Haliaeetus albicilla. Next base: position 11,456,626 of record NC_091502.1, on the reverse strand, counting down.
GAAACCAGGACATATACCATGTGACATCACGGTATGATGGGAGGGATCACCACTTGGGAACTAACTGGGCATTGGTCAGTGTATGGTGAGCAATTGCATTGTGCATCACCTGTTTCGTATAGTCTAATCCTTTTATTATTATTATTATTGTCATGTTATTATTGTTATTTTTATTATCATTATTAGTTTCTTCTTTTCTGTTCTATTAGACTGTTCTTATCTCAACCCATGAGTTTTACCTTTTTTTCCAATTCCCTCCCCCATCCCACTGGGTGTGGGGGAAGTGAGTGAGTGGCTGCGTGGTGCTTAGTTGCTGGCTGGGGTTAAACAACGACAACAAGTCATATAAGAACCGAAGCTTGAAAATAAATCGCATAATTAGAATTACTTCCTCACAGTGGCAGGCCAGACAATATAGATGAAATAAAAGATTAGGAAGAAAAAGGATTAAAATAAGGTATCAGTCTGCCTGCTAAAATGAATTGTCCCTTATTATACAATATCTAGTGCTCAATCTGATCTTCTTTTAAGTTCTAAAATTAAGGACGTATTTGTTCCCTTAGGTCAAGATCCCCAGCTTTCAATTCTCATGTCAATGACATCTTCAGGTAGTGCCAATGGCAGGTCTTGAATACAGATAACAAATATTTTACTAAAAAAAGCTAAATATACCTAATATTCCCCTATTTCCTAAATCTTAACCGTATCTAATAAAGTTCTCCTTATAAAAATATTCTGTATTTGGTTGAAATATTATTACTTTTTTAATCTGGATAAACTAACTAGGTATTACAAATTTTCAGGTGTTCTGATTATTCCCTCTCCTGCTCCAGAGCAAATCCCTTCATTTCTTCCAGTAAGCAACACTGTTTCCTTACTCAGACTTCATCCTGAAAAATCTCATTCTTTAGTTTAGCCAGGACTCACCCTGTCCTGTAAGAACAGGGTTTCTGAGCCTTTGCATAAGTTCCCATTAGCAGAGTAAATTTCATCTTCAGTAAAATCTTCCAAAATTTTTTGTGTGAGAACCTATTAATTCGTGAGTGTGCTCTTACTAGACACTGTGAGTATTGAAGCAACTTTTTGCAGAAACCCGCTTGTTCATGCTGAAAAAAGAAACATACATTTCTTGTCAGCTCTCGTTCTTAAAGATAAACCTGCTTATAACTTAAGTGCAGAAGTTTCCTGGCTCCTTTGGAGCTCAAGAAATATTTTTTCTTTTTTCTTTTTTTTTTTTTTTTTTTTTGAGTTAAACTTTAATGATGTTACTGGTTTTGGATAACAGTGAAAGATCTATTTTTCCATATAGGTAGGTACAAATGTGTTCAAAAGGCACTGACCATTATAAGGAAAATTTAAGAAAAGACAAGTACAGTTTCTAATACAATTTTGAAGTAAACGATAATGAGGCTTGAGAAATATCTTTTTCTCAGTTGACAGTCAGTAGTTACCCTGTTGGAGCAGCTTTTTTACTTCCTTCTAAGTGTTATGCTACATAAGAAAAAAAGCCCTAATATATATGTAGCTAAAATAGTAAAATCAAGCACTCAGAACTGTGAAAATCAAGGAATTGGAGCTGCATTTGTGATTTTAAATTTGTTCCTTTTTAGATGTACGTTATTTATCATAAACTGTCATTATACAATTACTTTGAACATTTTCCACATAATTCTGACTCAGTGTGTAGTCATTACTCGAGTGAGCAAATATTTAGTGGTAGACTTCAACCCATCTTTGCCTAAAAGTACCTTTATGGAAATGGAGAAATCTGATGAATATACTACAATGATACATTGGCCAATAACACTAGCAAACACTGAATTTTAAATATTCTCCCACATTCAGTGCCCTTGAACATATATACTATTTATTTATATGACTGGTCAAGCATCATTTCTCTAGGGCTGCTGTTTCTCCTTCTGGGACTATATTGTAGCCTAAATTTAAAAAATTTCAAAAAATGTTGAACGTAGAAATCCGCACTGCTCGGTGCTCCTGGTAGCCCTCGGTACTGTGAGGTAGTCTTTAATGGATGGAAACGGAGGAGACATTTCATCTTGTGCACATGGAAAAGCAGTAATTGTTCATAATAAATGCAAAGACATTTTTCTTCAGGATCAGTTTCCTTCAAAAACAATTTATTCTGCATAATCTAATAAAATCTACAAAATAATTTAAAAAAGGTAGAAAGCCTACTGAATGATGAAGATACAAAGAGGGATTCAGACATTTTACTGGCTGGAGAGTTAGCATAACCTACATACATTCACACACAAACTCTTAATTTCAAAATGAAAGAAAGAGTGAAGAACAGTTAGCAGAATTCCCCCAAAGCCTTTCTAGTAAGTAACATAAATGACAGTTTCTTACGTTAATAACATCATTCCTATACTGCTTCATAAAACTATTAAATGTGTTCCTGTTAATATTCAAACTTCTGCAAAAGCGCACGTCACTTCACAAGTTTTCTTATGGGTTTTCTTTTTAACGTTCTTTGCATATCATTAAGTGATTAGCTGAAAACTAGGAAGCCATCACAGACAAACACACCAACACACAGAGAGGAATTACCAACACCTATTTCCAAGATTGTCCCTGCCGCCGTGGTTTCTGTCACTGACCGTGTCTTGGTCTCGCTGTCCACGCTGGCTGTAGGTGCCACGGTGCTTTGGGGCTGCAGGGGCTGCTGTGAGGACAGGCCGGTTCCGGCCGGTTCCAGCCGGTTCCAGCCGGCTCCAGTGGCCCTGCTGCAGGGCACAGCTGAGCCCCACAGCCAAGATGGTGGAGCCTCTGGGAAAGCGTATTTAAAAAAGGGCAAAATGCTTCATGGCGGTGTGAGGGGTGAGGAAAAGAAGCGGGAGAAACGGCCCTGTGAACACCGGTGGAGGAGATACCCACGCTGCAGCCGTGGAGGACCCCACGCACAGCAGGTGGTTGGCTCCTGAAGAAAGCTGCCACCATGGAGAGCCCCCACTGGAGCAGGGGGAAAGCGTGAGGAGGAAGGAGCAGCAGAGAGGAGCTGTTATGGACTGACCAGAACCCCCATCCCCCATATTTCTACAAAAGTAACATTTTAAGAAGTCTCTCTTTATGAATTTTGTTTACTCTCAAGTTAACTGGACCAATATTTTTTATTATATTTGTTAAAGAAAAATACACTAATGTGCTTCACACTGACCTTTCCAAGAACATCTCCTTTTTATCAGGTGTAACAGTCTTAAATCTGATTTTTCCTCTATGAAACCTGTTAGACAACCCAGGTAAAGAATTCTCACAACTATTTAATACATGTAATACCTTGTCATGCATTATCAGAAGTCATGTATATTTTTTTCAATTAATAGGTTTTAATTAACTCTTTCCAGAAACATCTGATTACACATCAAATCATAATTTGTGAAAGTTAAAAAGAAAGTTCCAAGTCTCAGCTGTCAAGTAGCAGATAATTGCCAATGAAATCTAAGAAAATAATTTTTTTTTAAACTTCTTAGCACTTTCTTGAGTATCTCTTAAGACATAATTACAAAGAAAACCATGTATGTCTCGATTTCTCTACACTGCTATCCTAGAAACTTCTGATCTGGGCTGGATGCTATAGCAAAAGACTCTTGGCAGCTTTGGCTTAGTAAGTCCTGCTTTTCCTAACCCATGAGATGGATATTCAGAGCCCTCCCTGTGCTTCATGCCAGCACAGGTATCCAGCCACTTGCATTTCAAGTATGTATTTAAAACTAACTTCATATCTCTAAGCTTCACCAGTGTCACAGAAATAACTGCCACCTAGACCTACTCACAGATGATTTGGTTGCATATGACATGACAGCTGCTGTCGATTCTATCTTAATAACATTAACCTATGAAAATACATGCAACATAACTGCAGCCTGCCATGCTGAACTTCATAAAGTAGTTCAAATCATTGTTTGCTGCAGGTCATTAAGAAACTAGTAAACAGACTATTTAACAATGATGCTAATGTAAATTTTCCATGACAGCAGTCACTGGTATCCTGCTGACAAATGATAATGTCATTGCAACATGTCCTTAGAGCTCAGTAATTACTTCTGTATTCATGAGTGTATTTGGCTGGAAGTTTACCTGATCTGAATGTAAAAACTCTCAGCAAAGTTTACACATACTAAGTGCATCAGGCACATGCACGATATTCATATATTCAAAATAACTCTAAAGAAATAATCTGTTTACCCGGGGCATTACACTGTCTTCTTCCCACCACTCAAAATTCTTCCTGAAGTAATGCATTTTTGAACTATTGCTTTAGCTCCTTATGTTACAAGATAATGCAATAAGAAAACATTTCAAGGACCAAAAAGTGAAATAATTCCAAAGAACTGCAATAAACTAGCTTTAAAAGTGTCCTGCCTACTTGTGTGAAACAGGCTTTTGTTTTTTCAAACACCACTAGCATAGTTTGAAGCTTCTTTCAAGCTGCTTTTAAACCTTCTGAACTATTTGAAGGACAACACCTGAATTTTAGTAGTTAAGACACAATATCTAGTATTTCTAAATGAGTTTTATATATTAAAGTATCCACAACCTGATTAAATTTACCTCCAAGTGCGTAAAGAAATAACACCATATTTGAAACATCAGAGGTTACATGTGAGAAGTCATATTAGAAGGGCATAGTCTCAGAAAACAAGAAACTATGTATCTTTAAAAGAGGGATAAAGGCGAATCCAAAGAAAACAGAACACTTCACCTAACTATGGACTACATTAAAATGGAATAGATGTGTAGATTGGTGAACTTACAAGCACCTGAAGAATAATAAAAACATCCAATATGGATTTTTCAAAAACAAACTGTCAAACCAAGCTAATCTCCTTCTTCAACAGAAAAACTGGAATACTGGGTAAGAAGAAGAATAGATTTGCTGTATCTTGAGTACAGAAAGACTTTTAATATTTTTCCATATTAAATTCTCACAGGAAAATGAGGGAAATGTCGTCTAGATGAAAAAAACCATAAAGACAGTGTGTGACTGCTTGAAAAGCTCTTCTCAAAGAATAGTTATCAGTTCCAAATGGGGATTTTCTTTCAAGCTGGTTCCCTCAGAGATTCCAGGCACAACTCTGTTCAATATTTTCATTAAAAATATGCATTACAAAGTAAAAGGATAAAATTTGTACATGAAACCAGGATGTGTTACGGTTATAGAAGTCTGCAGAACAACTTCAGAATTCAAAACTGTCGTAATAAAGACATAATCCAGAATTAAAGAAAAAAAAAAAAAAGAAGGTTTAGAGCACAGTAACTAGTAAGGAGAAATGAACACTAGAAATGCCAAATGAGGAAAAATGACCTGCAGGTTTAAGTGTATTAGAAATGACCTTTGAGTCAACAGCGCAGTATTACTGCAAAGGAGGGAAAGGGAAAATCTCATGTTGTCAAGAATTTTGCAGGTAAGATATGGGTGAAGATCATTTTCTTCTACTTGTTTCCAGGGTGAATGCAGCTGAAGCAGTGTGAGCAGTCTTCAGTGCCATACTCCAGAACACATGTAGTCACTCTGGAAAGAATACAGTAGAAACAGCAAGGAAGAGAAGATGGCTCAAAATGCATTATCCGTGATGGAAGACTGCAGAAAAGGGGTTTCTTTTAGTCTAGGCAGGTAAAGACTTGACAAATCTTCCAGGATATGGAAGATTGTTAAAAGGAAAGACAACGATCGATTGTTACCAATGAGAAAGAAAGACAAAAAGAACCCAGTTTAACTTGCAGTAAAAACTATATAGGTCATATATTAAGCAAAAAACAGAGAAAGAAAGCTTGAACAGGACACCCTTGGAAAGTCTTTCAGGAGAAATTCTAAAAAAAGTATCATCAGATAAAAATCCCTGTGGGAAGCTCTAGCATATCTGATCCTTTCCCAGTGCCAGGGGACTGGACTATGTAACCTTTGGAAATCTATTCCATCCCTGCATTTCTAATTCAATGACCACATGATGTGCTTTAGCAAGGACCATTTATGGATTTTTTTAAAAGAGTGCTCTAAGTGACATAAGGTTAGATAATTTCACCCTAGCATTTTCTTCTCCAAAAGGCACCCCTGCTTCCCTTGCATGCACTTACAGACTACAGTGTTATTCAGCACAGCTAAAGATAGAGGAAGTTGCCATAAAAGGTATTTTGGATAATTTTTATAAATATGTCTACATGAATGATTAGGACAAAATCTGACCTGTAAAAGATGCTCCACGAATAAACTTTCTATGAATAATCCCTAGCTTCACAGAGTATGAATCACTGTGTATTAAATATTAAATAAATCAACAGCTTTAAAATTAATTGCTTTTAAGGGATCATTACAGCACTGACTTGCTTCATATACCTTCACCTAGTAATGTAACAGACATACCCACCTTGATGTTGGTTAGGATAACACATCTTCATTATACATTTTTTAAAGAAGAAATAACTGGATAAAACCAGACATGTCTTGACTATCAGAAAACTTGTAGGAACATGCACTTTTGAATAAATACCAGGTATGCTTACAGCACTTAAGGCATCAGAGACTCTTCTGATTTTCTAGGAAAACAGATTCTAGTTCTGTAAACACATAGCACGTGGCTATAGCTGAATGGCAGCAATTATCCAGTCTGCAGCATTTGCGATGTGGGGGGCAGGTGCTAGAAGCCAGCTAGAGCTAAGACAAACAGATTTATTTGAGATAAACTTTAGCGCTACCATGGAGAGAATCATACAATTTTGAATACAGAAAGGCCTAAACTGTGGGCTGAAAATGCATCTTCTAATGCAGGCAATATTGTATGAGCTCTAATTAATGTGAAAATTAAGCAGAAAATAGTCTGTGTGTCTGTGTGTCTGTGTGTGTGTGTGTGTGTGTTAAGCAAAGCATTAGATTGCTTGATCATTTTTTTCTCGGAGCTGAGAAATGGTTTCATGTAAGTAACTAATGCTTTGATATAAAAATATAAATGGTATGATGGCAGCATATTTACCTCTCAAACATGCAGATATGGGTCTGTCAGGAACTGAGAAAGGTAAGACGAGATCACAGGACATAGGTGAAAAGTATCATTATTATTGGCAATAAACCTCACTAAAACTAATTTTTATGAGCAATTTAATATATCAAACTGCAGTTACATTCTGTAAGTATGATTTTGTAGAAACAGCATTGAAGGTTTCCTGGTTATTACGCTTGAAAGATTTTTTATCATGAGTTAAAAAGAGAAGGTAGAGGCTTCTTCTCAGCAACTTCACCATGCCCTTTCTCCCCCAGATCTGGAATTCAGACTTGTCCTTTTTGCTCATCCAGCACCATCAATACTGAGGCTTCTGCAGCTGGAGCTGACGTGGTGATTCTGTGATAGTGGCAGACACAAGCCACAGAGAAAGCAGCTCACCCTTCCAGGAGGGTGGGCAGCACTAGGGAGGTGAACAAGAGAAATGAGCTAAAAAACTACCACCTTCAAACAAAGCTGAACTTCAGGGTGGTTTTTACAGGAAATGACAATTAGGTCCATACAGCAAGATGCTCTGGGTAGTGAACAGATGCCATTCTTTACACTGTTTTGACATCTTCCTCACTCTGGTGCTTAGATTATGTCACAGAGGTTACGACAAAATATTTTAATGAGAACTGGTAAGAAAATGAAAAATATTTTCCATCAACTGTTGGCAAAAAAAAAAAAAAAAAAAGGTTTAGGGGGGAAATCTTAGGGTTTTATTTCATGGAAATAGTGTGATGTTTTGACAATTTGGGAGGGTGGGGTCCTCACTAGAACCCAAAGGAACTGTCTTTTTCATTTAGGGAAAACCAGTTTTTATTCATAATAATTCCCATTTCAAATATCTGTAATTATCTAAGTCGAGTTTCTGTCTCCTGATGATTTTCTTCTGGTTTCTTCCCATCTTATTCCACACTGATTTCGGTTTCACTGCAAAGTTTTCAACTGCAGGGGAGGGTTCATTGTTACTGTGGCTGTTGTTTGCTTAGAAGATGTAGAATCAACATCCTACTCCCAGTTAAAAAAGGCAATTTTTAAGTACTGTATGATACAGAAGGGCCACATGCATCCTCCAGTCCATAGCAGAGCGGCATAAGGGTGAACAGCCTTTCTTAACATGTACCCTTCCTTTCAGGGAATGACCAGGTTGGCCAGACTTTGCAGTGTGGGTGATTACCAGTGAGACACCTCAAATATACCCAGGGGAACCCTTCCCTTGCTACTTTAGAAAAGTACTCAAATGAGTCAGTATAAAAATGAGAATGAAATACACTTATTTTAAACACTATTTCATGTAAACTCACTGACAGTTGGTCTAACTCATACAGTACCTAGAAGACTCGCAATAACTCACTTCAAATTCAGGAATTATAAATTGTAAGTGATGGGCAGAAGCCAACATGAGCAAAAGTTGATCTTTTTTCACTCTATAAACAAGGCCAGATGGTCTCAGGTGGAATGCATTTAAGTTGGTGCATTTTCCCTGCACGCACACTTCTAATTGATGAGGAAATTGCCCCATCCTTCAGAATTGCCTGGCATTTACTACTGCAATAAGCTGTACTTAGGAAAGAAACATTGCTTCAAACTTTCATACTTTGTCAGGTACATCCCATGATGCAGCCCAGGTTATAAATCTGGGCCAGAAGAAACCTATTACACCATTAAAAATGTAACAAAGATGAGATCAAATTTAAAGGGCATAGATTCCAATTTTGCTCTTGTATCAAATTCTCAGGGACATAAGCTGTCTGGGAAGTATTGCAGAAGAACCTCACAATATTAATTGATTGAGCAATAAAATGGCAGATGAAATTCCGTATCAAAAAAATGCAAAGCGGTGCACATGAGAAAAATAACCTTAACTATACATACAAAATTATAGGCTCTAAATTAGCTATTACCACTCAGGAAAGAGATCTTGAAGTCTTTGTGGATAGTTTCCTGAAAACATTGTCTGCATGCTCAGAGGGAAGTGGCATTTTAGGAATGATTAGGAAAGGAAATGAGTAAAACAAAAACCAGTTTTATACCTGAAAAAAAAAAGTGTCCTATTCTGTATGTCTTATTTTTCAGAAAGTCATAAGAAGTAGCAGAGAGAATAGTGGCAAGGAGGACTGATATATAGTAAAGACTATAGGATATAGGAGGACAGAACAGATGGAGTAGGATTCTTCACATTTGAAGAGGTGACTGAAGGGTGGTATAGAGGTATACAAAACTATGGATGATATGGCATAGTAAATTATTTTTACGTGTTTTTTCTTCAAGAAGTGCCAGTGAATGGCCAATATAAAATGAGGTTTAAAACAAATTAAACAAACGACTTTCTTATAATAGGATTATAGAGCTCATTTGCATAGGATGCTGTGGACACTGGAAGTAAATATATGGAAATAAGCTCTGTAGGCAACTCCTCAACACAAGGATCTCTGTGAGATCTTCAGTTTAGAAACCTTAAAGCCCTGGCTATCAGGAGGTGAGAGCACTCAGCAAGGAAGAACCTCTCCAAAGTCCCTTCAAGTTTAAATGAAGAACTTCTCAGCTTCTCATACTCTTCCCTAATAAACCTCGATCAGTTAATGTTAGACATAGGATACTGTTCTAAATGGACATTAAGTCTAACTTAATATAGCAATTCTTAATTATACCAGTGTTACCACATTTTTCTCAAACTGAAATAATCCTGACTGATATCACTATATTTTAAAGTATAATCAGGATTTTTTGCTTTCCAGAGGATGACCACAATAACCTCTCCTTTCATGCTCAAGATTTCTTACCATATCACTTTAATTTCTTAAGGTGGCTAAGTTTGCAAAGAATGACGTTAGCATACAGCATGGTGGAAAGGAGTGGGACCAGTGGATGAACGCATTCAAAGCTAAATGCATTGTACTACAGTTGTTTCAGTGTCAACGTAACACTCTTAATGAGAAGCACTACTAAAAATAATTACCTGTTCTGTCTACCCCAGCATTCAGATGAATGAAAGATAAGTCAGTAAGAACAGAAATGCGAGAAAACATGGTAAAGTGACTTCCTGAAGATGAGTTCTGCTACTGAAAGGAAACTATCTTCTTCTGGTGCACTGCTAATCTATTCATTACCGCTGGTATCACTTCAAAAGGTGATGTGAGACCATGCCAAAGGGTGGAGTGTAAAAAATTCTACACAGATGGTTTGTATTTTATTTACTTTTTATTGCCCAGAAGTGCTAAGCACTTCACAAAAGACATAGCCTTGTCCCAGAGTTTACAGTCTAATGGATCTATTTGACAGATATGTGAGCTACAACATTTCATAAGGCAAGAAAGGACTAAGAAAGGACAGGGTGTCGAGTCAATTGTTTTCTCCATCATTTATTTATTGCTGAAGCATTTTCAGTGACCACAGAGTGAAAGCTGCAATGAGAATTGCATTTGAAGCAAGACTAATCTAAAGGACTGAATCGAGTTTTGGGATGGAACTCTGTGTCCGGATGGTTGTGCCGTGGGGAGCCTTTGTGGTGCAGACATTTGCCTACTCTGAAGGAGCTCATTTAGCAGCACTGGCACACAGGCCAGGGTCAGGGTGTTGCCTGTTTTCACGCGGTCACTGCCTCGGTGCACCTGGAACCTGGTGGGGAGGGGGGGTGGTGGAGCTTTATTTCTGTATCTCTTGCTAGTGAAATTTCCCTTCTCTTCTCCTTTCCTCCTCCCTGTACTCCTAATTGTCTCAACCTATCCTTGACATTTAGCGTAGCTTCACTTTCAAGTCCTCTTCCCCCTCACAAAGTTACATGCCTCCAGACACATAATAACATGCCTTTTTAATAGATTGTATAGCTGGAATTTGCATTTTGGATTCAAGATCATATACATGTTGCTACTTCAGCATGCGGGTATTTACCACTATATATGGATCACAAAGTCTGTCCATACTGCAAAGTGTCTGTCTCCTTCATATCCTGCTTTTCCTCTGGGATTCCCATAAGGTGAATACCTCTGGTATCTTCTCTGCAGTTGAGTTCCTCCTAGCTAACATACAGCCTTCATTTCTTCTCCAGCACAGATCTTCTCATATTCTTCCTGTTCCCGCAGGGTCTTTTCATAAATGCATTTAGTCCAAGCACAAGACTGATCAAGAAAATTGCCAAAGGTTTCCAACCCTTGCCAGAGGGAAAAAACATCCTATTCATGCATCTTCTGCAGCAGGATTCATTCAAGTGATGCAGCAGAGAGTCAGCCTCTCAGCTGATGCTCTAAAGATCGAGTCTTTTCTAGTGGTGGCCTCCAGGCAAGGTCAACAGGAGCTGTTATCTGCCCTAAGGCAAAGCAAGCTTCACCACCAACAACCAGCACTCCCTCTTAGTCTATCATCTCCTCCATACACTTTATACATTAAAAAAAACTTTTTTCAATAATTTCTTAATTTCTCTGATATTTCATTGTGAACTCAGAGCTATCTGTCCCTCTTTCCCTTAATCACCTACCACAACCTTCACAGTCTGCCTGAGGGGAACTACCAGGAGCCCAGGTCAGAAGTGGTTCCATGTAGCTCCTCTCCAGCAGCCACCAGGAAAACACAAAAACTCTCCCTTCTGGTCTCCTCTTGCTTGGCAGTGTACTCCTGTGTTTGGTTTACGTGACAAGGTTAGGGGGCGGGGGGCAGGGGGGCTGCAGGGGTGGCCTCTGTGAGAAGACACCAGAAGCTGCCACCATGTTGGACAGAACCAGCTTCATCTGGCTCCAAACAGACCCATCTCTGCCAAAGCTGAGCCCATCAGTGATGCTGGTGGCACCTCTGCAATAACATATTTAACAAAGGGTAAAAACCCACTGCACAGCAGCTGGGAGAGAGGAGTGAGAAAATGGGAAAGACACAGCCCTGCAGACCCTCAGGTCAGTGAAGAAGGAGGGGAGGAGGTGCTCCAGGTACTGGAGCCGAGACTCCTCTGCAGCCCGTGGAGAAGACGGTGGTGGAGCAGATGCGAACACTGCAGCCTGTGGACGACACCAGGCTGCAGCAGGTGGAGATGCCTGAAGGAAGCTGCAGCCTGTGGAGAGCCCGCGCTGGAGCAGGCTCCTGGCAGGAGCTGTGGCCTGTGGAGAGAAGCCCATGCAGGAGCAGGTTTTCTGGAAGGAACTGCGGCCCATAGAGAGCCTACACTGGAGCAGTCTTTTCCTGAAGGACTGTACACTGCGGGAAGGACCCACACTGGAGCAGGGGAAAAGCATGAGGAGAAAGGACCAGCAGAGATGAAGTGTTACGGACTGACCAGAACCCCTGTTCCTCATCCCCCTGTACAGCTCGGGGCAAGGAGGGAGAAGAGTCATGAAAGAAGGAGTGAAGTTGAGCCTGGTAAGAGGTATGTGTGGGGGGTGTTTTATAGTTTTGTTTCTCACCATCCTACTCTATTCTTAATTGGCAATAAATTAATTTTCCCCAAGTTGAGTTTGTTTTGCCCGTGATACTAACTGGTGAGTGATCCCCTGTCTTTATCACGGCCCATGAGCTTTTGCATCTTATTTCTCCCCATCTTGTTGGGAGTGAGAGAGCAGCTCAGCACTCAGCAGTCAGCCACCAGAGCAGCAGCGAGTCTAAAAATTTATCTCATCTTTCTTCCCTTCCAGCCTTAATCTTCATTACATCCATGTTACCTTTCCTGTTCCAGTTTTTCTGTAAGATAAACATTGTGATCAATTACTTATCTTCTGCCATTCACTTCTCAAAACTTACTGAAATGGGATTTTTCCCCTTTGACACTGCAACTTTTTTTTTTCCCTTGTGTCTTTTAAACAAAATTGCTATGGTGGCCTTTTCCCCTTTCTTTCCTCTGCTTTCCATAGCTGCAAAAATGATCCTGAGATGTCTAAGCAGGGGAGTGTCAAGCAGAGGATGGGATTATTTCCAGGAATAGCACTGAGTGATACCATTATGGGAATACTGGGTTCATCTCTGATAAGCCAACACTAGAAACCAAAGCTAGACAAATCCAGGTTTTAACAAATGAGAGTAGGTAACAACTGGAACAACTTACCCAGGGAAGTGATGGATTTCCTGTCTCTCGAAGTCTTTAAATCAAGACTGGATGTTTCACTAAAATATATGTTCCAACTCCAACAGAAATTACAGACTTGATGTAGGAACTGCTGGGTGAGACTCTTGGTCAGATCAGATTAGACCATTGTATGAAATGGTTCCTTGTGGACTCTAAAATTAAATTTAAATTAACATACTACCATTGTATTTGAAAAAGAACAAAGCATATTTCTCAGCTCAGTTGGTAGGCAGTAACTTGCTGTGCCACTATAATGGGCATATGTCTAAAATTCTAATCTTTTATACATATTTGGAATGAATTCACATGAATATGTGTCATCAAATTAACTAAATGTTTTACCTGTTTCCAAGTTCACTTGCTCCTAGAGGTGAAGAACCCAGCAGCCACTATGGAATGGAAATATTATTCCATTTTCATTACTTTTTACTTGGATTTACAAAGTCAAAAAGTTAAATGTTAAAGGATGGACGAAAGGAGGAACCAAATTTTGGGGATAATTTAGGGACATGAAGGAGGCAAGGCAAGGAAGAAGAAAAGACAAGCAAGAGCAAAAGCAGAGGTCACAAAAAGCCATGGGTAAATAATGTGAAGCACAAGCCTACAGATTCAGAGGAAGGATGCGAATACGTGGAGGGAAAGTAAAGGGAAGTAGAAAACTTACTGAAAAATAAAGGAATGAGTATTCTGAAATGCGGGTGACGTCTGTTTGCCACTGATCTGCAAAGGAATCTCTCATAGAGTAATGTATTTACAGGAACTCCACACTCTCCCAAACACACACGCACACAGACCGTCACACACAGAGTTGCACATACCCATGCAGGTAAGTTTATATATATATACATACATACAAACATCTGCTTTCAATGTTCTTTGCTTGCTCTTCCGGCTATGTGACTGATGCTAAGGAGCTCACAATCATGCTTCAGAAATCACCGTCATCCTCTGCAGCAATTAAAGGGGGAGTCTTTCACCCCAAAAAGGTGAGCCCGGGGACACGGGATGTAGGAATAAACTAAGAAAGTAAACCCGAGCGAAAGCAGGCAAAACTCTGGTCTTGGAGCAAATGTGTGTGTTTGAACACAAAGCCACAAAGTTCACCTTAAAAACCAATATTCTTTCATATTACCGATTAACATTTTAAAATTAAGTTATTTGAGCTCCAATCATTCCCTGCGACTGACAGAAACCTCTCTGCAAAGCCACATGTAAAATTAGAAGCTCCCTTCTATGACACACAGCTATTGTTGGATGATTTCATTACCTACCATTTATTATATATATCTTTTAATTATTAACTGCAATATCCCCAGACTTCTGGCAGCTGCTCTGGGGAACTTCCAAAGCTCGGAAAGAAAAACCCAAACGCACCAAAAAGCAGGCTCTAGGCACAAAAAAAATCTTTATTATTTTTCCTACCTAAAAAAAAAAATAAAAAGGAAAAAAAAAAAGAAGAAAAGGCGGCGGCATAGGAGCAGCGAAGTTTTCCTCTCATTTGCTCGCCCTCCTTTTGGCATGAGTGCCCACACTCGCTTCCCTGCTCTCGTCCCTCTGCTCCATCCGCTGCCGCAGACCCCGACCGGCGGTCCCGCTCTTCCCGTGCGGCGCGGAGCGCCCGGGGCACGGACGCCCCCGGCCCTGCCCGTCCGCCGGAGCGCCCCCCGGGGGGGCCGGGGAGCAGGCCTGCCCGGCCGCGCACTCCCCCCGCCCCGCTCCGCAGCAGCTCAGCACATGCAGATACGCCCTGCCACCTTCATTAATAATAATGGGTACTTAATAACAGCAGCCCCAGCCGCGCGAATGACGGGGTGCAGCGGCCGCGCCTCCCCCGCCCCGCGCAGAGCCCGGGGCTGTGACCTTGCCTGGCCCGCTCGCCCCACGCCCGCGGCACAAACTCCCGCGCCGCTGCGCGCCCGCGGATGTGCGAGCGGCAGGAAGGGAAAGGAAAAACCAGCCGACCAACCAAACGCCCCCTGGCCCCCCCGCCTCCCGTCGCTTTACGCGCTGGCTGCGACCGCCGGCGTTGCAGCGCGCGCCCGAAGCCGCGGGCGGCTCCGCGGGGCGGCGCGGAACGGGACGCGCGCGGCCGCTCCCTACCCGCGCCGGTGCGGGAGGCGGCGGCGAGCGGCGAGCGGCGAGCGGGGGGGGGGGGCGGCTCGCACGGCGCATGTCCGCCCGCGCCGCGCCGCGCCGCCACTAGACGCTCCCCCCGCCGCCAAACTCACCACCATCTTCTGCATGTGCAACATTTGCAGCCGGACAGAAACCGCTCCCCGGCGATGGAGACTGCGGGAAAAATTCGGCGCGGCGGGACGGCTTGCTGAAGCGGCAGCGGCAACCGGGAGAGAGGCAGAGCGCGAGCGGGAGAGAATAGCAAACAAATACTAAAACAAAAAAAAAAACTAAACAAAAGAAAAAAAAAGAAAAAGAAAGGAAGAAACCTCTCTTTTTCTCCCCCTTCCTTTTATTTTTTTTTTTTTAATTCTTGATTTTGTTCGTAGCCACCTCGTCCTCAATGCCTCTCTGAGCAGCATCTAGCGAGCGAGCGGGAGAAGGCGAGACAGAGAGGCAAAAGAGAAGATGAGGATAATTTGCAGACAGCTTGTCTTGTTGTTTTCTGGCTTTTGGGGACTAGCAATGGGAGCTTTTCCTAGCAGCGTGCAAATAGGTAAGCGCTGCATTGGGCTGCGTGCGTGGGTCCGGGGGTTCAGTCCTTTGCAAAGTGAGTTGGAAAGGAGGCTCGGAAGGCAGTTTGCAGATTTCTCCTCCGCCACTCAGCCCCTTTCCCTGCCTTCACGAAAAATCCGCGTGTACTTGTGTGCGTGTGCCGCCGTGTGTACGTGTAGAAATATTCCCGTGCGTGCGCTCGTGTGCGGTGGGGAGGATGCTTGTCTTTTGCAGAACTCGTTCCAGCTCCGGGGCGCGCAGCATCGGCAGGGGAGGAAGGGGCTGGGGGCTGATGCCCCGGTGCTGCCTCGGCCCCCTTCGGCCCCCCCCGCCTCTGCCTGCCTCCCGGAGGGATCGCGAGTTCTGGGCACCGGAGGTTGCGGTAGCCGGCAGGGGTGGGGGATGAAAGGCGACGGTGCCCTTCTTTCGCTTCTCGTAGTTGGAAAGTTTAGGATTTTGTAGGTCTCGCCCCGTAGTCCCCCGTGCCCCATCCTCACCCCTTTCCCGTCGCCTCCCGCTTCCCTCCTTTCGGAGGTGTTTCGGATGGGACGCAGCTATCTGAATTCTTTCCAGCTCAGCTCCATCACTGCATCATTTCTCGCGGACTTGTGAAGATGCTGCTAATACGGCTGAGCTGCTCCCTTCCTGCACATGGCTGCAGAGGAGCAAAGTTCATTATATTCCTGTTCAGTGCAGATTATCCTACACTGAGTTGGTATTTTCTTTTTTTTTTTTAATCCAGAAAGCATCATTCCCCTTAATCAGCCTGCCACTTAATGTAAGAGGCTGTTGAGTAGCTGATTTACCAGTGTGTTCAGTATCAGGGAGATGGAGGCTAAACACTTTAAAAGGTCACTGTAATCATGACAAATCTGAGTATTTACGTATGAAAGGCTGGAAACTGAGAAGTCAGAAAAGAAGCATGAATGCATCAGGGAGGTTAAAATCGATCGAGGACAGTGATTTAAAGGCAGCGGTTGTGATTACGAATATGATTAGTTCCTTATCCATTAAAGTCTTAGGACTTGCCTTTCTGTGCAGCTTTGGGAGAGGCAGTTGCTTGGTGTTGCAAGATAGTAAGTAGCTTGCAAATAATTCACCCTGCTTCCTTTGCTTTTTGCTTTTTTTCTGTTTTTTTGTAGGTGGTCTCTTCATCAGGAACACAGATCAGGAATATACTGCTTTTCGATTAGCAATTTTTCTTCATAACACCAGCCCCAATGCATCTGAAGCACCTTTTAATTTGGTTCCTCATGTAGACAACATTGAAACAGCTAACAGCTTTGCTGTAACAAATGCCTGTAAGTAAACATGCCATTGATCTGACCACCTTAGGGGTAAATTGCAGTGGAAATAACAGGAAACCACATCATTATCTTGCATTGCAAATACATCAGTAAGTCTGTCTTCAGCATAGATACCCTTTGCAGAAGAGCAAAAGGGGCAGCAATCCTTGTTAGTTTCTAACTGGAGCAAAATCCCCTCTCCTGCCTTCTGCTGACTAACCTGATGTGACATTTACTTTAGTGTTATTACTGTAGTTTCTTGCTTCCCGGTTTCTATGGAGATGAATTTTGTTGTTGTAAAGAAAAATTATGAATGTCTCGATCAGTCTGTGAACCCCACAGTTACTCTTGTTTGCTTTTGCTTATGGCATGCCTTGAGTGTATTTGAAAATATACGATAATATTTGTGCTCATAAATGCTTTTCTAATGGCTGGAAAGGAGACAGGAAAGCAGTAGTGTGCAGGATAATATATCTGAGTTGGTTGACGCTGCAGTTGATCTGGTGATGTCACTTGAGGCAGCCCTGCTCTTACATTCTAGGTTGTAAATGTCTCTTATAATCTCGTAATGCATACATCCTGTGGATATGTCTCTATGCATCCATACATTGGTGCCAAATCAAGTTAGTATCTGATCTACTTGATTTCACAGACCACCTCAACTGGAACAAATATTCTCTTCCTACTATATATTTTATACACACACACACATGCGCACACACAGATGCACATACACCATGAGAGGAAAGCAGAAAAAGAAATGCCCTTACCAAATGCGGTAACATTTACTTTTTTTTTTTTAAAAGCAGAATATAATTAGCTGAACTTCCAACATTTAGATCACCTCAGGGTCTTTAGCCTTGGTTTAAACACATGCTGAATACCGCTTTATCTCTGAAAGTGGCAAAGCATTATTTCTATTTATCTTCAGGCTTATAAAAAGGAATTCATGTTATTATGTAAGACAGCAGGATATAGTGTGGCAAAACTGAAGACTGTAGTAGCATTACTACTTTGATGTCCATATTTCAGGATTCTGTAGGTTTTCCTCTGTGGCCTTTAAGTTTTTGAATCCCTCCTCTTCATTCAAGAGTGAATTGCCTCTGGAAGTAGATGCCCTAAGCAACATTGCTGAGCGAGTTTAAAATAGAAACATACTGGAGGAGGTCTTACTGTTCATTGTGCCCTTAAAATAAGTACTACGTTTCTTTCTACTTTCTCACAGCCATCTCTGTGACACTTTTTAATATGTAAACATACAATGTGCTGTGCAGTTCTCATGTATAATTTATTGAATAATTGCTAAATGTATTTCTAAATTTATATTTAGTCGTTGGTACTCCCAAGTTTCAGATGACCTTGCCACCTTATTTAACCGGAAAAGCTGCTAAGCTGCTAAAATGGCTCTATTCATTTTATGCAGGAAAGATTGATGTCCCATTGAGTGTGAATTCTATATTAAGCAATGTATTAGTTGTGTTTAGCATGAAAATCAATATCAGATTCCATAAGAAGAAAACATTTCAAAAGGTGCTTTGAAACTGGAAGGAATCAGATTTATACAGGTGTAGTTCATTGAGAAAATATTACAATGCATGTCAACTTTTGCAGGCACTGATTATACATTCCATGAAGACAAATGACAGTAGCTTTCTTAAACTTTCATTTTTGGTAAAAGAGGAGGGGACCACCACAATTTTTATATATTGAAACCAGTAATTTTCATTGAAGTAAATTATTTCAGATTCTACCTATGCATCCAGCTCTACCAAACAATTTCCGAGGCTATTGTTACTTTTTGGATTAAGGGTATTGCACAGTATTTCCATTGGAACATTAGTGAATTAATTCTGATTTGCATAAATTTAAAATTGTCTAAAATTGAACGACTTCTTTGTGTGAGACTTAACACCATAGATTCAAAAAGGGTTTGCCCAAAACTTTCCTCGTTTAGACTATTCACAGCAGATTATTCTCTCTCATTCCAACCACCTTCGATTATGTTTACCTTGGATTCTTTCAACTGAGGAAAACCTGTCCCCTTATATTTGCTGTCATTTATAGAAATAGTGATTCATAACCTGATCCTTTTTTTTTTTTTTAACTGAACACAGTTTGAGTTCCAAAGAGTTTAATGACTCAGAGATGATGAATCTTTACAGTATGGGGGGAGGCAGAGAAAGAGGAGGAAAGTAAATGTGTATGTTTATGTGTGTGTATGCTCATATTGTATGTGTCTGTATTAAATAGGTGTAATCCTACAGGCCTTATTTAGGTCTGTACTTCCCACTTAAACCAACATGCATTTTTATGTTAGTCCAAGTTTGTATTTATTTCACATTTTGCAGTCTTGTGCCAATAATCCAACTGCTGCTTCTTTTTTTAAACCTTTTAATACTGAAGAATATTTTTTAAACAACAAGTCTAATGAAACATAGGCAAACTGACTGACAACTGAATGAACATATCGCATGTCCCTTAAGCTAAATATGAGCAGAATCCTGCAAAAATCAATTGTCTGATAGCTGGAGGACACCGGCTTCCATGTGATTGAATTTGCTGGCTTGACAGAGGCTTCTAAAGCGCAGATGTGTGAGATTTTCTAACCTAATTAAAGAACCCCGACCATCAGCTCTGAATTAAGTGATTTCATGGCAATATGAAATGATAACTCTTTGCTGAACCGCTGTGAAACAGCGGCTTTGGATCTTGCTATTTGTGTAGAAATTACTCGGCGCACACGTCCCCGAATATAGAGTACAAAAGCCTTAGAGCTGCTGGACTGAAATGAATATTCATGTGAGTTCAAGCATAAAACTCTGAGACATGACCATTTACCTCTATTTCTGTTTCCATTTGCTGCAGAGGTTACTTGTGAAGATTCAGGGCCTGGCCCTTTGCATGTGTTAGGGACAGTAAACAGACTATTTCAAAGGATTATGGATAGCGTGTTAGCAGGTAACTCGCATTGGAGAAACTTGAATATTTTTTCTTTTCTCTAGATAAAAACATATATCCAAACGTTCACCCAGGAGTACTTTTGGACCTGCAATAATTTTGCATATTCAGTTTAATATCTAACTTC
Source organism: Haliaeetus albicilla (assembly GCF_947461875.1). NCBI lineage: Eukaryota > Metazoa > Chordata > Aves > Accipitriformes > Accipitridae > Haliaeetus > Haliaeetus albicilla. The sequence goes on along the minus strand of NC_091502.1, from coordinate 11,436,541 downwards.
TAATGGTTATTTTACACATTTTTGTTTTCTTTAAACAGGCGCAGAACATTAGTATTTTTCTTCTCAGTCATGAATGCATGCAAAACAGGTTGCTTAAGCAGATAGACTTTGTTGCAAGTTTGCAAAATTGATCTGATCTATATCAGTTTGGAGATAGTCCTTTCTTTCCCCTTCCCATTGCGTGTTTTATTTAAACTCTGTTCATTTCTTTTGCACTACATACATTATTCAGAGAATCTCTCTTACTGACAGAGCGAGCTGAAATTATTGCAAAACATGAATAGTACAAGATTCTTACTCATCAGAACACAATACACCAGAGCTGAAACATTTGACTATTGGCATACATTGGTTTGCACATTATAAGCAGGAAATTTTGCTTGTGATTGGAAATCTACCTTCAGCTTGATTTCAGATGTTGGAGCAATGCATTGATTTTTGGAGAGGATTGTATATGTTTATTCTTTAGCTGAATGCAAAATAATTTTCTCCACTCCATGCACCATCTATATTACTTTAGTATATCTCAGAAACGCAGTCAACATTAAACCTGCTTGCATACTTTTGAGAGGCAGCTCTATAATTTTACAAAGAGCTGTTTGCCTTCCAGCTCTTGTCTTGTGGTTGAGAATTTTTCTGTTGAAGTTTCAAAAATCCTTGATGTATAACCACTCTTGCAGTTCATGTACAGGATTAGGCTAAATGGGGAAGAAAAGAGATCGATTCAAGTCTTCCATCAATGTTTCATCGTAAAAGTAAAGCGTTTCCTTTTGAGTCTGTTCGACTTCATGTGTATTCCGAGATGAATATACTCCTACTAAGTGTAATTTGTGGTAAATCGGACACTCCTCTTGTTTCATCTTGTACACAATTCAGTTCTTAGCAGATTTTAATCCCTGAAGGTACAAACCCCCCCAAATGTAACTTTGTTTATTATGTGCCACATGGATCAGAAGAAGAAAAGCCCACTGGAATTAAAAATTTCGTATCTTGGAATAACTTCCCTCAAAGAGTTAGTCTCTTTGACTTTTATGCCCTCTGGACTCATGCAAGGTTGATGACCTGAAACTGGAGGGCCTGATTTTGCCTCACCAGCGTGAATGCAGTTTCTGGGTGAGATCCACTGAGGTCGGGGTCAGCCCTGAGGACAGATGGGAACCTCCCTCGTCACCCAGCCCTCTCTGTGGGTCTGTCTCTGGGCTTGTGCTTGCTAGTGAGGGGAGAGGCAATGTCATTTTCGAGTTAACTTTTCTGCTGAGATATCCCAAAGCTAAGGACATAGACTCAAATGTAGTGTTGCCTTTATATTGTGACTGTCGTCTTACTTACAGCAGTTTCAGCTTTGATTTGCTAAGCTGCATCATAATGGGATTTTCATTAAATTTCATTATTAATTCTGCTTTATAATTACAACTCAATTTAGCAATAGGAGTGTAACCTTAGTTTAATAATCAGTGTCATTTAAAACCATGGTGTTCTTTATTTAAAAAGTGAGGTTTCTTACAGCTGAATGGTATTTTGCTATCAAGAGCAGTACAGTATTCCCAAGGATGCAGTTTGGAGTATATTGAGAGTCACCATAAAGGCATACCATACGGTCAGGTTTGAACTGCAAAAGCAAATAGTGTGCCAGTTGGCTGGAAAAATGGAACTGGATTAAATCGTACCCTTCTAAAATAGGATTGATTACAAAAACCCATTTCAAATTAGTGTTTTTCTTTAATACATGGAGTTTATCTCAAGCTAGACCCCAATTATTGAAAACAGTTTCTTTAAAAATTTCTATTATTAGCACTTGCTGATGGAATCAAAGAATATATGTGTACTTGGGTGTCATTTGCCAAAAGGATTCTGTATATTTTTAAGATATAAGAAGATCTATATTCAAAGAGTTTCATAGCTCTAAATGTGATCCTTGTAAATAGCTGTACAGCCGAGAGAAAATCAACCATCAATAGCTCCAATCCATCAGAGTCTGGATTTAATTTTCAGGGTTATTGTTGGGAAAATAAATGATGGGCCTTTGCTGAAATACAGTCAGAGTTCTTCAGTGAAAATTCAGATCATGCATTTCCCTGGCATGAAATAAGACTTTTGACCTAGCATGTTACTGGACTGGCTAAAACTGTAAACTCGAAAGCTTTGTAATAGGCTACAGAAATAATTTCATCTTCATTTCAGAGGATTAATAACAAAGATTGTGTTCCTTCATTCCTCCTGCAGAAGCCAACGCAGTGCAGTACTTCTCGTGCAGGACAAAGCACTTCAACAAGTAAATTAAATTGATTAACTTCAGCTTTATCATTGTAATCTAAGTTTGTATGCTAGTCAAAATAGTTTATGCATTTCATTTTTAGGTCTTGATTGTTTTGAGACTTGCTTGTTCATGAGAGAAGAAGCCGTCTGCTTTGATTTCTTGACGATTTTAGATCCTACTATGAATTGTGCAAATTCAGATTGCAAACAGTTGAAATTCTTTGGATTTAAACATGTTGGACCAAATAATCCTTTCTCATAGTTCTTATTCCTTAATATATGACTGATTTAAAGGGGATGAAATCTGTGCTAGTGTGTAAGTGAAGAACTCCGTATGATTGCACCACTGTAATTAAAAGGAAAATTTGGCTTCCTCTCTGGATTTCCTTTCCTCTGGGTAGTTGGCTTGAGGCAAAAATTTTGGACTAGTACAGCACCGAGTCTACTTCTGCAACTTAGATGGGCATACCTATACTGAAGTTATGTGCTGGGACAGAAAGTCAAACTAGATAATTTATTCCTGTGTAAATCAAGAATTGTTCTTCTGAACTGGGAAAATGAATTTCCTCAAGAGTACCTGATCACAGTGTCTTGTTTGGACATTTTGGTGTTGCTTTAGTTTTAACCATTTTCTCAGAAGTTTTATTATCTTCCTCTATCTAGTTAGAGTTCTTACACAACTTTTTTAATTTTATTTTTTTATTTTAAAAATCTTAATGGCTTTTAAAAATGCTGATATGGATTCATTTGTTTGTCAGTGCAATTATGGGTTGAGTACTCTTAAAAATTCTATATCAGTGATGTCTGTTTTCAGGCACCCAAGTTCTAATACAGAGGCTGTCTTACATTTTGGCACTCAGAAATGTTCTAGTATTTTCCAGAGTACTCAGCAGCACCTGCCTTCCCAATGGTAACTGCTTACTACTGAGCACTTGGAAAATCTGTCCTTATCTGTGTGATAACGCATGGGTCAACTGTCTTGCCTCAATAGTGTTACTTCCTTGTGAGGACTTTGTTTCTTCCCTGTTCTTTTTCCCATGAAGCGTCTGCCTGACTTGTTCAAATAATTGCAGCTGTTTGTTGGGTTTCTGGTTCCTTATGGTAAGAAGATGGAACCAGGGTTTCACATACCCATCACCTTTGTCTTGGCAAGGCACTGTAAAGTCCCAGCCCATCCTTCCTGTTCAAGAGGTTCATCAGAAGCTGATTACAGATGAGCTTTATGTTGGACTCAAGGGGGAATACCTGGGTACTAATTAACACGCTTCTGTTCTTGCTGGGTTTTGGCCAGCTATATTAACATTAACAAATTCTGTTTCAAATATTTGCCCTTGTCCTGCAGTTTTTTCCCCAGGCAGAGCTGTCTGTGACTTAAATAGGGGCTCTACCTGAGCAGGGATTGCAGACTGGAACCCATTATAAAGAAGGAATAGTAGGAATCAGCTTTTTTGCAAGGTGAACAGGTTCTCATTCTTTCATCTCATGGCTCGAATTTTTAAAAGTATTAAATCGCTTAAGTCCTGTTATTTTTTTTTAAAAAGTCTGTTTAGAAATTGGACCCCTGGTACATAATTGCCTGTTTTAAAAGAATGTCATTTGGTCTACTGTTTTCTTGTGTTCTACAGGCTATTTTGATGTTGTATTTGTATGTAACCATTGCTCCTGAAAATGCAGTCTTGTGCAGTACCTTTCTGTATTCTAAAGTCATGGATGACATGAGCATGACTGCAGGGTTTTTTTCTGTAAATACAAATAGAGCACAAGAGAAACAAAAAGCACGTACACTTTTCACCAGCTTATTTATTAGATTCTTTGCAGGGAAAGGCTTTAAACACATTTGAAGACTGATAGTAAAATATATCAGCTTTTCACTATTCATAATAGTTCCTCTGTTTCTCACTTGCAGACTCTCTGTGGGGTAGATTCTGCGCCGTTTCTGCATGCACAGTCTTACAGCTGCTTTTATGGTGTATTTATGTAGTACTCTCTTAAACCCATAAATTTGAATTTCATTTTTATTTGGATATCATCTTTTCATACAATTCAGGTATGCCCAATGAATAGTCATCAAATAGGTGTTTTAGGAAAGTTCATAGGTAGTGAGAGTTAATTGCTGAAGAGAATTGAGAGTTTTACACTTTGTTGGCCTCAGTTTTCAAATCCATTTCTAAATGGATATGGAATTTACATTTTCACATTGTGGTGCAAAAGGTGTTGCATATGTTAATATTAAAAATTATGATACAAAATAATTAGGAATCGTTGTGCAAAATATTCTGGTTTTGTTAATTTCTTTCACAGTTACGTGTCATGCTTCATTTCTTTTTGTTAAAGATTTCACTGATACCGCATAGCTTTTTTTTTTTCAATGTCAGGGTCAGATCTGTTTCTTAAGTGGGTAAAATTACTTGTGTAATACATATTCAAAGTAGGGACAGGGGAAAGAGGGGAAATTCTTGTAGAGCAAAGAGAGGACAAAATGTAGCGTATTATTTGTCCACAGAAGCTTACTGTTCTACTTTAATATTCCTGATGTACAGTAGCAGTATTTCATGCTACTAGTTAATGTGAGATATGGGTCTGGATGGTGCTGTGTTCAGGTCTGGAAGACATTATTGAGTATAAGTGAAAAACACTTTATCAAGCACAGATACATTCATGTAAAATTCAGCAGTAAAAAGCTATAATATTTTCAAAAAAGTGCATGCACATCAGTATACTTAGCCCCTTGCTTCCTCACCTAAGCTGATGGGGGAAGAAGGAACAAGACTTTACAGACCCACAGTCTCAGGAGAGTTGTGTAGGACCTCGTATTAGTAATTTCCTCCAGGTTTTCTGTGTGGATCTGTCCTGGAGAGGCTTGCTAATAAAGGCCTCCAGCCTTGGTCTTTTCCATCCATTTAAACTGAGAAGAGTGTTTAAGAATGGACTTTTCAAAAACGCTGCAGCTGGGAGGATAATTTCCTTTGAAAATCAATAGTCATGTGCTCTTGGCTGACTCGGGAGTTTTTCTCACTTCTCCTCCAAGTAGAAAGCACAAGCCAGGTAAAAAGCTGGCTCTTGGAGCTGTTTGCACACCCTGTTAATGCTGTCTCTGCATCTAGCTGTTTGTGTGGCCTCCAGTTGAGAGCTGGTCAGGGATTTTTCTTTCTCGGGTCCTTTTTTTTAAATCAGTGTCCTTGTTCAGTGCTTCTCTTGGGTAGTGAAAGCAAGAGGGTAATACTGTAAGTGATACATTATTATATGGGTAAGAGTTGGAGTTGCTGTCTGGAGGCACAAGCAAATGTTCAAGGAAAAGAGCATAAGAGGATGTTGGTGTATTGGGAGGACATACATCTGCATGTGTTGCAGGATTACATATGCCCCATGAAAGTGTGTGGCTGGCAGGTCAGAAGTAGTGCCATATGGAAGTGATCCAAGTTACAAGTCCTTACAGATGATACAGAAAAGATGTGAAAGCAGTCTGGGGGATGAAATGTTGTCTGATGGCTATGAGCATCAGTGCTTCAAAGAAGAAAAGGTAAAGGTCACCAAAATAAATGGGAGAGCAGATAGCATGCAATAGTGTTCACAGATTATTGTGTTCTGAAGCTAGATGGGACCATTTTGATCACCCAGTCTGACCAACACAATGCTAGTCAGCCGGCCTCAATTAATTTCTTTATCCAACACATAATTTTTTTTCCCAAATAAATCCAGTGTTGAATTAAAGACTGAAAGAATCACAGATAAATTGTTGTGTTATCAACACATCATTTGGACATATCACACACTGTCTTTATCTATGTTGAATGTAGGAGTCATACAGAGTAGGCAAGCAGAAAAAAAATTGCCTACTGGGTTTGCTACTGGTCTTTAATTTAGAGAGATACCATAATGATCATGATTTACATCCAGTCATCACAGTTGTGCAGCTCCCAGAGCCCGCTGAGGTTTGTTCTGGCTGGTTGGTACTGTGTCTTCCCTGCACAGAGGGGCAGGGTGGGACACCCTTCGTAGCAAGGCTTATGCCATGGCAAGACGTGCAAGGACTTACTGGGGCCTTTTTCAAGTTGGCTTGAAAAATACTTCCAGTGGACACAAATGGTGTTTTTTTTCCCTGTCCTAAGAAAGAACATGTCCTAACCCCACAGCAGGGAGTATGGCTTGAAGCAATAGTAATATAAGCTTGGTAAATATGTTCAAAGACCACTAAGTATGTTTTTGCTAACAAATGTACGCTAATCCCCGTTGTTTGTATTCACAGACTGGTCTGCCTACAAATACAACTTAATGGTCATGTATGTTACACATACTTCACTTTCTATGAGCCACAGAGAATGTGAATCTATTACCGCTTTCACCTGGAGGGTTTGGGCTGTTAGCTTAAGATACCAAGAGTTAGGAATTTAGCTTTGGAAGTCCCTGGTTTCATCTGCTTTGGGTGTCGGAGGAGATGGCAGCCTGAGCACAAACATGATGATGAATGAGTTTTAATGCACAAGAATATCTGCATAAAGCAAAAGCCTGAATAAAGGAATACAAGAAGTGCTCCCATAGCTGTCTTTGATGATCTGTTGTGCTATTCTGAATAGCAAACATACATGGAAAGAGGAAAAAAAGGACAAACCTTTTATTTCCTTACACCGTAAGTCATTAAAACAGGGAGAAATAGTAACACAAGACCTCAGCAATTAATTATGGTATACTAATAGCTGTACTTGCAGCATCCGGTTTACTACTCCGTCTGTTAAATGGTTTGCTTAAATGATTTATTGTACAGTTATTATTAAAATCAGCTGGAAAATGACAAGGTATTCTTAGATAACTAACTCAGAAAAAGAACGGGCACAGTTAACGCAAATGCATGTGTGCAGTGTATAATTGGTGAGATTTGTCCAGGCGTTGTGTGCAATGATTTGGAGCCCAGGCAGGAGGTGGGTCTGCCCCGGTTCTTTGGGGACCCTTGCAGACTCAGAAGTGACAGACTGCCTGGAGTAAGGGGTTGAACGAGTTTGAGACCTTGCACCTGAAGTTGGTGTTTGCCTTCCATTCACCCTCAGCTGGGTGGGAGCAGGGGTTCAAGCTGCAGCAGGAGCTGTGTATTTATGAAACAGCATTATTCAATGTTGGGCAAGGAGGTTTCTGAGAGCGGAGGAAGGACTGATGTGCAGCACTGCTTGCTGCCTGGGGAGCTCTCTGCTTCTGAAAGTGGAGGAGGAAGGTGTGGCTGGTGCTTGTGAAGTAGGGATTATAGCTGGTGTGAGCTGACGTGACTTTGGAAAACTTCATGGTGGATATGTGGTTGTGCTAAGCTGAAAACCTAGTACGGAGGGGGAAGCAATGATGAGTCCACGTGTCCAGTGGAGTACAGTAGGAGTTAATAGACATGGAAGAGTGTAAGGCTAAAAAATACTGTTCAAAGAGACAGAGGGATAATACTGTTTTCTGCCATCAGCCATCCTTCTCTCCCTCGCTGCTTTTACTGTTACATGACCCAGCTTTTCATGACAAAATGGGAACAGTCTGCAAGAAGCACCACCAGTGGAAGCAGTTTATACGGTGAGCTCTGCACCGCTGGGGAAGTGCTGCTGTGCTGGAGGCAGCAGCCAGCATCCCAGGGGCTGGGTCACCCATCCCTTTCCTGCCCCACACCTAGGGACAGGCTGCTGCGGCTTCTGGGTTCGGCACATGTTATTAGCTCCTGTAACGTATTGATTACAAATAGCCATCAGCTTAACTACTGCAGGGAAAGGACAGAAAGGGACAGAGTATAAAACACTTGTTTCTTGGTTACGAACAGAGAAGAAATTACATCCTTATACAACCTCAGAAAAACTGTGTCTGTTTCCATCTCTGTCTTCCTTCTCCCTGCCTGCCTTAGACTCCATCATGGTCAATACCTTAATATTTTAACGGAGTGAATGGAAGGAGGGAGTGGTGGTGGTGTACCACAAAAGACAGTTTATACAGATGAATTGGATTGCTTTCTTCCATTCTTCTCTGGGTCTCTGACAGATGTTGAAGGACTCTTGTATTTTTATTTCCTGATGAAAGCCCAGAAAGCCCATCATTCTTTCAGTTACTGTTTATGATGGGAATCTTCTGCACTTCAGTACAGCTGGCAGGCACCAGAGCTTCACACCTTAATCACATTTTCTTTGTCAACCTTTCACGTACTATGCTAAATGGGAGACTAGCAGAAAATCCTTTGAGCAATTACAATAATAGGATAATAATAATTATTGCAGTTCCTTGCACTTATATAGTCTCTGTGAGATTAAAATGAGATCCAGCATAACATTACCCCTTTGAAAAGGTGTGGATATCCCCTGCCAGTGGCATCACCTTGACAAACTGCTCTCCATGGCCTCAGCTTCTTGTTCCCTTATCTTTGGTATGGTCAGGCAGGGCTGTACCGCCACCTTCCTATTCACGTCTGTGAGCGCGACTGCACAAATAGTCATGAAAGAGAATGCGAATGAGGGGAATCAGCAGCATGAAGAAGGGGTTTTTTTTCTGTGTGTGGCTATAAAAGACAGGAGAACTTTAAAGGGTAAAGTCTCTCCAGTTCAGAGAGAGTGTGCTTACATGAGGCATCTCCTTTCTTGACTGCACATCATGTAGATCTTAGGAGCATTAGTGAGAGTTAAATGTGTGCAACCAAAAATGTAACACACAGGTGTAGCTTTAAGCCTGTTGGTTTCTAAAGATGTGCATTAAGATAATGCACTACCTTCCTGTCTGGTTCTGTCTGTGAAAGTATTGTCTGCAAATTGTTGGATTATTGGTACAGTAAGTTAGCAGTTTCTATCTACTGAAATAAAATCCTTTGGTGCCTTTTCCTGGCCCCCCAAAAGTGCTCCACTCATAATTAAAATTACAAAGTTCAACATGAATCTTTCAAAATGGTGTACCTATTGTTAGTGCTGTGATGTTGATAAGTTCTTTAAGGATGTGTGTGACCATAATAAGCTGGTGCCATAGTTTTTTCACTGAGACAAAAATAGCAAAGTGATTTAAAATCCTAGGGGTTTTGGGGTTTTTTTGGTGGTACAGCCTGTAACTTTCCACGTTAGGAATACAGAACAACTCCAGCTTGTAGTGGGAGCCTGCCCCTTTTTCTCACCTCTCTCAGTAGATCGAAAGAGAGATGGAAGCATCCAAAACCTAAGACAGGACTGCAGCAGACTATCTCCCTGCATCTGTGGCACAGGTGACTGAAAAAGCTGTGTTTGTCACCTCAATTCATGTGACTGTACTGATGCTTGACTTCAAGAGAGCAAATAACGGCTCAGACTTCCTAAAATCCAGCATGTGCCACGATTTTGGCTCATTGTACAGCCAGTTGTAACCCACAGTAGACCTCCATGGAGGGCAGCCTGGATGTGGCCATTCCCAGTATCGCACTGGCTGAAATGCCTTCATTGGCAGCCAGCCATTCCTCATTGTACGAGCAGGCAAACGTCAGAGCTTACGCTGTAATCCTTCTCACTCTCTTCTGCGGTCATCTTGACCAAACAGAAGATGTTTTGGTCCCTGATGTCTGTTTGGTCCCAAAGGACTGCAGCAGAGGTTTGCTGAAGTATCTTATGTTTCTGCCACTCCTGTGTCTACCCTGGTAGTTCCATCTGCATTTGGCTATGCCAAGGACATGAAGAGAGCAGAAGAGACAATGACTGGCAACCCTGCCCTTCCTGGGGCCTTTTCCTCCTGCACCTACACCCCACGCAAGAAAGCCCCTGCCCAGGAAGGGCACTGATCTCTGCTCCCTTTTGCCAAGTGAGCAAAACCACGCAGGGAGCAAAACAAGGGTGGGACTTGCATTCTTCTCCTCCAGAGCCTCCTGTACATATATATGACTTATGTCTGGCTCTCTCTCGCACATCTCTGCAAGAGAATTTGAGCAACAGTTTAATTTTTGGAGCTCAAACTGTTTGTTTTCTTAGGATTGTTGCTTGTGTCTCAAATTATGCACTTGGTTGACAGCGTTTGTTACCAGGAAAGGAGGTTTGGGATGCTAGGGATGGGTCACTGAGGCTACACTACAGCATTTTGGGATGGTGTCTTAGGTTGAGCTGCAGAGGCAGACACATGTAAAAACATCTTATTTAGTTTCTTCCATGTGTATGTAGAGAAAGCTTTACAAAATACTTAAATACCTTTAAACTCTCTATTTTGGCTTTAATTAGACAACTGTAAACATTTAGGAGATGCTTTCCAGGAAGAGACATTAAGAGACTTAATGTATCGCACACCCTGGCAGGGCAAATCCCAATACTCCATTGGAAGCATGGATGGGAGTTAATTTACTTGGATGAAGTTGTTGCTCATTTCTGGTTGAAACTGTTGCTCAGAAGTCTGTGTAAATGTGCATAGCTAACAGCTGTCCTGTACGCGCCTTTTTATACTTCTTTCAGCTAATTCAATGATCGCAATACTAAATCTAGCACTCAGACAGCTTTTGGATTTATGACAGTCCCTGAAGGACTTTGACTTACAGTTATTCATATAGGTAGTTTTTAAAATTTATGACAGAAATAATAACTCTGCGATAATATTCATCCTATTGCTTATTTAGAGCACTGGGTGTGAGAATGAAAAGAAGAGCAGCTGGAAATTCCCAGGGCAAAGCTTTGGCTCAATGCTCTGCTCTCCCTCACAGGGAGTGGAAGCCAGAGACATTTCAGAGACTTCAGACAATTTTCAGAATTTGCAGAGATGTAAAACCAAAGTGAAATTTGTCCCAGAGCAGCAACTAGTATTTTAGGTGCTCTGCTTACCTCTTTCCACTTAACTATTGTTTTCCGCTATTTGGGGATGTGCACATGCACTGTAGAAGCATTTATCAAGTCATCCCTGTCCCACTTCACATCCTCACAGCATGGCAGTGATCTTTAGCGGTTTGTTATGCCCCTCTTGCTGCTCTGTCATTGTCCGTGGTATTGCCCAGAGCGTGCTCTGGATCTCAAGAGGTTACAGCAGATCTCTTGGGTCTAAGCAGTAATGAGGGCATCCTGGAAAAATGAGAACGGGCAGCTGGAGATGAGCGGAGTCAAGTCTCAGTGAACCACCTTCTCCCTTCCCTCTCGGGCCATCACATCCACGAAGCATTATGAAAGGAACCTGTCAACAGCACTGTTTGATCGGAATTGATATCAGGGATGATTTATATGTATGTATGCTTTTGGTCATACCTGCCATCTGTGTTTTCCATGTTCCTATGAATATCTGTTGGAAGTGTGATGTCTTCTGGTACCCAGCAATGGGGAGACGGACATGGAGCACAAGTGGGCCAGGAGGTACAGTATTTCCTGGGAAGGAATAGGAAATGAAATCCAGGTTTCTTCTGCACTCCTTAGGGAGGGCCTTTCCTCAGGCTGAGGTAATGTTTTCACTGACACAATGTGAAAGTTAAGTATTTTTATCTTAAGGACTAAGAAGTTAACTCTGATGTAAACCTATGACACCAAAGCTTTCTCATGAGAGGAAAGGCAGCTGTAGTCAATGGCTTTTGTTTTAATTTGTGACTAAGGCAATCTTTAGTCAAATGGACAAACTGTGACCTGAAGGAAAGCCCTTCTGTAGTGGGGACAGGAAATATCTTTAAATTAGTGTCCTTCTAACATCCATGTCTTTGTAGGAAGAGAGATAGTGATATGATCAGGTGTGAGCAAGACGAATAGCTTTTGGATATGCTTGGGATGATGGCTTTGCTTTGTTGTTGGTTTTTTTTTTGTTGTTTGTTTTGTTTTATCTCACATTCAAAACCAAGAACAAAGAATCTCCTGTACAAATCTTAATACATCTTAAAAAAAAATTAAAACTCCAAAGTGGGTGAACGTGGGCAAAGCTGGTACTTTCCATTTCAGCGAGGCACACTGGGGTGGGTGTTGTGTTGGATTAATGCTGTTTCACGGGTCATTAACCTGCAGAGGAGCTGCCGCCTCACTGCCACCCCCAGACATGGCAGTGCTCCCACGCAGGGCTTGTGGCACCCCTTGCTGCGGGCTGCCGGTGTCCCTGCCGCTGCCATCCCAGCCCAGCTTGGCCTCAGGAAGGGACACGCACGCACCCGGGTAACGGACAGGGCTGCTTTTAGGATGAGGATGGGGTGAAGCTGGTAGGATTGTACTAGAGCCGTGGGGGGCTGCAGCTATTCCAGGGTATTGGAGCAAACCTGCGTTAAGATCCAGCCCGGGCTGTTGCTGCCCGTGCTGAGCAGTGCCCACCTCCGTGGCCAGCTGCCGGGGGCTGGGGTCCACACAAAGAGGTGCCTGGTGCCTGCCCACCTGTGTCCTTGCAGGGGAGGGAGCTGGGCAGTGGGGCTGGAGAGGGCATCAGCTGTTTTGCCATAGAGGTAGGAGCCTGTAAACACCGATTATCAGCCTCAGGCTTACCGCAGCGAGTACTGTCATTAACAGCTCAATTGCGACCGCTAAGGTGAATATAAGTGACTCCAAAACCAGGTGATTTCCGAGGGAAACTTTCAGACCTTTTAATAAGCAAAATAGCTAGCACTTGTTTGTATGCCTTGAAATTATGTGAAGTTTTTTTCTTGCTCTTTAGGGTTAATACACTGTGGTCATGTGGTAAGAGCATGTCTGCTAAGTGTTTCTAGCAAGACTTCTTGAAATGCTGCCAGAAGACCTGGAGAGCTGCATACCTTGCTTTTAACACAGAGCGACAGCTTTGCATCACACATTGTGCTACTGCATAGCCAGGATTGTAAATACCAAATTTTATTTTCAAGTATGTTTATAATTCATTAATAGGAGGTAGACAAATAGACCGGGCTGGCTTTGCAGTGCAGGAAAGATAAATGGAAGACGGTGCATAGATAATAGATGCTGGAGTAGAATGTGTGGAATTTTTCTTTCCTCCATTTTGTCTTGTTGCAGCTATTTTGCTTGAACTGTCAAAGTTGTTCCAGGAAGAGGGGCTGGAAATAGGACAAATATACATCCATCACAAATGTTAAGAATTCTGAAATTGAGCTTTAAGTACAATGTGAACTGCTGAACACAAAACCTAAAGGCGCAGCTATAATGTTTTGTTCTGTTCTGTGACAAATATTTCTCTAGTTATTTAACAGCACCCATTTAAACTTTGGATGTATTGAATAAAATATTTCTTAACCATGTCCCTTCCATTTGTTCTTGAATATGTGTTTTATTGAATTCATGATAAATATTCCAGGAACTGCTTATCAGTTTGGGTGGTATGATAGGTGATATGTCATTGATTTAATGACATAAACCCATGTTTTAGGTAATGATATTTTCACAGCCTTTGTCTTGTAAACATATAATCATCTACTTCAACAATTCTTTTTCAGGCTAAATTAAAATTAGGTTTGAGAAACATAATGTATATGCAATATATCACATACTCAGCTGCAACTTGAGTCTAGAGAGCAGAGTACACTAGTGCCTAACCATCAGGCTGGCTTTAGAGGTGTAATCAGCTATAAGAAAATGCTGAGTACCTAATTTTATATTGTTAGAGATAATTATTATGGCTGGGAATGCTTTTAACCTAAAGGTGACTAAATGGCACCTGTACAATATATATGTCCATAGTTTGAAATATCAGTTTAAATGAAAGATGTAGTGGGAGATAGAAGATGGAAATTCTCAGTTTGCCCATAACATCCGTTTTTTTCTTGTGGAGGTGTCTTCGGACACTTACAATGAAAATGGCATTTAATATAATGTGCTAGTTGTGTGTAGGCTTAGTGGCGGATGTGTGTTATGGTGCTCCTAAAGGTGGTGGTTCTTCATCTCTCTGGACCAGGGCTTGGCCAGGAGGCTCCTTGGCCCCCACCAGCCCTTGCACCTGGGCATTGGGAGGGCCTGGGGGAGCCCAAACCTCCATGGTGGAACTTAGAAGGCCCCAGAGCCACTGACTTCTACTCACTCTGTGTCATGCACGGTAGTTGAGAACATAATTCATGTGTGGGAAGGAGTAATTTCTGAATGAAAAAGGTTCTTGTCATTTTAAAAAGTCCAAAGAAGTCAAGGGCATGAGGTACCTGGTTCCCAGTGGAAGCCAGACACCCCACTGCCTACTGTGAAAGCACCTGCTTATAAAATGATGTTCAGAAGCGTTCCTTAGTCTTTTCTTCAGAGCTGATATTTTTCCTCAAATGGAAAAACAAAACAAAACAAAAAAGGTTTTGGCTTCCTCAGTGTCTTTCACATGGGGATTTCAGAGGTGTTTGTATCATCCATTAACTATGTTTCTGAATGTTTCACGATTTATGTGGAATATGAAAAGATTATTTCAGTTGCTGCTCAGATGCATTTGCTTTCTGTGTGCTGTAACGGGTCAGGAGCGCTGAGCAGAGCAGAGATCCAGAGCAAGGCTGGTGTCCTCCATCACAGGCAGTCCGTGCAGGTGGGGTGAAAAGGAAGGTCTCTCGTAACACCAGGCAAAATTCAGCAGCTAGTGGCCACGAGGAGAGCTCCCCATCACTGCTGCTGCAGAGAACAGAAGCGATCTGGGTCATTTTCTACTGATCAGGCATTTGGGGCCTGTTTTCCAGCAGTGGTGTGCTGAGGACACCCACTGCTCCAGCAGCCGGAAAGCTAATGGGAGATGCCGTTGCCCACTTTTCTAAAAAATAGGGCTCGATTTTTCTCCTGATTGAGTTGCTGTATGTCAAAGGCAGTTTATTTTGTCTGGAAAAAAAAGAAGGGTTTCTGCTGGAGTACATACGTGGGTTCACCCAATTACAGAATCAGTAATTATGCAAAGTGACTTTAACCGTCAGCTTCTGTTTCAATTTTAGTTTGTAAAATGAATAGAATCAGCCCAAACCCCATCTTTTATAGTTTCTAGGACAGCTGGAAATTTCAGAAAGATTCAATGCCCAGCTATATATACTGTACGTGCAATAGCATCTCCTAGGTGCATATGTGTGCAAAATTATTCTAGGTACAGTTGCTGACAGTTTGATCATCTATGTGCCAAAGACAGAAATTTCATTTTATCTACATGTTCTCATCAGCAACAATCTGTTATTTTAAAAACTGAAAATACACAAAAAGTTGAAGAAAAGGAAAATGAGCGGTATAAAGTATTCAGTGCCAATAATTATTTCAGGACATGTTCCTATTCCTCATTTCCAAGAGTTTAAGGGGACACTTTTATACGTCAGAAATAAATTATCCCCTATCAATGAAAAATAAATGCACTGGACAGCCAAGCTACAAGTGAAAATAATCATTATTATATGATCCATCCAATGTCCCTTTAGTGATTCTGCTTTAAAATAAGGTACAGATAGTATTGTTCTTCAAGGCCTATCTCGGAGAAAATTTGTTTCCATGCTTTTTCACAAAAAAATGTTTAAGACAAAGTCATTGCAATTACATGTATGTGTAAAGTTTAGCATACTTTGAAATGCTTAGCTCAACAAGGTGCTCAAAGCATTTCAGTGTTTTTCAGGCCAAAGCACAAATATTTTCCAAATGGGGAAAGAAAAGTGAAATGTTTGCTTGAGGCCAAAGAACCAGTTACCAGCAGGATTGGAAAGAACTAAATTCCCTGACTAGCTTCTTGACAGCTGGAGCACAATTTGAGAGCCATTTACATATTTAGATATAGGTGTAAGAAACTTCGTGATGGTTGTGTTTTATGGTTGTCTTTATTCTCTGGAAATGCTCTGTCTGAAAAATAGGAATTTTTTTTAAAGAGCAAATAAACTGTTACATGACAATCTATTACTAGTATAAAAATAAATAGAAATTTATGCATATTTTCTTGTTTTTGTCTTATAGTGTTGTCATGAACAAGTTTATAGCCTTAGCAATATGTTTCATTTTCCCTAGCACCATTAAAGCTGTCATTTAATTTTAGTGTATGGTGTACAATTGCTTGTTGGTTTATCATCAAGTATAAGAGTATATTCCTGGAGCATGGAGTACACTTTTCCCCAGCAAAATTAATTCCCTAATTGTAAAAGGCAAGAACAGTCGTTGAGCTATTGTTTTACTATTCAGTTTTTAATTTTTGTTTTAATAATTTACTAAATATATAGTGTAAGCTTCTCACATGTTAATCTTTGCCTGAAAAAAAAAAATCTGAAAATAATTCCTCTGTTTGTTGTTGGGCTGTTGTTTAAGGAAAATTAATTGTAAATGCTGACTTTTTAATAACAATTGAAGGTTGGAAACAATTGTTTCCAGAGAGTGGGATGAACTTGCAGAGTCTTAGAAATAATGGTGTAAATTAATTTATTTCATATATTTTTAGGGCATTTCCCCAACAATGTTTGTATGCAGCAGATTCAAAACAAACAAACAAGCGGATGTGTTTTTTGCATGATGAGTGATAGACCTATGGGACTCCTTTCTGAAGAAAACCAGGGATGCAAAAAGTTTGCATGGATTCAAATACAGATTAGCTGTGCACTGGGGGAAGATATCCATGAGGCCAAACCACTTGGAAACACCCAGCAGCTGTAAATAGTTGAGTGCTAGGAGAAAAATATTCACTTCTGGCCACTACTGGAGATAGGTGGACCCTTTGCCTGAGGCAAAATTCCCATTTCCAATCCCATTATGATTATAGACTCTTTATGTAATACTGTGCTAGCGTAAGAACAGGCTAGACATGATGGCAAACCAACATCTTTGGATGGGCGAGACTGACCCCCGAGCATGGTTTCCTGGAAGCGGGGACCACCAGAGAGTGCTGCTCACGCTGCTGAGCATCAGCCTCATGCAGGTGTAAGTGATGGCATGAGATGCAAAGATGGGAGAGGCTCAGACCCAGTGAAGCAATTATGTGTTCAATGCACATGCTAGCGCTAACAAAAGCCTCACAGGTATTTCCAGAGGAGAATGTACCCTTTCCACTCATAAACAGCAAAGGATCTGTAGGGTTACTGATTAGGAACTGCAGCTTCTTTTACTTAAGGAAGGCATGGATAATTAATGATTTTGCGTTCTGATTAGAAAATTAACATTGCTAATGCTGTTACTAGATAACTGAATTTTGGTATTATAAAAGCCTTTTGAAATGCAATTTGACAGAGCATATATCAGATTAAATTGGATTGATTATGGGAGTTTTGAAGTTGTTGATTTCTTTGAGAGCTCTGTTAATGAAGCATTATATTGTAACAGAACCCATTAATAGCACTGTTCTACTTAGCTAACAGCCCATTACTCTCAATAGGTAATAAAGTACATATGCGAGACACCATAGCGAGCAGGGTAGTACAGGGTACTCCACTGTGTCCACTATAGATCTTAGGGTACAGTTCTAATTTTGTGGTACTGTGGGGTCTTGTTTTCACCGTCACCTTGGGCTTCTAATACTGAGTCCCACAGACAGCTGTCGTGAAGTGAGACCATAGTTTTGCATTGTCTGTTAACATCAGTGGACTGTTGAGAGAATACCACATGGCAGGATCATGCGGTGACAATAGCCTGTCTATCTGAGGAACTAGCGAAAAGAATTGACGCAGTGGGACATGCACTGTGATTCTCCCAAAATGGCAGTGAGATAATTACCTGCATATAGTTTTCCTCAGTTTCTTTTGGGCGAGGTACTTTTCTCCCTAGAGGCCAAAGCAACTGTATTATACTCTGGGGTACCATGCAAGAAATGAAATATGTGCATTAAATATTAAAATGAAGAAGCCAGCCTCAAAAACTAGTAGTAGCTAGAGACTTTGGCTGCATACGGGAAGCACTTTTCAATTCTTTTACAAACTTCTTTGCTTTGAATCTTGGCCAAAACCTTATCATCCTATGTATTCAAAACTCTAGAAAGAAAAAGCCTTGGCATCTCACTTCTGAATGTTAGCGCAGCATCTGTGGAGCCCTTTGCCACTTTCCCATACGTTACTCTAATGGACCCACTGAAGGCAATGGGCAATGCGGAGGTACAACTCAAGAATATCAGCCAAAGTCCAATGGTGCATAGATACCACAGAGTTATTTTTCATCTTCTGAGCTTTTTGATAATAGTGATGATGCAGGAAAAGATACTTGCACAACTGGCAGCTGAAAACTGCTCTTTTTGAGGTCAGGAAGATAGGAGGTCAAAAAATAATAAACCCCATGGTGCTATCTGTTGTTACTTTTTGCAGTAAAATTGCCCTTAATGCAGATGTTTCCAAGTCCACAGTTACCTACCGTGGTTGTCTGGGAGCCCTGAAAAAGCAGCAGCCTGCAGAGAAAACAACTAATGGGGGAAATACATTATACTACAGTTCTGTGCCATCCTGGCATGCGTGGTCTGATTCCTTATGCTTAGGAGATAACAGAAAATTTTTATTTTATTGTGTGAGGATATTTTTGGGGGTGGCAGGAAGATTAGGGATGTGAGAAATGTACTTTCTGGAGCTTTCTATTTATTTACTTGCCCCAAGCATCCCTGCGTGATCTTCACTGTAAGAGGCAAAATCTGGGCTCGGTAGAGGTTGGTAGGTCTGAAAGCAATAACCCAAGTAAACCTAAATGCACCTGTCAAAGCCTGATAACAGCATAGGTCTGTCAGCTGCCCTTATTGAAAGAATCTGCATTTCTGTAGTTCTGGAATTGTGTCAGCCCAATTTCCTCTCTATTTTGTTACTTTTCAGTAACACAAAATTCTTAGGAGTGGCTGGTGCCTTGCAACCCCTGAAACGTAATTAAAATTATTTGCCACCAGAACTGCATTCACAGTCCTGGAACATTAAAATTCTGCCTGCATTTGCAGGATGGAGGCAGTAGCTAGTTTTTTAATTTTATTTTAAAAGCCCCAACAACAATGAAAAAAGCAAGACACAATACTGCTGGCCTTTGATGTTAGACTCTTCTTTCTTAGGCTAAATTTTTTTTAATATGGAAATGGCTTTACACGGATGTAATTACATTGAGTTCATTGGCATCCATCTGAATTTACATTGGCTTTTGTCTCTTTTCTTTTAGCAAGTTTTCATTTTCAGTAGTTCGGGTTTCATTTTGAAAAGTATTCTCCACACCTGAAGTTGGAGACTTGTGAAGCAGGACCTAGAATCAAGCAAAATTTTAGTTTCACTTAGAGAAAAATATGTCAAAACCAAAATGAAATCGGGCTTCTCAATCAGGAAGCCATTTGTTTTGTTCTAGTTAAAAAAAAAAAAGAAAAAGTTAGTTTATTTTGAGGAGGGGCAGGCAAAATGGGGAGATGAAAAATGGTTGAAAGGAAAGGCCCGGCAGATGTGGGAGAGGGTGAAAAACCTGTTGTTAATGTAGTCTCTTTCAATCAAGATAACAAAAGAGAGCAAAAAGTAGATGGAAAGGATTTACTGCCATGAGTCAATAGGAAAGTAAGAAAAGCAGTTCCAGAGCACTGTGACGTGAGAATAGTTGTGCAGCCTGGACCAAACTCCATCTAAGCGCCATCCTGCCTCTAACAATTCCTACTGGAAAATATTTATAGGAAAAAAGGCCTGTGTGGGGTGATCATTGCTCTGTGACCTGTGCAATTTCTGGCAGAGCGTAGAGATTTCTGGAGCCAATGTGTATATCCATGCCATGGTAACTTATTCCATCAGTTTATCTATCCTTCATGACTCTGCCTAATGCCTTTCTGAATTCATGTACCCTCCTGAAAGCCACAGCATCCTTGGTGGGAAGGGGGCTGGGGGGACATAATATTCATGACCTACCATGTCTTCCTTTCTTTGAGTTATGAAATGAATGGGAAGGAGACAAATCTTCAGCTACTGGCAGTTGCTTTTCCAGAATTTATGCAGAAAGCTGCATCAGGCTGACTGATTAAACAAGACAAAATGTTTCCTCCAAAATATCATTTAGCCAAATGTACAGATCTTTTGATACTGAGACACTTCATTAATCCATTTAGATTTTGTGAGTATGTTTGGCACCTTGCTCTCCCCCTGACTTTCTTTCCCTGTCTCCTTAGGAATCATTATATTCAACTTAGATATACTTAAATACTGATTTCCAGTTTTAGTATTTGATACTTTTGTTTTGAAATCTACTTTAAATTCAGTGTAAAACTCTGAAATTCTGAAATGACTTAAACCCAGATTTTTTTACCTTCAGATATGTTTCTTAACTGTTCCATTCTCAAAAAAAAAAAGATTTTATCTCCATCCACAGCAGATGTTGATTTTATTTTCAGAATTGCAAGCAAACTGAAAAATAAGTTATTTAGACAGTTTTCCTCCTGCATCTTCAGAAAAGTCACATAAAGTTTAATTTTATTTCAGAAGTCTCAGATGACAATATTTATATTGTAGTACTCATTGGTGTACTCCAGTCTCACAAATAATCAAAATCGGTATGCCATTGGTACATGGCATGGAATAATCCAAGCAGTTGCACTACCAGACTGGGTCATACTACATTCCCCAAAATAGTCAGTTAACTGTTAAAAATTACACTCTTTACCCAGCTATGAAGTTGTGACAGTACTCTCTTCCTCCTTAGGATTTTTATGACTGCTCGGTCAATCAAAATCCAAATGAACAACTAGCTCTTGAAGACACTCTAGATTTGTCAGAGTCCTTTGAAGAGATGGGATTTGATTAAGAAGAAGATCAAAATGACAGAGTAAAATTGTCTGTATTATCTGTGACTTCTTTTCCTGAAACCACTGTGCTAAAATTTTGAAACATAGGAGGTGTTTGAAGACTTCCTTTCGGAAGCTGTACTTTTATGATAAGCAAGCCCAGAAAAATTTTAAAGGATATTACAATGTCTGTATGAATGATAAAAAATGCAAATTATTTAATAAGTGGCACGGTATTTTATGTTATGTCAGTGAAGCAAGACAGGGCAGCGAGCAGGGACAGCACTGAGATGTTGAAGTCTAACCCTGTAATGTTACAGGTAGCTGTTCTCTACCGGAGTTATTAGGATTCTACTTTCCTTGAAAAACAGTAAAAATCCCTTTGCTTGCTTTAATCTCAACCTTATACACCACACAATAGAGAACAAGAAATAATCCTGATGACAGACAGTGTAATTAGATCATTTAGATATTATTTTCCCTATACTTTATTTCACTTTGTATTTTATCACCATCTTCCTAATGAGGAACGTACCCATGATAGGTGAGAAAATTGCTTGGATACTGGGGGGCCTTTTATTGGTTTATTTTGAAGCAGCAGAAGACAACTAGAATGACCATGAATGTTCATGTTCAATGCTAAATATCAACCTAATTAATGTTTAACAGTCATTTATTTTTTAAAAGCCTTTTTTTTAAAAAAAACCCCACACTTTTTTATGCCTTATGAAATGTTAAGTCAGGGAGAGAACTTCTGCTAGTGTAAATTGGTACGAAGCCAGGGCTGTCTTAAGTTTTAAAAGTGATGTAAGTCATATAAGAAAATCTACTTGGATGTGCAGTTTTTTCTCCTTTTTTCCCTTTTTTCCTCTACAAAGCTAGCACATGTCCCTTGGTGGAATTTTAGTTTTCAGAATTACATTCTCAGATTACATTAATCTGTGAAATAAAGGTGTTGGATAACTATTGCAGATTACAAAAACAGCACAACAGACCACTTGTATCCTTTCGTATTACCACCTAGGATGTTTCAAAAGAAAAACAAGATTTTTTTTTTTCCCAATCAGACAGGCTTCTGGTTGTGCAGACAGTGGATGAGACTGATTTTACATCAGTATTCTCAGTTAAATTAGACAGATGTATTAGTAATCTTGCTCCAGTCTGTGTGCTGACAAGCAGTGCATGAGTAATGAAGAGGTCTTTCTAATGCGACCCTACTGAATGAACTAATGAACAGGGATGTGCGTTATTAGTTGATAGTACATACCAGAATTAGAACAAAGAAATGCAATTTAAGGTGCTGCTTACATATATAATGTTCTAGCTACTTTACTTTAGGGAACAGTAAAGAAATGGGACTACTGTGACGGACCTGTGTAGCTAATGTTTTCCTTGCTTTTTAAGGAATTAATGCTTCTTCAAGAAAAACGTAGAAAGCTTCAAGAAGTTATTGTTCCTAGCTTTACAGTCAAAAAAACAGACTATATGACCTGTAAAAATATTTCAATTTAAATTACAATATGGATGAACAGATAAATGCTTAAAAAATGGTCATGTTCAGTTAAAGGTAATGAACATTTTACCCAGAAATGTAAATATATTTTTGTTTGAGGTTTTGTCATCCGCTGCTATCTCAGAATTAATAGTCAAACAAATAAACTGTTTTCTGTCTTTTTGAACATATGCTAGCAGACCTTATATTTTGCTTCTTTTTTTGTAATTTGGTGATAATGGGCAACAATGCTTGTATGATGAAATCCATTTTTGCATACTTTAGACTGCAAATTAACCCTTCTTGTGTTTTGAAATTGCAATCAGTTCCATAGCAAGAGAGAAATAAAGATTTTATGGGATAAAATTTCAGCTCAGGAACACCACTATCCATGGGTGGTCATTCCAGTAAGATGATAGTCATGGGAAGTTGTCACAGGTCCATGGATTTGAATCATAGTGGCACATTGCTCCAGTTTGGCAGTACTGACATGGACGGTTAGCTCTGCATTGCTAACCTCCCAACACAGCCATGCTCTGGGGCAAGGGCAGATGCTCACCAGCCAATGCAGACACAATCTTTTCCTGCGGTATAGTGGCTGGTGAGATGAATTTTACACTCCTGCAGACCTCCAGCTGTGTGTGCACAGGTTTTCACTAGATGGTCACCAGGAGAATAGGTGAAAAAGGGGAGGTGTGATGAGCCCCTTGTTGGAAGTGGTGTGTGGCAGAAGGAACAGCTGGTGCTGTGTTCGCTCAAGGAGTCTTTGGCCCTTGGAGAAAAGATACTCAAAGACAGAGCTCCAAAGGCATCTAAAGAGACTGCAAAATATTTCATAAACCATGCTACTGTGGACAAAAGTTTATCCCTCTCAACTTTTAAATTAAAGACAGATGAGAAGGATAGTTTAAAGGATGGTGCTTAGCACTCTTTTTAATTGTCATTTTTATCCTAAACCTTTCTCTGCCCCAGAACATACTGGAAGCTTTGGGGCTGTTCACTAAACCTTCCTGGTGTAAATTCCCAATGTTTATTGTTTCACTTCCCAAAGATTCTTTCTAAGAGCAAACATAAATTGCTTTCTGTGAATGCTGGCTTCGTGATTCATTTAATCACCAGCATAAGGCTTTCCATGTTACTGTTTTATTGGTTTAGAGTTTGATCATTTTCCACAGAAGTTACAACGTTTCATTAAGTCTCTTGAAACAAATAATATTAAAAATCACTTCATAAAATGAAAAGCTTTTTCATTGTTATTGAATAATATATGTTTAGGCTAAGGAACACCTAGTTATTAACAGAGCGTGAAATCATCAATCAGTTTCAGTTGACCAGCTAATTCGACAAAACATCTGGTCTGTGGTCTGCATGTCCCTCAAATGACTGAGGAAGCCAAGAAAAAGTGCTTGGAAGACAAGCAGTCTTCCAAGTCTCACACAGTCCGAAGTGATCTGTTTTGTTCCATTGAAAATGCTAGCAGCTTGGTCTATCAGATTGCCTCGGAAGTGGTTATGTTCAGGTTACACGGGTATGTGAGGAAGCTCAAGGCTTACTCATATTCGGAAGCACAGCAGATGCAGTTCTAATCCTTCCTTCAAAAGTAGTCTATTGAAATGTCATTGCTTTCATTAAGAATAAAAGTTAGCCCCTAATCTGTATTCTGAATCCTGTAAAGTTGTGGAAATAATGGAGGAGGTAAGTCATTCTTTTTGTAGCTGTTCTGTTCAATTTGCTTAGTTTGGTTTCAATAAGAATTTGCTTGAGCATTTGCTATTATATTCCAGCAAGACTAGTGCTAAGGAAAGGATAAATTCTGCATGTGTTGAGGTCTCTTCCAATTTATGGAAGGGCTTATCTCATGTGGTTGTCTGTATTTTTATGGGGTTTGATTTGTTGGTTCGAGAGATAACTTCCAGATACTCTGTGTTTTCCTTGGATTTTGAGAGACATTTATGATTTAAACCACTGTGGTGAAGAAAATGGGCAATATGTGGAAAAGCCATGTAGCCCGGACAAACTGGATACCTTTTTTCACCAGTTTGGCAATCACTTTTCTGGGTGATGTCCCTTGCAATGTATTGGAGATTAGCTGAATTAGTGTCCTGAGTGGTGTGCCTTTATTTGCAAAAGTAATGTCATTTTAGTACTTCCATGTTGCAGAATTTTGCAAAGTGAATATGTACATTTTAGAGCAGGGAAATGCAAGAGACTTACTTTTGTTTCTTTTTCTGTTTTTATGCTAGATATTTTATAATGGGAGTCTTTTGTCTCTGTTTATCTATTTTGCAGGTTTCTCTAGGAAAAAAAATCCTTATGAATTACAGCAACATGTGCATATACACATGTATGTGTACAGATGCGGTCATCCATGTGTGTCTATGTTACACTTAAATTCCCCAGTTGTCAGTTCTTATGCAAGTTTGATGCTTTTAGTGAAGTCACTGTAAATACTTTGGGAAAATAAGGACTCCTAAGGTTAATGAAGGCTGTGTGCAAGATGTGCTCCTTTTGTTTATGCTTACAAAGATCAACATGTTTATGGGAATGTTTATGGGAACGTTTACACAGACCAAATTAGCCAGGCATGAATTTTCTCTGGCCTTAAACCATTTACTGGCTTCCAGGTAGATGTGCTAGGACTGGCCAGGAGAGCTGTGGGACTGTAGGTCCCTTTGCCCTCACCAGTTCTGGGCTCTGGAGGAAATAATTCACGATCTGATCCAGACTGAAGAGATAGAATAGAAGAAAGAAAGAAGTAGCCCCATTGGTCTGGATGGTATCTCCCTTTCAGATACACAACCTTACCCCATGTGAAGGTATTCTCCACACCAGAAGTGTGGATGGAGATTAAAGGATTATCCCCGATCTCCCCATCTGGTAGCGGAGCTAGGACTAAGGAGCCTGTGGGAAGTGAAAGCCCTTGGCTGTTGTTTGTGATAGGAAATTTTCGTGCTAGGAAGGGTTGTGTTATCACCGATGGTTGGCACTCCTGGACTGGCTTTGAGATGTGCAACACTTGGGATCTGCCTATGGCATCACAGGATGAAGCCATACTCCCCCTGTACTTTCTGAACTTTTAATCCTGAGTGTCATTCAAGAAACATCCCCCTCACAGCAAAATGGGGCCAGAGTGGGGCAATCCCACTGCCTGTTTCATACATACATACATACTTTTCCTTACTTTCAGTTCATTATGTTTAACATACATACATCTGACATACTCCAGGACACATCCCCTGGACACACAGATTTTCTGTTGCTTTGAAAGCCCTTGGTTCCTGGATGGTCTCTGCTTGGACCCCAAAACATAGCTACTAAGAGTGGTGGAAGTTTCTCTCTCTGGAAAAGTCAGCTTTTGACCAAGGAAGACTGATGGGATAACCTTAAGGCTTTCCTGGTGGGAAATGTAGTGTAGCTGTCACTGTGACCCTGCCCAAGTACACACTCCCACCTGTAGCAGCTGAGCGAGTTGCCAGTCTTGCTGTCTTTAATTGAACTATTCATGAGCTTACCGTAATTCAGGGTCATGAAATATGTATGTAAAACCTATGTTTTCACAGTAGAAAAATAATGCAAATATGTTTTGTTTTCTAAACAGTTCCTTGTGTTCTAGTATAGCAGGCAATTTTTGTTGTGTGATTGTGATATGTGAGTTAACTATATAAATATTTTGACAGTAATCTGAACAAGTGATGTCTTTAATTAGTGAGCATTGCTTTAAAAGAGCAACTAAAATATTAACTAAAACTTTAATATCTTATATTTTCATTTTACTGACTGATAAACATCAACAATGTTTTTTAGACCATTATGAACTGATGTTTGTGTTTGCTTACTGTCTACAAGCAGTTTCAACCATCAGAGTGCTCTACTATCCCACATGCTGAGTTTCATGTAATTTACCATTATGCATTATGATTTTTGTAGAATGGGCATTAAAGCTTTACCTTATGTTTTGTTAAGTCATAGTGGTTGTACACTGAGGATTTGTCATGCCTGACAAATAATAGGTTCTCAGGTACTGGGACCAGTGCCCACCAAATAAAGCCATGAGGGGCATACTTAATCATATTGATTAGATGAGTATAGTTAGAGCTGTAGAGGAAGAAATTCAAGTTGAGTAAAACTCACAGGAAAAAAACCTGATCTGAAGAAGGGCAGTGCTGAACTGCAAACATCATACGTGGTAAATGCCTGTGCCAAGCTCTGATCCCTGTACTTGTGGAAGAGGCAAGGGAAGGACATACCGTGGAGCCGTGTGTCTGCCTGTGTCCCTGCCAGCACAGCCCAACTCCGTGCTGATGGACCCTGCAGGTGCAGTGACTGTGGCTGCTGTGGGCTCTTAACACTGCACTAGAGTCAGCGCTAAGCACTGCTAGAAATGAGGAGAATTATTCTGTAACTCATATGGGGCCTTTCTAGAAGGTGGTTGTTATACACTATTAAGGATTGCATCTCTTTGTGCTCTATTGACTAAAAATTATAATTTAAACCTTTAAAATATACATCACAGTGTCTGTAGTCTATAACATTAACAAGCTTGTACTATGCCAGGTTGACTGACAAGATAATATATATTTAAATAAAAAATGACAGCGGGGCTCCACCAGATTTCCCTGGAATTCAAGCGGCAATTAAACATTACTCAGTATTCTTTGTACCACAAATTAATGAAGAGATGGAACAATCAGCGAGGAAGCTTACAGCCAGAAAGTACCATTTATGTAAAGTGATCATTAATAGGAAGTCAATATTTACTGCACTGTAAATACACAGTCTTTTCTTTTTTTAAAAAGTCAAACACAAGGCCATGGTACATGTCATTTCTCTACAGTGATGACTACTGTAGCTGCAAACAGCTATCAAATAAATATACTGCCAAACGCTATTAGTACTTGTGCTTGCCATAGAAATTAGAAAAGCTTACATACACTTCTTAAATGAGGGCAGCATAAGTAGCTCTGAGCAATAATTCAGACTGTCTGATCGTGTCAGTTTTACAAGAGGACCGATTGTTATTGTGACTAATAGCTCTCTAGTACCAGGAATAGTGAGAGCAGCTTGGGACGGGATGCTGGATGTAGAAATTCAGGTTATGGGTTATCTCAGTGATGCTACCTCAGGTGGAAGCATCTTGCTTTTTATAGTGTTAAATGTAGATGAAGGACCCTGTTGGAGTCAGCTAAGAGTAGGCAGCATCAAGGAGGTCAGTATAATATTTAAGAATTAAGAGCTGAATATGCATACAGTGTTTCTTGGATGTAGTATGTCCTGGTTTCAGCTGGGATAGAGTTAATTTTCTCTCTGGTAGCTGGTATAGTGTTATGTCTTGGATTTAGTATGCGAAGAATGTTGATAACACATCGATGTTTTCAGTTGTTGCTAAGTGGTGTTTATACCAAGTCAAGGATTTTTCAGCTTCTCATGCCCAGCCAGCAAGAAGGCTGGAGGGGCACAAGAAGTTGGGAGGGGACACAGCCAGGGCAGCTGACCCAAGCTGGCCAAAGGGGTATTCCATACCATGTGACGTCATGTCCAGTATATAAACTGGGGTAGTTGGCCTGGGGGGGATCGCTGCTCGGGAACTAACTGGGCATCAGTCAGCTACTGGTGAGCAATTGCATTGTGCATCACTTGTTGTTGCCTCAGGTCAGTAAAACACATGGTGGACTTGACAAAGGATAATCGAAATAAATCACTGTCTAAACCTAAATTCACTATGGTATTGGAGTGATAACCCTGTACTTAAGGTTGCACTGCCAGATTCAGACTCATAAAGTATTGTTATAACCATGTAATAATGCTGAAATGCCAGTCATGTTTTTATTCAAGCAATGTTCAAGGTAAGTAACAGACTAATTAAAATTAATATTATAATTAATATAAAATATTTTATGATTTCAAATGTCCTAGCGTTTGCCTTAACCGGAGGTGACTTCTTTTTGAAGCTAGAATAAACTCTCAACAACCTTGAGGTTTCCAAGTGTCTGAACAGTGAGGTTTTTTCACTTAGGATAATGGTTGGAAACTTTTTTTTTTTAATACATATAGGTAAGAGAGAACTTAATTTTCAGTCCTTATATTTAACATGCATAGTATATTCTTGAATGAAGAAATATGTGCTCTGTCTTGCCTGAGGATTATTTTAATTAATACAAGTCAGAATGTGATCTGTGAATTCAGGGTTATAGTGAGGGTTGCTGCTGAATTGGAATAAGAAGTGTATATGTGTTTCAAAATGAACAAACTCCCATTTTATGTAATTAGCTTTGAGACAAAGTTTTTAAAATAGCATAATGTATATGTACTTCATATGCGCCAATCATAGTAAGGTTTTTTTGTGCTATGGGTTTCTAGAAAATGGAGATATTTTTCCAGATACTTTATTTTGACAAGAGACTTTTGGAACAAAATGAGTATTTTTTTCAAAGGATTTCTGTGGATTGTTTTGAAAAATGAGCAAAATGAAAATCTTCTACTAAAATTGATGATTTTTACTTCAGGTTCAGAAAACTTATGCTTGTATTTTCATCCTTTCGAGCTGAAAAATTGAAATTCCTATTGTAACCTGTTTGAAAACACAATTTTAAAGAATGAAGAGAAAGGAAATGGGTGTTTCTCCACTGAACAAAGCAGAAGTTTCTTCAAAAAAATTTTGCAAAAATACCTGCCATTTCTAACCTGCTTTATGGTGTATGTTTCCTAGTAGGAGAAGCACATTAAGATAGCACAGCTAAACTCTTTAATGGATAACTTTCTCAGTATCAGTCTCATAAGGGTGAATATTTTCTCGTGTCAAGGAAAGGTAATCATATTTGCAATAAAAAAAATCCATGTTCAGTCTGGAGAAACAAATGCATTATCAGAGAAAATGCCTGTATGAGTAGGGTAAAACCAAGATACTGTTAAAGTTACCTTGCCTTTTGAGATTTCTATTATATATGCTCTGTAGAGAGATGATCTCATGTATCTGGGCACACTACTCAACAACATGCTTCGGCTTTTCAGTGTGTTTTGTCCTCCTGTGTATTTTGAAGAGATGTGCTGTTGTATTATTTGGTGTTAGGAAACCATCATTATTTAGCTACAGAAACCTAGTGATAATATTAAAAATGGGATATTATTTCCTCAGAAGAATATATTATAAAAGTAACGCTAGGCTTTAGTTTTGGAGGAATGATACAAACCAGATGACCTTTGTGTCCACTATTGATTTGATTTAATCTAATTAAAAGCCAAATGAAATGGTCTCTGATGAAATGCAGATGAGCAAAACCTCAATATTTTGGTTTCACAGTTCTTTGTCAGCCATGGCTTGCTTAGCAGTTAGGAGCGCTATGAAATCTTTAATACCTGATGTGCTCCCTGGTCTCCTGGTAGGAGCCACTTACAATGTGGTTGCAGGTGCCAGCCCCGAGCCTTGCTGGGGTGGGCTGTGCGGCTGTGGGGCAAGCCAGAAATGTACTTTCCTGGTTGAAGTCCCAAAATACCCTGATGTGCCATCTTGGCGTGTCACCTCAGATCCTCATCAGGCCATAGTGCTTCTCATTGCCATACATAGACATGAAGGACAAGGTTCTGCATTGCTTTGTACAAGATGGGTATAAAGCACTGTCAAAGCCACATCAGTGGTGTGCAAATCTTTCTAATACCGTTTCATGGGGGTTTTTTGGCCAAATGTGAGTGCCTGTAGGAAGTGCAAGGGAGGGGAGTGTCAGCTTGGGTTTCTGGTTTGGAGACTGTACGATGTGAGCTTGGGTTCTTACTGTTTTGACACAGAAAGCCTGAGCTGGTGCTGGTAGAGTTACCTGAGTAAGCTCATGTGGTTCGAATTGTTAGATAGTAATTTCTAGGGTGATTAGTTATCTTTACTGCAGTAGTGGCTACATGCCATCAACCCTACTTTGCATGCAGCAGGCAAGATTGTGTTATGGGTTTTTTTCTGGGGGTGGGGGAACCAATGCTTTGATTTTTTTTTTTCCTAGATCCCAATATATTCTTGGGACCTAAAGGATTAATCCTTAGAAATTAAACCTGTGTGGTATTGAGCTAGAAGGACTATCTCTTTTATACTGAGATTTCTGGTTTGTTTATATAATGTTTGTGAGTATGGCTGAGACTATACCTGGTAGCTCTTGGTTTGTATGCACTTCGGAGCTTGGTAGCATGGATACTCTGTGTAAATCATTATCCTAAAAAAACAGTAATGTATGAAAGGAGGTTTTACTTACACATAATCTGGCTGCCTTGTGTATTTTTCTCTTTGGACACTAAGGTACTGAAACCATCACATAGATTTATGACTTACTTAGAGGACATAGAGCAGCTCAACAAGTTTTTTTATGTGCCCATTTGCCATCTATTTCAAGTGGACTTGGTAGATACTTTTTATACCTGAGTCAGTGTATAAATCCCTGAATATTATTCATGCATAAATTCTGTTTGAAAGTATAACATTTATCATGAATTCAACTTTTCAGTCAAACAGAAGTGTAATGTTAATATTAAGTGTTGATTTAGTATAAAAATATTGAATATTGAGTATATAAAATATTGAATTTAGAATATGAAGTATACAGAAATGTAGATGGCTGAGACCTGCTTATATGAGTCATCAAAGAAGATGTAGGCTGTGTGGTGTCATATCATGAATGTGTCACACTCTGATTTTCTAGTTCAGTTGTTCATTACCAAAAAGTCAGTCTGATGGAACCATTTCATTTCAGCAAGTCAGAGATTGTGGTCGCCATGTGTACTGTATACTATTATTGCTTGTGTTGATAATTTGAAGGTGGTAACATCTAAGACACACTATGGTAGGCACTATAACAGTATAAGGAAGCCAGTCCCTGCCCAAGGAGAGTTGTAATCTAAGACATGAGGTGACTGATGGTGAGATTAGGACTCCAAAAAAGAAAGAATAAATCAGCAGTGATCATATGGGCAGGCTTTGGTAAGGTAGTAGTGGTACCAAACTGTACAATATTTATGGTTCCCAGAGTCATCCTGATATGAGAAAGGAAGAAAATAGATATTTTAGCCTAAATTTTCAACTGCAGGTGTCTAACATCAAGTATTTAAATTAGTAGATTGGGAGATATGAGAATCTCTTGCCATTCCCACTGAAATTAACTGGTGTAGAGGCCTGAGGGCAGCTCTCACAATCAGGCCTGACTTATGAATTCACATTTGGAGGTGTTGGCCTTTATATCGTCCTCATATGTAAGTGTGTTTCATAGTAGTTTGCATCCAGCAATTTCTTGTCAAGGTTGTTTATTTACTACATAATGATAATTCTAGCAATTTCTCATGTTTCTAAGAGTATAGTAGGAAGGCAGAGCAGGATGAATGAAACCATGGAGAATGAGAGACCTGTGTATATCCACAAACAGGAGTTAAACAGCTCAGTTTTGCCAGGAGCATGAATATGTAAACCCTACACAATGTTCTGCAACATACTCTGTAATTTACTTCCTATTTAAGGGCAAAACCCTGGCTTCTAGGAACTGAACTCAAGAGCAGCTTTCTGGTATTTCTGATGTAGTAGTGTTCAGGACTTGATGCTTACAAGAATGAAAACTTGGAGGCTGTCCATTCTTCTGAAGGATGCACTGGGAATTGCCCTTTAGCACCTGTGGACAAGGAAAATCAAGACAGACATAAATATTCTTGGATATAAATTGCTTTCAATACTGCTGGCAAAGCTGCACCTTTCTCATTTTCTCTGTGGCCCTTTCTGCCTCTCCACACAGCTTTCTTTCATGCATTTATTAAATATTAATTAGATGGTAATGTACTCTATTAAATTACAGGAAACATTTCTGTGATTTTATGCTCTGAGCTTTGCAAAATCAGTAAGAAAATACATTAAAATGCTATTACAGATGTAGTGTGATTATATTCACTTCTGCAATCTGTTTCTGTACCAAACTTGCCCCATCATCATAAAACCTCTAGAAAATTGACTTTTTTTTTTGTACAAATGCAATAATAAACAATAGAACTATAAAAAACCAGAAGCAGTTGTTCTTTCTGCCTTCTTACTTAGGTAAGTCACCTTTGGAGGGTGTAAAATATCTCAGTAATTGAAAGATAAATGTAAACAGAATAAAATTATATAAATAATGTTTCAAGGTCAAGTGTATGTTTGCAGATCTAATCTAGTCACCTCCTATGTGCCTGCAGGGACTGAGAAGAGTGCTGTATGCCCATGCTGAATTTGTGAAAGGCAAAAAGTGGCAGAGGGTTTCAATTTGCTGTAGTTGTTTTACCTCAGTTTTTGTGATCAGCCTCCTGAAAAGAAGGTTTTGGCAAGTTGTCTTCATTGGAACTTGCTGAAAAACAGCTAGAAACACCTCGCTTACAAAGGAGCTTTATGGCTTACATGTGTTGATGCTGACTGCTTGGTAGCATTGTTCTGGAAGCTCCTTAGGTGGTTTCTTATGCTGTGGCTGCAGTTTGTGCCAGCTGCAATGACTGTGTCTGGGTTGTTGAACCTAGAGGCGTTTCCCACTTCTCAGGTCTGGCTGTGTATCCCACCTGTGCTTCAAATCCATACTCCAACACAAACTTATTTGTGAAATTGTATGCTTACTTGTGTGTTCCTGAATTTATTTAATTTCTAACCATAACTGCAGATAGGATACGAGGCAAATAGATAGATAAAACTCACTCTAGATAAATAGTGAAATAATGAATAGTGTAAACATGCTGAGAATTTTGCATATTCCTTAGCAAGTCTTTGCTAACAACAGCATATTGCAAGGTAAATCAGCTAGTTTATAGCTCTATGGAACAAGACTTTGAAGACTTGGAATTCAGTAGAGAGTAGGAACAGACTCTTCCAGAGTGCCTTCTGTGCACCATACTTTTTCCCATGCCAGTGCCCTGAAGTCATCTCAACCTCCTGCCTTGTTGTCTGGATGATGTGCTTCCTTGGGTCATTCTCCCCACAGGACAGTCCTTCCTTCTGTATTCCCTTACTTGGCAGTTTGAAAATTTTGAGTTGTTTGCACAGGTCCTTCATTTCATATCTCCACTATGTCTTCACGTCCTCCTCTGAGCTCTCCTGTCCGCTTCACCTGCATCACTAGCTCTTCACCTTCAGAGTAGCATTTTACAGCACTTGTGGCCCAAATAGATTCTGGCAAATCCTCAGCCTTGCAGGTTTGGCATCCTGTCATCACTTTTATGTCTGGAGAAGGTGTTTCTATGAAGGCAGCTGCAAGAGCATACCCCATACTCAGATAGTTCACAATTTATTTAGGAAAGTGCCTTTAGAGAATAAAAGAATCTACTGTTTACATTTGTTGTGGCATTGTTACTCTTTTATCTTTTGTTAATTTAGAAGATGCATGCCATGAAACCTATGCTCGTTTGCGGCATAAGCATGTATTACTTGCTTGAACAGTTACAATATCCCTTCTGTCATATATACAGGTTACTAAAAATGTTAGTTGAGTTTGTCACTACTTATTCTTTGTGCAGCTGCTAAAGCAAAAGCTTTATCATAACCCTGCCTACACAAGTTTCTGACATAGAAGAGAACTAGTAACAGGTATCATTAGGATGCTAAAAAAATCCAGTGTCCATTTTGGACTGCATTAATTACAAACTCTAAATCCTGAACACGGACCCTGCTTCATGAGCTCAATTCCACAGCCTTCCATGAAGGTATTTTCTCTTGCAGACAGCTTTTTTTTTTGCTTATTTTTAGTGTTACTGTAATGTGTGTGCAATCTAAAAGAAAAAATGACATCCTGCACTCATAAGCTGAACATGATACAGAATCAGGGAGCAGTAGTTCTGCAACAGACAGAAATACTGTTGAGTTGCATTATATCCTATTTGGCATTAGTGAGCATATGAATTGATCTGATGTTACTTTTTCCTCCAGTTGTCATCAGATGGATGACCACATTTCTGTAGCACCAGTCACTGTCTTATTTCTACTTTATATTATCCAGTGTGAAGTAAGTAAACAGCAGAATGGTTCAATACCCTGTGCTGACTTATGAACACGTGTAACACAGCAATGAAATCAGAAGCAATTACAGTGTAAAAGAAAAAAATGTCATTTTGTGTATACCAAGAAACCTGAAATTGTGTTACTGGTTTGGAGTAAATGTGCAGTGAAGCCCTTTCTCACGAGAAGATTTTAGTATCTAATTAAAACGGTGCCGTTTCTTGCTCTGATTTGGACTCCTAACCCAAACGAAATAATAGGTGTGCTACATACTTTCTTGAGGGAGTGAAGGCTGGTCTAGTCAGCAGTTCACCTGCATGACCTTTACATTTCCCTGATGGAGCATGCAGGGTCCATTTCCTCTCTTGTCTTCTGTAAGGAAGGAGGTGTAGGGTATCTCCTGCTTAGCATGCACGCACTTAACTCCTGTTAATCCTTTTGGGAGTTACACTGTGGTATCAAAGTAAGTGTATACTTTTAATCTCTAAAGCAGCCTTCTAAGAGGTAACAGGAATTTATAGGTCTTACCAATTTGCAGCAGTGCAGGTAAATAAAGAGAGTCTTTAAAATTAAGCAACTGCTGACTCAGCCTAGATAGAGGCTTGGGAGTAAAACTGAAAATTCAGCAGTGCTAGTCCCTCCTCATCTGTCAGCTGATTTAAAATATTACCCTTTTCCTGCTAATCCTCAGAGACTGGTGTAATGTAAAGAATTGGAGATATGGGTGTCTAAATAACAGGAGATCCCTAGTGTTTGGAGACCCTTTAAAGGGTAGCTCCTCAGGTTATCCTCCCACAGCTGACAGGGAGAAACTCAAAATATTAAGGTTTACTTTACACCTGAAAGCTAACAAAACTGTTTGAGTAAATTTAGTAGACCTCACTAACATGGAGACAGTTCAGCTAGATTTCCTTTGCTATCAAAAAGTGGTAGGTGCATCTGTACTTGATCACTTCTTTATTTTGATTACTTGAGACAAGTAAGGTTTGATAATCATCCTAATTTGAATAACAGCTATCCAAATAGCTCACTGCCAATGCATATTGAATAACAGTATCATTGTGTAACATCAGTTTTATGTAATATGCTATTGTCAGATGATAGATAATAGAAACACAAATTTGTTGTATGGTACTGGGATGAGCACATTTTGAATGCACATTTGAGAGCCAACCTTAATTAAATGAAAGATCACTTCAGCCCACAAATAATTATGTTACTCTTCCGATTGTCCAAATGGCTCAAATGTTTGATGAATGTTTGTAAATGTGTTGAAAAATAAATCCTAAGATACAGCTTAGGAAAAAACAGCAAAGTCAGAGATGCTGTTCCTGCTGTTAATTTTAAATCAACATACTTTCAGACAGTTATGTTTATTTCCTTAGGTACTGGTGATATGATGAGTAATAGGAAAAAGTACAGTGGAATAAGAGGGCTGATATATAGAAAATAAATATTATTTCATACAGTTAATAAAAAAGAGCAATGGTGTTTTGAAAAGCTGAAAACGTTCAATGGGGGTTCTGATATTCTGCTGTCAATTCATTTCTAGTATCTGGTGCATGACTAATTATTTCTACAAAATAATGGCCTCATAGTTGTGTCACATAAAATTTTTTCTTTCTGGTTGTCTAAAACCATTCTGGGTGTTAGGCATTACTCAGGGTGCTTTAAGAACCAGAAGCTTGTTCTTAGTTGTCAGGCAAGGTTTTTTTCAGGTACCATTCACAAGTGTTACTTCCTAGAAGAAACTAACTATATTCAATTTTGTATGACCATACTGGAGCCAACTTCTTAGTTTTAAAATGATAAATAACATTGAATATTGTATTTTAAGGATGCAGAAATTCCAGTATTTCTGAGTTTTATTCTCATAACCCATTACACATTGCTTTTGAATAAAATGTACACCTACCAACTAAATGCCTACTTCACCACGTAGAATACAAGAAACAAGTACTATGAATAGAATTCCATAAAGTAAATATTGCCTGTAGTTGTAAATATGGAGGCATTTTTAAATTACAAATGCAATGAAAAAAATGCAAATAACAAAACTCTGTGCTTGCACATATTTACGCAAAAATTTCCTGGATCATTAAACACCTCTTTTCATTCATAATACGGAAATGTAGCAAGATGCACCTTGCATTTCTGATGAAAGAAATCACATTCAATTTTTTCAACTTCCTGAAGTTTAACATATCCATGATCTGAATAATAGTTTTTGCAACAAAAAGCTTTATGGGTTTATTCTGAAGGCTGATAACATGAGACGAAATATCAGTACAATTAAGTGTATTCATAAATCCAGATAATAACAGGGAAAAAAAAGGTCTTTACAAATCTTTATGAACCTGGGACATGTTTTGATTACTGTTCTATAGAGAGAAAATATTTTGTAAGAACTCAAGTTATCTGCAGTTAAATTACAAAGAAGATGACATTACACAAAATGGAGAAACATAAATCTGAAGTTTATGTTTGTGACTTCAAAGTCTGGAGATCTGCATTTCATCTCAGAAGTGCAATAAAAGCTGAACCCTAAATTGGCTGCTATTCATTATAATTTACATTCACATATTTAATTAGAAGTAATGAAACAGTAGTAAAATATGATAATTTGCTGTCTTTTGTTAAATAATTGCCTGTAAACTTTTTGTGTCTTAACTTACAGTTGATGTCCTTCAAGGACTAGAAATTGCAAAACAGGTCCTGGCATGGGTCAGGAGACTCCACTAGAACATTGTTCATGTGTAACATTGGGAAGTTTTGGCCTCAGACTGGTGTTAAGTGAATTCCCCAGCAATGACAGCTGTCCTTTTCTGGAGCTAGCTGCTGATGTTTTTAATGCTGGTAGCCCAACTCCATGTTACAGCCTACAGTGTGTGGGTGACTGCTGCCTTCCCTATTCCCCTGACCTTTTCCTTGTTTTAGTGTGGAGTCAACCATGTTAGATTGAAATACCTTCACTGTTGATTTAAGATAAAAAAAGAAGATTTTGCACTGGGGCATTGAGTTTAGGAAGCACTTGTGGGCTCCATTTAGTTTGCTTTGCTGTTGTCATGGTGATCTCCAACATGGAGGTGGTACAAAATGGCCTGAGGTAATAACATTCGCAGCTCTTCCAGCTGCCTGCAAAGTAAATACATCTCTGTGACCTTAGTTTCTATGATGCAGTTTTTTAATAAGTGGTGAATTTCAGTCCCTAAAATAAATGTAAATTTTTAAAATGAACCCTTTGAAAGGTATATTTATTTAAGTCTATAGGATCGTATTTTAATTCCAGTGTAGTTAATAGTATGGAATGTAACTGCATGTTTATGCTTTGAGAATGCATATCTCAGTTCTTAGCTTTCCCCAGGCAGACTCTAAGATCCTGTAATCCTCCCAGGTCCAGCACTAGACGCAGTTTTGTAAACATGAGAGTTTTCTCCATAAAACTGTCCTTGAAAAATAAGTCTATGCAATTAGCCGCCTATCACTCTGTTCAGCACTTACTCCTGCAAACATAATGTTTCACTATTCAATGGGTCTAATTTAAATTAAGTCTGCAGATCAGGGCTGTAATTTCTCTGTCCACTTACATCTGTGATGCTGTTTAAAGATGTCATATTATTGACCTAAATCACAACTTACCAGACTTTTTTTGTCCAATAAAGTTTTGTGAGGCTGTCTGATTACAAGGTGAATGGAATGGGGAGAAAAAAGTGCCTTGCTGGAGGGGCTGGAGAGGTTTTTTTCAGTCTTTGCATTTTCTGAGGTGCTATGTGAAGAAACTGTGAAGGGTAAAGGAATCATAGTGTGTCCAAGGCCTCCAGGGTTTTTTGCAACGCCTTAAAGGAGTGTGAAGAAAATGGACTATTTCCCAAGATCTCTTCTGTTTGAGAGCCATGCTCAAAGGCTCTGTGAAGAACCAAGATAACAGGGAACTCTTCCAGCAGGCCCCAGATTTCCTTTGTACCCTCTTATGTTGCTACTTAGGCACGTGAAGTGACCTGAGAATGGGCATAGCCAACAAGATGGCTTGTGGAAATGTCCATTGGGATCTGGGGTCACATCTGTCACTGTACATTGCACTGCTTTATCTCTCTGCAGCTCAGAAAAGTCTCCTCTTGCAGCTCAGAATAATCCTTCCTTTAGGTGATGTTTCTGTCTTTATCTAGCCATTCTTACATGACTTCACTGTTCTTAAACTATGTAATATATTCCTTCAGCACTGGAAAAAGACCATCTGTCACTGGCCTCAATTCAGACTGTGGGAATGCAGCAGGCTGGTTACTGCAGAACTGTCCCAGCCCCATCCAACCTGGCCTTGAACATTTTTTTTGGGGGAGGGTGTCATGGTTTAACGCCAGCCAGCAACTAATCACCATGCAGCCGCTCAGTCACTCCCCCCCACCTAGTGGGATGGGGGAGAGAATTGGGGAAGAAAAAAGTAAAACTTGTGGGTTGAGATAAGAACAGTTTAATGGAACAGAAAGGAAGAAACTAGTAATGATAATAATAATATTAATAAAATTAATAATAAAATGACACTAATAAGAAGAAAAGAATTGAAATATACAAAACAAGTGATGCACAATGCAACTGCATCCACAACCTCTCTGGGCAGCCTGGTGCAGTGCCTCACCACCCTCACAGTAAAGTAATTCTTCCTTACATCTAATCTAAATCTACCCTCTTTCAGTTTCAAGCCATTACGTCTTGCCCTGTCGCTACATGCCCTTGTAAAAAGTCCCTCTCCAGCTTTCTTGTAGGCCCTCTTTAGGGACTGGAAGGCTGCTATAAGGTGTCCCTGGAGCCTTCTCTTCTCCAGGCTGAACAATCCCAACTCTCTTAGCCCGCCTTCACAGGAGAGCTGCTCCAGCCCTCTGATCATCTTTGTGACCCTTCTCTGGACTCTCTCAAGCAGATCCGTGTCCTTCTTATGTTGGGGGCCCCAGAGCTGGATGCAG
Organism: Haliaeetus albicilla; assembly: GCF_947461875.1. Classification (NCBI taxonomy): domain Eukaryota; kingdom Metazoa; phylum Chordata; class Aves; order Accipitriformes; family Accipitridae; genus Haliaeetus; species Haliaeetus albicilla. Next base: position 11,397,372 of record NC_091502.1, on the reverse strand, counting down.
TACTCCAGGTGGGGTCTCACAAGAGCAGAGTAGAGGGGGAGAATCACCTCCCTCAACGTGCTGGTCACACTTCTTTTGATGCAGCCCAGGATACAGTTGGCTTTCTGGGCTGCGAGTGCACATTGCTGGGTCATGTTGAGCTTCTCGAAGTCCTTATCCTCAGGGCTGCTCTCAATCCACTCATTGCCCAGCCTGTATTCGTACTTGGGATTGCCCCAACCCGTGTGCAGGACTTTGCACTTGGCCTTGTTGAACTTCATGAGGTTCACATGGGCCCAGTTCTCAAGCCTGTCAAGGTCCCTCTGGATGGCATCCCTTCCTTCCAGCATGGTGACCGCACCACACAGTTTGGTGTTGCTGGCAAACTTGCTGAGGGTGCATGCAATGCCACTGTCCATGTTACTGACAAAGATGTTAAACAGTGCTGGTCCCAATACTGACCCCTGCGGAATGCCACTTGTCGCTGGACTCCACTTGGACATTGAGCCATTAACCACAACTCTTTGAGTGCAACCATTCAGCCAATTCTTTATCCACTGAGTGGTCCATCTGTCAAATCCATGTCTCCAATTTAGAGATAAGGATGTCATGTGAGACAGTGTCAAATGCTTTGCACAAGTCCACCATTTCATGATCACTGCAGCCAAGGCTGTCCTTCAGCTTCACATTCCCCACCAGCCCCTCCTTGTTGGTGAGCACAAGGTCCAGTGTAGCACCTCTCCTCATTGGCTCCTCTGTCACCTGGAGAAGGAAGTTGTCATCAATGCATTCCAGGAACCTCCTGGATTGCTTATGCCCTGCTGTGTTGTCCCTCCAACGGATATCAGGGTGATTGAAGTCCCTCATGAGGACCAGGGCTTGTGAATGTGAGTCTGCTCCTATCTGTCTATAGAGGGCCTCATCCACTTGGTCTTCCTGGTCAGATGGCCTGTAGCAGACCCCACTATAATGTCACCTGTCCCTGCCCTCCCTTTAATCCTGACCCATAAGCTCTCAGTCGGCTCCTCATCCATCCCCAGAAAGAGCTCCATGCACTCCAGCTGGTCATTGACATTAATTTGTCTATACATTTCTCTATTCACGTTTCGAAACTTGGAAGCTGAGTCTTAGAGTTATGAGTCTGTGATCAGTTTTGTACTTTGGACCTGAAAGCTTAGGAGAATTCTGGACTAGGCTTTTTATTTTGGACAAGCTGTATCCAAGTCTTAGCCTGCATGGCTAGGTGTGGTTCCTATCTATAACATTTGCACAGCCAGCAAAGCTGAAACAAGTTCTAGAAGATTAATGTACAGAACTTAGTGTACAGTCAGGATTAAGTAGGTTTTAGCTATACTCATGCATATATGTAAGTGATCTGATACTTTATCACTTGATATATGAACTAGTCAACCTAAATCAATGAAAGAAGAAGTTATATGGGAGGATATAACATAGCTGCTGTCATTGGATTTGAATGTATGATGGAGGCCCTCAGCATACTTAGTGTTTGCATAGGAAATATGGAGGTTTGGCGAGTGCAATGTATGGGATTTTGTGGCAGGAGGTGTTCCTGAGGTTCTCCCGAAAGGCTTCCCATAGCTCATGTGAGCGTGGAGCTGGCAAGATAATCCTGTGAGCCAGTTGATATACATAGCTCAAAGAGGTAAAAAGTTAATGGAAGTGCTTTAGGATAATGCAAAGTGAAATAGATTTAATTAAGGCATATAGTTCTGAGTGCCTTACAAGCATCTAAATTTGTTCCTGAAAATAGCATTGAGCAGAGTTTTGAATTTTCTCTCATTTGATTACGAAAGCCATAACAGTGTCTGTGGACTTCTGTGACTTGAACTCATACAGGTGGACTAGAGGGCAGAGTCAGACAGTTGTTCAGCATGCATTTACAAGCTCAGTTTCAGTCTGATCTTAAAATAAAGTTGTAGCTAGGTGCCCTTAACCATACATCAGTGCCTCTATAGGTAATAAATGGGATGGCAGAGGTCTGGCATTTAACAAAATACTTGTTTTCTGCAGAGCATTCCTGGGCAAAGGATTGTATTTGAATAATCTGCTGCCATCTTATTCTTGCTTTCCCCCAGTATGAAAATTGTGAAATGGAGGAGGATGAAGCTACATTTTTAATTGTCCCAAACAAAATTGAAGCATTAACCAAGTTAACTGCTTATTTCATAATTATAATTTATGCAAACATTTTTTTGTAACTGCTTTGCTTTCCACTATTTTTTGTAACTTGGTAATTATAAAACAAGTATTACTGATGATGGCTTTAAAACAGGAATGTATAGTAGTTTATTTAGCATCCCTTGCTTTTTCTTTAAGATGCCTTAAGCTACTGGAGAAATTATTTACTATGTCACAAAATTTCCTGCTTTATTAGTTAAAGGAAAATATTTCCCTACAGATATTTTCACATGTAATGCTATTTCCCATATTTCACAAGCTGTTTGCAGTTTAAACTTAATCATATTTGCCTCTCCATCACTGAGGCTTTTTAGAATTACCTTAGAGATCTAGATCTTATTTGGATATTTATAGCATAATTAGATTTGACGTATCGTACTTTGTTTATCTCAGTTAATGCCTAAAGGCTTGATTCTGATCTGAGATCTGCAGAGGCATAGCACCAAATTTGGAATAAACTCTGTATTGGAGATGCTAATAACAGTCTCTGTCCAAAATAGTTACTCTGCTCTCCTCCTGTCTCCTAAAATGTGTTAGGTTGGAAAGATGTATTTGTGTTTTGTTTAGAATGAGAGAATGGCAGGAAGTGGAGCCAGTCTGCAGGATTTTAGTCTTTTGTCCTGGTGCTCTCCATATATATTATTATATAGCTAACATATAAATATATTTTGTTTACTGGAATAAATAGGGTTTTGAACCTTCAAATATACTCTGCTACAAAGAGACCTGATCACCTGTACTTTTGCTTTGTATTTTTTCTCTCTATTTTTAATAATGCAGAGATGCAAATATAAAATTAAGCATTCCTGGAAAGTCAGTCTGGACTGGTGATGCTCCCCAGAGAACTTTATTCCCATGAATCAATGAATTAATCATCACCCAGAATTTGTAGTTTCTCTCCAGTAAATGAGAAATGGTTTTGGTTATCTTTGTTCACATGCATTCTCCAAGGATAAGTCTAGGCGTGCGACTGCCACGAATTTACATCTTTCTTTGCTTTAAGAAAGTTTGGTGTGGTCATACCATGCTCTAGATACTCCCCATAGCACTACAGCTAGTGCTGTAGTACTTGAAAGAGTATTGCAATATGTATTGGCTAGTGATGCATCAGTTCTTACTGCTGGGTTATTTGTGTTTGGAGCGTACTGAATTACAATATGGAAGTTGTTATGTTTACTTGTCTTGCATGTGTTGGCAAAACTCTGTCATCATCCTCTCCCCAGACACATATTTTCATCAAGAGATTTGGTAATGTGCTAATATCTGTCACCAGGCTGGTTTACCATGTCGGTCATGAAGGCTGGTCATATTTGAAAGCAGGAACACTTAGCTGAACTTACAGTGGTTTTCCTACATTGAGTAAAATGCATGGGGAACCTTCCTGTGTTCAGCTCTGAGAACAGAGGATACCACAGGACAACCCTGGTGTAAATAGGTTCACGTGTGTACTGCTTTTGGTTGAAAGCCTGAAATACATTTTCCAGAAAATCAGATCTGGTATTCCAGTTCAGGGCTGGGCTGCTTTGTACTCTAGCCAGGCTTTGCTAATCCCCAATTTAGGTGTTGTGTAATGCAACTTATGGACTCCAGTTGTTAGGAAACCTATTTCAGCTTCATAGTTGTCTATTCGTAGCATTTGAACCCTAATCAGAGTAAATTAAGCTCAATGGCCATAATCTGGCTTTGTGACTGCTATCACTTTTGTGAAAGAGGCCCTTATAAAAATGTGTAAGACTCCGAAAATGTTTATGTATAAGCAGTCTCTTTGAAGACATGTAATGCATTTATGGATTTCCTGAATGAGATAAAGTAGGGGAGGGGTATTTTTTAAGTATCTGTTTTAACAGTTTGAAAATTTGCAATTGTGTTTGAAGGTTATTTATAATGTTATGTTTTTATAGAGAAACAATATGCTAAATTAAGGTTCGCTGACATGCAATATAGGTTTGGGCTACACTTAAAAAAAAACAATACACATAAGATATTGTGCAATTCTCACAAAAATACAGGCACACAGACTGATTTTTCTGGTCTAACCTTTAGATGAAGAATGCTGGTTTAGTATTCATAAGGCAGAGGGTAATGTCTTGCTTTTCGAGTTTGGGTGCACTGTGGAAAAAAATGGATAGTGGTGAAAATTACTGTTTCTATAGAATTTAATTTCTTACTGGACTGTTTGTGTGGTTTTGGAGAAATATGTCTTTATTAAGAAAAGACAAATGAATATCCTTTACTCATTATTCAGAGGTTCTGCATACAGTAATTAGTACTATGTTATTTCTCAGATATTCAAATTACAATGTACAAATAAATTTTAATTGCTAATGATTTATACAAAAGTTATTAATTTCATTATTACAGAATGTTGATACTGTGGAAAATTATTAATGCAGTAAGTATTTTAGACAAGAGTAGGGCAATAATTATTGTTACTATTAGTATTCCAGTATTATCCAAAATTTACTGAGCCCTTTAGAAATGCAGGGGACAGCACAGCCCGCATCTTAAAAAATGCATAAAGCAGTGAGAACAGATGTAATATGCAGGCAGTCAGATTGGTGCTAGGCAAATGTCTCATTATTTACAGGTTTGCTCCTGTCTGAGTCTAAATTTAACACATTTGTGGTATTTAAGCTGTTGCTGTCTGCACTGATCCATCTAAGTCAGGAGTGACCAGCCTGTGGCTCTTGAGTAGCCTACACACAGCCCCCTGCCAGGGTTGTATGCAGAACAGTGGTGAGGCTGCCCATCACAGGCATCACTGGATAAATAAACCCCGGAGCTGTGGGAGCTAGTGGATGCTGCTGAGGCCAGCCAGGCACCCAAGGGCCATACTCACACCCAGCCCTGGCTGGTCTGGGATGGGAAACGCTCCTGTGTTGTCCTTTGGGTATGAACTGCTTGAGAGCTTTGCACTTGCTTCCCTGCTCCCTCCTAGCCCCATGTGGGGACATGCTTTCTTCTACTTTGACCCTCATGATGCCTCGGATATGTTGCATGTAGCATCAGGATATTGGGCTGCTTCTAGCCTGTTTCCTCCAACAGTTCTGGCTAGATGAATGTGGGCTTCGTACCTGTGCCCCCTACCATGCATACATATCTGAGAGCTGCCATGGGGAAGAAGAGTGCCTCTAGGAGAGACCTGGCAGGGAGCAGGCAGCTCTTCCAAACAGTTCAGAGTGGGTGATCCCATTGCAGGTGAAGCATGGAAGGAAGTGAGGGCGTATTTGTGAGAAACGTAAAAAATGAGGTGTGAATAATGCCTTCATGACTATTTGCTTTCAATTTGCTGCAGCTGGAGAACTCGGAAGAAAGGCTGGTGAGAGCTCAGAGCTGAGGCTGTGATGAGAAGAAGCAAGGGAGACCGTGTCAGAGATGACTCTTATATGGACCAGAAAGGAATGAGTGTGATTTCTGTCAGGCCAGTGTGCAGGCTTCTCTGTGAATTGAGTTGGTGAAGGTGCAATAGGAGGACAAAGAAAAGAAAACATCATAGATGCAATGTGAGAAAAAGAGTAGTATCAGCATGACTTGTGTGCGTCAGGTAGCTGAGAAAAAGGGGTCAAAATTACATTGGGCTGTGTCAGAACTGCACAGAGAAGCATAAGTGATTCTGGAGGAAACACAAGAGCTCTGTTTTGCCATGGTGAATTTGAGCAGATACTGCAAAGTTATGAGTTAGGCTGATTTATGGAATTGAATAAATGGAGACAGGCCATCACTGAAGAAGCAGCTTTGCTTTGAGTCACCTATACAAGACTATTACCTAACAGTGTTTGAACAAGCAAAGTTACAAAAAAAATGAAAAAAAAAAGGCAGCTTCAAGAGAAGGAATTCAAGAAAGAATCATGCAAGACTTGGGTGTTGTGGAAGAGAGGGAATCAGTGAATATGGGTAGACAACTGCATTTGAGCCTAAAGAATAGAACAACCATTCTCACTGTTTTTCAGCTGATGGTAAATTAACATATGTCAATTGGTTTGAATTTACAACAGCTGAAAATCAGACCTTCAATACTAAAACAGGGTGGCATATGTAAAATGGACAGAGAGACCTAATAAATAACTTATTTGACCTTTATATATTATTTATAAAGGGCTATGCATGCAAAGTCCTAAGCACCTTCCATTTTCAATAACCAGCCTGCAAGAGCTATTCATAAAAGCATTGCTTCAGTCTAGCAGGGAAGGAAGCCAGGTTAATCAGAGGATTTACCTCAGTCAGTAGGATATGGTGTGTTCTGTTGCCTTATTGACATGAGCGAGCTTTGTAGTGATACCCAAGAGAAGACTTTAAATAAATCAATGCAAAAAGTAAACGTGCCTGTATGGAACTGGTGGCAAAATAAAATAAGAAGAAAAAAAATTGAAATCCTCTACTATAGATTAATTTCAATACAGTTTATGTTTAAGACTTTGTCTTTAAGATTAAATAAAACCCCACACAACTGTAAGGCAGATGAACCTGAAGTTCTGGTTTGTGCAAGGGTGTTAACTGAGATGGGACTATCTAGGAAACTTATTGTAGGTCAAGCAATTATTGATATAAGGTACCACATTCACACCAAAGAGCAACAGCAAATGCAGGCTGTTGCAGTTGTGGAATTCCTCACAGGAAAAGGGTTTACAGTCACAGTGAGGATTTGCAGGATTCTACACTGGGTCATTTATGCACAGGTTCCCCAAAGCCTGTAGTCTGAGTGCTACAGACTGTGCTTTGGATCAGTAAAAGTGTCTGGTACCAGAAGCTATGACTCTAGCATGTATTATTTTAAATGCAGTTTTGGAAACAAGAAAGACCTTGATAGTTTTATAGCCCATTCTTTCTCTGAAAGTAAACCTTTTTGTTGCAAGTATACCTGCTGACCTTTCTTAGATTTGATTAGGCTGAGCTTTTGTTACAATTAAAAAAACCAACCAAACAAAAAAAGCAAAAAAATGTTATTTAAAAAAAATCTTTAAAAAGTTCATCAAACTTTGAATAAATCAATTTAGATAGGGCAAATAAAATACTGTAGCCTACATCATGGGGGTGCTTAGACTATATCCTAGTGTGGTTTCTTCTGACCTGAAAAATCTCTCTGTCCAGGGCATCATGGTAGGTTAGTTGATAGCAAGGGCTCTTACTTACTTTTCAATATACGTGGCATTGGCTGAATGTAGCTCATCTCTTAGATGGGCTGATGCAAATTCCTACTGGTGGAAGAAGGCAGTATGCAGCTATAGACAGTATTTGGACTTCCTGAGAGTGGCAGAGCATTAATCGCTCTTACTAATGCAGAAAATTGTGCGTATTGGGGATTAGCTGGATTTCCTCTCAGAATTGTGTTTCTTGTACAAGTGACTTAAAGGTGTGCTTTTTTTCTCTCAAATGTTAAACAGTTTTGTCTTGAAATTGATGAATTCTACATCTGCTGAAATAACTCGGTTTAACTGCCCTACAAATCAGAGTTTTTTACAGTGCACAGATTGGATCCTCCAGTGTATTTTCATGTCAGTGTTGTTTTTCCCCCACCTTACAGAATTTTCCTTGTATTGAGTTTGCCGTTCACTGTGTCTGAGACAGCAGAGCTTCTGCCTGTGCTTATGGGGCAGTTTGTACACATTGCAATGGCTGGATAGGTCCTTCATATTCATCTTAAATCACGCCTTACCTTCATTCTGTCCCACTGGATTGTACAATTTATGCAAGCCTAAGTATCTTTTCTAACCTTCTATTATTTAAGTGTATGCAGACTAACAGCTATTACTTTTCCATCCTTTAGAAATGTTTTTCTGATTGCTTATGCTTTGAGGAAGCAAATTTAAAATTAGTTTTTCTTTGGAGTTTTCTTTCTCCCCTCCCTTTCCTTCTCCCCTTCGTATATTTGTATTGGTTTTTTTTCTTAAAAACGCATAAAAAAGAATTTCATAAAGAGTGTGGTGGGTTGACCTTGGCTAAGGGCCAAATGCCCACCAGCTGCTCTCTTACTCTCGCCCTCAACAGGACAGCCGGAGAAAACAGAATTTTAAAGTGTTGGCTTGGGATAAGGAGAGGGAGATCCCTTACCAATTACTGTCATGGACGAAACAGACTTGACTTGGGGAAAATTAATTCAGCACCTTTTCCCAGGCTCAAATGCACTCCTTCCCCCCTGAGTGCTTTCCCCCCACCCTGAGTGGCACAGCCTCCATCTTGGCTGCGGGGCTCAGCTGTGCCCTGTGGTGGGGCCAGTGGAGCCGGCTGGGACCGGCCGTGTCCACCACGGGGCAGCCCCAGCCTCTCCTCACAGCCATCCCTGCCAGCACCTGGGCTCCGACACCCCATACAAAGAGACACAATTCAGTGAAAACATCCAAAGGGATGCTTTTCTTCCCAGCCCCAGGTACGTTTTCTCCATTCTGTTTTCCAGCAGTTTTGGACTAAAGCTTCTTCCTGTGTGGGTGTGGGTATGAAAGGTCTCTCTCTCTTTAGATAAAGTTTATAATTTTCAAATTATGTTACTTGTTTCCTAAGCTGCTGCTGCTTCTCGCATAAGTTTCTCTTTTCCCCCTGGTTGTTCCCTCCATATTTTTTTTCCCCCACAGTCGACTCTTAGATAAGGTTTACTGCTCTGTATTTATCAGAATTACTCTGTCTTTTTGTGGACTGTTAGAGCTTCCCCATAGCTGTTGTTAAATATAAAAGGGCTACTCTGTGTCAGTAGGCCCATTTGCTTCTTCCTCTTCTGACGTGCTAGTGAACCTGGTTGATGCCCAAGTCCTTGGTCCAAACCCTGTTGGAGCCTCTTGCTCTTTTGGACAGCATTACCAATTCCAGCTACGCTTGTCTTTGGGAGTAAACTTGCTTTTCTTCTTGGGCTTCTTTTTTTGGTTTCCATGGGCAAGGTTGCTTTTTTCAGCCTCAGACATTTGGTTGTACACTGGCATAGCTATACTACCTACTTCACATTTTGCACTTCTTTTAGATGAATATTTATATCTTACAGTTTTTACATATATATGGATAACATTTATTTTATATATATTATTTTTTGTATATCACTATATATAATATATTAACATTTCCTCTCCTTATACTTTAACCACCATTATAAATGGTTTACCAGCATAAAATGTCTTTCCCAGACTCTGGCACTGTACTCTTGATTGAAAATTATAGATTTTTCTCCTTACTACGTGAGCTATCCTATATTCTGATGATTTCAACCTTTTCGTCTTTCACACCCGCAGAACATTTAATTATTGGAGTCTTCTGTCAATAGGACAACTGAAAGTGAAAATGGGAATATTTAGACTCTGGAGCTGAATTTTTGGGGGAGCTAGTTAGACATTCCTGATGTGAGGAAAGCTTAACAGTATAAATTATGCTACTATACCTTTGTTGAGTCCATCTATGGACAGCTTGTGAGCTGAACATAACACTGAGCTGTGAATACCTGATTTCAGCTTAATGAAAAGTTATCTTTCAAAGTCTAAAAATATGATCACTTCAGGGCTCTATTTAATAAGTTGTTCAAAACCTGAGTCACTGAAGCTTAATTGCAGAACAACTGGTATTTTGTAAAATCCAAGTCAACTGTTCTTAAAAAATATGACTTCATATTGTCATCCTTTTAAAACTACTGTATATTTTGATGTGCTTATTTCAACTCTTGACAGTGATAAAGATATATGTATTATTTATGATCACTGAATGTCAGGTGTATTTTCGGTTGCATAGCTCTCAAAGATAGACTGCTCAATTCATGTCTTTTTTTTTTTTTTTGAGTAGCACTAGTGTAAGTTATGGCCAAGCCACATGTTCAAAAATCCTGTTTCTGCTTTGTTCATAGAGATTTTTTTATATCTGTGCAGCATTCTGTGAATACATTAATTATTGTAGATATTTTGAAGATTAAATAGTTGCATTAGATGGCATATGCTTAAATCTCTTACGAATAACTTGAGCTGGAAAATGAAAAAGATTGATTCCACTGTTCCTCCTCCTCTCTGCCCTGACTGCAGCTCTTGTAATGACCCTGGTCAAGAGGCCAGGGGAAACATTGTGTTCCATCATGGGAAATGTAGTCTGCCCAGAGAGCTCTGTCCCAAGTGAGAATGAAAAATTGACTGAAGAAGGAAATCACTAAGGGTAGACAGTTCTGAAACAAAGTTTTCTGAGACAGTTTTAAAAAAATGAAATATTTTTCTTTTATTTGAAATGTAAAAATTTGTTTTGATTTTACTGATGAAAAGATGGAAGTTTTCTAGTAGTTGAAGCAGTTGGCAGAGGCTTCTAATTTTATGGAAATTATGTTTTCCTGATAATATTCCTATTTAAGAGATGTTAGAAAAAGAGATAGCTTTTTTTATCACACTGTACACTGTGACATTGTGCCTCTTTTATTGACATTAGAACCATTAGTTCTCATTAGATGTTTTTATTGTTTTGATGTTATTTAGTAGTCCTTGGTTTTTGACATGTGGAAGCTCATGAGATGAACAGACCAAAATTACAGAAGATAAGGTCAGTAAGTAATCATCTGTGCAATCAAAAAAACTTCACGTTGTTTACAAAATCCAACACAGACAAATGTCAAAATTTTTAATAACTTTTTTCTCATGTTAAATATACAGAACAAAAATAATTATAGCAGATAATAATTTGAGTGTGTATATATATACACATGTGTAACTACGTTTTTACCTCATTATTTGTGTGCTGTATCGTTTTATGTTTTGTCCCTATTATATGTCTAAAAAAGTACATAATGCAGTAAATGTAATTTAAAGATGGTAGTCTCAGAAAAAGAAAATATGTTGTCATTGTCTATGTGATGTGGTACATAAAATAGCACAAGGAGAAAAATCGGCAGCATTCTGGATAAGAAAGGGCCCTCAGTATCAGAGACTGCTTAAGGCATATCTCACTAGCTGCTTGATTTCCTGATTATTCAGCATTTTGCAGAAGATAGGAATTACACTAAAAGCAAAGTTACGTGTTTTGTACAAATTATTCACTATTTCTTTGCTGCAGGACTATTGCAGAAAACAACTTGCACTTTTCTAGTTTTTCGCAGAGGAGCTTTTATAATGAAAGGCAGTGATAACCTTTCTTCACCCAACCAGATGAATGTAAATTGAAATATTGTGCTCAGTGCTAAACACCCAGTGTCAGACAAAACTTAAGCATCAGGAGGAGTCTAAAGAGCTGGTGTTTTCCTCAGTAACAGACAGTTCATTTTTTTATTTCTAAGGAAAAGCATTCTTACCAATCACACACCTCATGGTGAAGCGCTCTGTGCTGGTGAAGTCTTCTCCTTCATGGAAATATCCAAGTCGCAGAGGAGAGCAGCTCTGGTGCTGGCATGATCCGTAGTGGAGCTCTCTAAAATGGTGCACGGGGGGGGTCCCAAACCAGGGGGAACCTCAGGGGGAGCTGAGAGACCTGCTAGGAGCCCACAGCTTGTGTGACAGAGGCTGATGAGACCTGAGCGGTGCCAGGAGCAATGGTGGCCAAGCCCCTCCCTGTATAAAAGAAGCCCTTAGGGAGCACTAGCAACCAGGCGCACCACAAACAGGCCGTGGCGTGTCAGCAAGGGCATGGCGCAGCAGTTTGCATGGAAGGGTGTGCAGGAAGGGCACTGAAGGCCTGCCAGCTCAACCAGGGAGCCAGGTCATCCACATGGCAGAAAGCCATGGCCTCTCTAAGCTCTACACTGCCACAACTAATGCAGCTTCCCAGACAGAGCTCCAGTGGGAACACACTGCCATCCAGGTGCCAGGCTGCAGACTGTGCCCTGCTCTTGTGCCAGTAACGGAGGGCAGCAGTGAGCACACCTGTGGGAGGTGTGCCCAGGTAGAGGAACTCCTCTGCTTAGTGACAGAGCTCCGGGAGGAGGTGAGTAGGTTGAGGAGTATCAGGGAGTGTGAGAGAGAGATGGACTACTGGAATTGCACCCTACCTTCCCTGAGACAGGCCCAACAGGCAGACAGGGCGCATGATAGAGAGGATTCCCTATGCTCTCTCTGCCTGGCTAAACACAGTGACTTAAGGGATAAGGGGCAATGGTGACAAGTTCCTGCCAGGCGCAGAAGGCACATCTCCTCAGTGACTACCCTACCTTGCCAGGTGACCTTGCATAATAGGTATGAGGCTCTGCAATTGGAACCAAACAATAATGAGGACGTTGGTTCATCTAGCTTGGAGGTGTCGCTGAGGTTAAGTCAGCCTATGCCCTGCATCAAAACCTCTTCCATAAGGAAAAAAAAGATGGGTCATTGTCATAGGAGACTCAACAAGTTCAACAAGGCCAAGTGCCGGGTCCTGCACTTGGGTCACAACAACCCCATGCAGCGCTACAGGCTTGGGGAAGAGTGGCTGGAAAGCTGCCCGGCAGAAAAGGACCTGGGGGTGCTGGTTGACAGGCGGCTGAATATGAGCCAGCAGTGTGCCCAGGTGGCCAAGAAGGCCAACGGCATCCTGGCCTGTATCAGAAATAGTGTGGCCAGCAGGAGCAGGGAGGGGATTGTTCCCCTGTGTTCGGCACTGGTGAGGCCGCACCTCGAGTCCTGTGTTCAGTTTTGGGCCCCTCACTACAGGAAAGACATTGAGGTGCTGGAACATGTCCACAGAAGGGCGACCAAGCTGGTGAGGGGCCTGGAGCACAAGTCTTATGAGGAGCGGTTGAGGGAACTGGGGCTGTTTAGTCTGGAGAAGAGGAGGCTGAGGGGAGACCTTATCGCTCTCTACAACTGCCTGAAAGGGGGTTGTAGTGAGGTAGCTGCTGGTCTCTTCTGTCAGGTGGCTGGAGATAGGACGAGAGGAAATGGCCTCAAGTTGCGGCAAGGGAGATTTAGGTTAGATATTAGGAAAAATTTCTTTACTGAGAGGGTTGTCAAACATTGGAATAGGCTGCCCAGGGAAGTAGTTGAGTCACCATCCCTGGAGGTATTCAAAAAGCGCATAGACGGGGTACTCCAGAACATGGTTTAGTGGGCATGGATGATGGTTGGACTCGATGGTCTTGAAGGTCTTTTCCAACCTAAATGATTCTATGAATCTATGACTCCCTTCTGAAGGGAACAGAAGGCCCAATATGCAGACTGGACCCACTTCTTAGGGAAGTCTGCTGCCTCCCTGGGGCCTGGGTTAAAGATGTGAAGAGAAAGCTTCCTACCCTGGTACGGCCCTGAGATTATTATCCGGTATTGATTTTACAGGTAGGCAACGATGAAGTTGCAACAAGAAATCTGAGGGCAATCAAGAAAGATTTCAGGGCCTTGGGACGACTGTTTAAGGGATCAGGAGCACAAGTAGTGTTCTCCTCTGTCCTTCTAGCTGCAGGGAACAATGAGGGAAGGAACAGGAAGAGCCAGCAGATCAATACCTGGCTCTGAGCCTGGTGTCATCAGCAGAATTTGGGGTTTTCTGATCACAGGTTGGTCTACACAATACCAGGCCTGCTGGCAACAGATGGGGTACATCTGTCTCAAAGCAGGAAAAGGATGTTTGCACAGGAGTTAGCAGGGCTCATTGAAAGAGCTTTAAACTAGATTTGAAGGGTAAAAGGGATAAAAACAGCTCACTAGAGATAAGCCTGGGGGTGGCACGCCAACGTTTGAAGGGCGGTGTGCTAGCGAGGCCCTTTGGTCTGCCATCTCAGTGGAGGTAGGGGATGGAGATCCATGCAGCAGCAAAGATGCAAGGGTTATTGATGTGTTAGAAACCACGGAAGCGCCACAGAAGATTGCTTATAGAAGTAAGTCCTATGTCTATATAGCTTCCTAATTTTGTTAATGAAGGGATCTGCTATGCCTGTGAAGGAACTAATTTCCACAAGTGTTCTGTTACAGCTCTGTTTCACCATTTAATTTCTTGAGGTAATATGAAGGTGTGGCAGTAAATAGACAATAGTACGACAGGATGAATAACCTCTACAGCAAGCCCTTAGCCCTATTCTGACATGTCTAGACTTACGCCTTAGGCTGTGTACAGTGTCAAATAATCAAATTGTGTTGTTTAAAATACTCATTGATATATGTTGTTTTATTTTCTGATGCTGAGGGATGACTTCAGGCTAGATTTTGCCCTTGCGTGTACACAAGCAATTCCCACTGACTTTGAAGCAAGGTGACTCCACACAGGAGTGGGATATTGTCCCTCAGTCTTTATGGCAATGCAATTATTTAATCAATTGGAGCTGTGTTTTTGTGACACCTCATAGTGCACCTAATCAATAATAAATGATCAGTCAGGATTTCTGGTTTTAGTAAGTGATTGGGAATAAGACATGTTCCTCATTCTGTTAATAACATTATGTCATAGGCTCATCCATGCATAAGCAAGTGTGACTTTCTTTTTGTTTCTACAGTTGCCTTACTTCTCGTCCAAATTTGGCATGATACAGAAGAATATGATTATCAAGTGCAAATATGATGTACTTTTAAGCCCATATTTTCAGAAGTATATGTACATTTGTGTTCATCGAAATAACCATTGATAGCCTAGGTTTTTAAAGTGTTTTGGTTTTTTTCCTACTAGTTACACTGACTTTATTCATAGTAGTTAATTACTGCTTGCAATGGGCAATGAAAATTGTGATATCTTGCAGGTAACATCTAGAGGAGGGCTTGTTAACCAATATTTGATTATTTGCCAACAGTATACTGAGCTGTATGAACAGGAGCGGAGCCAGTAGATCATGGGAAGTTCCTACCCACCTTGAGCACCTGCCCTGTGAGGAGAGACTGGGAGAGCTGGGCTTGTTCAGCCTGAAGCAGACAGCTTCAGGGGGACCTAACGGCAGCCCCCAGTGCCTATAGGGAGGTCACCTAGGAGATGGAGCTGGGCTTAGTGAAGTGGTGCAGGGCAGGAAGATGAGAGACAATGAAAATAAACTGAAACAAGAGAGGTTCATACTGGATATTAAAAAAAAATTGACCCTGTGAGGACAGTCAGGCGGTGGCACAGGATGCCCGGATATGTTGTGCAGTCTGTGTCCTTGGAGGTTTTCAACCTTGACCAGGTGAAGTCCTGAGCAGCCTGGTCTGGCCTGAGAGCTGACCCGTCTGTGAGCAGGAGGTTGGACCAGAGACCTTCTAAGGTCCCTCCCAACCTGAATCAACCTGTGATCCTGTTCCTGCCCTCCAGCCAGATCACTTGACATCTGTATATGTTTTTCATTTAAACCTTTGGTTGGTTGAAAAGGCATGATCAGCATAATGAGTGTTTTCTAAAGTTGAAGAATGATTATTTACAGAACTTGATTTGGCCAGTAATTGCATATTTGTATAATAAAATCATTGTGGTAGCTAATTACTAATGAGTTTTCTGTATGTTAGAAATTAAAAGATCATAAAACATTTTTGAGACAAATATAATGTGACTTTTTAAAAAAATGCATGTTGTGGTAGCTTTGGACTACCAGAAATTAATAGGTTTTAATGGCAGAGGTACTTCTAATAAATATGGTAGTATATATGCATTAAAAAATATACTGCAATCCTTATTCAGGAAAAATTTCCATTTCTGTTAATGAAATTTTTCCTTGAACAGAACATACAGTAAACAAGTTAGTCTTGGAGAGAAAGGAAGAACTTGCTTTATAACAACTGTTTTGGGTAGGTCTTGCTGGAATCATTAAAACTGTGGAAAACTGTTTTTAATATTACTTTATCTAATTTTCTAACTAAAAAGAAAAGATTGAACATAGTTTTCTTAAAAACCCTACTTAACAACCATCTGCTTTTCTCCAGTATGCCTATAAGCAATATCAATCCGTTATCCTAAGACAGTCAGTGTGATCCTGCAGAGCACTGCAGAGAAAAGCAACACGCACAGAAGCATTTCTGCACTTCAGAGTTTTGTGTGATTGATTTGGTTTGGGTGCACGTTGCCACAGTCACATTTCATCCACCAACTCTTCAGCCACTGTTAATGATTTTTTGTCATTTTTCTTTTATGTATATAGCAACAGACTATCTAGGAATTATGAATGAATATATGCTAATTAAGACAATAAAGTAGTTTAAAGATACACAAATGTTAATAGGATTTGAAATAAGAGGTAACTTGAGGCCACTGCTGTAACTAACAGGCCATTTAAAAATTATTAGCATCAGGCCCAGTGGACCAGTAGTAAAGTACAGCTGCCTTTTTAGTACAATATCAGAGCTAGCGGCCCCTAGACCCTGAGCTTTACTCCAGTGATCACAGCTGTGAACTGTGCTGAACTAATTTTGCTTATTCCTGCAAATGCCAGCATAGTAGCTACTAGCCTTACATAATGCCTGGGGCGATATATACAATATTTTGCTATTTGTAAAGCAATCTTTACAGCAAATTAATTTAAGTACATCAACAAAGACATGTTCTTGCATTATTTACGTCAAGCTCTTAAATGTTTTATTAATTTTCAGTGGTCTTTTTTGCTGACTAAGATTGATACATAAAAGAAGATGGAGTATATTTTTCACTTTGTTGATTAAACAGTTCAATGGAGTGAAGGACTCTTGCATTGGTCAGCCCTAAAGTCCAAAAATAAAATGAAAAACAAGGGTTTCATTTGAGAATGCTACTATTTGAACAGCGAAAGAAGTTTACATAAGGTGACAGATATTTTAAATCTCCTGTGATAACCATGATAAAGAAAAATATTTTGTAATGACAAATTCTGTTTGACAGTTTACCTCCTTTCCCCCCCAGATCCCACAGTACACCTGCCTTTGGTCCATTCACAGAGATAACAGGGTGCCAGCCAACCAATCTCAGCTCCCTTCTTATCTGTCTTCTTTTCTAAAACCATCACCAGCACATTTACCAGCTCTGTAGAAATCCCAATTATAGATAGTCCATTTCAAAATGCCTTATGGATGAAGCCCCATTCCTGCCAAAGATACGAGGGAACAAAATGAGAGGGCTTGTGCTCCTGTTTTAAATTAGTGAAGTTGTGGAAATGCTTAAGTTGGTGCCTGGAAACCTGGTGTAGCGAAAACAGGATTAGCTGAAAACTGAGGAAGAAACGAAGATACCTGCAAAACATATTTCTGTTAACTGCTTTCTTTTTGCTAGGCAGTTGCCAAGTACAGAAATCATGACCTCTACCTTCAGAAGGTAAATTTTTTTAAGAAAGGATGAAAACTCATTGCATGTAGAAAGATGTTAAGTGGTGCATAAAACTGCATGTTAACATCTGTTTTAGGCTTTGAACATAAATGCCCTCTCACTTAAGTGGTTCTGAATACATTTTGCCATCTTTTTATTATGCTTTACAGATTATTGTTCTTATCTATAAGCTCACGATCTGACAGTGTCATAGGAAGAGAGATGGAAACAACATTTTTGATTGTTGTGCCAAAGCAGGATAGGAAGCCAAGTATCTGTATCACAGTGTGCCTAAGGAGAACAATGGGCAGCTAGTTTTTGAGATGCAGTTTGATTTCTTTGTGTTTATGATTTTAAGCCAGTAGGTTGGACTGCCATCTTTTCGTGTATGGGGAAATATCGTGAAAGAGAACCGTGATTGCAAGAAAGTTTCTGGCATTACTGTAGTCAACAACATAATAACGCAGTTTAGTGACATCAGTTGATTTTAATCCAAGTTAGCAATTTTGCTCTTAGAGGAGCATATGAAATATGCTAAGCAATTTCTGCCTATTGAAAGGTTGTGTTGTGTTTCAAAGTGGCTACTTGAGTCAAGGGGAGATAGGTCATGCCAAGCATTCAAAACCTTTTCCTACATTCTACAGGCTGCTTTTAATCTGGTAGCCATTAGGAGCTCCAGTTTTGGATAAAGACACCATTTTGTTAGATGTTTTACAAATACAGAGTTACAAAAGAGATGTTCATTCATAACATAACTTACAATGTAATTATTTCATGTGAAACAATGTTTTGTGAGTGGTAACTATGCTTTATGAGAAAACATAAACATTCTCATCAACTGTTAGGCTCTCAGACAACAGCACATTCATTTCCATAAGTATTTCCTGCCCCAGAATGGAAATGAAATAAACTCTCCTTGTTAAACTAAACATGGAGGAGTATATAAGTAAGACAAATATGTTAGCCACAATTACAAAGTTATGTGCTTTTATTTGGCTTATCTGCCTATTTCTTTTAAAGGCATCTAAGCTAACATCTATCCCATTTTATAGTAGAGGTTTATATGTGTTTAAAATAAATAGCTGTACAGTTTACATCAGAATAAAAATTTGTGATCCACAGTAATAGAAAACATGCATACATTTTCTTATGATGTATACACAGATGTATTTATGCAGGTTTTAAACTTATTAAGTCTTGCTTTAGCTGAAAAGAATTATTTAGAAAGCATACTTCATTCATGGCATTTGACACTGAAACCTGCCTTCATATCAAGCAGTTAGAGCTTGAAGTCATTAAACACGGGGGCATGGCCAGAATCCATCTTGCACTCATATCTGATGAGGGTGGTCTTCCATTTAGAAAGTGAATGGCTTTCACTTTAAATAACCTTGGTCAAATGGTTTGTTTATATGTTATTTTTTGAACGGTAATTCCTTTTTCTCATTATTTTAATTACTATGTGAGACCTACAGCTATTTAGAAATGCCTTTTATACATAAAAAAAGCAGAAGGATTAGTTTTTCAGAGAGAGAAAAAACAGCTTGGTGACAAAACAGGGAAGACAGTGGAAGACGCATTTCCAGTAATCCATGCCAAGCATTTGATTTTAAAGCGACTCAACTGATTGTGGTTGATTCCCACTGGCATAATCGTAGGAGGCTAAGAAGCAGCTCTCTCTTAAAATTAATAGAGAATAAACTGCAAGACACACAGGGGAAAAAAAGGAGGGGGGGGAAGAAAAGAGATAGCTCAAGGTTTCTTAAGCTTTGGGCTTTTGGCCCTCCACAGACAGTAATTCCCTAATGTCATTTTGACATGACATGTCCATAGTAAGCAGAATCTACATCTGAAAAATCCCTTAGCTATGATCACTGCATTATCTGGGGAAAACAGCCAAGCTACAAGATGCTGAAAAACCTTCAGTGCAGTGAGATGATCAAAACAACAAGGCAACATAAAGGAACAAGTGCAAGTAATGAAAACACAATCTGTTTGAAATGTTGGTGTGATATGTCTTAAGTAACCATATTCCCAGATATATAGAGTCACCCAGACAGGCTAAGACCCAAATTCCTTGGAAGAGCAGGAGAGAAAATCTCTTGGTATGGTTTTGTTTTTGTGAAGTTGAGAGTAATAATGCCTAGGATGTTTGAGGGAGGGCCGAAGTATGAAGTACAGAATGATGAAAAAAATCTCAGAGAATTCTTCCTGAACATGCCAGTGATGGATAATAAGGTTATCTACATTCATTTTGGTGATTCTTTGAAAAGATGTATTCATTACTCCAACTATGTGAAGAACTTAAGTGTTAGATCTTTGATTTTCAGATTGGAAAACTCAGAAAAGCTATGTAACATGTATACAGCTAGCAGAAATTAAAATGGGAGTTACAGTGAAAATTTACCAACTCCTTGCCTTTCACTTAGACTGTGTCTATCTCTCCAGGTACCATTTGCCAGTTCATTAGATCAAGGCTAGGAAAACCAGTAAAACCAGTAAGATCAGGCCATTTATGTGGTAATTCTAGGCTGTCAGCAGCACTAAGAGTTCTGGGGAAGCTGTCATTACTAATAGTGATATGTAAAAAGAAGCAACCCAACCAACCAAGAAGTACATTTTGGATGTACATGACAAAGTAAATTTCACATTATTTTTTTAATTTATTTACTCATCAGAACACACTTGCACTAACTTAGAAGAAAAATCACGGACACATGGAAATCTCTTATCCACTACAAATGAAACCAAGGTCCTCAAATGTGAGAAGACTAATAGAACAATTGGCACTTCATATATCTTGATCCCTGAAATGATAGCTCAGAAGATACCCCTTGGTTGGGGAATAGCTTCAGCAGAGCCTTGTGCACTTCGTCAGCGACTGCTCTTGTGCCAGTATGCAGTCACAGACTGCAGAAGGCAGCAGCGGAATTTTGTTTTGAGATCTTGAGAGGAGTTTTTCCTCTCTGACCAAGTTGTATAAAATCTCATGATGTGATACCGTGTTCCATTTATCTGACAGTAATAGGAGTTTCAAATTCTGCTTCATACAATCAAAGGGAAGGAAGTAAAGGAAAGGACAAACAACAGATTTTATCAAAAGTATTCAGAAACTCTTCTTATGGAAGTCCCAGTTGTGAGCAAAAAACGACTGAAAAGGTTTTTTTCAGGTTAAGGTGTGTGTAATTAGAAAACAGCTTTTATTAAGCCATGGGAAATCAGGAAAAACAGATAAGATTTTCATCACGTATGTTCTCTTAACATTTCAAATGTTTTAAAAAATTAGAAACCATGTTTTCTGGCTCTTTAAAAGATACTTAGATCTAAGAGGGGCCAAGGAACCAATGTTGTATTTAATGTTACTTAATCAATATTGTGTGGTGAATGCCTGTTGATCTCACTGAGGCCAAAAAGAATCCATGGCCCCATTTGTTCTAAATGGTAAACAGCAAAGTAAAAAGAATTATTTAAGATTATATCATAATGCAATAGCATGAATCAAAATAAGCAATGATATAAGTTACAAGTAGGGGACTTGGTGCAACATCTGCTGCTGAGGGAATAAAGTAGCAAAAATCCCAGCCTCACCCCTGCCAATATTCAAAAGCCTGGACTGGACAGAGCGCGTTGCACTTCAGTGGACAAGCCATTTTGGCTGGAAGATTAAGATGAAAGAATAAGAAATTGGGAGACAGACTCACCAGTGAAAGAAAAACAGAGTTCCAGCAATGTATCAAATGGCATCATTCCCCTCAGGACAGGCTTTAATTCTAGAAATAAAACGACAAACCAGACAAAAAAACCCATCTCCATTCAAGTTTGAATGACAGCCACCTAAGGACCTTCATCTTCATGCAGGACCAAGTTAGTCACATCCTTCATGATGTACTGCCTTCCTTTCCTTCCTTTTCCCAGATGTTTCAGAGATCTGGGGAGACATTTCCTAAGTCAGAGGGAGCAGTTAGATGACTAGTCCCCTTTTAAAGTCACATGGAAGTTTAGTACCAAACTTCCCTGATACTTTAAGAAATGCTTTACTTGAGCTTCTTCACATTACAGCAGAGTTCATGTTTTGTTTCAGTTCAGCTAAATTAGAATACCAGGTTTGACCTAAAGAAGCACCATTGGTTCAAAGTATAAGGTATAAATGATGATAATGCATCCATCAAAACAGTGTAGGTCACCTCTCATATCTCCTATGAAATTCAGTTAATTCCCATCAATGACAGTTTTGCTGTTAAGAATACTACAAAATTAACATGTATTTCTCCAAAATTAAGAAAAAAATTATTGTTGCTATTTTTTTCCAAAAACTACAAATAGTTCTTCTTTTGCATAAGAAAATTCTGTGATTATGTAGCTATGTATAAAAAGCTATTTTTATGTAATCAACTGCACATTTTGTAAGATCCCCCCCCCCATTTAAGATTGTACTGGCTTTTTTTTTGTACTGGAAAGAAAAATGTCTGTTTAAATGTGCCTATTTTCTCACTTTTCAAGATAAAAAGAAAAAAGAAAGCTAATATTGTGGAGAATTGGGCCATCAGAGGATTACTTCTTAAAACAAAATTCAGACTTCTCTTTGTTCTGTTTCATTAAAATGGGATGTGGGGGCAGGTTTTATAAAATCTTACATTTTGGGGGGAAAAACAAGCTGCAAAGAAATTTATTTTCTCTACAAAGGAATGTTTGGATGAAGTTCAGATTTGAAATGAAAGAAATAATGTGTCTCATAAGGAAATGAATCAATCCAAGAACAGCAAAAAATGTATACTCACACAGGCAATCTAGATAAGTTATAAAACATGATTTCTCTAGATATTCATCTAATGAGGATGAGCTTTCCCTCAGCTGGCAAACTGAAGAGGTGATATGATTTTGCAAGAAGATCTCTAACCACTATATGAGTATCTGAGTTGAAGTGTTAACCTCAATTAAGCAGCTGGGAGTTTTACCATTGATTCTGTAAACCATTTATTTACTGTAGTCCAGTATAAATTCCATGCAATCTGTTGTGCCTCCTAAGCATCTATCCTGAAGGAGGTAAAAAAAAAAAAAAAAAAAAAAAAAAAAGAATAGACATTGTGCTCTTGAGAAAACCTGCCAGCTTCATGGGAACTTTCTACCAAAACCTTCGTGTTTAACTTTTTTAAAAATTTCTATGGTTTTGGAAAGCTTGGCAGTCTCATGTGGTATTGATACTTTTACCAGTTTTTAAAAACAGCCATAAAAACGACTATGAAAGGTAAATGCTGCATGTGGATTCTCTATGGGAGAGAGTTCAAAGAGAAAGTTTTGGCAGAGTTAGGGAAATGCACGTGTATGTGTGTTGCCACAGAGCTATAAATACCAGATCCATGGAGTGCACAGGAGTGGAGGACAAAGGCACAAAGACTGGATAATTTACTGCAGAGAGAGCTGTAAAGTACTTTTAAAAATGAGAAAAGGTTTGTTAGCATTCAGCAAATGTGAAATTCATGAGGGGAGTTCTGTCAAAGAGGTTAGCCAGGTCACAGTGGAAAGAGAAATTTTATAAATAAACCCAGTGAAAACGTTTTCTTGTTGTGTAAAAATGTTCCATTGGATTGAAATTATTTGGAATTACATATTAATGAAAGTAAAATACTTTAGTGGTGCTGAAGTTTTCCGATGGAAAGTACTTAAAAGATTAAAGCAGTTTTCCTCATAGAAATTTATGAAAGGTGAAGCTACTTTGTGTTCTCCATCAAGAAATGAGAGTTGTCAGCACTTTTCAGGAAAATAGAGATAGGAGGTCTTTATCTGAGAAATACCTGCAACCCCTGGCTGGGAGGGATCTGTGCCCATTGTATGATGAGGGCCTCAGAGAAGGGCAGCTCCAAATCTCATTGAATCTAGGGATGGACAGGTGAGAAGAACATGGAGATACATTTCCTAAAGTAAGACTTTTGTAACAATTTTTAAATGTAGCTATCTAAATGTAGGTGCGAAGTCTTTCACAGTTGCATAGTCTCCTTTTACAGCCAAGAGAGATAGGTACCTCTACTGGATGAATCAGTACACTTAATTTATCACTCATCTTAAGCTGGGATGATCTGTCTTCTGAATATACCTTCTTCTGTTTTAGAGACAGGCAAAGAAAAAAAAAGATAATTTAAAACCTAACTTTCAGGTGGTAAGAATCATTTGAGACAATCCCCTCCACTGTCCCTGCATGCATGTACACGTACAAAGACACACATGCGCCTTTCACAAATTCTTTTGGGATTGGCTTGGAGGGAACTTTAATCAGTGTATTAATTTGTGAAGAGTAAAGCTTGCTCCATGTGAAGCATGGAGAAGAGTTCAGCAGTTCGATCTACAAGTCAATCTTGTCTGGTCTCTATGGCCCTCTCTTTTCTGTTATTTTGGGCATCTCTCAGGGTAACCTTTGAAAGTTAATGTTCTGTAACTTAGTGATCTGGTATAAGACATCACGCACAAAATACTATACTGCAATGTTCAAACTGATTTTAAAAGAAGAAAATACTGTGCATGTTAATTAAGCTAATTCAATTCCATTTTCCGTTCAATAGGCAAGAAATGCGCTATTACTTTCTGCTATTGTTTCAGGAATTGACTTTGAGCAGAAATAGTCTTTTAGAGGAAATTCACAAAAATTGTTTATGGAAACTTAATTATTAATTAAAGAATGTAACAAGTTTGTATCTTGCTTTGCAATATGTTCTCACATCTGCAGTTGCACAAACAAAACTGCATTTCCTAAATTACCTTTTGATCTAGCACATTAAAACAAGATTTTTGTTGCTGCTAGAAGAGTATTTTTAAATGAGCTGGCTAGTCAGTTACAGAGTACTAGAAGTAAGCCATTGCTGTGGGTTACATATAAAAGACACTCGTGAATTTTCTTTGCCTCAAGTTTGATGGATCCATCTGTTGATCTCCAGATAAATACTCCTGCACACTCTTAGGTATGCGCTTAATTTTATGCAAGCAGCTAAACACACTGACCTTTAAGACAAGTGCTTACGTGTTTTTAGGGTTCCAGAATTTACTATAGAATTGCAAGATAAAGGTCCATTAGGTGTAATGTTTATACACATTGGGGTAGCACTCAGAAGCCACGGCTGAGACAGTTGGACCATTGTGCTAAACTTTTTACAGACATCTAATAGAGGACTGGCCTTCCTGTCAAGTGCTTATAGTCCAAAATAGACCAGAGAGTTGAAACTTCAAGAACTGAGAGATGGGAATGTGAAGTGATTTGCTCCAGAGTATGAATTCGGTCTCAGAGATTCAGTGCCCAACATACCAGACTTCTCATTATGCAGTTGCATTATAGGAGGATAAACATTTGAGAGTAATAAATATTTGAGAGGGTAATGTTTGTGATTCAATTTTTTTTTTTTAACAGGAAAGATCTTAATTTAGTCTCTTTTTGTTCACCTCCATCATTAATACTCTATTAAATTGTAGAGCAATAAACTGATTTTAGTTAAAGTAATGATGTGATATTATTTCTGGTTATAATACTTTAGGTATGATGCTGCTCAAAGTGTGATGCACGCCTCCTGAATGCAGGGGAAGATAATTCTTTTGCTTGAAGAAGTTTGTGATTGAAAGGCAAAGGCAGATGATGATTTAGAGGGTGCAGGGTCTATAAATAGAAAATTAATAGGGTTGTGATGGATGCTTGTTTCATTAGACACAAAAAAATTTCACTATATAATTTGTAAGAAACTCCTTGTTTCTTTTTTCCCCTTTTTTGGATATAAGTATTTAGAAATATTCTTTTTTATTCGAGACAATTCTTAAGGTAGTAGTAAACTGGTCCTAACACATCTATAATGTTTTTCATCTAACCACTTTATGTAACACTGTTTTCTCTTTTATAATCCAGTCATCTTATATCAGTGATTTAATTCATGAAGGTACCTCATTAAGTTGGTCTCAGTGCTGGGAATTTTTCTTAATGCAACAGCATAATTTAGTATAAAAACAGCAGTCTCAAACACAATGCAGAGGAAGAGCATATTTGTATCAAATTTGTACTGGATTTGGGTGCAAGATAGTTGAAAACTACATGGGGATCAATTTGGATCACTTGTCTTGTAATTCTAGAGGTCTGACTGGCCTTGTGTCCTCTTCCAGGAGGTGGAGGTCAGTGGAGTGATCAGGAGGAAGTGGATCAGGGAGCACAGAGGAGAAAGAGAGTTTTGGAATGTTCTGTGTAAAATGAGTAGAAACTTCTTCTGACATTTTAACAGGAAACTCTAATCTCAAAGCTGTTTTAGAAATATTACTTCATCTCATCCCAAGTGTTGGAGCTTTCACACGTATAAGTCGATAAATCATTTGACCTTGGGAGCCAGGTCCTTATTTAGATTATATGATTCTCCCTTCTGTGATTTATCTCATTTGTAGAGCTTGCATCTCCATATGGCTAGGCTGTTCCTCTTGGGAGGAGTTCTTTAGGTTGAGAAAATTCGCCCAGTACTTTTTTTACATCAGTGCTGGCAAATGCATGTGCACAGCAGCTGAACTGAGTATATGACTGTGATCCATGAGGACATGGATCACTGACAGCATTGCAGGCACACCTCAAAAGAAAGCCTTCATATACTATTGTGGTGGCAAGGAAATGTAACTACTTACATAATTTTTTGAAGTTTATTGCTGTCTGGAGTTTATCAGGTGTGTTGGATTTCTGTGGACAGGTTTTGGTTAGGGGGGAGCTATGGGGGCAGCCTCTGTGAGAAGATGCCAGGGGCCACCCCCATGTCAGACAGAGCCAGTTTTCAGTTGGCTCCAAAATGGATCCACCACCTTCCAAAGCTGGGCCCGTCAGTGATGCTGTGGTGCATCTGTGATAACGTATTTAAGAAAGGGTGAAAAACACTGCTTAGGAGCAGTGAGAGAGAAGAGAGAAAATGAGAGAGAAAAAAACCCAGCAGACACCAAGGTCAGGGAAGAAGGAGGGGGAGAAGGCACTCCAGGTGCCAGAGCAGGGATTCCCCTGCAGTCCATGGAGAAGACCACGGTGACATAGGTTGTCCTTCTGCAGCCCATGGAGGACCATGGTGGAGCAGATATCCACTCTGCAGCCCATGGGGGACCCCATGCTGCAGCAGGTGGATGTGCTCTTAAGGAAGCTGAAGCCTGTGAAGAGCTCACAACAGAACAGGCTTCTGGCAGGAGCTGTGGCCCATGGAGAGGAGCCCACACAGGAGCAGGTTTTCTGGCAGGATCTGTGGCCTGTGGGGGACCCACGCTGGAGCAGTCTGTTCCTGAAGGACTGTACCCCATGGAGAGTACCTACGATGTAGCATTTCTTGAAGAACTGCAGCCCATGCGAAGGACCTATGTTGGAGCAGTTTGTGAAGGACTGTATCCCATGCGGGGACCACAGGCTAGATTAGGGGAACAGTGTGAAGAGGAAGGAGCGGCAGAGACAAGTTGTTATGGACTGACCACAATCCCCACTTGCCATTTGGATCTCCAAAGCATAGGAGGAAACAAAGAGACAGCAGTAAAAGAGTGTCCTCATCTCTGGAAAACTTCTGTTACACAAACTGCACTGAGTCTTTCAATTTTTGTGCTTCCAGTTTGTGCGTTTATGGCAGATCGGTGGGCCTGTCAATATACCTGTAACAGCCAGCTGTGCCAGGGCTTCCCACGTAGGAGCCTAAACCTAGGGAAAAGCATTTTTAAATGCTTGTTCCAGAGCTTGTGTCCTGAAAGACTGAGGGTCTGAGTCATGGCTCTAAAGCAAGATCTACCATGTTACTTCTGTGTTAGACTGTGGATCTTCCAGATTCCTACCTATATGGTATAGGTACCATATAGGCTGCTGAGCAAAACTAATGCTGTTGGCAGACCAGCTGTGCTCTGCTTATCACACTTCATTTTGTAAATATATTGTTAGGGTAGTGTTTTATTTGTCTCTTGCAGAAACTATAAAAGTTTTGGGTGTAGCCACATAATAAAACAAGACCAATATCATGTATATATATGTGCAGGTATGTATGTGTATGTGTATTTGTACATCCACATTTCTCACAAACTTTCACTTGACCTTTTCTGTGTCATTTTCATGGTTATGATTACAGCTGTATTTGGACTCTGACTTCCCCTGTGCCTGTTTAGAGGATTTAAACTATATGGGTATAACTTCTGGAAATCAGTGACTAAGAAGAAGTTGGGATTTTTTGCTTTTTGTTTTTCAAGAAAAGATTTGTGTTTTAAGTGTGAGACTTGTGTTTAGAACAGTAACAGGGACTTTGGGAAGCCTTTCTCGCAGAGAAAGAAGACCGCATGTGGCTTGACTGTGTGTCTCAGTAAACCTGCAGTGTACAATTTTTGCCATTTTGACATTATGATTTCTTTTTTTAACTGAAGGTCCTGTGACTCGCCTATTCTTTTAAAGTGATAGTACTATCATGTAGTTTTATCGGCTAGAATAGAACGTATCTAATTCATAATGCAGCTACTGAAATAACATTATCTTGGCTATTTAAGGTGCATTGCAATGTCTTCTCTGGAGTCTGACCTCCACATTCATCTTATCTTCGGTGAGACCAATGGCATTGCAAAATTTTCAAGAGAAAATCATATGTGTAATACTGGCATTAAGTTGTCATCTATGAAAAGATGTCTGGTTTAAAGACAAATTGTTATTCAATGTATTTTGAAGTATGCTCATGAAAATGTATTTGTCACTGCTTTATATTTATGGGGGAAAAAAATCTTGAACAAAATTTTCTTAGAATGCTAATATGAGACTGTGTTTTATCTAGCATAATTTAGTCCATTTATAATAAGTAAAATGCCTTTAGAAGTGTAAGAGGAGTAGATAAAGAATTGGGAAATCCAGGTAGTCATGTTTGCCTAGAGGCATTTTCTGAGAACAGTAGTGAGTCAGAATGCAAATCCTCATGGCTTTGCTGATTTTTGTGGTCGCTGTTGATTACTGTAAAATTGATTCAGGAGCATTGCAGCATCTCTGCATATGTTTAAGCCTAATCTCCATAGTGTCACAGGCATTTTTCCTCTCTGTGGGTATTGTACTGAGTAAGAAAAAATTTTCCTACCCTTCATCTTAGCATTTTTTCTTATCAAGAAGCAAAGAATGACACTATTCAGTAACTTCACAGTCTTGATCTGGAGTATAGTAGCACAAGTTTTCTTGGATTGGTTATTTCAGGACTTCAGTGATAGTCAGATGATGTTTTATTGCATTTGGATCTAGGCTGCAGCAAGGATAGTTTGCTTTGAGAATGTGAAGAATTACTATCGTGTTATTTTATTTAAAAGTATTTTGGGGTCATACCATGTTATTTAATGAAACTTGTAGTTTGACTTTTTTCTCTCTCTTTTTTAACTCCATCCTGAGAATGAATTTGAGCTTTAACTCCACTAGAGTGTACAATTTCACAGTTTGGCATTGATTTACTGAATTTTTCATCATGTAGAATCCTACTGTATGGACCGTGTGTTATGAAAAGTACCCTTTGGCCATGTAAAACTAAAAAGTAAGGCAGTGCAGGGCCTTATCAAGGGTTTTCTCTAAACAGAAAACACATTAAGTAACTACCACTTACATACACAAGGTCTACATTCAGCTATTTCAGTTGGCAAAGTTAACTGGACTGTGTTTGAAAATAGAGGAGGCCTGCCATTTCCTCACAGAAACACTTGTAAAACACTGAGAAATCCCTTTGCAAGGGAAAGTAACATGCAGGATGTGACTCCAGAGCTGAATGAATGATTATACAAGAAAGATATAAGAAACAAGTGTTGAAAAAGTATTATTAGTAAGAAAGATTCTGTTAAAGAAATCAGGAGGTATAGAGGACATTTGCTGCAGAAATGAGAGCCTAAGTTAGGCTGCTAGTGAAAACTGAAACTTGCAAAGGACATTAATACAACAGTAGAAGGTCATTTACATCTTTAAATACAAAGACAGGAAATAACAAAATAATTGAAGCTGTTACATGTTGATGATGGGACACAAAACCAGGAAAATCTGGTTAGAGACGTAAAACTAATAGATGCTTCACATCATTGATTTTCACTCAAGGAGGATATTGACCTTAAAAGCAGTGTGATGCCTAATGGGAATAGGGAAACCACCTCTTTCTTCTATGGTTCTTAAAGAATTGGTTTACTGAAGGGTAGATGCAATAACAAGTGCTTCTTAGTAGAGCTCTTAAATGAGTTGTGATACGTATGATCAGTGAATAGGAAATACAATACCTGTTTTTAAAGGGAGACATAGAATCTGGCAGCCATGGACCTAGCAGCTTAACATCAATACACTGTAAAGTTATAGAACAGATTTTGATGGAAAGAAAGATTTAAAATATGACTGTAGACAGAAAATGGCATAAAATGCAACCAGAAGTTATTAAGGTAGAAAGTATGGGATTAATCCATATCTTCCAACTGCTGAGAGAATGAAGTAAAATAGACATGCTCTAAGAGAAGTCATTTATGAAAACAGAGACAAACAGGAGAGTTAAAAGGCAGGCATGAAACTAAGGGAAAGATGGCAACAAATGCTGGTAGAAGAGGAGGTGCCAGGCTGCAGAAGCATAGCTACAGAATGAAGCTACTAAAAGGCTGATTGTTGTGGTAGACACAGAGGTAAAAAGTTAAAGTGCCCTGATGGAATTTGCTGGTGAGACAGATACAGACATCGATAGATATTCAGAGCAGGCTAAGAATGTAACTGTGGAAGTAAACAAGGAGTACAGTAATAGCTGTGACATGATGGAAAACAAATAATAGTGACTAATAAAAATATTATGCTATAAGCAGAAACTCATAATTTGGAAATGGCCCAGAAGGAAGAAGGAGCAGAATTTTCATCCTGAGATGATTGTCAGCCATCACTGAGGTGCAGACTTAGAAAAACACAATGTGATCTTAGGATATGTCGGCAGAAGTATTTTACAGTAGAGATGGGAAAGTAATGTAAAAAGAAGCAGAAAGCCTTCAACTGAAATTCTAAGCATGTTGGTCATCTGTGTTCAAGAAAGATGAGATTAAACTGGGAAAGCACAGAACAATACTTTTTAGGATGATTAGTGGAATGGCAAGCCAGTTATTTGATGAGTCTAGGAGAATGTATGTTGTGTGGTCCAGCAAAGAAAACACTAAGAGGGTTTCTTAGAGCTGTGTATCAACATATTGAAAGGGAACTTAGGGAAAGCTTTTAAAAAAGCTTTATTTATATATAATCTGGCCATGAAAATTCTTAGGTTGGGGGCTGTAACAGTGGGGCAACACATAAAATCACACAACTGCCCTCAAGCCACTTACCCCAGTTCTGGCATCAGAACTGGATAAATTACCCAAGTCTAAGGAGAAAAATGCGCAATATTTATTTTTTGCTCTTTATGCGGGAAATGTAATAGGAAAGAATTAAAGCTGAACTGATTTGAATCAGCCCATATGGTAAGTGTGTATGCTGTACCCTGACTGTGCTGCTCTCACAGGATGACTGTGACTTCCAGGCTGGAAGAGAGGAAGCTATAACCTAGTTAAAAGGGTGTGACTTTTAGGTTTTCCTATGTTTAGGCTACACGGAAGAATGGGTTGTAAGGAGGGAGGGTCTGGAACAGGAGAGCATAGGAAATACATACTTAGGAGAAAATAGATACAATTATCCCCTAACTGACTGTTCCTTTCTCCATATTCTGGGATGGGTAACTGTATTAATGATCACACAGTTTCTAATAAGTTGTTTTGTACTTCAGAAAAAGCTGGATGTTTTTCATTGGGCCCTTTATGAGTTGCTAGAAAGGCAGTACCAAGAAGTATCAAGTATCAAGAATATACCCTTTTGCCTGCTTTTATGTGCATAGATCAGTAAAGCCCTTATCCAATCTGCTGAAATCAATGACAGTCTTTCACTATGTCTTAAATGAGTCCAAGAACAAATCAAAACTCAGAATATATATTCAGGTCATTTGTTTTCTGGTTTTGAGGTTGACACAGAGTAGAAATAAAAGGTGCGGGGCAGAAGTCTGGTCACATTGACTTACTACATTTTCCTTCAACTGCTCTCTTAAAGTCAGGGAGATTATTCATGAAATAGGTTTTTACTCGATGTCTGTAGTAGAATTTTAATGTAGCACAAGGGCTCCCTGCTTAAAAGGGAGTGAAGGTTCTACATTGTTACAATTCAAAATGTCCAAATTTCACTTATGAGGTCAGTAACGTTTTTGTGATAATTTTCACATTTTAAAATGTGAATACTTTTCTGCTTAAGGTAGTGGAAATGCTAAATGCCTGATAATATGCAGAGCTATGGTTAAAATAGCATATGTTGACTTTTCACTGGTGTGCAAAAATATGTTATTTATTTTACATTTTATTTTAGAGTAAAACCACCATAGATAATGTAATGTTTTATGAATAGGATCCAAAAATGACAAAATATTATTTAGCTAATTATTTATTGGTTTCCAGAATGAAACACGTGTGATAACTGAAGTTAATTATACAAGCAGAAATGGAAATCTGCAAATGAAAGATTTGGGGATGTTGGAATGCGTAAGTACATGCTTACAGATCTTGTCGTTAGCTGAACTCTGTTTGTTTTTCTTTTCCTTTCAGTTTGCTCCCAGTATTCTAGAGGAGTTTTTGCCATTTTTGGACTATATGATAAGAGGTCAGTACATACCTTGACCTCATTCTGCAGCGCCTTGCACATCTCCCTCATCACGCCGAGTTTCCCCACGGAGGGTGAGAGTCAGTTTGTGCTGCAGCTGCGGCCATCTCTGCGGGGAGCCCTCCTGAGCTTGCTGGATCATTATGAATGGAACCGCTTTGTCTTCCTGTATGACACAGATCGAGGTGAGTTGTGGCCCAGCTTTCTTACCTCTTTCGTTCAGATGACTTTTGCAAGAACTGTGCATTTTTATATCATACTGAGAGCTTGAGGAGTCAAATTTTAAAGGGCCTTTGTGGTGAAATACCTCTGACTGACTAGCTGTGTGGCTTAAGGAAGAATTCCTTCGTCTGCAAAAATTGGATATTGGATGCACACAGTATGTAATCGACCGGCCGAAACCTGTGCTTTAAGACTAGAATATTAAAACACTTTAACTAATGTTAGTGAAACAAAGACACAGTTCAATAAGCACAATTTTACAGAATTTTTGCTGTTCACTCTTCAACTCTTTTCAAAAGTGACAGCAGTACAAAGAAGTAGTGAGGACCAGGCACTTCTCTGCACCTGCAGTGGTGTAAGCTGAGATGCGAGCCAGCCCCTTGGGGCTTCCACGCTTTGGAAGCTCAAGGCAGAAAGAGGCTCGCTCAGCGTGAGGCCCTCAGGCTGCAGCAGAGAAGTGGAGGTAGGAGGAAGTACCTGCCAGACAAGAGGTATCCATGGGGCAGCAGAGGCAAGGAGTGCTGCAGTAGCCCATCTTCTACTCCTTTCATCTGGAGTTATCTCTGTGATGGACTACACCTTTATAAAATATATAGCGCGTTACACAAAAGGCTACACTTTCTATCCACATTCTTCATTCCACAGCCCAGAGTATCTCAGAACCTTGTAAGTGGTAAAAAACTGCGTCACTGCGCCTCACCACTCAGTGCTGAATTGAGAAGTAAAATCTGTTCTCCACATTGTGTGTTCATTCCTCTGGCAAAGCCCTTTGCCTTTGTTTATGGAATAGGATTGAGCCAACATGGCTGAGCTTCTGTGAAAGAAGCAAGATTTTTATGTTGATGGCTTGCTTTCAGAGGGGAAGCAAGCAGCATAGCTGTAGTCAAATAATTATTTTACTACAGCTGTTTCAATATAGCTCCCCATGTGGACAGTCTATTTTGGAATTAAAGTGGCTTTATTCCAGTATAATTACTCTGCAGTAGAAATAGGGAATTATATTGATCTAACTAAATCTGTTTAATTATTTGATTATGGCTATAGAAGTCAGTTTTCTCATATATACAAGCACTAAATTTTAGTGAGTTTTTAGCTTGATATACTGCCCAAATAACCTGAATTTAAATCAAAAGGAGTGGTGGAACAAAATGAAAGGGTTTATATTGTTCCTTTTTTTTTTTCTAAGTAAAGATTTTTTTAATGTCTGCTGGACCTACAAAGGAAGATCTGGGAAGCGTTATAGAATGTATTAGATAACTGGAAAGAGAAAAAATAGCAAATTTAAAAAGTATTCCTACTCAAGACATAGTTATGGGTAACAAGAAAATAAGCACGTAATTACAGGTGTGATCCTACAAATTCAATAAATTGTTAAGAGAAGAAGTGCACAACCTGCAGTCACCTTTCTCATCTAAATTCATACGCTTAATTAGATTGAGACATCATTTTTAAGCATCCAATATCACACCAAGGGCAGTTTCAGAATGTCATCTGTACCAGTGTGGTTAATAAACAATTCTTACGGCACTGAACTCAGCATCTCTGAACTCATCAGTGTGTCTTTGATAAATAGATGACATTTGGCAGCTTGGATGCAGTGGGTGCTACATTGGATAGTCTCTCAAATTCTGAACAGGTCTTGTGACTCAGTTTAATGCAGGAGAAAATAAGATTCAATTTATCTTTAGGTATTAAGATGACTGTAAAGATACATCATTGCTGAATAATTTTCACTGCCATTACGAAATAGAAATTTTTAATGTGAAGCTGAGGTATAATAAGAAAAAAGTAAGTATCATCTCTCACTATCAGTGTAACTGGAAAAAGAAAAAAAAATCATTGATGTTGAGTCATAGGGTCTCTGTCAGTGAGGCAGAACTTAACTTTGTCCAGATTTTTGCCAATTACATGCCAGATGTTTCCCTGTCTCTGAGCAGCCCCATCCAACCAAACTGAAGGAATGGGAACCCCCTTAGCCTTTTGGTTTTGATACTGGGCCTGCGAGTTGATATTTGCAGCTTAACTGGGAAGCTATAAATAAAATCTTATGGGGCAAGGCAAGCACTAAGCATAAATTCCAGCCAGACACAGTAGCTGTGTGTGAAGAAGGCAGCATTTAGCAGCTATTAGTTAGTACTGTAAAAGGCAGAAGTCCTTGGCAGAAGGCGATGTGACAGAATAAACTTAGGTAAACCTTCAGCAGCAGTGGTCATGTGCTGGGGTGGGCAAATGCATGTTGCTTTCAGACCTGTTTTCCCGGCCTTTCCATCCTGCTTGCTCCTTGGTTCTGTTGCATGCGGTTCAGTTGCTGTTTGCTCTTAGGGGGTGAACAATTAAATCCTATTATTAAGGTAGGTTTCCCTGCTGTATCACTCTGTTCATCTCTTTGACAGCCCCTCAGCTCCC
Source organism: Haliaeetus albicilla (assembly GCF_947461875.1). Taxonomy (NCBI): domain Eukaryota; kingdom Metazoa; phylum Chordata; class Aves; order Accipitriformes; family Accipitridae; genus Haliaeetus; species Haliaeetus albicilla. The sequence continues at coordinate 11,362,844 of NC_091502.1, read as the reverse complement.
TGCAGGACCCCAGTCTCTTTGCTGCTGGTGGCATCTATGTTAACATTTCAGTTCAGATCAGGAATACACTTTTCTCACATCTTTCCAAGTCATGCCCACATACTGCACTTGGGTTTACACCATGGAGTAGTCTTGGAGCTCGCAAACTCTGATGAGGTGGGGGCTTCAGCTATTATATTAAATCTCCCTTTCTGATGTTCTGCCAAACTTAGAGTCTGGAAAATCACTGTTCTGTGACAGGATGAAGATACTAGGAAGAATAGCAAAGGTACAAAATGAATTGGACCTAGCAGGGGATGTTACAGGAAAGGAGAAGAGGTTTTGCAAAAGACATTAGACCTAAGAGAAAGATGAAGGAAAAATCAGCTCATTATTTAACAGGAAAAGTGAGCAAGTAAAGAGTGACGCAGAAGGCTAAAGCCTCAAGGGTCCTTTTGTTTCAATACATTCTTTTTTCTCTTACCCCCCTTCCATAAAAAGGTTTAATTATGACCCAGTGCTTAATACAATTAATATTAGCAGCAAAGTGCCAGGAACACAGACAGGACAGGAAAAAGCAGGCTGAAGAACACTTACCCAAGGTACACGAAGCATAGTGGGAAAGGGCTGAAATGAAAACCATGCCTCCTTGAGATATCCAGAGGAAAGGCAAGTCCAGCAGGAGTGAAGTGCTCAGTTAATATTCCATGTCATCTCTAAAGGGACTTAAGTGCAAGAATCAAATGAGTAGACCAGAAGAACATTTAATTTATCCATGTTGTTTTATTGTGATTGAGAGCTATTTCTTTTAAAAAGAGGCACACAGTCAAGTGGAGCTGTGCATCTGCAAATCCATGGGATTTTTGACCTAGCGCAGGTATGCCTACAGTATGATTTTGCTAGTTGATGTCAATATTTTCTAGCAGCAGCAAGCAAAAGTTGGACCCTGAAACCACAGAAGGTGGCTGGAGAAGTTTGTGTGAGGTGTGAGGAGCTGTTAAGAATAGAGTCATAGAATCATTTATGTTGGGAAAGACCCTTAACATCATCGAGTCCAACCGTAAACCTAACACTGCCAAATCCACCACTAAACCATGTCTCTAAGGGCCATGTCTACACATCTTTTAAATGCCTCTAGGTATGGTGACTCAACTACTTCCTAGGGCAGCCTGTTCCCATGCTGACAACCGTTTTGGTCAAGAAATTTTTCCTAATATCCAATATAGAATTGAGAGGTGCAAGAGTCAAGCGTACAAGAGGTTGGTGTTGGTTTTCCACATTGTGTGCAGCCTTACTGAGAGCTGGAATGGCTGAAGTTGCTAGTAAAACTGCAGGGATTACCCAGAGCTATGGGGTCCCAGGGTGGAGAGGGGGCTGCGGAGCAGCGTGGGACACCAGGGAGGATGGCAGCCAGCAAGCTGGAAACTGCTTTTGCAGAAGTTCAGCAGCCATTTGAATTCAGCCGTGTTTCCCAGCAAGAGTTTTCAGTCCCTGACTGTGACTAAAGAGTGGTAGCAGGAGGGGTAGAGCTACCAGCTGGCTTAGCAGTTGGTTCACCAGAGGCGAGGACTGTAAAATAGTTATAGTTCTCTAGAAATCAGGCATCGTGTGTGAGCCTGTTTATGCCCCTTGATGTGTTTTTTTTTCCTTTGCTCCTTGTAATTAAATATTGTTCATTAAACCAACTCAGTCGTGGTTGCAGGTGAGGAAAATCAGCTTGCTGTGCACAAGGTAAATTTAATTTTCCCACATTTCTGGATAGTGGTTTTATAGCAACACCTTTAAAGTTGTAACTGTTCTGTTTTATGACAGTCTAAACTTGGCAGAAGGGTTACACAAGTCCTGATGGCCCGTTGAATTAATCCTACAGTACACAGAGCAGCAATCTCCAAGCTTTTGTCTTTGAGGACTTGTGGAGGATAGGTACATCCCAGAAGCCTGGATTATGGAGTCGGTTATTTACCGTGAGTTTATCAAGTTGGTGAGGAGCCTGGAGCATAAGTCTTATGAGGAGTGGCTGAGGGAGCTGGGGCTGTTTAGTCTGGAGAAGAGGAGGCTGAGGGGAGACCTTATCGCTCTCTACAACTACCTGAAGGGGGGTTGTAGTGAGGTGAGTGCTGGTCTCTTCTGTCAGGTGGCTGGAGATAGGACAAGAGGAAATGGCCTCAAGTTGAGGCAAGGGAGATTTAGGTTAGATATTAGGAAAAATTTCTTTACTGAGAGGGTTGTCAAACATTGGAATGGGCTGCCCGGGGAAGTGGTTGAGTCACCATCCCTGGAGGTATTCAAAAAGCGCATAGACGGGGTACTCCAGAACATGGTTTAGTGGGCATGGTTGGACTCGATGGTCTTGAAGGTCTTTTCCAACCTAAATGATTCTATGATTCTATGATCAGGCTAATCTAATTTTCTCCTTGGCAAAGTGGCTGGCCAGCAGTAAGCAGTAGGTTTGGTGTATCCATGATTAGTATGATTCTATGATCAGGCTAATCTAATTTTCTCCTTGGCAAAGTAGCTGGCCAGCAGTAAGCAGTAGGTTTGGTGTATCCATGATTAGTAACTCCAGTGATAGTGCTTCATGCCTGACATTCTCCCAGAAAAAATAGAAAATAGAGATTCAGATATAGCATGGCTTCTTGAAAATTAGGAACCATAGCCCCAAAATTGTTATTAATGACACATTTTAAAAGTAAGAGGAGGTCTCAGGTGAGGTGCAAGGGATTTGTCTTTGCTCTGGCCTAATAAACATCCAGTATGAATTTGCATGATAGCACAGAGAATGGCTTTTGTGGGTACTCAGCCTGGCCAAGGTAAGAGTGATACCAGACAGGTTCAGAGTTCAAAATTACCTTGCTAAATAGACAGATCAAGAAGGTGAAATATGATAAAGGTTGTACAAAGGGTAAACTTAGTAGGGAAGAATCAAAGGTACAGACACAAAGTGCAGAGTAACTGGCTCAGCGGTAGTATGATGAGAAATGTTTCAGGAGTTGTGAGCCATAAGAATAATATAAGTCCAGAAAGCCATACTGTTTCCAATAAAGTAAATGTTATTTTGAAATTTAGGAAAAAGAATGTTGTGTGTGAGAAATGAAACTTGAATATTGCTCTCTCCCAGCTGGTTATGCTGCTGTGTCATGTGCTGGGATTTCCACTGCAACAGAAAAGATCAAAACTTCCCAAGAAGCTGAGCAAGTGGAATGGGATTGAGTGAATAAGACACATAGAGGACATGATGGTGGCAGCACTGTGACCCACCACTTTTTCCTTGCTCTTTGAAGGCACCGGGTACTGTTCACAGCTATATCAAGGGCCTTCGGTATAGTCATGGCACAAGGATCAGGCATCTGTTGCTGTAATGGCACTGTGGTCACTGACTACCACATACAGATAGCACATATATAAGTATCAAGGGTCCAGAGGAGAGGAAGAATATAAAAAAAAAAATCATGGCCTGTGAGAAAAAGCTTCAAGAATTGAGATTTTTTTTATTCTAGGTCTGTTAAGAAGCAAAGACTAATTCTTCTTTGTACCCACTGAGATCAAGGCAAGAATTAGAATTATTCTGCAGAAAGGCAGATTTAAGGTGTTACTAGGAAAAATGTTTCAATAAGGTTATAATAATCTGAGGAGGTTATGGGGATTCTTACCACTAGAGGTTTTAAAGAAGAGGTTAGAAAATATCTGCAGTGGTGATCTGCTTTGCTACATCCGGCCTCAGATGATTTCTTATGTCCTCAGGATTTGTTTTTATGTAATTTTCATGATTTCTCTAGGAAACTGGGAATGGCTTCTTCACAGTACTTGCGACACTGAAAAGATAATTTTTTGCTGTGGAGCAACTTTCAATAATATATTATTGCTATTCAATTATATATATATAGCCTTTGTAAAACATTTAGTATGTTCTATTATTCAGAAATCAGATCAAAAACTTTCAGAGAAGTGACTTAGATAAAAACACTGTAAAATCAGGTTCCAGGACTATAATTATAATATGGTACTCAATAAGTTAAGTTACCGTTAGCTGCGTATTTAGGAACTGCAAGAGTTGGCCCTACATCAAGCTTTACTTGATATTTTTACTGCACTTGTGAACAGATTTGTCAATGTCCTAACAGTGAACAGAGTAATAATGTAATAGCAAGTTGGAAAGTTATTTCAATAGTTAGCTCAATTGAAAGAGCTAGAGATACTAAAGCCAGTAGTAATGTAGAAATATAGCCTACATGTTTTTCTGCATAAAAATACTGAGTCAAGGCTCTTATTTGTGAAATACGTTAGAAAGACCAAGTGTTGCTAATGAACAGCAAACTGAAGATGGACTTACAGCACAGTACTGCCAAAAAAAAAAGGATTTGCCAACCAAGTGCTGTTTAGTTATTAATTATTTTCTGCATAACACTGTTAAGCCCAGACCTACATTGTTCTTGCAAACTGCTAGAATGTCACAGGGTATTTCAGGTAAGCCTGAGAAGCAACAGTTGTGTGCTGGATCATAGAGAAGATTATGCTGGGAATCTGACTTTATTCAGTTGCAGTGATCCACTTGGTCTTGGGCCCTCTTTTCATTATGATTACCAGGAAGAATTTGGAAGGATTCCCACAATAAGCATTTTTCATCCTACTGACCTTTGGCAAAATGTCCAAGAATAAAAGAGAAACAGAAGTTCCTGACTGTCCGCTAAAAATGAATGGTTCTTTCCTGCATCATGCAGTTATGTACCAAACTTTTGTGAAACAAAGATCAGTGCTGTCACGACATTGCAGAAATATTGATATGATGTATGCCAGCAAATAAGCAGTATCCAATACCTGGTCTCGTAGTGTTTATTAGACTATTCTAACATCTGGTCTGTATGTTTGAACTTTTCTCTATTTTGTGTCTTTACAATTGCTGAGATCAAAATCATCAGTGTTTTCTACATGTCAGCTGTTACCTTTTTTAGAGTAGTTCCATCAAGTCCAGTGGTCAAACTGGTTTGGAGTTTCAGTAGCCCAAATACATCCCAGGAATAGGATGGCACTTATGCTGTAGGTGAACAGAAAAAAGTCCTCACTAGGTTTAATAAAAAAGCTGTTTGTCTTCAGCAAGCACTCTACATGGGCCGTTAATCATGTCATCCATATTGGGATCCAAGTGCCACAATGTTTGTTGTTTACCGAAGTCATCTTGTAATTTCATCCTGGCCAATCTGAACTGATACACAAAACATAGAGAAAAAGTTTTTTTACCAAATACCAGTGAGTGTAGAAAACTGTAGTAAGTTTGCCAGCCTCCTGCATATGATCAGCTGCTGTCTATGCTCAGTAAATTCCATGTTTTTAATGGAATAGACCAATGTGCTTTATCCATCAATAATTGGTTTGCAGCAAATTTTGTTTTGCCAGTGTTAGCTCATTAATAATTATGCCAGCAACATGCCAGCTTGTCCTCATCTTCTCAGCAGGCGATAGCAGCTTGAAAGTATAGGTAGTAAATGCACACGTGAAACTAAATGCAGCTGGATCCTAACATCAGCATCAGTAATGACACTGTGACTTTCCATCTTTCCCTTGTCTTACCACCACAGAGAAGCAATAATGGTAAACCAGCATGGTCATCATGAAATAGCTCAGAATTCACTACATATGAAAATCTTCCAAGAGCTTTTAGACTGCTTCATTAAATAAAAGTACTCCTCTTGTTGATTGAAACAATTGAACATTAGATTAAGGTTGAAATTAACAGAAAATACAGGTATGGAAATCAAAACCTGATCATCAAGTGTACAGATGACTCCCCTGACTTTGCTATTCCATGGAAGATACGGATCAAACTAAGCTGCATCAGAACTTTTCTGGGTGTTTTGGTCATCTAGCTAAACACTCAGAATATGCAGTGCAGCCTAATATGCAAATGCCATAGAAATATATAAATCAGAAAACATTAAATAAACTGCTGCTCATTATATTCCTGATGTGAAGAATTTGCTTTTCTTTATTCTGGGTTAGTGAATGCCGTGGAGAAGACAAGAGACTCATGATAATTTTAAATATTGCTTTTCAAATTGCCATGCCAGTGAATCAGCTTTGACCTTTTTAATAATTTGTTTGTGACAGTGTTGCAGAATCCTTAGAGCTGAGTTCTTTTCTCAATAGCATTTATCTCAGGTTTGCACATGTGTAACTCAAGAGTATGCCTGTAGCTTCTATATGCTTTTATATTACAACTTCCTAATGTAAATAACATTATTATTTCCAATGGCTTGTTCTAATAGTATCAGAGCAATTGCATTTACAGAACCTGGCACAAACAGTTAATTTATTGTTACCTGCATATGTAACACATTCCTTTAAATGGAAACATGTCATTTATAGCTATTTGTTGCACACATTCTGTATTTACTTGAGGGCAGGACAGTGCAGTCTGTAATTCTGAATATCTGTTTCCATTTATTTAAGAGATTTTCCACACCAGGAAGTTATACTGCCGTTAAGAAAGGAAGTGACTTTATAGTACAGCAGTTTTTCTGAAAAAAATATCCTGAACTGGCATTTTTACTCTGGATTGTCTGCATAGCAAAGTTAAGTTCAGTTGCTCTTTGCTCTTATAAGTTGCGAGTAGCAAGTCTGAGCGCATTTCTGAGTACATGCTGTACCTGAGGATGTGAGTACGTATTGCTCTGAGTAGGAATTTTAGTCACTTGCCTAATACAGATAAGCTATAATAAAAGGTCTGCATACTGTCTGTTAAGAAGTGTATGCTTTAAAAACTGATTTTATGATTATTTGATCCAAAATAAGAGCAGGTGGCTTATATACATGCTGATGGGACATCTTTTTCATGGATTAAATAAATTACTTCCAGAGAACAAAGTTTTAAGCAGAAATTAATGTTGTGGTTTACTGATATTTAGCTTTCATATTAATCTTTAGGATAGACTCTGCCCTTCCTTACCTATATCTGTATCAGTGGTATCACAATTGACAAACCTGGAAAAACCAATCTTCAGTGAAGGGACTGTGGCAGCCTTACATCAGCATAATCAAGAGCATCTTTACTAAGTATGAAGCTGTCCTATGTTACCACTACACATTGGTCAGTAATAACACTGCAGACAGTTGATAGATACAACATCCAGCAACGTGGACTTCCAAAGAAGGCCTTGAAAAGACTCAGACGAGGAAGCCAGCCACACATCCAAATGCTTATGCTTTAGAAATTTCTTTCAGTATGGACATCTGAGTCCTGCAGCTGCTGTACATAGCCTTTTATATGGCCACAGGTGTTGGCTCCAGTGCTGGAGCACGGAGTGGTAGCAAACAAAGGGGAGTATAGTCGATGCTGCCAGAGACCAGACTTAGTGCCAACTTAATACTGAATGTAAAACAAATACTTGTGCCAGTTTGTTTCTAAATGCATTTTTAGTTAGAAAAATTAGTTTGTCTTTTGAGAGCATTATCTATGTGTGGATGAATGTTCCAAGTTTCAATACAGTATAAAGCAGGCTTTTTAAAAATCAAAATAAATAAACAAAATATAGACTTACAAATATCAAAACCTACTATTCTATTGTTTATGCTCTTATTGTTTAAAGAAAGAATCAATCTGTATTATACTAATTTAATACTTCCTGATCACTTCTTGGCATATTTTTTGAGACATTTATCCCTTATGTAGTACAAATTACTTCTCTGGAGCTGCAGCAGGAAGCAAAGGTAATTCAGCATTAGAGTATGTTGTGAAGGAAATCTGTGTTTGTATTCAAGGGCATTTCTGGAGTTACGCTTTCTTAATTCAGCTGATTGAACTGTCATTGTATCATCTATGCAATCTATAATTTTAAGACTACATTTTCTGCTTCTGTGAAGAATGGGTATTCCAATGCATTCTGATTTTCACTATTTTGAGATGTATTTTGCCTGTAAATGGAGTATATTTTAGGCATTTCCCTCATTAATTACAGCTGAATCCTATTTGCATACATATTTATACAAATAATTTGTCTTTGGTTGATTTCAAAAGGAGAGGTGGAAGTGTAGAGATCCTTTTAAAATGATTGACTACTTATCACAGTACTACAGATGCTATTTCTGCCTCTGTACAGGGAATTTCCTGCGCTAGTATTTACAGATAATAGCATTAACAGCTGCTTCTGTTACTAAAATTGCAGTGAATGTTTGAGGTATTTAGCATTTTGCAATTGGAAAGAGTTGCCAAAGGGCCCTTCAATCCTAAGGACTCAAAATCCCTCTTTTGTACTACTACCTTGGTGGGTTTTAATATTAATGCACACCTGGATGCTGCAGGAAGTTTTCCTGTCAGCAAGAGACATACATTTTGTTCCAGCTTGACTTGGACTGCAAATGACAAACAGAACATTTAAAGTAGTTTTGAAGATCTGGGCATAATGAGTGATGAAAGTGTCACCAAAGAGAGGAGTTGTGACTACAAAACTGTGGTTGCTAGTCTAGATCCCTGAAACAAATATGCATTTTATGTTAACCCATCACTGGGAAAAAAAGAAAGAAACTGTCCTGGGAGTAAGATCTTCACTCTTCTAATAGAGAGCCCAATCAGCATGGGACAGATGTGTTACTCTGGAAGGTTCCGTATAGACACTTTTATTTCATAAAAGCTGTTTTAGAGGTAATTCTCCTTTGTAGAGAGTAAGAAAACTAAATAACAAATGGCAAGTGTAGGTACACATTACAAGAAATGAACAGTAGTAAGCAAGTCTTGAACACATGAAGATAATAAGCAACATTTTTTAAGTGAGCTATTCAAAGAAGTTCCTCATAACAGAGAAAAGTGCAGATGCGTGTTACAGAATGGTTTGATTTATATGAATGAAATCGAGTGGAAAGGAAACAGTTTACTTTGTTAGTAAACTTGGTAAAAGCAAGGTATTAAGATATCTCTGCATTCAAACATATCCTTCCTGTAGAAAACAAAGTACTGTCTTTTATTTAATGGGATAAGGGTAGTTTCAGATAGGTCTAAATTATTCAAAATACTCTGAAGAAACTTTTAACTACTGGTAGTGAAATAAGGCTGCTTTGCTAAACTTACATTGCAAATACAGTTTACATTTGGCAGTAGGTCATGAACCTGACCCTTAAACACAAGTGACTATCCCAAGCACAGACCTATCAATTGTTTTGGGGTGGGATCTCCTTTTGTTTGTGTTGATGGTGTGGATGGCTTTTTATCATTTTGTACATGTGTATACATATATGTGTGTATATATATGCCTAACAATAATTATATCTCTTAGCTTTGTCTGGATGCAGAACAGCTGCAATCATTTAAATATCAAAAATCTTCTTGTCTTAGAAGTTCAGATCATACCACTGAAAAATCTTCTAGTAGTAATTTTAGATTATATTTTCTTTTCTTCTGTCTCTTTAGTTTGTATTTTCATTCTCATTAAGCATTATTTTAAAACCAAACTTTTTTTACAATGTTTGGCTAGTATGTCTCAACATCTTCAATATTTTGTTTCAAAACTCCTCAAAACAGGAAATTCATCTAAACTAGCCTTTTCCTGTGAAAAGGATTTTAATGTTTATTTTTCAAAAAAATAGAGTTTGAGGAAAAATTTCCCAGTTAATTCTATCAAATAATTGTTTTGATGAGAAAAGAATATCCTTCCACTGAAGTGTTTCTTTAAAAAAAAAAATTAAAAGATCAGTATGTAATTGTATGTATCTTTTAAGTTGTGCCTTGTGCTAGATCGATTTCACATCCAATTTCTCCTTGAACAAGCAAAGCTTTCTGCCACGTATTTCCTAATATAACTACATGCTCTTGGTCTTGAGGCAGAATGAAAATCCCTGTCTGGGTTCTGTGGGAAGCCAAGGGTGATGTTCACAGTGTGCCTTTCTGCACAGGACTTCTGTTATTCTGTGAAATATACCCAAAACAGCCCCACTTGATGCACCCTTCTCATTTTAAAACTGTTCTTTCCCCTTGTGAGAAGAGCAAATTTCTTTCTCCTCTGTATCAGAATATCCAGTTACGGGTTCCTAATACTATGTCTGCATCATAGGCTGTGTATAGAACTGCAGCAACTTTATCTTCTGTTGCTTCAGAAACTCTTGTTTGATAGGGCCTCCCAAAACTGGGCTTATCTATTTTGTTCCTCACATTTCCACTGCTGCAGGGAGGTTTAATTATCTTCAACTGCATTATCTCATGAATCACCTCAGGAAGTACTTCTGCATTCTTGCTTTCACATATTTGCCCAGGTTTATTAGCTTGATTTTGCATTTCTTTTCCTTTTTGATCACTTAGCATTGGCTTTTTTCCTACACCTTCTTCTACTACTTTTCCCACACTTTCATGTTCTATCAGTACATTCCAGTAAGCCTGATTCATTTTAAGCCCTTGCACATTATTTGAGAACCTGGGAGCATCCGATTGCCTTCTATTTTTATCTCTGCCATTCACAATTGTCACAGATCAAGGTTTTTAGCTTGAAGAAATTAAAAAACATGTAATATGACTTAAAAGTAGTCTATGTCTGTGGCTGCCACAGAGGAAAAAGTGCAGTTTTGTTTCCAGGGTGAACAAATAATTATCAATATATTTTAATCCATCAACACTCCAGTTTGAATGAAACTAAAAGAAAAACAAAACAGATATTGATTTATTTTTATTCTAAATCAGTTTAGAAAGGGAAAGAATTCCAGTTTTGATTTACTTACTTTATTGCTGATAAAAATGTGTATGGACTTCACGTGCATGTGTCACCAAACAGCAAAAAGAGAGGTTCACCAAGTGCATTATCTTGTATCCTCAAATGCACTTCCAGGTTACCAGACAAGAGTGATAATAGGAGATGCATAGAGGTGCAGTATTTTTTCTGCACCAAGAGCTGAATTCACAAGTAGCCTAAATGCCAAATTACATAATTTCTCCTCCCGCAAGTCAGGCGCGTTGCGGTGGTCACTGCACAGCTGCTGGCCTGGGTGGCATCCAGGCAGACACAGTCACAATTGTCCCCTTTCATGTGGGTCATTCTGAATTCCCTCAACAGGAAATGGAACACAAGCAGAAAAGTTTTAAAAACATCCCAGACATGAATCAACAAAACCCCCGAACATCTGCTCATCAAAGCTCATCAGAAAACAGTGTATTTTATTTACACTACTCTTGTGGATGTACTGAGAATGCCTAATGAGGTTAGAGATCACTGGAAAGTATTGCTGGTAGGAAGTGTCCATTTCACTTTCCATATTACTGACCCAATCTACCCAAAATATATGAAATAGAATGTATTGTATTCACAGCCTCTGCAATTTTGTTATTTATTTTAGCATGAAGTGATGTAGTTTTAGTAAAGCCACAGTTCACATTAGATCCAAGCTGGCTAAAAAATGGTACAGTATTTTAATCAATATTTTCATTTCTTCTGAAGATAAAATAGTGCTAGCAAATGTGAAAACCAAGATAATAGAAAGTGCAGTTAATTTAAGTGGATTCAGCAGAGGAGTGAGGAACATTTTCGTGTATAAGGAAATGTGGGCTCAAATCCTCAGATAGAGCCGCTCAGTGTAACCTGCTGACTCCATCCTGCACTGCCAGGCAATTGGGCCACTGTGTTTAAATGTCTAACATTGTGTAGTTTTTCTGATCCACAGGACAGATCCCATACTCTGTCTTCATTCAGGTTTTATGAATCCACGTGTCCTTGAGAGAAGTTTTATTACTGGGGCAGGTCTAATTGCAGCTTTGTCCAGAGTAAGAGCTCAGATACTTACCTTTTCTTTCAGTGATTGGTATTTTTGTAGAGCAACATTCAAGCTATTACACAGGGAAGTGCTTAGCTCAAAGGTGGATGCTGAGTTACCTGAGCTTTTTCAGTTATTTCAGGGAGAGGTTCACCTCAGCTACAGTGAGGAAACATTGGCTTACAGTGGCTGTGACCTTGGCCTTGCAGACGTCCTCACACTTCTCTCTGCATATCAGAAGGGAAACAAAACCTTTTGCAGGAGTAAAATTTGTTGGGGAGCAAAGGGGGTGTTTTAATTTCACTTGCCCACTGATTCTTGTCTTTTTCAGGCTTTTTAAATGGTGCCTATCGCCTTAACATCAAAACACCACATAGTGTTTCCTCTGAGGCTTTTCTGTTTGTGTTCATAGGAAAGCATCTTCCTTAGCAATGAGCGCTTTTAAAGGAAGCCAGTGTAGCACCCTGGTCACTCTCTTAAAGAGTCAACTTGGAGATTATGCAGTTTCCTCAGTAAGTTCCAGAAGAAGCAATACTTTCATAGTGTTGGTTTGGAGAAAGAGGACAACAGCATTGATGAATGACTGGAGCAGCTGTAAGTCACATGAGGGATAATTATTTTTTGCAAGTGTGGAAAGGAATTTTACTCTGCATGTCTGCTGTGTAGCTACAAAATATTGCTGTCAATGGCAAAAAGGATAAACACCTGCTAAAAGAACTGTGGAGAGGATTATCTCTCTTTCTTGCACATACACTTATGAAATATGTACTACACATTGGACCATCTCCAGTTTTTTTCTCTTTCTCTCAGCATTTTTCTAGCCGTTGAATCAATTGTTCACCCTCTCTGCCTGACCTGTGAAAAAGACATCTGCTATGTAGAGAGACCAAATACCAACATATGACATGCTTCAGTCACCTTGTGCCAACCTGCTAGAACAGAACGCTTGTTTCTTTTTTTAATCAATCTGCTTTTGACTTCTGTTGCATGGTTTTGTCATGGGGATGTGGGGCCAGTACTCTCTCCTGCTTCTTATCCCTCCTCACCAGGCTGGAAAGAGCTACTTGCTGATTTCTGTCCACCTGTGCAGCTGTAGTGATGCTCTGCCAGCAATGCTAGTGCTCCCTTGCCAGTTTTTAAACATTCTGCCAAGTAGAGAGAATTAATAATAAGATCTGAATCATCTCTAAAGTAACCCTAATGCCCCTGTGTCCTATTTATCCAGTACTATGTCATTTTTCAGCTCCTGTCCAGGATAATAAAAAGGATCTCTTATACCCCCACAGCTGAGAACTGTGTCAGGGCGGGCCACGCCGTTTATTCAGGCTACCCTTTTGCCTTTGTGGCTCTAAACATTTAAAAACCTTTAGGCCAGATTTTACAGTCCATGCCGTGCTGCTCAGCTGGTGCAAAGTAGATGGATTCCAGCCAAAGCTGGCGAGCGGCCACAGCCTGCCCCTCATGCCCGTGAAGGCAGCCGGGAAAGGGCAGCACGGTTCGCATCCTCGCGGCCCCTCTGCGGTGTCGCATGCGAGGCAGCCCGGCCCCAGGCCCCTGCCACCCTTGGAGGGGAGCCCCACGCTGGGCTAAGCCCTGTGTCTGCATGTGCTGGGCAGCGCATGGCATAACTGATGTTGCCTCTTCTGAGGACATCCACGTTTAGAGTGGAGCTTTGGATTTTTAGACTGGAAAACAGAAGAGTTAAAACAACTGAAGGGTTTGAGTGGAGGTTAAACCAATAGGGAGAAACTACCAAACCTGAATCATAGCTGGTAATGTCTGCAATATACATGCCTACTATAACTTCAGCAGCAGCTTCCCACGGTCATGTGGGCTTAACTTATTTGATTATCTTTCTTTCATTTTGTTTCATCCTTTTTGCTCCATTTGCAAGCAGAATCAAAGATCTTAAAACATCAAGATGAACTGTCAAAAGTGAATAGGGGAAGATGCTTTGGCCATGCTCAGTTAGTACTGTACCTCCAAGAAGTACTGACAAGCATTCTTTTTAGGTTTAGAGAAAGTGTTTCACTTTTGTTTTAATAGGAAAATTTGGTGTTTAGTCTCCAGAGACCTCTGCAAGCTGCATGATGGTGAGCAGAGCAGGAGCAAAGGAGTGGATCTTGCTCCAGTCAGCTGCGGCCCCTGTTTCTGTTCCTAGCACCTCTCATTGCTGTTGCAGCTACTGGTGGCTTGCTTTGGCTGGGTGTCATGCTTTCTCTCACCAGTGCTCTGAGGAACGTCTGCACAGCCACAAGCATAACCTAGTACACTCTGAGCTTCTCCCTTCCCTTCTCTCCTGTCTCTCTTCTACCACACATGTCAATCATAAACTTTACTTCATATTCAGATGGCATCCTTGCTTGTCTCCAGCTCTCTGCAGTGCATTTGGTTTTCCCCTGGGCTTGAAGCCTTTGAGGCAGCAGTTCTGCAGCTCTTTGTAGTTCTGCAGCCTACATCTTCTGTCTGCTGTTTGGAAGGAAGGACAACACTAACTGCCTGCAAGGGCATCCCTACATACCAGTGCGGAGATTCTGAGACAGCTTGTACTGTTGTGTGGTAAAAGGCAAAGCTCTTTATAGAAATGCAAACATGCTCTAATACTGTGCCATCTACCTGTCAGTGGCTGTGCATTGGCCTTGTCCTGCCTTGGGCATGTGAGTTGTATATATATACCACATCACGTTCCTTTTTACCTCATCATATATCCACTCTTTTTATTAATAAGGGATTATTCCGCAGTGGCTGTGATCATAACAGAGTGGTGGGTGGTAATGAACTGACCTCAGGTGCTGCTTAAAGCCCCAACAGGAGGTGTGAGAGAAAGAAGACATCTTTTTAGATAAAGTACCACATGCCTTCTTTATCCTGGACAAAAAAGGTCATCTGGTTTGATGCACCCATTGAAAGAATCTTCTTACTTTTTTCCAGGATCATCTTCCATCTGTTTCACTATTAATACTTTAATATGACAAATCAATATGTCTGAAAGAGCTACCTGGTACAAGCCACTAAATTCCTTTTGGTTCTCTGCTCCGTTTGTAGTAAAGAGGTAGTTTCTGAAGGCCTAAAAGTTATCTGGCTTGTGAAGAAAAATCCAATCTCTGGCAGAGACTGGAGTTATAAAATTTGACCTACTTAACAAAAAATCCTATTAGATGGATTTACACATGGCTCCCTGAGATCAGACTGTTCAATATGAAGAATAGGACCTGAAGCCTTTTAATGGGACCTGAAGCCTTAAAGCTGTTTAATGCTGTCAGGTATTTTTTCCAGGTTACTTTTCCCTGCTTCTTTCAGATTCTGGTGCTAAACACAATGCAAAATATAGTCTGATCCATATAGAACTTACAGTTTGGAATATCATCGTGTCCAACCTCTAAATCTGTTATATTACAATTTGATAAACAGCATTGCTGTAAACAAGAAAAGAAAAACTTTAATCTTTCTTTGCCACAACTAGTTACATGGTATGGCAAGATGGGCCTTCTTGGAGGCTACTCTGAGCTCTGAAATAGTCAGTTCTCATTTTAGCTTGCTGTAGTCAAAACCATTTTTTTTTTTTGCTTCATACTGCTTCATCTCACCCCATGCTGCAAAGCCACATGACTATTGCAAAGCTAACAGTATTGATATTTTTTTCTTGAGTCTCTTGCTTGAAGAGTCAGGTGGTTTTGTGAAGCTCTCAGCACTCCTTTCTGTCCGAAAAGAAAATACAAAAAAGGAAGTTTCTGTTCCCCTTGGTTGTAGAAAAGAGTTTGTGACCCCAAACACTGCAGTGGCTCAGAAACTAGGGGACAAAACAAAAATTCAAGTATATATTGTTATCTTTAAATCCTTTTTTTGTATTAGTCTTGTAACTTTTTTTAGTTTCAGTCAATCATTTTGCAAGTCTGTTTGCTTAGCCAAACTTTGGTTAACAAGGTCCTACCAAAAAAACCCCAGACCAACCCCCAAAAACAAAACCCTGCAAAAGGCCCTATGAAATCCACAATTGCTAATGGTTTGATTCATTGGGATCATCCCCTGCTCCCTTGTTCTCCTCAATTCTTCTTACCTTTTAGATAATAATGTTCCCATGAATGGGAGATATGCTTGCCAGAATCGTGGTACCTCCTTTGCATAGCTGTCACTATTTTCATAACCTGGACAGAAGAAGCAAATGTCCATGCCAGCCTGGCATAACTAGCGAATTTGCTTCCTGCATTCCCAGCAAGAGGTACTCAAGAGAGTCACCCTTGGCAAAACTTAGCAAGGTATTTTCTCCATAAAGTGCAGGGGATAGTATTTCTGGACCTTGAGCAGACACTTTTTTCTCCAGCATCCTACAATCAAAGCACAAGGAGAGGACATTACTGTCTTGGGCATACTGAGCTCTTACTGGTTATGTACAATATTGGTACAGTGTGTATTGCAAAGCCGAATAGCTTACTTTCTAGGTAATAAAGTAAGGATTTCAATTTAGCATTGTCATTTCCTATGTTCTTTATATGAGAGCTTATGGGGAGTCTTTGACAGAGAAGAGATATATATATATTTTAAAAATCTATAGTAATAAATATGTACTGGCCATAGCAATAAACTTTCTCCATCCTTTAGCGTTTAAAAATGGTTGTGAATAACTCTGTAAGAGTACTAGATTCCCAGCTGTCATCAAAAGCAACAAAAGAGGCATTTATGTGTTTATCCTCTGAAGGCTGGTTCCCAAGGCTCTCCTCTGACATGACTACTGTGCCAGGAGCTTGCAGCTTTTGCTAATCTCAAGCCAGGGAATCCCCATTGAGGAAAGTCCAGTTTCACAGAGTTAGGATACAGCTCAGGGACTCTTTCACTTATCATTAAAAAAGTATGTGTGTACATGTGTGTGCATGAGTAGGTGTGTGCATGCATGTGGTGCTCTAGAATTTATTTTGCCCTGTATCTGCAAACAGAAATACTCCTTAGAATTTCACCTGAGCTTAGTTTGACCTGGCTAATTCAAGCTGAGAACATACCTCTTTTCCACATGATACTTTCTGTATGTATTAGTCTCCAAAGGCTTGAACAGTAATTATATCTGTTAGAACGACTGCAAAGGTGAAATAATATTCATCTGAATTAAAACACTTTACACCAGTTTTGCATTTAGCTGTCATAAATGATCATGAAAATGCAAGGCCTTATATATTGATTGCTTATTCTTCAGCCCATTGAGATTTACAGTACATTTGACAAGTGAGTATTGACCTTCATATGGTGTTGGTCAATGTTATCTCTAAAAACACTAAAATCTTTGTCTCATCTAAACAGCAGTGAATATCTTCTTATTACCTCTCCTTTTTCCACATGGATTATTATATTATAAATGACAATATATTAATTTAGCTTGGCTTTACTTGAGCCAATCATACATATACTTGAATTTTCAAATAGGGTATTTGAAATGAAAATAATGTGTTAAAGATCTCTGGTGAGACCTAATGGTTTTATAAAAATAGAAAACTGCAAGTACAAACACATAAATATTTATGGTGAATTTTCTTATCCCTGTTTATATTTTATGTAGCATAGTCTTTCTGTCATAGGTTTAGGTTTGGTCTGCCTCTGGTTTGTGTGACAGGAACTTTAGAGCAGCTCATATCAATCAACATAAAACACAATGCAATGAGTTAATATCAGCACTACAAACGAGAAAGTTTTTTAATGCATGACTAATGCATGTGCATGTCTTGTCCTTCTGAATTAAAAGGACCATTTGGGGGTGAAAATTAAATCCTAGCGGAATTGTTTTTCAGTTAATAAAATAAGGGGAATGAAGCTTCTAAAACACTTTGTGATTCGTAGATACACTTCATAGAGTGCACACGGCAGTGGCTGTTCCTTCAGCCTGATTCTGCTTTCACTGACAGTGATGAAAATCATGAGTAACTCCAGCGAAGTCAGTGGAGCTACCTGGGGTAAGGTGAGAACAAAATGAGGAATTTATTGTCACAGCTGTGGAGCAAATATATACCAGTGATGGATTATTTCTTTATGGACTACGACACAGCTTGAAAAAAGAAAAAATAGTAGTGGCCTATAAGCAATTGATTTTTTTTTTCCCCAGTGCTGAATACAGTTACAGCCATTGTTTGCCACTGCTCTTATTCAGAGAAACAACTGGAAAAGTACAAAGAAATTGTACTAGATGGGAAGATCTTTTACAAAGATATTTTCAGTTTAATGTTTGGAACACAGTAGTTTGCCTTTATATAAAGGAAAGTATATGTCTCTGAAACTGCTGACAAAGTCTGCCTGATAGAAAACAAAGTGGAGAAATGTATGCCAAAGACTTCCTGAAATATTCTTTATTTGCAGCTAGTAATCTGAGTAAATTCAGACTCGTTCAGATTAAGATATTTTATTGTATGTCAGTTTGAACTATTGCATCTTTCAATTACTAGTTTCTTTCAGTGGCATGTTTCTTTCAAACTGCTGTTAACTCCCCTCAGCTTTACATTCATACAGGTTAGTACAGTGGTTATATGTGATTAATAGTGAACATTGCAAGTTACTGTCTGGTGCTAGTAACATTTAATAATCCATTTAATTTATCTTCTCCTTGCTGTTCCTTGTCCTCTGCAAGTTATCTAACACTTGGTTTTGATCCTTAGCAAAAAAATGCCACTATATTTCTCTTCTAAAGGATCAGATAATACAAAGTACAAACTGACGCTTAATTCTAACTGCTTAAAATGCAGAGGGCAGAAGTTTCACTCAAGGATAGAATTTTAATAGCCAACAGGTCTTCAATAAATTTAGTGAAAGGAGAGCAAAAGAAGGATGTCGAACTATTATTTTTGTTTGGTAAGAAGTTTAAAAAAGAGCTACTAACAAAATGGGGAATTTAAGAATCAAAAACTCCTAACGAAAATTACTTAGAACACTATTTTAAAGTATCCAAAGACAAATTTCAGGCAGCAGAGTCCTAGGCTCAGAAAAGGCCTAATGGGATGAATCCAGATGTTGGCAAATGTAAAATGTTGTAACTATGGGACTATCAAGGTTTCACTACAGGGAAGGGAAGCTACCAAGCAAATCCCCAGGGATAGACAGCTTTAGATTTTATTCAATGCCTTTGAAATGATTTGGAGGAAATACAGAAGCTATCTAAGGAGAACAATAAATAAACTATTGTTACAAGAGGCCACACATTCTCATTCTCCATGTGAGTGCATATCAACAAAGATATAGTAGATCTGTAGATCTACAGATACTATAAATTGAAATGGCCATGGAAAGGTGGCCATTTCAAAACTCATGAAGAATTTCGTATACAGGTTTGAAATTATGCCCTGAAAATTACACTTACAGGGTACTGCTGAATGCAAAAATACAGCATACTTTAATTATCAATTGGAGATTGCTATGAGTAACAATATCTTGAGTTATACTAGTAAAGCCAAAGAAGAACTATTACAAGGAAGACAACAACTCACGTCGGATTGTAAGCCAGTACCTGAACATTAGCAAGTACAATAAAACTGACAGGGAGTGTAATACATAGCAACTGCTTTTTGGGCTTTTTGTGAAGCAGCTGGTGTTGCATATGCTAAGAGATAGGATCATGAATGGATTGGACTTTGGTTTGTTCAGTGCCAAATATTATATGCTGTAAAGTAAAAATAATGGAGATGACTCTCAAATAAAATGATACACAGCCTGTCTCTCAAAATTCTCTGGCCAAAATTTTTCTTGGATAATTTGTCCGACTGTATTCAGTGTGGTAGGACTATGGTAATTTATCCCAGGTGACAGTAGGCCTTAGAGCTTTAAGATAAGCTATAAAAAAGAAGAGATTTCAGCAAAACAGACACTGAGAAGTAATCAGTGTTTAACTCCTGGATGGAAAACTTCCATAAAGCTAATACATTGGTTTTAAAATTAATGACGACATAAAGTGAAGATCTAGTTTTTGAGGGGAAGTAACATTTCATTCTCATTCTCAAGTTAAATCACAAAGTTTCCTCTCAGGGAGCAGCTCCTGTGTTTCCTGCTGTTAGCTTGTAAAACTTAGGTTCAGGTGATGCCATTGAGCTAGTACAGCTGGCTAATATTTGTGTGGAAAATTGGAAAACTCAAATACTTCAAGGTAAATATTAAGCTACCTTTTGAACAGCTAAAATTATTGGGTTTTGGAGCAATAAAATGATAAATATAAATGATGGAATGGAAGAAAGAAAGATGTGGGCATTTCTGTATCATTTGTTATTATGTTGACTAAGCAGTAACGGTGAAAGAGACTTGTATATGTGGTGCTGTGGCAGTCTAAGTTACTGCAAACTCTTCTACCATAGAGTGAAAAACTTTTTCAAATATGTAGGAAAAAGAAATCATTAGTACTCATATCACAGAAAACATTGGACTTTTTCCATGATCAATCTTAGGATGGCCACCACCCAGCAAACCCATTAAGAAATAGAATCTTATTTTCTGAAGAACCACAGGAATAAAAGTTCTGTGAATACTGTAGCAAATAGTTAGAGTGTCTAATGGAAAAACAAAATAGGCAGAAAAATTCATCTGCTTTCTGGTAGCTCAAAAATGCTGTACTTCAAATGTAACAAGATATAAATATATATAAAGAGGGAAATGAGCCTAAAAATCTAAAATCACTTTTAGTGAAGTTTTAAAACAAGATTTTTTCATAGATCTCTGATGTCTTTATTAGGTCTTGCTTATCTGCACTGCTTAGCAAAGAGTATTTGTTCTATATTCTTAGCACTTACGTAAAAGGCTAGTATTTGTGATAAACTGGCAATTAGCTGATTAACAAACTACTTTAAGACAGATTGTCTTATTTGGAAGAAACCTACTTAAAGGTATTTGAATCAAAAAAATTTTAAGGAGTTCCAGAACTATTGCCATGTTGTATATTTGCACATGGTAGACTGGACATTTTCTCATCTTCTACTAAGATGAGATGTAAATAATTTTCAGTTTAGAAGTCTTCAAAACATGTATTAACCCTGTATCTACTCTGTTCACACATATTCCCAGTGGTAGAATGTAAAGGTATCAGCCACAGTTTTGAAAATTTACTCATGGTTTGGTATCCTTCCATTTTTAAAGCAAATTTGACTACACATTTGTTATGTAGGGACCTTAATTTATGTAGGGCTTAATGTAGCCTTTATGCAAAGAAGAATCCAGTCATGTGTTTCAGACTGGACATCAAAAACTATGTTATGCTTTACAATATTTAGACAATCTAAACATGTCCTGATGTGGGTTGGGGTTTTTCAATAACATAAAAAGCTATAAAATATGTAGTGTTCCAAGCAGATTTTTCACAAAGTATTTTAGGACAGTTGGGCAGGTAAAAAGGAGTTCCCCTGGAAAAAAATAACATAATTTTTCTGATTTGTCTATTGCCAGTAAGTAAGTTCCTAATAATAGTAAGTTCCTGATAGATTTAGGAATAATGGTGTATACAATAAAGACATCATAGCAAGTGAACAAAAAAACTTGTCTGTCAGAAAGAAATGACAACCTCAGGAAACAAAATGTTTCCTACAAATGCGGCTAGAGAAATAAATTACTGCAGAATGAATGAGCATGTGGTTTTACAGCAGATTCATTATTCCACAATAACTACCTGACTATGAGGAAGGTTGACTAAGTGATCTGACACAGGCTGCAAGCTCAGAGCCTGCACTTCTTTGCCTGGTCGTGACCCATTCATTTATTCACTTAATAAATATTTTTCAAAGTCTAATAATATAGCACATCAGCAACTAGCCAATTAATTTAATAATCTTGGTTGGCAAAAACATTCAGGAGTCCAAACCCAAGTATGAGATTGGAAATACATTTTTTGGACTTCAGTGGAGACCTTAGTAAACTGAAATGAATAAAGCAGGCTAAATCTGATCTACTGTAGGTAGCAGTGTTTAAACCTCAAAATCTTAGCAAATTTAATGAAATTCAGTGTTTACCTTCTTGATTTCTTTTGATGTGACCATCATACAAAGCTTCCACATTTGTCATGCGCACCATTAATTCACAGAACAAAATTGCTTGTTCAGCAGTCTTGGACTTCTAATACTCTTGGTATATTCAAGCACGTATGATACACTTTATAAGTAATATTTAATAAGAAAATTGCAGGGGTTTTTTTCCTCCTTTTTTATCTTGACATACTGATCTGACTTATTCTGAGATTTTAATACCATTTTTGCTGGGATGTCTTTATGGTATTGCTTTGTTCCACTGTTGTGGTTTAACGCCAGCCGGCAAGTAAGCACCATGCAGCTGCTCGCTCACTCCACCCAGTCGGATGGGGGAGAGAATCGGTAAAAAAAGTAAAACTTGTGGGTTGAGATAAGAACAGTTTAATAGAACAGAAAGGAAGAAACTAATAATGATAATAATAACAATAATAAAATGACAATAATAATAAAAGAATTGGAATATACAAAACAAGTGATGCACAATGCAATTGCTCACCACTAGCCAACCGATGCCCAATTAGTTCCAAAGCAGTGATCCCTCCCAGCCTCACTCCCCCCCCGTTTATGTACTGGACATGATGTCACATGGTATGGAATATCCCTTTGGCCAGTTTGAGTCAGCTGCCCTGGCTGTGTCCCCTCCCAACTTCATGTGCCCTTCCAGCCTTCTGGCTCCCTGGGCATGAGAAACTGAAAAATCCTTGACTTAGTCTAAACACTGCTTAGCCACAAATGAAAACATCAGTGTGTTCTCAACTTTATTCTCATACTGAATCCAAAACACAGCACTGTACCAGCTACTAGAAAGAAAATTAACTCTATTGCGGCTGAAACCAGGATATCCACTTTCAAACTCCAGAAACATTTCTAATACGGCCCTCTCCAATAGAGGACAGGGAAGGCTTTGCTGAGGATGTTGGACTTCAGGCTATTTCACAGAGAGGTCTGGCACTGCACCAGTGTGTGTCCAGGCCCCAGCCTAAGGTACCTACATAACCAATACGTGTGGAAATAGAAGATTCCCCTGAGCATGCATCCTGAGACAGGAATCATCAAAGCCAGATGCTGGGAAATACAAATGTGAACAATATTTTGCACCCCCTGAATATTTAACTTTACATAATTAGATTGTAGGGAGGCATCTGTTCAAAGTTCACAAATTTCCCTTTTGGAATTAGTCATCAGAGTTTTTCCTTTTGACAACCCTGCCAAGACAGGTCTTTTTTTCCCCTTAATTTATGGCTGGAAGAGATGGTGCCATCTTGGATTTTGATACATAATTTCCATTAAGTAGTTACACTAAAAATCTTGTAAGGGCAAAAAGTGAACCTAGCTGGTATGTGGAGACAAGACTTTAATGTTAGTGTAATTTAAGTCCTAACAGTCTAATTAAAATACAAGTTACTATTAGTCGTATTAGAGTCATGCTAACCCTAGGACTTACAGTGCTCATCCTCCTTCTGCATAAGGTAGGGCAAGGGGAGCTGGGCCATCAGAGATGTGAGGAGTTTGCTAGGATGAGTATCATGTTAGTGAGGGTTTCTTCCTCCATGGTCCTCTTGAGGGCCTTTTTATGTTTTCTAGTGCAGTCTCCTCACTTGGTCTTTCTTCATTGGTTCCCAATTCCACCTTACCCAGTTTTTCTGTTCTCTTTGTTATCCTTGAAAACCATTTCACCTGATTGAATGACCAGCCACTGACCACTGTGATTTGTGATTACAGTGTCAGGCCTCTGCTCTTCACCTCTACCTGTAATTCTCTACATTACACCTTTATTCTAACTCATGGACTGTTCACCCTATGCAGAAGAACTGTTATCACTATCTATTAATTAGGAATAGGTGCTGTGCCATACAGCTGCACACAGCTGAAACGAAGCTAACATGGATTTAGGCAATAGTCAGCTGACTGCTAAATGTTTGCTAAAACAAGCTAAAATCAGCTCAGGCCAAGACAAGTCCAGGCAAGTCCAGAGGCCTACACTGTTAGGTCAATAAAAAGCCTTTGGTCTTTTCCTAGTAATCGGGAAATCATGTTTATTAGTGTATAAATTGGATGCATCAAGTTATCTACACCTATTTTTGGATATGGGTATTTGTTTCATGGCTCAGGTTCATTGCTTGCTGAAAAAGTTTTTGAGCCATTCTCAGCAGAGGACACTTCTGCTAGGTTGCCATCCAAGTTTGTCCCCATTGTGTTGGGAGTGAGCAGGCTGGCTTGCACAGAGCAGGAGACCATGGAACCAGCGCCGACAGAACTACACATAGGATGGAGAAATGGCAAAATAGAGTGACAAATGAGATGGTGGGTGCTGCCTTCTCTGGAGAGATGCGGAAACCAGTACGTTAGGAAAACGTGATTACAAGAGAAAATCCAGGCTATGATTTAGGACACTCTGGCGTGTACTATTGTTAGGAGATGACAGGTTGTTAAAATAACATTGGAAACCACCCCCCACCCCCCAATTTCATAGAATCATAGAATCATTTAGGTTGGAAAAGACCTTTAAGATCATCCAGTCCAACTGTAAGCCTAACACTGCCAAGACCACCACTAAACCGTGTCCCTAAGTGCCACATCTACATGTCTTTTAAACACCTCCAGAAATGGTGACTCCACTACTTCCCTGGGCAGCCTGTTCCAATGCTTGATAGCCCTTTCGGTGAAGCATTTTTTCCTAATATCCAATCTAAACCTCCCCTGGCACAACTTGGAGGCCATTTCCTCTTGTCCTATTGCTTGTTACTTGGGAGAAGAGACCAACCCCCACCTCGCTACAACCTCCTTTCAGGTAGTTGTAGAGAGCAATAAGGTCTCCCCTCAGCCTCCTTTTCTCCAGACTAAACAGCCCCAGCTCCCTCAGCCGCTCCTCATAAGACTTGTGCTCCAGGCCCTTCACCAGCTTCATTGCTCTTCTCTGGACACACTCCAGCACCTCAATGTGTTTCTTGTAGTGAGGGGCCCAAAACTGAACACAGTATTCGAAGTGCGGCCTCACTGGTGCTGAGTACAGGGGGACGATCACTTCCCTGCTCCTGCTGGCCACACAATTTCTGATACAAGCCAGGATGGTGTTGGCCTTCTTGGCCACCTGGGCACACTGCTGGCTCATACTCAGCCGGCTGTCAACCAGCACCCCCAGGTCCTTTTCTTCCAGGCAGCTTTCCAGCCACTCTTCCCCAAGCCTGTGGCGCTGCATGGGGTTGTTGTGACACAAGTGCAGGACCCAGCACTCAGCCTTGTTGAACCTCATACAACTGGCCTTTGCCCATCGATCCAGCCTGTCCAGATCCCTCTGTAGAGCCTTCCTACCCTCAAGCAGAGCAACACTCCCACCGAATTTGGTGTCATCCACAAACTTACTGAGGGTGCACTCAATCCCCTCTTCCAGTTCATTGATAAAGATACTAAACAGAACTGGCCCCAGCACTGAGCCCTGGGGAACACCACTTATGACCGGCTGCCAACTGGGTTTAACTCCATTCACCACAACTCTTTGGGCCCGGCCATCCAGCCAGTTTTTTACCCAGTGAAGCATACGCCCATCCAAGCCATGAACAGCCAGTTTCTCCAGAAGGATGCTGTGAGAAATGATGTCAAAGGCTTTACTAAAGTCCAGGTAGACAACAGTCACAGCCTTTCCCTCATGCACAAAGTGGGTCACCTTGTCATGAAAGGAGATCACGTTGGTCAAGCAGGACCTGCCTTTCATAAACCCATGCTGAGTGGGCCTGATCACCTGGTTGTCCTGTACGTGCTGTGTGATCCATTCAGTAAGATGTTCTCCATAACCTTCCCCAGCACCGAGGTCACACTGACAGGCCTGTAGTTCCCTGGATCTTCCTTCAGGCCCTTCTTGTAGATGGGCATCACATTTGCTAACCTCCAGTCAACTGGGACCTCTCCGGTTAGCCAGAACTGCTGATAAATGATGGAAAGCAACTTGGTGAGCACTTCTGCCAGCTCCCTCAGTACCCTTGAGTGGATCCCATCTGGCCCCATAGACTTTGTGTGTCTAAGAGATGTAGAAGGTTGCTCACCATTATGGGGGCTTCAGTCTGCTTCCCGTCCCTGTCTTCCAGCTCAGGGGGCTGGGTACCCAAAGAACAACTGGTCTTACTGTTAAAGACTGAGGCAAAGAAGGCACTGAGTACCTCAGCCTTTTCCTCATCCTTTGTCACTATGTTTGCCCCCACATCCAGTAAAGGATGGAGATTCTCCTTAGCCCTCCTTTTGCTGCTACTGTATTTATAGAAACATTTTTTATTGTCTTTTACGGCAGTAGCCAGATTGAAGTCTAGTTGGGCTTTGGCCCTTCTAATTTTCTTCCTGCATAACCTCACGACATCCTTGTAGTCCTCCTGAGTTGCCTACTCCTTCTTCCAAAGGTCATAAACTCCTTTTTTTGCCTGAGTTTCAGCCAAAGCTCTCAGTTCAGCCAGGCTGATCTTCTTCCCCACTCTCGTCTTTCGGCACGTGGGGACAGCCTGCTCCTGCACCTTTAAGATATCCTTCTTGAAGAATGTTCAGCCTTCCTGGACTCCTTTGCCCTTCAGGACTGCCTCCCAAGGGACTTTGTCAACCAGGCTCCTAAACGGGCCAAAGTCTGCCCTCCAGAGTTTATTTTCACAAAATATGTATGTATTTGCAGACTTTCAGTGTCACAGCAAAGTGCTTTGTAGCAACAACCTAGTAATGAATAATGCAGTTATAAATAATTGGAACAGCCAAAGCAGTAGTTCAAATCAAGAGCCTGCAAAAAATTGCTCTTTATTGTTAGTGAGTGGAAGAATATTAACCAGAAAGCTGATGCTACGACATGTTCCTAGCCACTTTTTACCTCCTTGGCTAGAAACAGACATTCATTTGAGAACATGCTCATGTACAAATTACATTGTGAGAGTTAATCAAAGAACCTGTATCTAAGTTAAAGGAAGTATAATTCTCCTTTTGGCTGATTCTTAACTTGAGAGGGGTCTGCCTCAGTTGTAGTTTTAAAATGAGAAACTGGGATATCCCTTTTAAAGGATAAATCTATCTGCCAAACTAAAAAAAAAACAAACAAAAAGCCCTGTTTAGTTACTAATAGACATAAATTCCTTTTAAGCCTTCAGTTAGCATACAAGACAAACTGCTACCTTCTTCATTGAGAAAATACCATAGCTCCTGTAGTTTTGATCAACACCCCTGCTGAGCCTTCGATTGTTAGTTCATCTTGGATTACATTTATGTATTCTGTCTTTATTTGTATGAGTTTCTTTACTTCGTCAGACTTGATGTAGTTTTAAAAATGGGACCACAGATGAAAAGAGAGGGAGAGACTTTTATTAGATATGGACAGAATGTCTCACATGACATTCTTTCTCTCTCTAGTTCCCTCTTCCCTGAATTAGCATTGTAAAGCAGCATGTTTCTGACTGATAGTACATAAATGGTGAAGAAATGCAGCACCTCCTACCATTCCTTTCAGTCTGACTCAATGAGAACTGAGGGGTTATAAGGCCAGATGGGTTGAATATGTTCATCTACCTGGGCATTCTGCCATACACGGGGTATAGATTTTCTGATTTTTGCGTGTAACCGAGGGTACTTCTAGTTAAGAATCTCTTGTCAGTCATGCATACTCAACAAATGCATGGTTTACCAGGCATAGAAAACAAATTTATATCAAAGAAATAAGTGCAGCAGAAATTTTCTCCAGCAGATTTCTGTTTGATAGAGAACTTTCACTAAAGCCAGATTTTAGTCTGCATATACAGGCTATCATCTCAACAATGATAAGAAGTCTGTCCATGCTTAGATGGCTTTTGTGAAGACAGCTTACCCAAACCCCATAGGGAGGTTGTAGTCTGGAGTCACAGAGGCGTATCTGGCATGATCTGAGGGGTAAGGCTGGGGAGCAGGATTCAACCAAGGGCAGCACAAGGCTGAAACACACATCTGAGTCAATAGCAAAACAGACCAATAGCCCTGCTAAAATCATAGAATCACAGAATAATTCATGTTGCAAGGGACCTCTGGATGTCATCTGACCAAACCCCCACCTGGGCTAAATTCAGCCTTAGAGAAGGTTGCTCAAACCCTTGTCTAATCAGATTTTTAGTATCTGCAAGGATGGGGATCCCAGATCTTCTCTGGGAAATCTCTTCTTTGGACCACCTTCATTGTGAGAATTGGAAATTCTGGGTTTGGAACTTGCCTCTGTTGGGCCTCTCTTCCTTTTACTGTGCACCACCAGAAGAGTTTGGTTCCATCTCCTTTATACCCTCCCATTATGTAGTTGAAGAGAGCAATAAGATCCCCCTTAGCCTTCCCTTCTGTTGCTGTCTTCTGTCTTGTGTGAGGGCTGTGAAGGATGTAGTTCTTTCAATTTAAATTGAACTTCATGAACCAGGAAAGGCTTTGGCCCAATGTATTTAGCCTCAGGTAGGCGAAGCAATTATTCCTCAAAGAGTTAATATCCTTCTCATATAGCATTTTGAATAGCAATTTGAAAAGAGTAAGGAACTTTATTTGGAGTCATTTACACCAGTAATAGCCTTTTTCAATCTTAGTTATGGTGTCAGTAGTATGATATTATAATAAGAAGATTTCTTTTCTCTGCCTTAAGGTAAAACTAACTGCAGAGACAGAAAATGCACATTGTAGTTTAGACTTTGCTGGTTATATGCCCTCTTAGCAGGGGGAAAAACAAGCTGTGACATTGCTCCATTATGTATTCTGTAGATTATCATCTCCCCTCCACCTCAGCCTATCCTTTTCTGGGACACTTGATGCAGAAACAGTTCTTGAAAACCAATGAGTGTCAGGATTGAAATTGTTCCTGACTTTAGTGGGTAGCACATGAGGAATTGGTCACACCAAGGAGTAAGGATAATCTAATTTTATGGAAATATCCCCCTTCTTCTTAGGTATGCAAACACACAATGCCAAGGGCTGAATTTTTTGCTTCATTGCCTCTGATGATGGGGGCACATTGTGAGGCTGATTGTGTTGTTGGTCTGCTAGGCATGGGAAAAAAGGAGCAGCCACCTTTCAGGCACTATTTCCCCAGTCTGCTACACCTATGTGAGCTAATGGAGGAAGGCTAAAGGAGGCATAAATAGGAGGCCACTGTGGCTCTGACCCCCGACACTCTTGTCACAGCAGCTGGGCTGTCAGGAGGGCATATAAGTACACCTGGTGCATGCCTGACTCTGGCTGCTCCCATTGCAAGGAGGAAGCAGAGGACTGAAATATGACTTTCTGGGTCACAGTGCACACCCAAATCTGCCCCTGAGCTATGCAATACATATTTTCCTTATTCAGGGCTCATGCTGACTATGTGATCTAAATAAATTTCAAAGCTTCTATTCATGTAACTGTGATTAGATAAGGTGGCACAATGGCTGTTTTTATACAGCTGCAGTGCACTCTGTCTCTGGGTATGCAGGGACTAGTGAAATGCTAGAAATACTAGAAAATTCTAAAATAATACTTTCTTCAACTGAAATTTGGTTTTCAAGTTATAAATGAGGGACATTTTTGAAAGGGTTTTAACTGGATATTTTTCTCTTCTGGGAGATACATGCAAAGCTGTCTAGCCCATAGATAAGGCAATGACAAAGCTAATCTGATGCATTAAATGTCATACTATTAAATTTTCTGGTGGGCATAGATTGTAATGGTGTTTACAACTTGAATCAGCATAATCGTTCCTGATAGGTTGCTTGTATCATTTTATCTTTCCTCCAACAAAGACAGCTCTTTACTTCTTTTCTTTGAAAAGTTGAGAATCTCATACAGTATAAGGCTTCATAACCGAATTTAGTGTTTTTATAAACTCCAACAGAAATACCTTTTATTGTCTTTGTTCCTGATGGAATTATTATGCAGGATGAACATTTTTGATCTTAGTATAGCTCCTCTGAACCGTAAATATATTAATGCAAAACATCTAACATTGGATGATTATAAAGATACAGATGTCAGAAAATTTGAAGTTACTGTTCTCACACAGATTGCAGTTTCTTTTTGCTGGGTATATGCAGTACTTAGTATTTCTCAGTAATGTTTTACTGTACTTAATTTTTATTTCATCGCCACCTTACACATGATTTATGATTACTGCAAGAGTTGTTAATTCAGATTTTCCAGGTTTTGTATGTTCACACTGTAAATTTTTCCAATATGTTGTATATGGAAAGGTGTTGTGGGTCCTTATTTGGTGGGGAAGAGAGAATCAGAGCAAAGTAAGGAAAGGAGGGAAGATAATTAGATAGACTATGTAATAGTGTCAGAAGTCTGTCCCTGAATTGATGCTTCTTTCAGGCCTTGTACTGTAGCTGAATCAATATCTGACCTGGATGTATTTGTATTGTGACTTCACAAAAATGCGTATTATGGTGAGATAGTATAATGAGAAGCAGAAGCACTTGTAGCCACTGAACTCTCTTCTTGCCACTGCTTGTGTGCAGCTGTTGTATGTAAAGACTGACAATTCTGTGAACTCAAGATGAAAGCACTAGAGGGAAAGGAAAAAGAACTACATTTATTCAATAATACCTTGTGAACAACAGCCAGGCTACAATTTTATAATGGATATATTTGTTCTAGATCTGATTTAGAGTCATTCTGCCAGGGCAAAGTTAAAAACTGAAAGTGAGGGAGACTGAGAAGTAATAGTATCATCCTGACTCCCTTTTGGAAATAGGCTAACTAAAGTCCACACTGAAGTATGTCAGTCTGGTCTATCACGGTGACTCCCACATACTGTGGAAATGCAAACAACAGGGCTGCAGAATCAGAATGGGGCAAATGTTATTAAATTATTAAAAATAACAAAATTAATGAAGATCTTAATGAAGAAAGTGAAAAATATCAGAAATCAAGAAGTTTTGCATGGGTTTAGGAATAAAGAAACAACAAAGTATGAACATAAAAAATAATTATGTTACTAGTGTGGTTTATGCAGAACTTTGGTTCAGTATTTTTCAGGAGTGGTCAAATTATCACTATCCAGTAGAGAGGGCTATATTTGCAAGCAGTCATTGGAAGCCTTCATGTTCTTCACAGAATCAGAGTAATGTAATCTGTTCTGTACGGCTCAATAATGACACAGCAGAGTTTATTTATAATTTTGTATTCATTAATTCTATTTATTAAAAATTTTCTGCTGTTTTGAAAAACAGAATGATGTTCTACCTGTCCTTGGATCACTGAAACACATCATCTCTATCCTGGACCAAGGCTTGGCATCTGGCTACGTATTCAGAATATTACATAATGCTTCTTTCAAGTTATATTACATGAAGTGAATAAGGGCTGGCCAAGTTCTTTGTCTGTAAAATGTGGATAATACCTGGTCTCTGTTGCAAAAACAAGCACAATAAAGTACATTTTTGAGATGCTGAGATACAGTAAAACTAGAAGCTACTTGAATCCTATGAAAAAGGAATCTGAAGGTTATAAAAGAAGTGATAATTAATAGAAAATATACTCTTTTTTTTTCTCATTTCCTCTTTTTTGTGATATGTCAAATCACATGACCAAGGGCTTTTTGTTTATGGAGAGAATAAAATCAATATGTCATCAGTCACATCTGCAGAGCAGGCAGAATCCAGTGGAGCAGACAGCAGCCAGTTTTATCTCATAAACTGACACTTCTTTTTTGCTTTTTCAACCATTCATTATGCTATAAGAAATCATATTTTTATTAGAAAATTCCCAAAATTAATAAAGTGATGGCAGCTAAATGTAAAAGGTCAAAAACACCAACTGCTGATGATTCCACTTCAATATCTGTCAAGTATAATCTTCCACAGCATGGAAAAGGCAGCTTGGTCAATAACCCTCTACCTCCTCTTTGGAAATATATTTCATAAATTACATGCAAAAATATAGAGAGAGGAGAATACAGGGGCATCCTGCTTTAGTTTTCCTTGCAGTTGGTATTCGGCTTTCTAGCTTCTCTTGCACTTAACAAAAAGTACAACTTCTGGTAATACTAAAATGTCATTGTTACATGGCAAATCCTTTCACCGGTGCTGTGCATTAGCAAATGAGCAG
The DNA here is from genome assembly GCF_947461875.1 of Haliaeetus albicilla. Classification (NCBI taxonomy): domain Eukaryota; kingdom Metazoa; phylum Chordata; class Aves; order Accipitriformes; family Accipitridae; genus Haliaeetus; species Haliaeetus albicilla. Next base: position 11,331,129 of record NC_091502.1, on the reverse strand, counting down.
CAATGGGTTTATTTCTCATTTCCTTTCTTTTTCCAACCTTTCCTTCTGATTCTTACTGTAGTCTAGCATAGAGCTTGATCTCTTTTAGCTTCATATGACTGCAGAGATGTCCAAGGGAGTCCTGGTGAAATTTTGAGAAGGTGGCAACAACAAGGCCCAGATACAAAATGGCTGAGGACCATTGCACAGTGTTCTTATTTTTCTACTCTGTAGAAAAGCATTCAAGCCCCAAAATGGAATTCACTTACTAATGGCAGACTTGTTGGAAGGAATTTATGTGGGAGCGTGACATAGTCATGACTATTTTTTGCTTCCAGTAGGATGGAAGAGCTACTAACAAAATACCCAGGTGATCGTTTCAGCTAGTGTTATTCAAAACCTTTGGTTTTAAGCTTCCAACTTTTCAGATATAGAATTCTTGGTGTGCATAGCTAGCTGACAAGTGATTCATTAAACATAATTAGAAATGAGTCAAGACAATGTGGGCTGTGCCTACACTTCATGTTATGCTCTGATTGGAAGCCTTGCTTTTTGGGCTTCTTGAACCACTGTTTCCAGGACCAAATTGCCATTTTTGGCATATTGCATGCGGGTTTCCTGACTGCTCAAGAAACATTCAAAAAATGGGTCTTCCTCAACAACCTTGATGGCTTAATAGCATGACAATTTTAGAACAGAATTAACAGCAGAACTATCCAAACTGTACCACCAAAATGGAAGCAGTATGTTCATTTGTGTATTATTTGTTGGTATCATTGTAGCACTTGAGAACTATAGTAAGAGAAAATTACTTACACATTGAAGTACAAAAGAAAGACACCATCATTACCTAAAGTGATTGCATCTACATATTAAGCAAGACAACAAAAAGAGACCAAAAGATGGGAGAATTCAGTCATATAGGGAGACTTGAAAAGTATTCTTAACATTGTGGCAGTCTGTCATGTTCCAAAGTTGGAGCAACTCAGATTTGTGGATTTCCTTTGTCAGAATTAAGGTGAAACAACACCAGGGGACTTCAAACAACAATCAACATTTATTCAACCTAGCTAACCTTGCCCAAGTACACGTGAACTTATCAATATGAACCTTGCAACATGTCGTTAAGCCGCTGTTTGAGAAGAGAAGGAAGGTGTATAAAAAGAAATGGAAAAAGGAACATGAAATGTATCAGAAGGAGAGCCCTCTCGTTGAGTCACGAGGTTCAGAGCAGACCCCCTTGCTTTCTAGACTCCTTCTCAAAGAGGAGCCCAGGGGCGGCTAGATCCACTCCTAGTCTCAGACTTGGTCAACGGTTTATGTTTAAAAGGATGAGGTGTAGGGACTGTGGAAAAGAGAGAAGGAAAAGAGGGAGAGAGAGAAAGGAAACAAAGAAAGAAAGAAAGAAAGAGAAGAAAAGAAAAGGGTTTCACCAGTCCTAGGTCCAGCGTTGGTCCAGCCAGCGTAGAGATCCAGTTCCGGAGGGCGCGCACTGAGAACTCGTTCTCCCTTCTTTTATAGTGTGTTAGTCAATGGTCTCAACATGCGCAGTCCAATCCTGGGGTTCTCTGGAATCGGTCGGTGAGCTTTTGGGGGGAGGGGTTCATTGCGGAGCTGCCTCTATTTTCCTGCTGGCATGACTGCTTAAGATAGAAGCACAGTCCCATCTTCCGTGGGGCCTCCTCCTCCAGGCGCATATTCTGTGCTCCTTCTCATGGTCACTTAAGATAAGGAATTGAGGCTTTGGAGAAGTGCGGTCCCACCCTCTGTGGGGCCCTCTCCTCTGGCCACATTGTCCTGTCCACAAAACTCCAGTGTTTTTACAGAGGCCATTTTCTCCACCAAAGTTCTTTAACAAATGTTTGAGATACTGACTATAATTTGTCAGACCGTCACACAGTCTAATCATTGTCAAGCCTTCTTGCAGGTGTTATGGCAAAGCAGTATTTGAGGGAGGGTAATGAGGTGACTAAGCAAATGCTCACAGGGAGCCTCTGCTCAGCCTGCAGAACCACAAAGGAGAAAGCAGAGTTGAATGCTGGAAAATCTAGTAAGTGGGCATGAGATTAGCATCATTGATGATCAGCATCTCTAAAATAAATGATAATATGGTGGAGGTAGGTCAGAAAGGGCCTTGAAAGTGGGTAGAAATATTTAAATTTGATGCATTGAGGAAAGAAGAACAGGGTAAAGGAATACAAAGAAGGGGACATTGTCACCAGAACAGTGGGCTGAGGCATTCATTGAGTAACATTATGGATGGATATGAGTGAGGAAAAATTATGTCTGTCAGAAATTAATAAAATAATGTTGAAATAGCTGAGAAAAAGGATGGAAGCTATGGTGAGTTTAAACTGCAGGATGATTATAATATGCTAAAAATTAAGGAATTTAAACTGGAAAGATAAGATTGTACATTAGCATGTGGTAACTTATTAGAGACTTCTGATTTGTAGGTTAAGAGCCTGCCTTATAAATAAGATGTGGTGCTTATGTTATTACAGTATTTAAGAAAGTAAATAGGCAGTTCAAGAAGGAAAATTGTTCATGTTGATCCTGAGCTCATGAGGAAGCAGTAGAAAGATAGAGGACAAGTTTCAGTCTGTCAGAGGCAGACTGGGATCGCAAATGTATAGATTATACATATCGATAAATAAGGCAAAATATCTAGGAAAGCAGAGACAGAATACAGTTTTAAAGGTTTGAGTAGAAACTTTAGCTGATACAGATAGTTAGGTGGGAAAGCAGACGAGATGATCTGAGAGGGACCTGGCAGAGAAGTATGCTTAAAGGGGTTATAAGCAATGGATTCAGAGAGCTTAGAGAAAAAGGAGAGTTGAGTAGTAATTGTAAAGGCAAATGGAACTAGGATTGGTACAAATTCAAGCTCTGATTGAGAAGAAAGGATGATAACTAATGTGTGTGTTAGAGTATATGCCTGTATATGCATATTTATAAGCTTAGAAAATAAATGCTATACTCCAAAGGGAAGCACTATTACTTTTTTTTTTATTTCACTGTAGCCACATTGCCAGTTTATTTTTATAGGAAGTATGTGGGGTTTTTTTTAGAATTCAGCAATTCCTTGGGAGTAAAAAGGGTATAACACTGGCTTAATTTATGAAGGGTAGTATTAAATTGTTCTATTAAGAGCTTTGTTCCACTAATTATATAGGTAAGTCCTAATATAACTGGTTTATATTACATTTAGGGTATAATATGCAAGAGGACGGATGTTGCTTTTCTAAACCTCCTTTGTTGCAGAAAAAGATAATGAGAGCTATATAAAGTCCTGGTAATCATAGCCAATTTATCAGGCCCGCTATGTGAGCTAATGCAAGACTGGAGACATACTGCATTGACTGCTGATCATTTTATACCACTTTTAATGCCTAGAAATTAAAAGAAAGAAATTAATGGGGAAATAAAGAGAGAAAATGGAATATAAATAATGTATTTTTTGACATTTTGAATCTTACCCTATTATTAGTCTTTTTATATGGGAAAAAAATCCAATCAAATCAGACAAGTATTCAGATTTTCTGCTTTATCCCATATACAGGGATTATAGAGGACACGCAAAGAAGTGTTGCAAAATAATATATTTTTGATAAGGATCTAAAGCAAACAATGAATGAGAACTAACACAAATATGGTTTTCCTAGCTATGATGCTTCATAATACCATTATTATTTGTTGTTTATGCTACAATAGTTAATATTTTGTCAGCATTTCTTTCATAATACTATTATTAGAAGTCTAAAATTTGCTTATGAAGCCTTGCTTTAGTCTAAGAATTGACTTCTAAAATGTAAGCTAAATCATCTCAGCTTATTTTAAGTAAAGGAAATAGGAGAAAGATAATAAGGAGCGATGGTAATCATTTCAGGCACATTTGTGTTCTGATAACATAAAACTTAATTTGATTCCTAGTCTGAACTGTTGCATTTAGGCCTAAAAATCAAAATTGTCTGGACATCTGTTTATTTAGGATGATTTCACAGGACTTGACCCAGTGGGGAATGGGAGGCCATGAGGAAGTGCCTGGGGAACAGAGTGGTGGGAGAGGCTCTCATGCTCTCACCTGGTGAAAACATTGTGACTGTAGTCCCATCCCAAGTGTCCATGCCTGAATGCAGGCAGCAGGGGGAATAAACAAGCGGGATTAGATGTCCCTGTATGGCCACCAAGCTGGGACCTTCTGTGGGATTACAGAAGGGAATGGTATGATTCGCAGGATGGGAGTGCTGCAGGGCATGGAGGAGATGCACACAGGCTCTTCAGGAAGGATGGGCTGGGAAGGTGAGGAGCAGAAGCTGCGCTCTGTGGAAAGAGGCAGCTGCAGTGTGCAAGAATTTGCTTACTGGACAAGCTGGCCCGGAGCATGGGGGTAAGGAGCAGAGGACAGATCAGCAGGGGTGGCATGGTGGTACATTTGCTACATGCTGGCTAGTCAAGAAGTAGAAGCAGAGGAAACCTTTAGACAGCTGGAGGAAGCCTCAAAACTGCAGGCTCTGGTACTCATAGGGGGCTTCAGCTGCCCTGATATCTGGCCAAAGTGCAATAGGGCAGAGCACAAGCAATGCAGGAGATTTCTGGAGAGCATCCAGATGATTTCTTGAAACAGGCGGTGAAGGAGGTAACTAGGGTAGACCTGTTGGACCTGCAGTTACAAGCAAGGAAGAGCAAGGCTGGAGATGTGCAGGGCGATGGCAGCCTTGTCAGCAGCAGCTGTGTGATTCTGAAGTTAAAGACAGAGAAGTAAGCAAGACAAATAGTGGAGTCACAGCCCTGGTCTTAAGGAGAGCAGCTCGTTTAGGGATCTTCTTGGCCTGATCCAACAGACTTCTACCCTGGAGAGGAAGGGGTCCAGGAAGCCAGCTGATCTTCTAGGACAGTTACCTCAGAGCACCAAGATGGTGCATTCTGATGTGCAGCAAATCAAGAAAGCATGGCAAAAAGTTAGCATGGATGAATGGGGAACTCCTGACTGAACTCAAATGCAAAAAGGAGGTCCACTGAAGATGGAAGCAGGGACAGGCTATCTGGAGGATTATGGAAACATGGCTCAAGCATGCAGCTATGGAGTAGAATGAAAACCAACAAGGGGTGTAAAGGGCTTCTAAAAGCGTATTGGCAGCAAAAGGAGTAAAACCCTGTGAGTCCACTGCTCAGTGGGCAGTGGAAGTAGTAGCCAAGGACACAAAAATCTCAATGCTTTTTTATCTTGATTTTTACTGGCCAGATCTGCCCTCAGGCCTTACATATCACTGAGCTTAGTGGCAGAATTGGAGTGAAGGACTGTGTCAGAGACCCTTTAAGCCAATTGGATTTATACAGACCCATGGGACCAGATGGGATCTATCCAAAGTTGCTGAGGGAACCAGCTGACATCATTTAAGGCTGTTCTCTATGGTCTTTGAAGGATCTTCTTATTCAAGAGCATGTTCATGATGACTGGGAAAAGGAGAACTTCATGCCCATCTTCAAGCAGGCAAAGAAAGAGGATTTGGGGAAGTACCGGCTGGTCAGCTTCGGCTCAGTCTACAAGAGGATTATGGAGCAAATCCTTTTCCACATACATGAAAGACAAGAAGGTGATTGGGATTAGCCAGCATGGATTTACCAGGGTGAGACTGTGCCTGACCAATTTGATGGCTTTCTACGATCAAAATACTGGCTCTGTGGACAAAGTTAAAACCAGTAGATGTTGTTTAGCTTGACTTTAGCAAGGCTTTTGACATTATCTCCTATGCTATCAACAGCTGAGATACAGTTTGGGAGTGTGAGTGATAAGGTAGGTGTAATATTGGCTGCATCGTCATGCTAAAAGGGTTGTGATTAGCTGTACAAAACCCATTTGCAGCCAAGTATTGGTGGTATGCCTTAGGGGTCAATAAGGAAATTAATAATCTCTATCAGCTCTATTAATGACTTGAACACTGTGACAAAGTGCATGCCCTGGCAAGTTTGCAGATGATGCCAAACTGGGAGAAATGACTGATACGCTGGTCAGAAATAGAGTTCAACAAACACAAATGCAGGCATTGCACCTGGGACAGAATAACCTCAACAGTAAGCCCTGGAGGCTGATGGGATAGAAAGCAGCTTTGCAGAAAAGGATCTGAGGTCCTGATGAGTTGAACATGAGTTAGCAATGTACTGGGTTTGCTCAGCCTTAAGAAGAGAAGGCTCCAGGATGATCTTACTGCAGTCTTCAACTGCCTGATGGGAGGGTGTAAAAGGAGACAGACTTCCTTACGGTTCTCAGCAAAAGGAGAGGAGGCAGTGTTCAAAAGCTGCAGCAATGGAGTTTATGGTTTGATATTGGGAAAAATTCTTCACAGTGAAATTGGTGAAGCACTAAAATAGGTTGCCTAGAGAGTTTCTAGAATCTCCATCAAAATTCAGATGTTCAGAGTTCAAATAGACTTGTCTTGAGCAACATGCTGTAATTGGCCCTGCTTTGAGCAGGAAATGAAATCAGATGGCTTCCAGAGGTCACGTCCAGCCAAAATTATTCTATGATTCTGTGACTGTGACAACAACAAAAATGCACAAAATTCTTCATAACAGTACCAGAGATGAGCTAAAGGCCAAGGTCCCATGTGAACTCTATTCATAAGCAAATATCTAGCTTTAACTTCATCAGTACTTCTGAATGTTGATGAATGGAGGCATGGAGCACACAGAGAAGGATCTGGGATGCCTTAGGAGATGGAGGATGAAGACATTTTCAATGTAATTCCCCCAAGGGGTCTTCCCGCAAAAACAGCTTACCACTAGGAAAAATGTATGGGTGATTTAGGTCAGCATGAAAGACCAGGTCTGCAAAAGCACTTAAATGCATAATTCCCATTGTTTTCTCTAGGATTTTCTGATATTTTGTGGTTCTGGTCTTTACATTCTAGGAGGTCCTTTTGAGAAGTAAGTATTACTTACTCCCTAGTGGGTCTTGTTGCCTATAATTTGAACACATTTTCATAGAATCATAGAATAGTTTGGGTTGGAAAGGACCTGTAAAGATTGTCTAGTCCAACCGCCCTGCCATGGGCAGGGACATCTTTCACTTGATCAGGTTGCTCAAAGCCCCATCCAACCTGACCTTGAACATTTCTAGTGATGGGGCATCCACAACTTCTCTAGGCAACCTGTTCCAGTGTCTCACCACCCTCATCGTAAAGAATTTTTCCCAATATCAAACCATAAACTCCATTGCTGCAGCTTTTGAACACTGCCTCTCAGTTTAAAACTATTGCCCTTTGTCCTGCCACTACAGGCTCTGGTAAAAAGTCTCTCTGTGCATCTTTCATGTAAGCCCCCTTTATATACTGAAAGGCTGCAATAAGGTCCCCAGAGTCTTCTCTTGTCGAGGCTTAACAACCCCAGCTCTCAGCCTCTCACTCTGTTCCAGCCCTCTGAGCATTTTCATGGCACTCCTCTGGACCTGCTCCAACAGGTCCGTATCTTTCTTGTACTGGGGACCCCAGAGCAGGGTACATACTCCAGGTGAAGTCTCAGGAGAGCAGAAAGTAGAGGGACAGAATCACCTCCCTTGACCTGCTGGCCACACTTCTTTTGATGCAACCCAGGATATGGTTGACTTTCTGGGCTGCAAATGCTCATTGCCAAGTCATGTCCAATTTTTCCTCCACCAGTACCCCCAAGTCCTTCTCCGCAGGGCTGCTCTCAATCCATTCATCACCCACTCTGTATTGATACTGGGATTGCCCTGACCCAGGTGCAGGACCTTGCACTTGACCTTGTTTAGCTTCGTGAGGTTTACATGGGCTCACTTCTCAAGCCTGTCAAGGTTCCTCTGAATGGCATCCTATTGATCTAGCAAATCAACTGCACCACTCTGCTCAGTGTCATCTGCAAACTTGCTGAGGATGCACTCAATCCCACTGTCTATGGCATTTGTAAAGATATTAAATAGTCTTGGTCCCAGTATGGACTCTTGAGGGACATCACTCATTACTGGTTTCCATTTGGACATTCACCCATTGACTGTAAATCTTTGGATGCAGCCATCCAGCCAATTCCTTATCCGTCTAACAGTTCATCCATCAAATCCACCTCTCTCCAATTTAGACATAAGAATGTTGGGGTGGGCTGTATCAAAGGCGTTAAAGAAGTCCATGTATTTTTTACCTTTTGAGCATTTTAGAATTTGGGAGACACAGAAAGGGACACATTAACTACAGGTAATGAGATTGTGTATTATAAGCATTATTGTTTTCATTCTTCTTCCCCAGAGGACTGTTTTAGAAAGACTGGAGTAGTTTGTATTAAGCCCATTAAAATATTTTCCTGTGTTTTAATTAACCTCTTAATTTACAAATGTGCACATTTTCCTTTTTAAGTCTCTTTTAAATAATTTTCTTACATTGTACTCTTCTTTCCATGCCTTTTGTTGTTTTTTCTCAAAATGAATGGAGGAGTAAACTATTTGGCAATAGTAGGTTTATTTTGAGCCTGCATGAAATCTTAGCAGTTTCAGTCCCTAAATAAGATGGAGATCTGTGGTGTGGACAAGGGGCAGAAATAGTATAGTGAAATGCGTAGTCTGTATACATTAATAAGAGGGGAAAAATGGAATTTCTTCATCTTAAATGTTTGCAGTAGGTATCATAATGGTTTCTTAAAAAGCAATACTGAAGACCTGACAGGCATGTGGATGTATTTATCGTGCATGAGTCGTGCCTTTCCCTACCCCCACCAAAAATGCTGTCTAAATGGATTTTTTTTATCCACTTGTCATTATTACTAAACATTTTAAAGAGTGACAGATTACTGGGTGTAACTTATGATGTTCATTGATTCATTGGAAACTACTGTTCTGCTTTCTGAGCTCCATATTTCATCTTTCTTAACTATCAGGGGTTTTTTACATATTAGAGATTTTCCAAACAGCACTGAGACAAGTCTCAGGGGAGTGTAGTCCTCATGAGATAATCATACCTCTGGAGAACTGAATTTACTTGGCTACCAGTCATGATTCAGGGTGCTGTAGGATACAATTATCTCATGAGATTTCATGCTCAGTTATCTTAAATAGCTTATGCATTTCTTAACACTTCTTAATGGTTTTGCATTTCTTCACAAACTTACAATGAATAAATAGTTTGTGCTTTGAAAAGAAGATTGTTGGTGTTCATGTAAATAATGCTAATCATGATAAATAAAGCATTTTTGATTTGGAGCATGGGTGATATGAAAAACTTAAGCTACATAGGGGTGCACAAGATTTCTAACCATGCAATTCTTGTGGCTTCTCTTCAAGAAAGGGATTCTGAGAAGATCTGCTAGGCTGATCATCACTATGCACAGCCTGTGTCATGAGAGGAGAGTGAAAAGGCTCTTCTGTAAATGAGAAGTGATTGTTTTTCATAAATATATTAGAAGAGTAAAAGTAATGGAGGAAGTGGAACTATTTAAGCTAAAGGGCAGTGTTGACTCAAACGCAAAGCAATGTAGAAATGGCAAAAAAAAAGTTAGTGAATTTATATTGGAAATCAGAAGATTATTAAGCAAAAATGGAAGAAGGTTGTGGAACAGCCACTGAGTGAGCTTTATGGAGAAAAGACTGTTAAATACTTTTAAAAGGTAAATTGATGATTCTTATCTTATGATTAGATTTTGTGCAGGTGTTTTGTCAGGGAATGAATTTTGCTTTTAGTGTTTGAAAAAGGAAGTGTGTGTTCTTCTAGTATCATGTGCTTCCTAATATAGTGTTTCTGTATCAACTTTTAAAAATGGCATATATACCATTTCGGGCAAGATATCGTATCCAGCAGTATATAGATAGGGGACAGAGCTGTTTGGTAATTTGTAAATTAATAGTGGTAATTTGGGGGGGGGATCAAACCCACTTTTTAGCTTCAAACCTATAGTAATGATCAATACTATAGAATGCTTTGAAAAGACTATAGAGTATAAATAAACCATTATCAATAACTAGTCAATAAACTTCATAAAACTGATAGTACAAAATAGGAACTTTTGCTGTTTTACAATTACCAAACTTTTATCCCCAGTCCTAGGCTTTGTATTGTCTTACTTTTGGAAATGTCAATGTCATTAAGGAAAAATCAACATTATCTGAATAGTCCAAGAAGAGTCCAAGATAAATACAAAGTGATCCTGTTCAAATTCTCCATTAACATCTGGGATTTAATTTTGTAAACTGAGGGTCAGTAATATTGTCTGTCTAGAAGGACCACTAAGGTAAAAGAAGGATCAGGCTGCTGAGAAGATAAAAACCAAGAACTGTCAGAATTTTATGTACTTGCCAAGAAAAAGTAAGTTTCTGAGAATGAGTCACCTGACCCTTTCATACAGTTTGCCCCTCTGTTTCTTATTGTATCTCACTGTCTGGAGGAGAGTGCTTCTGCCTGCTGGGGTCAAATAACTCTTCTCCTTTATTAGATACACCAGTCTTTGACAGGGCTTTTAGGAAATGAATTCATTTCCCTTTGGATTTCATTCCATCCCTGATACCTAACCAATATTTTCAGGAAGACCTTTTCTTCTCTTGCTACTCCTCTGGGGTGTTATGTTTTACTTGTCAGATTAAAAAACCCTGAGGTTTTGACCAGCAAAACGCGCCAGCCTCTTGAATAAAAAAATAAACTGTTAGTCGGCAAAAGCCCCTTTGAAAAGCATTTTCTACCTCACTGACTGTGTATTTTACCTGGATTGCCATATAATTGACTGAATTCCCCCATTAGATTACTGTAAGTACTTTGGGTTTCATTGGGACTATGCATACAAAAAACCCCATCTGCTTTTAGGTTCACATTTTTTCATCCATAGTGTGCACAGGATCCACATATCCTAGTGGAACAGTGAGGGGGCACAAAGGCCTGCTTGTGGGGAAATTAGGGAGAGGATGCAGCAGGCATCCAGGAAGGTTTGGGTCACAGGACTGGGCTGAGCTGCTTGCTGATGCCAGAAACAATCCCTCTGTGTTTATCAGATTGCACACAAAAGCAGCAGATAAAATTCTCTGTTGAATTGTTAGAGATGAGGTGGGACTAAATAGTATAAAAAGGTTTTTTCATAATTCAGCATATTTGAGTGTGGGCAAGAACAACAATAATAACTGTCTAGAGAATTGGAGGAGGTTTTAACTCAAGGTAATATACCTGTGCCACATAACAAGGAACAGTCACAGTTTTTATATGATTATCATCAGTACCTTTGAACTTGATTACTTCAGTCTTTAGATAATTCTTAATGTCAGCCTTGGAGTGGCTAGACAGCTGGAGTAGCGTGGCACTCTGTTTTCTGAAAAATGAGGAAGAGATTACTGAATGTTATTTTGAGTTTCTTTAACCCTGTTGTACAGAAATAGAATGTAGGGTTATTTCTCAATCTACTGGGCACTTTCCACATAATTTTTACCTTTTGATGTGAATACATTATGTTTGTGGCTTAAGTCTTTGTTTTTGTTGAAAAGAAAATTTAAATTAAAAAAATAGCACCGTAAAACAGATAATCAGATGTAATTATAAGTCTATGGATCAGGATTCCTGTAATTTCACTGGGGTATCTATAAATCCCTGTAAATGAAACGAAGTACTCTAATGCTGCTTGGATTTTGTCTTCAGGGAGAGTCCAACGTGAAGATAGCTTGCAAATCCTGAAAAGACAAAAGGAGCGATATCAGGAAAATCCCATGATGCTTATTTATAGGATGTGCCCACTTTATCTCTTGCTCATTCGAATGCCTTGTTTCCTGCTAAATTTTCTTTTCCACTTTGTTGGCAAATCCAGACATTTTTCAAACTCACAGAGTGTCAGTGTAGTACAAAATTTAATTTTTTAAGGGTATTCATGTATCCCAAGTGACTGACAGTACCTTGTAAGTTCATTTTTTATAAGTCATACTTTTTAAGTTTATCCCATACATGTAGGTTGTGCTGCAAGTTATATTGTTGTGGAATTTGGCCTGTGACATTTATGGGAACTAGCATTTGGACACGTCTGCTATTATTAGGGTTACCATACAAAAGCAGATTCCCAGGAGCCTTTCCAGGATGTAAATGGAAGTTCCCAACAGTGATGTAGGCATTGGCACAGGCCTTCTTAACATAGGAATGTTAGTTATTTTACCACATTTTAATCATACATCTTAAATGCATCAGGTCAGGATATCTGTAGCTGACTTTGTAAAACTTTAATTGTAATAAATCTGCAGGACACAAAACCTTTGGAGTGTCAAAGACACAGTGTAATAGAGAAGTGTGGCTTTTAGGTAAGAATGTGCAATCAGATATGAACAGTTATTTAAAGAACAGTGTAGCTTTCAGATTTCAGTACTGTCTTGCAGCATCGAGACCTTTTCTGGTACCAGTTTTGAGTGGCATGAGACCACAAGTTCAATTCCTTGTGGGTTTCAGTAGACATGCAAGCCTGGAGCGTGCCTGGAGCAAGTTACTGTACCAACAAAGAAAGTTGCTAGTTAAACTGAGTGTTGAAATGTCAGTTTGCTGCAAGTTATCCTTAATAAATTCTAACATCTCCCTGGTAAATGTTTTGTAGTGTTTGTCAGCATGGTAGGGTTTTTTTTAAAGTTTCTTTCCTACCCAGATATTGACTACCTTGGATATTAAATGACTGAGATCATTCCAGGGGGGAAAAGGGCTTTTGCTTTTGCAGTCCATTGAATATGTCATACACTTCACCCGCGTAGTTCTCCTCTGCCAGGAAATAGCTAATATTGACATACTGGCATGCTGACAACGAACTGTCAAAAATGTTGTCCTGGTTTCAGCTGGGATAGAGTTAACTGTCTTCCTAGTAGCTGGTACAGTGCTATGTTTTGAGTTCAGTATGTGAAGAATGTTGATAACACTGATGTTTTCAGTTGTTGCTCGGTAGTGTTTAGACTATAGTCAAGGATTTTTCAGCTTCTCATGCCCAGCCAGGGCACCTGACCCAAACTGGCCAACAGTGTATTCCATACCATGTGATGTCCCATCTAGTTTAGGAACTGGGAAGTGGGGCGGCAGGGTATCACCGCTTGGGGACTGGCTGGGTGTCGGTCGGCGGGTGGTGAGCAATTGCCCTGCACATCATTTGTACATTTCAATCCTTTTATTACTACTGTTGTCATTTTATTAGTGTTATCATTATCATTATTAGTTTCTTCTTTTCTGTTCTATTAAACCATTCTTATCTCAACCCAGGAGTTTTACTTCTTTTCCCGATTTTCTCCCCCATCCTGCTGGATGGGGGGGGAGTGAGTGAGCGGCTGCGTGGTGCTTAGTTGCTGGCTGGGGTTAAACCACGACAAATGTCACGAATTCTAAAGAGGAAAACCTATGCTTAATCTATGGTAGGCATATCTGGTCATGTTTTAAGTGATCAGTTTACAAATAAGGCATGTAATTTAAAAATAAAAATCTGTCATTTCATATCTTTTGGAAATGATCATAAAACATATGCAGTAGCTTTTTAAACCATACTTTTGTGCCAAAACTGTGCCACACGTATTGTGACCATCCTGTAGTTGTGAAACTGAGTGTATATGAAAGATATACAAGAGAAGGTTGCAGAGAAGAGGTGAACATTCAGTCTAAAAAGTGAAAAAATCTATTTCTGGGAAAAAGTATATCAATACAAGATTTAACATAAGGACAAAACATCAGTTCTGGTCCAGACTGTGATTTGTGATGTTTATTGCCCAAATTCACCTATAACATTTAATATGCTTTGTGACAGGACTGCAGTTTAGTACTAGTCCTACACAGAAGTGTTCCCTTCTGCCTGCCTTCCTTCCAGCTGTAAAGTTTTTGCCTGCATACTGGGGGTCTCATTTTCCTATCTGGTTCTTTGTTAGCTTTTACTTTAACTTCTTTTTTCAATTACATTTTCACCTGGCACAGAATTGGTTGTTGTACACTTAAAATCCAGTGAATATATTAGATGGGGTTTGGAATTAAATGCTCTCAAATTTTAGTTACAACAGATTTCAAATACTGGACCAATTTCTTCTCCTCTTTACTTCCAACTAAAGTCAATATGAGTATTTTATGAGTTATGCAACAAGATTTGTCCTATCTTTTTTAAGTAATCCTAAAAAAAAAAGCAGTATTTATAGTATTTCTCTAGTTCTTATTCTGTGAAAATGCAATTTAGAATATGGACTGTGTAGTGACTCATCTGTAATGTTGCAGAAGAATGACAGAAAGGAAAATGCCAAGTAAATTAGCTAAATCATTTACTCCTAAGTACATTTTAAAAGAAACAAATATTAATATAAATTAAAATAAAAAATATATTCAATTTCTATTATATTGTATATTTTTGATCATCATATTTTTAAATTAATTACTGAATATCCATGTGAAAGCAAGTTGTTTTATTTTCAGACATAAGTATGAAAAATGCTTTTGAAATGTCTTGTTGACCTAATTAACAGTAAAAGTAGGAATAAACAGCTGGCCCTACCTGTGAGTCTGTTTGGTTTCCAAAGTCTTTTTTTTTTATACTTTTTCTGCATACAATCTTTGTACAGTACCTAGGACAATGAGGCCTCTGAGCACATTATTTATGTAAATACAAACAATTATTCCTAGCAGGGTGCCTAAAATTTTATCCACATTCTCTGTCGTAGGGTGTATTGTACAGGCGTACCTCATATTTCATGGTGGTTGTCTCGGGATCAGAATAACCTTTTTAATCATGAAAATAAATTACCACCACACTCTTCTGCTGAAAAAGTACTTGTTCATTTAAACTACCATGCAGATGAAAGCTAAATAGTGAATATTAATATTTTTAGACAGAGATAAAACCTTAAAGAAATATCTATCAAGTAATTACGACTCTTTCTTGCACAAATACATTCTTAAATTAAGCCACAAAGTTTTTTTAAGTGTTCATTCAGTGATAAACAAGTCAAGATGCCATTATCAATAGAATGCTAAATGTAAGTAAAACTGGTATCTTGTAGAGTATTCTTCCATGAATAGATGTTTTATGTCTGCTTTGTTATATTAAGGAAGAATCTCTTCTTTGTGTCTGTCATGAACAACCTTGGGAGACACTTAAAACATGGTGCTTCAGAGTAGCTCCAGCCTACGGAAGCAGCCGGCCCCGGGACAGAAGTCTCTGTGGGGGGAAACACCACCCATGAGTGCTTTGCAAATGCACACCCTACTTCCAACTGCAGTAAGGTCTACGTACAACTTCTCACAAGGTCGTTTGGTGTAAACGTCCTGCAGTGTGTAAATATTGAGATTGTTGTCCTCGTATCATCTCCAATGTTAACACCTCAGCAGGGAAAATCCTGCTGCTGCTTATATCTGTGCAAATTGTCTCTCATGAAACCATCTCGTAAGAGACATAGGCAAATGTCCAATTTCTGTAATGGTGATGTTTGTTTATTTGTAATTAATTAGCCCGAGATCTGGCTCAATGATTTGGAACCTGATTTAGCAGGTAACTTTGGTAAGAGGAATGAGGTCACCCTGTCTCTCGTACCTTGGGAGATTGTACTGCGTACATCCCAGCCTGGTGTCACAGCCCAAAGCTGCCCTGTGAGTGTTCCTCCGGGGTGCCAGGAGGCATAACTTCAATAACACAAGCAAAACACGATGTGCTTAAGGAATTATATGCAATTTTACAGCTGTAGCCTGGTCTCCTGGAGACACTTAAGGATCTCCAGCAAAAGAGCTGGGTGTGGTGGCTGCTCCCTTCCACTCTCTTCCAGACAAAATGCCCTCAAGTATGAATTATGGCCCATTGACCTTTTTGGAATGGTGTTTCAGCCCTCAAGTTGAAAAGGCTGGACATCACTGCCTTAAACACATTGGAAAACTCAAATCTACATTGTGTCTCTTGAGGAAAATGAGACAGTTGAGGTAATTTACAGTGTTTAAGATGCTCTATTATGAAATAATATCTTGTCAGTCATACTGAAAAGGGCAGTGGAAGCAGAAGCCTAAAACATATAAAGAAGTATTAGTGGGCAGCAGTTTTTTTCACAGTAGTTTTTGAGCAATAAGCATAGAAAGAGTTGTTCCAGGCAGCAGTTTGCAAGAAAATTCAAGATAAATTAAATAATATTGTATACTTAGATGGATTATCATCTCCTACAGCTTTTTCAGAAATAGATTTTAATTTCCAAGTACAGCAGTGGGAACCTCAAAAAATTTGGTAACAGTGAGATTTTTCTGGTTTTACACTAGTACAACTAAAATCAGACCCTATTTACTATTTTATTTTCATCTTAAGTTACAGTCTAAAATACCAAACATGTTCTAGGACTTCTAAAGCATTTTATATCTATTGAGCAATTACTGGGTTTTCACTTCTCATTCCTCTCAGATACAGACAGTCGCTCTGTGTTTTATTTTTCACCTCCTTAAGTTTTTGCAACCAATTCCCACATCCTCTGCAGCTTTTTTGGATATTCTATAAACTACTTAGCCACTGAAGAAAAGACTGCAAGAAAAGTTTCCCACCTCTCTGCTAAATATTCGTTATACCATGCTGCAGAGTAATTTTCTCTGTCTTTCTCTGCCTTGGTGAATATTTTAACATTATTTTTATGCAGTGGAGCTGCTCCAGATGGAAAGATGAAGACTAAACCACCCAGGACACTCTCAGTCCTAATGATCATGACACAGTGGACTCAGGGGCATCCAGTGACACATGTAGAGTCCCTTGCTTCTTGAAGGGGGAGACGGTATCTTGGTACTACTGCTCTCCTGGGTAACAGTTACGCGGATACCAAATTGTGCCTTTTGTTTCTATTCATGGAGATGCCCTAAATGGAAATATATAAGAAATGTCCATTTGTTGTAGATGCTGTTTCCACTTTTTTGAAACCTTTGTCATTTTTTCTGCTGGCCAATCCTATCCAGAAAAACTCACTCATGTTCATTAAGACTTGGGATGTCACCAGAGTGCACTTTTCTGTGAATAAACAGCTGTTCAGGGGAAGAAAAATACCCAGCTCTAAAATGAACAAAGTTCTTAAGACCATTTGCTTTCAAAATGGTCAGTGCAAGTGCCATTGTATAATGAAACGTCACAGGCACTTAACTTTTATGGAGCAGTTGTTGACTGGTCACTGTGTTCATTTTCAGACATTAATGCCAAGGTCAGTTAAAACTAGCCAAAGTCCAGATCAACATATATTTAATATGAGAAACTTGCCAGGATTTTATCACAATTTTCTGTCGTGGCCTGTTTTCGGACAGGCCAATCACAGCTTTTAATGTCTGTATTCTTTTACCTGTTATCTTTTCATTATACCTTGCCCATTTCCATGTTTCCCACTAAATGTCAGTTCCTACAGCTGAAATTTAATTTGAATTGTTAAATATATTCATTCTACCAGAGCTTTGAACATGAGTTTATGATTACTTCTAGGAATATAGCTTACCTCAGTGGGACGTAATAAATTAGTCTAATCATATGGTGAGTACTTACTTCATCCTGTGTTTGTCCCTGCTAGGAACTGAAATTGTCTCTGTAATTGTATGCAAATCCCTTCACCAGAATAATCAAAGGAAACCTATGTGTAGCTGCCCATCCTCCACAAGAGAAGCGTAAAAGTAACCTAACTTTTAATTCTACTTAAATGAAAAGTTGTATCTTCATATGTAAAATGTAGATGCAAAATAGAAGAACTTAAATTAAAAGACATGTGAGTAGCAAACAGATACTTTGCTAATATTGCAGGCTGCTTTTAGTCCTGCTTTTTTACATATGCACAATACTATGTTAATATTGTTTGTGGCATTGAACCTGAGAAATAATAATATTGGGATGTTTCATTTTAAACATGGGGGAATTTCTTCTCCCCTGAAAATATATGATAGATAGATGATAAGAGGTTTTATGAATTGCCTTCAGAGGGTGTCTGTTTCCCTCCACTGCCTGCAGAAGGAGACTGGAGTAACTAGCTCAGACTTAGCCACTGAACTTTCAGTTGAGATAAATTCTCCTGTCTCTTACTCCAAGGCATGTTTTATATATTGGCCTCAAATCATTCTGATTTGCTTCTTTGAACTCTGTCAAATATTTTAGCATTAATGTTTTAAATGTGGACACTAAAAAGAGATTTAGTCATGTAAGAGTAGTCCAGTGTCCTGTATGAAGGTCATATAATTCTAGACTTCCTCTTCCCTGTTTCTCTATTCAAGTATCTAGATGTTACATTATCTGTCTTACTCCTAGCATCACTGGAAAAGATCAGTTCTGCTTATCTATGACTCTGATAACTATTTCTGAAGACACTGAAATGAGGCAAGGTTATTAAGTGCCTTTTGTCCCATCAGTTCTTTTCAGAGGAGGGGTGAGAAGAGGGAGAAGAGAGTAGAAGGAGCTGAAGCAATCTCTATTTGCTCATTTGTCTCCTTTTAAAATTCTGTCACTTCTTTGCATGCTGTTTTGCACAGATTCATATAAAGTTTTTAAATCTATACATACATATATAAGTATTTACTTGTATGTACATATATATGTATGCTCGTAATGTCTTAGAGCATTTAGAATAACTTACTAAAATGTTTTCTCACCTTTTTCTTCTTGTAGGATTTTGTTCTTTTTAAGAAACTCAGATTCCAAGACATTTTCAGGATTTAGTTGGAAGCGATACTTGCAGTCCCTCAGATGAAGTGCCTGGGAGGTGCAAGATTATTCAATGTCATAGATCATAGCATCATAGAATCATTTAGGTTGGAAAAGACCTTTAAGATCATTGAGTCCAACCGTAAACCTAACACTGCCAAATCCTACTAAACCATGTCCCTAAGCACCATGTCTACACATCTTTTAAGTACCTCCAGGAATGGTGACTCCACTACTTCCCTGGGCAGCCTGCTCCAGTGCTTGACAACCCTTTCGGTGAAAAAGTTTTTCCCAATCTCCAATCTAAACCTCCCCTGCTGCAACTTCAGGCCGTTCCCTCTTGCCCTATCACTTGATACTTGGGAGACCGACCCTCACCTCACTACAGCCTCCTTTCAGGTAGTTGTAGAGAGCAATAGGGTCTCCGCTCAGCCTCCTTTTCTCCAGACTAAACAACCCCAGTTCCCTCAGCTGCTCCTCATAAGACCTGTGCTCCAGGCCCTTCACCAGCTTCGTTGCCCTTCTCTGGACACACTCCAGCACCTCAGTGTCTTTCCTGTAGTGAGGGGCCCAAAACTGAACACAGTATTCGAGGTGCGGCCTCACGAGTGCAGGGGGGATGATCACTGTCATTACACTTCAATAAAAGCCACTATATGAAATCTTCAGATGTTTACCAAATTGTTGCTCCAGTCCAAAAAGAAAGAATGACATCTTAATTCTAGTCTACATCAGAAGAGCAGTGAGTTAGTTTTAGGAACTGGAAGAAAATCATAGATCTTTAGGCTTATCTCCAAATTGTTAGTTGTTTGCTGGCAGGGGGAGGTGTCACAAATGAAGTGGTTTAGATCACTTAAAGAATCACTGTCAAAGGTATTAGCAAAAGGTGATTTTAATGTGAATTTGTAAAAAATGCAACGTAACAAAGCTTGATAGCAAGGTTCACTCTTATTACTTACTACATGGAAGAAAAATACAAAGGAAAATCGAATTAGAATAGATTTAGAATGATTCACACAGAGACTGGAGATAGAAAAGGGTAAGGGAGACCCATTGAGTCACGAGGTTTAGAGTGGACCCCCTTGCTTTCTAAACTCCTGAGGGAGATTAGGTGCGGCTGGATCCAATCTTAGTCCCAGACTTGGTCAACAGTTTACGTCTAATGGAATTAATACAAGGGTAAGGAAAGCCTCCCATTGAGTCACAAGGTTCAGAATGCACCCTCTTGCTTTCTAAACTCCATCTCAGAGAGGAGTCTAGGTGTGGCTGGATCCAAAGTTAGTCTCAGACTTGGACAACAGTTTATGCCTAATAGAAGGTATACAAAGGGTAAGGAAAATCTGCTAAATTACTATGCCAATTTGTCAGGGAATGAGTGATTATGGATCCTATATGACTTTGAGGTAGCAGCAATTTAAGATTTATTAACAGTATTACAGTAAATCACAAGATTGGGTTATATGATTTTAACAATACTTAATCAGAGCGATCTAATGAAGGTTGGTATCAGCACTACAAAGTTTCATAAATCAAATTGCACAGACACACAAACACAGAGATACAGAGGTTAACCTATAATAAAGAATTTTCTCTCTTGGCCAATTGTAGTAAATTATTGGTACCAAATGATCTTTAAAAACCTTGTGAAATCAAATTGTAGTGAATTACTCACTATTCTCCTTCATCAGCATTTGTCATCAGATGATCTTTGACCGCATCTTCTTCATCGGCATCTGTCACTAGATGATCTTGGAAATCCTCGTGAAACTACCCTTAAAAGTCCTTGCGAAACTTACTACTTAAAATCCTCGCAAAATCTACCGAGAGGCATCCCAGCTCAGGGTGAGATACTGGCTCATAGCCTGCTGTGATCTCAGAGAGCTCAAAGGGTCTCACTCAGGATCACTATTTATAGGATCGCGAGATGATTGACTTTGGTCAATGTCTTTCCATTCTGGCCATAATTCTTGTCAGGCAATTCTGGCACCCTGCAAGGTGGGCCATGATCCAAGCAGCAGGAGTTTCAGGTACAGTTCCAGGCAACAGGAGTTTCAGGTAGGGTTAGGGAGTGCCTAATGATCCTAACTCACTGTACCGTAGTCAGGATAAGGAAGTACCAGATTGTCCCAACTCACTGCACAAGAACACAGTGGTGGCTGGTCCTGACGTCACAACGTGGCCCGGAGAGGGGGCCTGCATCACCACAGGAGGCAGTCAACTTTTAATAAATTTGTGGTCTGTGTATCAGTTTAAAAGAAATAGTAAGACAATTCAGACTTGTTGCAATCAAAAGGTAACCATATTATAGCATTGAAATTTTAAAGCCTCTCTTCCCAGGACATGTTACACTTTTCTGAAAAGTGCTTGAGAATATAGATTTCAGAAAGATCTTAACACAACTGAAACATAAAATCAGAAATAATGTGCCTGGAATCTACAAGTAGAACTTATAGAAGGAGTAAGATCTTATAAATTATCTGCTGTGTAGCCACCAATAAATACAGACATGGCCACACGTGCACAGAGATAGAATTAAGGTTACGACTCTCTTAAAATGAATGCTTCTTAGCGTGAATGCCTGTTGTTTTAGTCTGAATACTGTTCTTGCATTTTTCTCTCATATATGTGTTAGAAACAACACTGCATTAATGCCGATAGGTAGAGATTGTCAGATATTTTATAGTAAAAGACTAGTTTTCTAACCAGTCCTTATAGAAAGGAGGCAGAAGTGCTGACATCAGGATCCTCATTTAGTACCCACAGTCAGTTGTGTCCTAGGGCACAGGTATCTTATGCACAGACTGAGGCAGATGCCTTATGAGGAAAAATAGTATGTGACAATATAATTAAAGACAGCACCATAATACATTAATTAAAATGCATTAGGGTACTGCTAATTTTAAGATATACCAGCTCTTGAGTGCTTTAGCTTGCAGTCTTAATATTCTTTGACATGGTTCTTTTGGATGTTGTTTCAACAAAGGTCTATGTACAATTGTATAACATCACAGGCCAAACAAAATCCTATTAAATTGAGACTAGAGAGTTAAGTTGTTGGGAAGCTAGCAATTTGTGGAAAATAGCTTTGCAGCAGTTAAGATATTGTGTAAGAAAGATAATTTATTAGTATCAGCATTACAGACTAGAGGTTTTAGTGAAATGAAGAATTTTGGCTTTAAGGCATTGCGCTAAAGATTAAGAGTTTACGCTATAATGTATAAAAGCAAGGAATATTTACAACTAAGTTGGATATTTATCAAATTAATAGTAATAATAGGAACAAAGAAAAAAGGTAGTAAGTTAAATATTTGACCATACTGTATTTTCTACCAAAATAAGTTCACTTTTTCCTATTTTCTCTCCTTTTTTTTTTAAATACTGGTACACATCAGCCCTAATGATAGACCCAAGATGACGTATCAGATAACTGAATATTCAGAGAGACTATGTAGC
The DNA here is from genome assembly GCF_947461875.1 of Haliaeetus albicilla. Lineage (NCBI taxonomy): Eukaryota > Metazoa > Chordata > Aves > Accipitriformes > Accipitridae > Haliaeetus > Haliaeetus albicilla. The sequence goes on along the minus strand of NC_091502.1, from coordinate 11,309,103 downwards.
CTCTATAGTTACTTTAAAATTCTGGTCTGACAGAGAGTAAGCCTAGCACTTGCTTTTCTTTTTCTTTTTTTTTTTTTCCGCTCAGTGGCTTTTTAAGATTTGTAGGTTTTTAAGGTAATAGTTTGTGAGGTTCTGATAATACTGTAATTACATACAGTTTCTGATTTAGCATTCAAAGTTCTGTAGTGAGAATTCACTAAAATTTGCTAAGAATGTGGCTTCAGTGCTGCTTCTAAACTTCAGAGGAGCCAAAGATTTCTCAACTGACCTAGTTCTAGCTGAACCCTTTGGCCTAGCTAAATAACAGACAAATAAATGCAAAGAAAATATAAAATGCTAACAAGGTGCAAAAATGTACTTTTGGTGTGTATCTGTAAGTATTCTTGAAGGTATTCATCTCTATGCATAGAGAGAGGCATATAACATAGCGTGAAACTTTGATCATGAATTCCTGTTGTGGAGTAAGCCAAACCTCCTCCCATAAGCTCACTGAAAGTACATAACCTACACGTCATTGTTCCAGTTAAGACTTTTTTTTTAATTTAAAAAAGGTGGTGGTTGCAATATATTGACAGGATTTTCTTGTAGCTTTATGTCCTCCTCAGGAAAGGAGGATTATCAAATACTGCAGATGAAGTTGCACGGGTAGCAGTCTCTACAGCATTAAGGGAGAGAAGAACAGAAAGTCTGACTGTAAACCACTGCTAGAGCTTGATTTGGAGGTGTCTCACAAGTCTGGTAATTTCCTTTATCATCAAATATTGTGCAATCTTTGAAGCAAAATAGTGATAGAGGAGATGGCTAAACTGGATCCATTATTTCCTCAGTTTTGTTTCAGAACCATCTGTAATAAAATTGGGGACAGACTTTTTAGTAAGGCCTGCTGTGATAAGACAAGGGGTAATGGTTTTAAACTAAAAGAGGGTAGATTTAGACCAGATAGAAGGAAGAAATTTTTTACAATGAGGGTGGTAAAACACTGGAACAGCTTGCCCATAGAGGTGGTAGATGCCCCGTCCCTGGAAACAGTCAAGGCCAGGTTGGATGGGGCTCTGAGCAACCTGATCTCGTTGAAGATGTCCCTGCTCATTGCAGGGGGTTGGACTAGATGACCTTTAAAGGTCCCTTCTAACCCAAACTGTTCTATGATTCTATGAAAATTATCCTGTTCGTTGATAGTATAGGTGACTTAATTCACAACCTACATCATAACAGATATATTTGAAAATACATAGAATTTTGAAAGCTGAGTAAACCCAAACATTGATTTTTCAGGAACAAATCATGTGAGATAAAGCAAATTTACTCTATTACAAAGTAACGGGCTTTGTAAACATTGGGAAAAAAAATAGGTGTCTCATTCTAGTAGGATTTTTTACAGAGTTTGCATGAAATTTTGCTAAATGAGCTAAAGAAATTCTGTCTTGATGAAATTTCTAGAAGATATGTAAAACACTGGTCACACACTTGAACTCAGAAGTATATGAGGTTCACTGTCAAATAAGGAGGTATTAAGTAGTGATCCATTCTGGTTGCAGTTTTTCCCAGTATCTTTGTTAATGACTTGGATGAAGAAATATAGAATACATTTGTTAAACTTGCAGATGATAAAAAATTGAAAGGACTGTGTGTACCTTGGAATACATTTTAAAAATACATGACATTTTCACCAATGCACTTCAGGAGAAACTTGGATCAATTAATTGCAACACATCCAGAAGAAAGCAAGGAAAATTGTCAGAATCTAGACTAAAACATGTTCTACAAAGAAAACCTGAAAGATCATGTTCCAGCAAGAGAAGTGCAGACAGAAAAGAAATTAAACAGCAGTCTTCAGTTATATAAAGGATTGCTTTAAAGAAGAAGGGAACAAACTGTTCTCCAGGTCTACTAGAGGTAGGACAAGAATGAGTGTCTTTAAATTGTGCCAAGGGAGACTTAGGTTAGACTTTAGGAAACATCACCTAATGGTAAGGATAATTAAGCAATGAATATATTACCTAGGAAGTTACAGAATCCTCTTTAGAGATTTTTAAGGACAAAGATATCTGTCTAGAATGATTTAAATATAATTTATCTGTCTTGGGGGATGGAGGGATAGAGAGGAATAGATGGAATTATTTCTCGAGCTCTCTGTCTTATTTTCCAATCTACATGTCATTTCTGTGAATTAGACTCAAGAAAGACTCAGAACACACCTGTAGTTCTAGCTTGCACTCTGTCATCTAAATTGACCTGTTTGTGTGTACTTTTTGTTGAATGTTCTGGCTCCAACTCCAAATGCAGAGAAAAACGGGCATGCAAATGAGTTACCATATGTCAAAGGTTAAATGATAGAGCTTATAAATTTTACTGGTTGTGTTTGAGTTCTGGAAGCTGTATACTGACCAAAAATTTAAAACAAAACCATATGTTAATAACAAGGTATTAATCATAATAAGGAAAACTAAAGTACACTTAAGTTCGAGTGTTTGTAGTTACTGGTTGAATGTACAATCATGCATCACTCATAATGTAAATTTCTTGTATGGTTGTCATCACTGTAGTGTCTGGATTAATGTCACCAAGATTTGGCTAGATAAATGGTAGGTATTTTCACTAACCTTCATGTCTAGACTTCTTCAGTATTCATTGCAGAAAGAGAAAAGTACCTCTGAGATAGATATCTAAGACAAAAAAATGCTTTTTTATGGGATATATGTCTCTCCTTTGAAAGCTTGGATGATTAACTTAGACAACTACTTTATAGACAGCTAGAGTTAAGTGACATGAATCCAATCCTAAATGTCAAATATATTGGCTTATCCATACCAAATGATTTGATCATTTATTCTTCACTTCTGTTGTATGTTGGATTTATAACAAATTTATTTCTTCTACTGATCCTAATATGAATTCCAATAGAGGGAAGTAGCTTTCGTAAAATAGCTCCAGCATTTCAGTGTCTGTGGCTGTTGGGATCATAGCTAGTCTTGGGAATGGGATCAATTCCTATTTGAAAGTTAATTGGTCCAGAAAGAGAAGAAAAAGAATTTGCATTTCAGTAACGTGCAGCATATGATGCCCATCTTTGGAAAAGACCCATGTTCATCAGATGTTTTCTACTCCTGGGGCCATAACAAATGTATTGCATATGCTGTTTCCAAGTATATTAACCTGTTAACTTGGGCCATTCAGTATTGTCAGTCTGCTAGCCAGAGTCAAATACAGTAATAATATGTAAATATTGCGTCCTCTTCATCATAGAAAATGAATAATAAGTTATCTCGTGCACAATAGTTCCAAAATAAGAATTATTACTGGAGGTGCTACTGTTTAGAGCAAACAGCCACTTTGCTATCTGTCTCCTGGCAAGACCATCAGGAATGACTGCATGCGCTTAGAGGGGCAGGGGAAACGGTTTCCCAGAATGAAAAGGCTGCTGGAAGATGAAAGTTATTGAAATTTAATTATAACACTGTAATTGAGCACTGAAATATCTCTGGTGAAAGCAAGCAATCAAGCAAGCAAGCAAGAAGAAAAAGGAAAAAAAGAAAAGGAAACAAGCCAACCATATGCATTCCAGCAGAAAAATAAGTCAAGAAAATGCTGCTCTATCTCTTTAGTTTATTCTGAACACACTGAAGAGATTTAGATACCAGATTTTACTTTTCATTTAAATGGAAATAAATAAAATTAAGTCATTGACTGCTGAAACAAAATTGGATAGGGGAAAGCCTAGCTGGTACAGAAGACAAATAAAAAAAACTGAAAGGCCACTGAACTTTTAAAATCACAAAGATTACACATGATTTCAGCTACTTGGATGGAGGGTGGCTGTGTACAGACTCCCATTACAGCAATGTTGCAGTGACTAGGAGGAATTGTAGACTCCCAAAGCCCTGCACTTTTAGTGTGTGTTATTAAATACCAAAATTGCTCAAATGTTCTACACACTTCAGCCTCCAGAAGATACCTAAGTCTCTCTGAAGAAGTACTAATCTCTCTCTAAACATACATAAGGCCAAGTGCACATCTAGTATTGGGTTTGTGTGGCTGATGCATTTTGCAATGGAAAAATGGCTTATGGAGTGTGGAATGAGGGAAGCAGGGTTAAAAAAAATCTTGAGTTTTTGTTCGTAACGTACCTAGCTGTAGTATCAACCCCAATACATAGATTTTCTGCGGTAGGCATCTCCAGCTCTGCTTTTACAGGAAATGAATAGAGTAACTCTTCATTTTCATGTTTCGGGGTTTTTTTTTCTCCCAACATGATGACTGTGTGGTATCTTTTTGGAAAAAAAATAACAGTATGCTAGATCATGACAATTCCACCTGACCAGAGAACAGAAAAGCAAGGAGAGAAGGGATCAAGAAAATAAAAACTTTGCAGACTTTCCCTGTCTCTGGTTTGGTTCCAGTATATTGAGTTGGAATTACTGTTACTGGCCCTTAAGCAGTTGTCAATAGTATCTACGTTTGAGCAATGATATACAAAAAGCAGTTGTCAGACTTCTTATCCCAAGTAAATTGAGGAAAATTCCTGAGAAGCCTAGTCCCAGAAGACAAAAAAGAAGCCATTCTTGCATATAGCATCCATGCATTTGGGAAGGACTTAATCTGTGTTTCCAGGCAATTGTATTGGTGGTTTATGTTGTTCATAGATTTGCTAATTTAAAAAAATAAAAAAGCAAACGAACTCTGGGAGGGACCAGAAGCTTGTTGATACAGACTTCCAGGCTTCAACCAGTTATGATTGCACACAATAATTTGTGTTTTCTGATAAATGAGTTGTCTGCATTTCAAGGTTGAATTAGTTGATGAAGAAGGGTTACTATATACATTTGTGAGAACTTACCTTACTTTTATTTATTGGCATAGTCCTAAACATTTGTTTAAATAATGTTGTTTTGAGAAACATTGATTGTGTAGCTCAGCTGATATGAGTTAGCCTGGGTTTTTTTAGTTTGCTTTTATGCAACAAATAGTATTCCACAATACATGGGAGAGAATGTATTCAAGAAAATGAATCATTCATCTATCCATAGAAAAACTGAGGATAAACAGCAGATAACCAGAAAATAAATACCTTTTAGATGACAGCTGTAAGATCCATGTCTGCTGTCTTTACTTGGGCAAACATCTTTCTGAAGTTTAAGAACCTTGTCTAAATAGAGATGCTGCACTCAGTTTCTGAGAATTACCCCATGTTAGTTTCAGGGTTTTTGCCTTATAAAATGTTTGCAGCACTACATACAACTAATTTTTTTCCCCTGTCAGCTGTAGCCAATTATTTTGGACAAATAATCATTCTCCTCAGCATGTCTAATTTTTATGCCAACTGAGCCTGTGAATGCCTTTATTCATTCTGCAGAAACTCCACCTTTGTCAGTCTGTTCTATTAAAAATTGTTCCTGCACACCAAAGAGATGACTATGCCACTGATTACTTGCACAGGGATTCTGAACTCTTCTGATGGAGATGTTGCACCATATCCAGTTACTACTATTTAGCTGTGTTATGCTATATGTAAAAGACATGCTAACATGAAAACACACATCTGAGTGCCAGCTACTGACAAGAAGCTACAGAAATTTCAAATGCCTAAATAAAGGCAGTTGCTAGTGAAATGTGGCAAGGCAAACCTTGATCCAAGGTAGAAGAAAATCTTTTCTATGTGTTTGTCTGATATTTGTCATGCTTTATGGTGGGATAAATTCCCAGTTTGATCAAAACACATCTTAGTAAAGTTGTCCAAGCGAAATAAGAAGGGAGTGAGGCGATGTCAATTGCTGTTTCAAACACCATTCATTCAGAATCAAAGAAAATGTTAATTTGTGTCAGGAAGCTGAATTAAGTAAATGTTGACTGCCTTTGTAGCAAAGATCAAGTCAAAGTTACAGTGCAAATGAAGCAGGAACCCCTGTAACACTGGAGTAGTTGTAATGTATGTCTATATATGGAAATGAATAGGAAATGAAGCAAGAAATACAATGTTTGGGAAAGAATCTCATCATGATTTGCAGAGATAATTACAGGCAAAAAGGAGATCGAATATAGCAACAGGAAAAGCAGAATAATTATGCGGCAATTAGCAGGAAAGCTGTATAGCTCTTTGAAAAAAATAACAGTCATTGGGTTAAAAATATATGCTGAGTACAGAAATATTTTAATACTTAACACATCAAGTAGTTGAATGCATTTTCTAAGATAAAATACTGTTTCATAAAATAAATGTCTCATTTATATGATAAAATATGTTATGCATTTTGTGTATTCATTATAATTGTATTTTTATCCTAAATATGTCATCTGAATTGGAGAAAAAAAATAATAAATGTTCATTTCAGAATGTGGGTGCATAGTGTCATAATGATAAGAAGATACAGATTTTAAGTTAATATTTCAAGGACTGAAAATGTCATAGGAGCCAGTTACTCCTAGATTTGCAAAAGAATTAGTTTTTCATGTGTCATAAAATCTTCATATTCTGACAAAACTATTGTCTACTTCTATTTTACTTGGAGGCAAACTTGGGTTTTGGTGGGTTTGTAGGTCTTCTGATAAGTAGTTATCAACAGCACACTCAAAAGTACTCTTTCTGAAATGTAACTTACAAAGATTCCTCTTGAATCTTTGGGAATGTCTGACTGCTTCTTACAGGGAAAATGTCACGCAGTGGCATCTTCAAGTACATTAAAATGACAGCTGGAGGTCACTGCAGTCAGGCATGGGATCCTCTTGTTGAAAAGAGAAAGGAGGCACCACTGTGTAGCCGCATCACTAAGGATCGTTTTCAAGAGTTGAAATCTTTTATTTAAAGCTAGTGGGGAAAATTCAGCCAGATAACGAGTAAAAAGCCACAATATTTTGTGTTGTGATTCTAGACAGGGGGACCTTCTCTGAATTGTATCATTTGTATCAGTATGTTATTTACAAACATATCTGTCCTTTTGGTCTTTCTTAAAAATTAACTCTGCATCTGAGGTGTGCAATCTTCATTGCTTTAAACATATTCACGGTTTACTCTAGATAAAAGATGGAATAATACATGCTTCCTACTTCAGGAATTAGTTGGGCAAGTCAAGATTAGATTTGCAGGCTGTCCTAAGATATGTCACAAGCTCTTCTTTATCCCCAGTGAGAAAAAAATTAGGAGAGGGAAGAAGGTGAAGGGCTGGTGGCCAGGGAATGCTGAGATGCAGGCAGGAAGCCTGTCCCACAGGTGCAGGTGGAAACCTCTGAGAGGCTGCTGCCTTTCCCTTCTGTGAATGGGCTCAAAGATGACAAAGGGAGCATCAAATATGGGTAATGATAAAGAACAGTAATCCTGCCAGTAGTAATAATTAATGCTTCTATGGTGCCCTTCAGTCGCTGACCTCTCATCACTTTGCATACATTGATTAAAGCTATATAGAATCTCTCAAATAGATCAATATAACTTCTATTCACACAACTATACTGGCATATACACATATGTATAAATAAATGAAAACATTCATTCTTACTAAGAAACGTTAAAAACTGCTTGGATTACATGTTGTCAAAAAAAACCCCAAAAACCAACAACAAAAAAAGCAAAGCATTTGAGTGTCTTAACATACTGCTTTTGTAGTATACAATTACTTCTTGTGAATGAGTAGGCTCAGATTTTTTCTTTGCTATGTTGTGAAATGCCCGGATAGAGAAACCTATACAAAACCAATCTGAGAAGCTGAATGCTTGACTGGAAGAGTTTGTGTGTATAAATCATATGAAGATTATCCATAATGCTGAGAATCATTCCAAGCATTCTGATCACAGAAATTGTAATTTCCGTTAATTGCATACTGTGCATTGATCATGGCTAGCAGCACAGGTAGGGATACAAACAGTCTCTTATTCCTTTCCCTGCAGGAGCAAATATTAAGAGGCATAATATTAAGGACAATTCCTATTCAAAAAATGCAATGATTGTGTTACTAGTGTATTGTATCCTTTTCTTTTAGGTTATTCAATACTTCAAGCTATTATGGAAAAAGCGGGACAAAATAGCTGGCAAGTGAGTGCCATCTGTGTGGAGAATTTTAATGATGCCAGCTACAGGCGGCTTTTAGAAGATCTGGACCGAAGGCAAGAAAAGAAATTTGTAATAGACTGTGAAATAGAGAGGCTTCAGAATCTCTTAGAACAGGTAATATGTGCTTTTAATGTCACTGTAAGCAAATTACTGAAACTCCAGATAAGACACCATTGTGCATTGCAGTTCATTTATTTTCTCAATAGAAATGAGATTGCTTGCTCTTTCTTTTTGTTTTTCTTCATGGTCCTATATTTGTACATCCCCTTGCCTGCTCCGTTTTCTTTTCCTGTATAATTCTTGTCTTAATAACCAGCACGTCAGTGCAGTGAGTCTCCCTTTCCCACTCAGCAGGTCTGTGAGCAAAGGGTGACAGCAGTCAGGGCAGCTGCACGTTTGGCCCCGCATCCCAGCACCTCCATGCCCGATACATCTTGCAGCAGGGTCTTAGGGCTGGCAGAACAACATGGTGTTGCTGAATTGCCAGGATGCCCTCAGTCCATACCTTCATGGGGGTAAAGCTTAGTTTTGTGTTTGAGGAAAAAAAAGCTTATTTGAAGCCAGTATTACTTTCTATTCACCAAATAGCATAGGCCATGTATTTATAGCCATAAAATGCTTTAAAACTATTATTACACATGTTTAAACAGATAGTTTTATTACCTTAGCAGAGTATTTATGAACAAGAGGAATAGTATAATAAAGGTGCTATTGAACTGGGAAGGAAGGTCAGCTTCTTCCATCAGTTATTCACAGAAAGCTGCTATTAGATAAAGAAAATACTGCACCAGACGGACTGGCTTGCACTAGGCAGTACCTATAGTAGTGTGTAAAGTGAATCTAAAATCTTGCTGGTCTGATGTGGTGAATCTATCTCTATATAGTGCTTATGTATAAGCTCTTTCTTAAATGATGGAAAAAAATAAGAAAATGCATGGAAAGGAGTGTTTTGTCAAATGATGGGAAAATAACTTAGGGTTAACTATCTGGTTCTCGCATGATCACACATTTGATGCTGCTATGGTGCAAGTGCACCGTTCAGTACCCGCAGCTGCTGCTGCAGGACTTGCAGGGAATGAATGCCATCTGCTGGTGGTAGGTCCTCCGCCACCATGCTGCTGCTCTTTGCTAGCGCGTCAGAGAATTTTGACGATTTTGTTGCAAAAACATTCATGATGCATCTGCTACTGAAGTCACAGAAATATGAAATGTCGTTTGTGATACAGAAATGCAAAAAATAGTACTCACAGAAATATATACGTCAGGTTTGCTTTCACTGGCAAAAGATAAAGAGGGAAGCTGAGAATTAATAGTATGGCTGATTTAACAAGGACTTTTGCTATGACTGTTGCCAACAGAAGAACAGATGATGCCATATTGCTATAGATACTCATTTGGCCATTCTTCTGGTTCTGAATGCCATTATGTTTTAACACGTGCTTTCTATAGCTTAGAATGAAATCCTCCCCCAGTTCATCCTGTGTTGTAGTAAAACAGAACACCCATTTGAGGCTCTTTTAAAATACATTCAGAAAAATGATTTCTCTCTCAGTGCTGTGTATGTGGGTGTGTATGTACCTAATTTCTTTCACGTGACATGCACATGTGACTTAGAAAATGTATGCTATATTACCATAAGTCTTGGAGTACACCCACCATGCTGTGTAGGTGTATCTACTGAGTATCCACTCAGTTTCAAAGCAAAATGAAGTCATCCAGTACATGTTTGGATCTCACTGATCTCGCGGGTACATTTTATTTGCTTCCAGGAGCTGCTACTCATTTTCCTTCCAGATTGGCACCTGCATTGTCAGTTCCTTTTCAGAAACATAACCTGTGCTCTTTGTTCAGATCATGTGGAACTGAATTGGATATTGATTTTAACGTGATTAGGTTTTGACCTCCTCTGACTTCATACAGATCTGGATTTTGCATGCTTAAAATAGGTACTTAATGCAAGCATGGTAAGTCATAAAAATGAAGTGCCTGGCCTCAACAGACTAGATCAGATGAGGTGAGTTTGGCTGACACCTCTACAGGGCAAGCCCGAAAGCTAATTGAGTTCTCTTTCCATTAACTGTACAGGAAGAGTGGCGGGTAGGAGTTAACACTTAACTTGTAACATACCTGTATTGTAGTCAGTCATACAAGCATTTTTAGGAAATGATTCATCTGGCTACTGTCTAATTTTGGGTAGGATGAATTTCACCCAGGAAATGAGCTCTTCTGTACTTGTGCTGGTGTTTATTCACACCTAAGTGTAAAGCCTTTGCCCTTAAGTCTATGCTAATGGAACAAGAGAAATTGTTTTTGGGGCATGTACGTGGTTTTTTTCTTAGTAGTGACTGCCCATATATATATATAAAAAATATGTATATTCACACTTGACCTAATTAAATTGGAATTTATATATTTCAGAATATTTCTGTAATTTTCCCAGATGATGTGAATTCTCTTCTTCCCCAATGTGCCTGGAGTTCCTCTCCTTCCAAAGGAACGTCACTGTACAAACAGAAATGGCATTGTAGCCAGGCTAGACAAAGTATGCAGAAGAGCTGCAGCTTTACTCTCCATTTTGAAGGTCCTGGTCTTCCTAGACAGGCTGACCTGCAAGTTAGCCTGGGGTGCTGGTTTGGAGCTCCAAAATGAAAGCACTTTGCCTTCAGAGATCAAGTGCTGCTTAAGGATGGGCAGTCAGAAACAGTCTTGGACACCAAAACATTTAGTCTGCCAAAAACGGTATTGAAGCAAAAAGAGTCTAGCTCAATGTAGAAAATGCAAAATAACAGCCATTTTAAAATATCAGCTGTTGACTTTTTCCCTTTACTTGAAGGCTTTAATAACCTGTAGCAGACAGGTGAGGTGGCTTCACAGATGGACTAAAAGTTGGCGTGCTCTTCCCTGCATACACAGAGAAATTGATTAAGCTTCAGTGACTCTAATTAACTCAACTTCTTTCCTGCCTAGTTCTCCTATAATTGAGAGCCTAAGTTGTGACTATACTGTAATACTTTGCAATGTACAAGTAAATGTTCTGCAGAACATTTAGGAAAAGTAATTAAATCTCAGTAATGAGACCGTAACTCAAAGTGCTTTGCCCTTAAATCTATGCTAATGAAGGGAGAGAAACTGGCTTGTGGGCTTGTAGGTTTCTTCTCAAGTGACTGCCCATATATATGCACATTCACACTTCTCATGACTGTGAACCTCAAGCACTGAAGACTGGAGACTTTTTCGCTGACTGTGTTCAAAAAAGTGAGCTCATGTGCTGCTCCCCTGCCCATACCTGGTGCCCATTTACCTGACCTGGTGTCTTCTGCTCGCTGTCCTCTCCCAGCTGCCCAGCTGAGAAAATCAGCGCCTTGCTGATCCCTCACTTCTTGTGCAACTTGAATCTTGCTGGCTTCTGTCTCCTGTATTTTTCTTAGTTCATTAGTTTTTCTCATTTATTTTCTCCTCTCCATGTGCCTTGGTGTGTGTAGAAGCTGCCTCCACACTCCATACCTGAGGCTTGTCTTCAGGGAAGATTTCTCTCCTGGAACCCAGTGACATATCTGAAATCCAGACTCCTTCTGTGCACAACCCAGGATGTGCATTTTTCATCGTATGATCTTCCTTTCAGGTTTTTATGTTGCTGTGGTGAGGCTGATGTTTTGGGCAAGGGCCAAACCTGTGCTCCCTTTAAGGGCGAACTATCGAGAGATGGAGTTTCATTTTCAGATTGCCATTCTAGAAAGGGAGAGTAGGGCCAGCATTAAATTCAGGAGATGCATTCAGCTTGCACACAAGTGTTTCTATCCAGTTTGCTTGTATTGCCCTCTACTGTCTTAGCCTCAAGGTTTCAGATCTTACCTTTCAACACTATGCCAAGACTTACAAGACTGTGGTGGTGTTCTTAATAAAGCTATGCTCCTCTTCTTTGGTCATGATCACCCACACGTGACCATACAGTCTCCAGTAGCAACTGGAGATATTTGGAGGTGACTGGAAATGTTTTGCTTGGATTCTGTATCAGTGCCAATTGTCATGGCTCAGCTCAAAGCCCTGTTTAAACACAACACTGGAGCAAGACATCCATTACTGCAGGGTCACAGAATTGTTGCTTCGATTTATCAGTAAGACAGACAGCATCTTCAGCCTATCTGAGTCAGTAGATCTCCACCTACTCTCGAGAATCTGCTGTAACTTATGCATACCAAGATAATTTTAGCTCTTTTTTTAGACTTTATTCTCAGGATGGTGAAAGAACAGCCGACCTCCTTAATATCTTACAACAGCCATAACCAAGAAAACCTTTTTGTTACCTGTGAGTGAAACTTCTCCTTCACACTCCTCTGGCAGACTTTATCATCCTGCAATCGCGGGCTCTGAAAGACAGACCACAAACATCAAGACTTCTGCCATAAGCATTTTCTTTACTTGCCCACTTTAGGTGGTGAACATGATTTGCCTTTGGAAGGCAAGCAGGTCCTGACACATTTTAATTTACCAGTGTAGACCTGAGGTACCGCTGAGGGTGGTGTGACTCTGGTTGTGGACTGCTCCTTCTCTATGGCCTCTCAGGGCAGTCTTGGCAGTGCTGGTGCTTTGGGCAGCTCCACAGTCCTTGACACAAAGGGATGCAATGCTTGCCATGGCCACTGCTTCTCATCCCCAGAAATAACGCCAAAACAGTGTGTTTCAGTGCTGCACAGGACCAGCAAAAGCAGTAAAATGAAGATGGAAGGTATCCCTGCCCATGGCAGGGGGGTTGGAACTAGATGATCTTTAAGGTCTCTTCCAACTCAAACCATTCTATGATTCTATGATTTTATGAAGATCTATTTCATGTCAGCTTTTCCCAGAACTTCCAGAAAGTGTGGTTCCATTTTTGAGAAAGCACATCTACTCTTAAGAGTTATGGAGGACTCTTAATGCTTAACAGAATGTTTTCTAGAACCAGTTAAGTTATCTCACTAAATCTGATTAAATGTCTCCCCAGTTTACTTACCTGGCTCTTTGTTTCATCTGTTCATACACAGTCATAGTAAAAATATGCCACACATTTTAAATTAAAAAAAAAACAACCCTATGATAGTCCTTTATTTGTGTTGTGTGACTAGAAACAGAGACAAAGCACCATTTTCCTACATGCATGAAATTAGAGATTGTTTTTACCATTATCTTTCCAGCTTACTGGGACAAGATAGAAAAAAGGAGCTAAAACAAAGACACATAAAGGTAAAATGACATCTCCACAGTTTTATATAACAGATACAGCTTATATAGCAGAATGCATTTCTAGTGATTCATATTCTTCTGTCAAGGACCGTTATGTCCTTGTTTATCGACATCCTTTTTTCATGACACTTTCAGCAGGTAGTCTTTTAAAAGCACAAAAATATTCTGTTTGAATCAAAGGTTGAAAGTCAGTGAGAGAGATGGAAAATTCTCTGCTTGTGTGTCTCTTCTTTCCAAGTTGTGTTTCTAAAGTGCTCCCCTGGATTTAATACAAAGAACTTTCTGCTTAGGATGAAATGAATACTTGAAACACATTGTAGCACTGTGATTTCCATTTCCTACCAACTAATCTGCTAATACTGGCAGCAAGCAGTACAGCATCTGAACAGTCCAGGCCAAAGTAGTCATTTACTGCATATGGCAGAGCAAGAATCAGGCCCATGTGTTTCTCTCACTTTTCACTAGGAGCTTTTCTCTTTTCTTACTCATTCTTTCCATTTTATTTTTCTTCCTGAATTCTAACGTGGTGTATCCATTTACATTTCTGGCTTATTCACAGAAAATCAGAAGTCAAGTCAGCCTAAATATAAAGGGTGTATCCACCAAAATTAGAAAATCATGACTTTAATCTTATTATATATTTACTGAATTTGTATTTGAAACAGAGAACTCACATTTCAAAATAAATATGCCTACAAAAGAAATGTGTTTTTATTTATTACTGAGAAAGCCCAAACAAATTTAATACCAGATACCTATTTAAGCTGAACTTGCGAAACCCCAAGTCAGGCTTCCCAGTTTAACAAAACTAATATTTTTTTATTTTTATTTTTATTCTCATTAGTATTTATTCATTGCTTAATTTGTATAGTACAACTGAAGCAATCCAGAAGCTATATATAGCAGGATGAAGCAGTGTTTAGAATTACTAAAACAGTAACAAGTGAGGACTGATACCCCCTTGGTTTTTGTGGGCTTTGTTTTTCTTAGACCACCACTACCATCAGCACCATAAAAATCTCCCCAAACATGTACTGGCCAAGCAAGAAATAGCACTTACTATGGCTAATCAAGAAATACATGCAAATTGACAGTACCCATGTGCTGACTAGTAGCTATCAGACTGGAGGTGTAGTGTCTGGGTGCTTCTTATCCCTTTGGTGGCAAAAACATATGGGTCTCTGTTCTCCACCCAGCAGCCAGTATTAATAAAGACTGTACAGACTTAATGTCTTATATGTCCTACATGTCTTGGACGATGCCTTAGAGGCATTGTCTTCCTTTCAAATATAGCTGAAATTTCTGAATGTATTAAAAAATATTTTACTGGAAAATTGATAGACAGACCCACAGACAGCTCAGTAGCACAAGTATGATTTCCATAGGAAAGAGGACTGAAAATATATAGCAAAACACACACATTTAAGGAAATGTGATGTCACTCTCTTCTAAGTTTTACTTGCATTTGGTTAATTGGAGTAATTTACCTCCAGTAAATACATGACATAGATTTCTTTTGTTATTTCTTTGTTTGCTAACTTGCAAGCCAGAGTGAAGTGTAATAAAGCGATGAAATTGTGGTCAGATTTGAAGAGTAACACAGAAAATAATTTTGAAGATTTCAGTGAAAACATATGTTATTTCTTCAACCATCATATTTGTTCTTTTTACTTCTGCAGACACTAATAACGCTTATTACTAGAGAAGCAAATTGTCATTTGCTCAGCCATAGCTGATCTCACAGGTATTACTTATAGTTTGTTCAGTGCTCAGAAATGTGTTCAGATATACAATCAAGTCAATGGTCCAAATAGATTTTACAATTAAACTGAAAAGTGTAATATAAGAATCATTTAGATCATGATGGATACTTTTGTTAACTGTAAATACTTTAGACCTTTTCTTTTGGCTTGTCATTTTTTTCTTTTTGCTGTTAATCTATGTAAAAAGAACATTTAAAATTATGTATGGAACTTTCAAAAGCATGAAATGCTGAAGTTGGAAGTTAACTGTTATGGTCTCCATTTCTTTTTCTGCCAAATTTCTCATTGCCAGCACATATTAAATACTGCAGAGCAAATAAGGTACCAGAAAAAAAGACTGGAGTCTTAGAGCTCTGAGTTTTGTTTTTAGGCAGATTTTGGACCCGGTTTTGAAATTCAGACTGTGAAGTGCTGACATGAACATGTCTGTTCTACAGAGTAACAGAATAATTGGGGCTGGAAGTGACCTCTGAAGGTCATCTGGACACTCCTGCTGCTTAGGGGGGGAAGCTTAGATCAGGTTACTCATCTGGTCAAATTTTGAACACTTTCAAGTATGGAGATCCCACAACTTTCCTTTATGGCCTGTTTCAGTACTTGACCACCTCATGGTAAAAAAAAAACCTTTCCTCATATCTAGCTGGAATTTCTTGTGCTGCAGCCTGTGTCCTTTGCCTTTTGTCCTATTGTTGTGCACCTCCAGGAAGAGTCCTTCCTTACATCATCTCTTTGGGTGTTTATACAAATTACTAAGATCTGCCTGAACATTTTCTTCTCCAGGCTGAACAGTCCCAGCTCTCTCAGCTTCTCCTCATATGGCAGATGCTTCAAGCCCTCAGTCACCTTTGTGGCCCTTTGCTGGACTCTCTCCAGTATGCCCATGTCTCTCTTGTACTGGGCAGCCCAGCACTGGACACAGCACTCCAGGTGTGCCTCACCAGAGCTGAGCAGAGGGGAAGGATCACCTCCTTCGACCTGCTGGCAATGCAGTCCAAGAGGCTATTGGCTTTCTTTGCCATGAGGATGCATAACTGACTTACGTTAAACTTGTCTACCAGAACCCCCAGGAGCTTTCCTGCAAAGCTTGTTCCTATGCAGTGTGTACCCAGCCTGTCCTGCTGCGTTTGTTGAGTCAGGCCACAAAATAAGGCACGGATCTGCACAGACAAGCTCATTTGTCTCTCATTGCTCTGTTTGCACATCTATAGGCAGCTCTTGAGATAAAAATACCTTATGAGTAGTGAACTATGTATCTTGTATTGGTTCTTGCAAACCCATAATGTGCTTGCATGAGAAACAGCTAGAAGGAATATGAGGGTAATCAGATCGACCTCTATGCTACTTTAAGTGACCACATCTAAAAAAGCCCTTCACTAAGCGAGACAACATGCTTCTCCAGTATTTTGCTTCCTCATTCTCTGCTACTAAATACTCTGCTACTTCTTCCTAATTTCAGACAGTTGTCTTGGGCAGATTTTTACTAGGAATTGAGTTTAACTTTGTCTCCGTAGTGACCTTCATGCAAAGCTTGGCAAGGCAAACTGAAAAACACAAGCTAACTGTAATTGCATTTGCCTAGGACCTTTATGTTTATTTCTTTCTGAAAGAGCATATTGCTACCCCTAATTTCTATTTTCTCAGGCATTTTCATATGCAGTAACATTTGCAGTGTTTGTTTCTATATTTGTACACACAGATACGTACATAAACACATGCACATGGACATACACAGGACTCTATTCAGCAAAAACACGTTTCTCCTTTCTGCAAGAATGGCAATGGGTTTCCTTTCTTTTTCCAACTGTAGCTGCTCTATCCTCTCCCACTCATCTCCATGGGACAAAGTTCAAACCTCAGCACTCTGTGTGTTAGGATGTCTTCCAGGGTGTCTGCTGTGAACAGCATTTTCTTCTGAATTTTGCATAGTGAATGAGGTTTGCTGTCAGAGATCATCAGTCTGGCTTCTGGTGTACCAGACGGGCTGATTCCTGTCTTTTTTCTTGCTCCCTGCCCTCCTCTGCCTGTAAGAACTAAACAGGATGCTTCCCAATAGACAGGCACCACTTTTCTCAGCTCTGTCAATGCTCTGTATCAGCAAGATCAAGCCTCGTTGCTCATCCAGGGTTGTATTTGCCTTTAAACACAGAGGTGAAAACTGCTGTGCAGCATCTGGCACATATTTAATGCTTCGATGTACCCAGCTAAACTGATACATAATAATAAAAAGAATGTACATTGTACTTTGTAATAATAAAATTTAAACATGGATGTAAAGTTGTCACGTAGCAAAGTATCATTAATCTTATCTTGTAAAAATTACAAACCAATAAGCTCTAATTAATAATAGCTAACAATACTTATTAACAAACATGATAGGGAAGTAGCTGCACAGTGTCTTGGACGCTGTTCATAGCTGTCTAACTCGTTTTTTCCCCAGCCTTAAAAAGCCTTGAGACATCTAGCTGAAAAGTACCATGTATGTGTTCGCACTGGAAACCAAATCTCTCTGATGGGTAAAATGGAGCAGGCTGTTACAGCAAGATTGATTATTGTTATTACCATCAAAATGAAAGTAAATATGTGTGAGTGGAGAAAAGTACAGAAGCTGACATCTTCCACTCCTTCTTGGTCTGCTTTTAATATTTTGCCTGAAAAAGTAATGTTGGGCTGCTGAATTTCTAAGAATTGATCAAGTTGTAAATTTTGCTGTTTTTAAAAACGTGTTTTTTCTCATCTTAATTTCCAGTGTGTCTACTAACTGGAGCTAGCAACTGGCATTTTTGCAAATGATATTTAGATTGCTGGCATAATTAATTGAAGATAACAATAATAAATTAAAACATAATACTTTAATAAATTACAACATAATACTTACAGGAAGGCAGAAATTAACCAGACGCCTGAATTAAACAGAGTATTAGCTCAATCATTACTCCACAATTTCTTCTGCTTTCCTGTTTTTCATGAACGCAGCAGCACATTGGCACAAAGGATCGCTAGCAAAACACAGATAAGTATTTATCAAGAGATCGCATTGCTTTTACATGTAGTTTAGCTGCATAATGAGGATTTCTTTATCCCTTGGGTCAGAAATGGCATGGACCTGCCTCATCTCTCACTGTCTCCAGTTTTCCTCTATATCTTTTTGATTTGCATGACAAAAATGCAGGTTTAGTTGTGCTCACACAGAACCACAGGAGCAAATCATTACCCAAAGAGTTTGGTATGTGCATGGTGCACTGTAAATTGGGCTGGTGGCAGCATTGTTGGACATACACTACTTCAGGGACATAGCAGCAGCTCTCTGTGTATCTTTTCTTAGTCCCAGGGGGGGATAGGAGATTCATAAAGTGTCTTTTCCTCATCATTTCCTTTCTCTCCATGCTTTTCTTCCCTAGAGTTTTACCGAGTTGCTTCTAAGCAACACTGTAATGTCAGTGCAAAGTGATAGCTCTTCTCCAGCACTGCCACCAGCGTCTTCCTCACCCCACAGAGCCAGGAGGAGCTCTCTGCATAGGCTCATTTTCTGTGAAGCAGCTGGGATTTTGCACACAATAATAGTCCCACACTGCACAGTAATAAAAACACAGTTTGTCACTGCACCACACAACTGATGAGGTTTGGACCCGAGAAATAGGCTCTTTCAGTTGCTGAAAGAACAAATAGGTGGTAGAAGACAAAGGATGAATACAAATGGTTCGCGGGATTTGTAAAGTGACCTTCTTCTTATACACTTCCTCTCTTTCCTCGCCTCCTTTTTCCCTACAAGTCTGCATATCCCATTTAGCTCTGAGTGAGCCTTTCACAGGAGTGGGCTTTGAATGCAAACAACTTTAGCAGCAGAAGAAAGCAACCAGCCATGCTCAGGGCACTGGTTAATGGCCTTTGAGCCACCTCTCCAGGTTTTTTCCCCCGGCAGCTGCCCATGCTGCAGAGGCCTCTGCCCTGTGGGCTGTGTGGGAAGCATCCTTCCCCTCTGATCAGCCGTGTGTGGGGCAGGTGTGTGCACCGCTGTGCCAGCTCAGCACCTGCCTTCACAACAGAGAAAAAAACACTGATTTGGAAGGAGCCACTACTGCTTTGTTCATTGCTTTCTTTAACATCCTCTCTGGTGGCTGTAGGCCTTTAACAGTCCACCCTTTCCCCAACAACAGTGCCCTTTCGCGAGCACTAGCTGTTAAAATTAAGCTTGTTTCTCAATTGTTTTTTTATGGCTTTGTAAAAGATTTATCCTTGCTTCAGATATTGTATAAAATCCCATTTCAGTTGTGGTTTATATCATCACCATTTCTGCCACAGTATTTCAGGTCAGGTCTCAATATTCCATCTTTAACAAGTCTCCACACTTTTTATATTGTGTTACACAGACTTCATTTTATTGCAGGTGTTCTTTTTCTTAAGGCAGTGGATTGTGACACAATAGCAAAGAGGAAAACCTTTGTTAAAGTCCCATTGGTAATGCACAGCTATCACCCTTTGAAGAGATTTAACTGAAAATAAGTCCTTTTCACTCCAGCTGTACTGACCTCCATCTTCTGGAAATCATAACGAGGAACATTTCATGCTACAGAAGTTAAGCATTCTTTTAAAATGAGTTATATGCAATATCCATTTCATACTAGTAGAGAACAGAGGGTGACTTGGGGCCTGATTTTCTGTTCGGATGCTGATCTAAGTCTGGGAATGTTTTTATCACAGTCAGTGAACTTGCCACTCCATGGGGAAAAAAAAAAAAATAATAATAATCAAAGCAGACACTGGTAGCTCTTCTTTTCGATAGTGGAATAGTTTCTGAATTTCCTAGGCCAGGCTATTGTTCAGCCAAATGGAAAGAACAGTGTTGTATGATAAAGTCAGAAAGTTCAGAGTTGTGTCTAAAGCCTAAGTTGGATTCAGATCTTACTGGCCCTGCTTTTACCACACTTTAAAGTCAGTGGTATAATTCTAGTTACTTTTGATTATTACTGTAATCACTGAAATCAGAATAAGGAGTTTTCTTAACTGTAGTATGGTAGATCAGCAACTAAAAAATATCATAATATACCGTTCTTTTTAGTTTCTTATACAGAAATGCATTTAGTAACTTGAACAGAGCCTAAGGCTGATTTTTTTTTTTTTTCAAAGTTCATCTTTCTGCAGATGCTCACATATGCAATGATATTTGGGGGAAAAAAAGTTATATTAGATTCTGAAATAACCTTGATAGCCTTAATACTTCACTTTATTTGATTCTATCCTTTTGCACTTACTGAAATGAAGTATTCACTAATAGTGTGAGTACTGGATAATATATGGAATGGCTTTTGTCATCTTACCTGTTAATGGTAATTTGGGAAGTAGGTTGTATTTGCTTATTCATTCTTCTTCAGAACAGTGTTGATTATTTAATAATTTCTTCAGTTTTACAGAGTATAAAAGAGCTCCAATTCTAGGTGCTAGCCACCTTGGTCTTTGAATTAAAACAGGCAAATCAATATACAAAAGCCAGCACAGCATTCTGCTTTCCCCTGCTCTCATCCTTCCCCAAAGAAGTCACAAATCAGTTCACCCTTCCCAACGCCTTCTTCCCAAAATCTCCCTGAGCAAGCTGAGGTCACCTTAAATTCTCACTATAACAAAAGCCAGGTGTGTGGGTTTAAGGAGAAGTCAGAGTGGGAGTATAGAGCAAAAATAAATGTTTAAAAGGTGTAAGTGAAGAAGTACTATGTGAAGGGGAGGAATGGATCTGATCCCCCTTGCTCAGGTTGCCAGCACTAGGGCAGTTTTGAATCAAAGCATCCCGAAGCAATGAAAAGGACAGTTACACATACAGAGGGTCCTCCCTGACCTACCATGACCCTGACCTACTGTATCAAGAGTTTCATGGTGTATCACTGCTTATGTGACTGGCAAAGCCTATCTTTGATGCCTAGCCCTGTCTCAGGTTTTGCAACTGGCCAGGGTGAGAGCCAAGCTAGACCTCCTGCTCCCTGGGCAGAGCCACCGTGGGTGCCTGTGGCAGCATCACCCTCTCTTTGGGGCCTTCCTTTTGAAATGAAGACAGTTCTCACTGCTCAGCCCTATGCTATATACATGGATCTGCCCCTGCCCTGCAGGTGCTTATAGTCCACAGGCGCACAGAGCATTAGTATCAGGAATGTGGTCTTTTGAAGTGAATGTCCTCATTGTGGCAATTTACTGTGCACCCATCAAGGGCAGACTCAAAATACATGAATTGGTTTTCTTTTGGATGATGCCAAACAAGAAGATGTGCCCAGAAGCACCCCTGAAGTGCACTGATGTCAAGTGTGAGTTCAGTCTAGTGACCATGTTAGAGATAGTCCAGAGTAAAACCCGGAAACGTGCATGCTATGGATGCCAGCTCCTTAGCACCTTTTGCTGTACAGATCCTATCCTATGGACTTTGCTACTTTCTAATGTAGATGTTGGGTGATGCAACTCTGCCCTCTGTCTGGACTGTAACTGAGCTTGGCCCTTTGATCTGAATTTAGGGGTACACAATCATAGAATCATAGAATCATTTAGGTTGGAAAAGACCTTCAAGATCATCGAGTCCAACCATTAACCATGCCCACTAAACCATGTCCTGAAGTACCCCGTCCACTCGCTTTTTGAATACCTCCAGGGATGGTGACTCAACTACTTCCCTGGGCAGCCTATACCAATGTCTGACAACCCTCTCAGTAAAAAAATTTTACCTAATAGCTAACCTAAATCTCCCTTGCCTCAACTTGAGGCCATTTCCTCTCGTCCTATCTCCAGCCAGCTGACAGAAGAGACCAGCACCCACCTCACTACAACCTCCTTTCAGGTAGTTGTAGAGAGCGATAAGGTCTCCCCTCAGCCTCCTCTTCTCCAGACTAAACAACCCCAGCTCCCTCAACCGCTCCTCATAAGACTTCTGCTCCAGGCCCCTCACCAGCTTGGTTGCCCTTCTCTGGACACATTCCAGCACCTCAATGTCTTTCCTGTAGTGAGGGGCCCAAAACTGAACACAGTACTCAAGGTACGGTCTCACCAGTGCCGAACACGGGGGAACAATCACCTCCCTGCTCCTGCTGGCCACACTATTTCTGATACAGGCCAGGATGCTGTTGGCCTTCTTGGCCACCTGGGCACACTGCTGGCTCATACTCAGCCGGCTGTCAACCAACACCCCCCGGTCCTTTTCCTCCAGGCAGCTTTCCAGCCACTCTTCCCCAAGCCTGTAGTTCTGCATGGGGTTGCTGTGACCGAAGTGCAGGACCTGGCACTTGGCCTTGTTGAACTTCATACAATTGGCCTCAGCCCATCGATCCAGCCTGTCCAGGTCTCTTTGTAGACCCTCCCTGCCCTCAAGCAGATCAACCCTGCCTCCCAACTTGGTGTCGTCTGCAAACTTGCTGAGGGTGCACCGAATTCCCTCATCCAAATCATCAATAAATATATTAAACAGAACAGGGCCCAACACCGAGCCCTGGGGAACACCACTTGTGACCCGCCGCCAACTGGATTTCACCCCATTCACCGCAACCCTCTGGGCTCGGCCATCCAGCCAGTTTTTCACCCAGCGAAGAGTACACTTGTCCAAGCCAAGAGATGCCAGCTTCTCAAGGAGTCTGCCATGAGAGACAGTGTCAAAGGCCTTGCTGAAGTCAAGGAAGATAACATCCACAGCCTTTCCCTCATCCACTAGCTGGGTCACCTGGTCATAGAAGGAGATCAGGTTGGTCAAACAGGACTCGCCTTTCGTAAACCCATGCTGACTCGGCCTGATCCCCTTCTTATCCTGGACTTGCCATGTGAGTGCTCTCAAGACAAACTGTTCCATAATCTTCCCCAGTACCGAGGTCAGGCTGACAGGCCTGTAGTTCCCCGGATCCTCCCTCCGACCCTTCTTATAAATGGGGGTCACATTGGCAAGCCTCCAGTCCTCTGGGACCTCCCCTGTTGACCAGGATCGCTGATAGATGATAGAGAGTGGCTTGGCAAGGACCTCTGCCAGTTCCCTCAGTACTCTTGGATGGATCCCATCAGGTCCCATGGACTTGTGAGTGTCCAGATGGCGTAGCAGGTCACTAACTATTTCCTCCTGGATTAAGGGGGGTATATTCTGCTCTTCATCCTTACCTTCCAGCTCAAGGGGTGGAGTACCCTGAGGATAACTGGACTCACTATTAAAGACTGAGGCAAAGAAGGCATTAAGTATCTCAGCCTTTTCCTCATCTCTGGTTGCTACGTTCCCTTCTGTATCCATTAAAGGATAGATATTCTCCTTGGGATTCTTTTTACTGTTAACATATTGTAAAAACATTTTTTGTTGTCCCGAGCTTTTGCCTTTCTAATTTTCTCTCTGTATGACCTAACAAGATCCCTGTACTCCTCCCAAGTTGCCCGCCCTTTCCTCCAGAGATGATAAACTCTCCTTTTTTTCTTGACTCCTAGCAAAAGCTCCACGTTCAGCCAGGCCGGTCGTTTTCCTCGGTGGTTTGACTTGCAGCACACGGGAATAGCCTGGTCCTGAGCCATTAAGATTTCCTTCTTAAAGAATGTCCATCCCTCCTAGACCCCTTTGCCCTTCAGGACCGTCTCCCAAGGGATTCTCTCAACCAGTGCCTCAAAGAGGCCAAAGTTTGCCCTCTGGAAGTCCATAGTGGTGGTTTTGCTGACCACCTTCCTTGCCTCACCAAGAATTGAAAATTCTATCATTTCATGGTCGCTAAGCCCAAGACAGCCTCCAACCATCACACCTCCCACCAGTCCTTCCCTGTTTGTAAATAACAGATCTAGCAAGGCTCCTCCCCTGGTTGGCTCACCCACCAGCTGTGTCAAGAAGTTATCTTCCACACACTCCAGGAACCTCCTAGATTGTTTACTCACTGCTGTGTTGTATTTCCAGCTGTTGGTTGATCTAGAGAGCAGGATCTAGACAGCTGTGTCTGTTGATTTAGACAGCAGGACGGTACACAAGGACATACCTGGGTTTTTAAGGTGCCCCCAGACTTAATGAACTTCTGCAGCAAAGGCTTTCTGGAACACTCTCTCATCTGTCAAAATCTCAGTCCTGTTTTCCCCTTTCAGGATATATTTGCTGGTTCTTTTAACTTCCCTCTCTGCTCTGCCATAAAAGAAAAATATTCTTCCCTCACTCACCAGCACTTATCTGTTTAGTTTGTCATTCAGGGCAATATTTACTGTTATGTGTATGGAATGGTTGAGGTGTCATCTCTGTTACAGCTCTAGTCACTGCTAACTAGTTAAAGAATAGAGAAAAAGAGTGTAAGAGTTTGCATTCCAGATTGAGTAGCTGTCAGAAACTCCTTCTCTTGTTATGTAGGACTTAAGTTCATTGCCTCAATTTATCTCAGTGCAGAAGTACAGCGTAAAGAAAAGTAGTTCTTCAGGTAGTGAGAATTCATATCCTATTTTAAAGATTATAATTACAGCTTTGAGTATTTGAGAGGAAAAGGTGACTATATATATATATTTTGGAGATTCAAAAGTATGAGAAGCTCACAGAAAGCTGTTTCACTAAACAGGCACTTTTTTCCTAAATCATACGCAATTCCTGGTTTGCAAACGGTGTGTGATCAATAACCATAAACATTTTCAAACTCAAAATCAGAATTGCGTCCAATCTTGGTTGGAAATACAAGCCATATAGCATCATTGTCTTGTCTGTCTGCATGATCAGCATTCTTAGGGTGAAATTCATCTCAGTTAACATTAGGGTTATAAAATTTAGGTGTCTACATCAGAGCTGATCATCATCAACTCTTTTTCTAGTCAGTGCAGAAAAATATGTACTTTCAGGGCACAAGCTGTCTAATTAATTTTAGACATGTGCTTGAGGATAAGATGAATCATTTCCTCAAAGTTCCTCCTCTTTCCAGTGACTGTAAAGGAAGTTAAGACAACTAGATGATACATAAATGCGTACCTTTATTACTCACCCTAAGAGACAAGTTTTGAGAGAATACACTGAAAAATTCAAATTTTTTTTCAAAAATATTCTGTATTGTTCACCTTAAATCCAGGAATTCCACAGTCATTTCTACATGCATTTGCTAGGAACAAGCACAGAAGCAAATCTGGTTAGTCATTTGCAGTATTTACTCATTTTGACTGTGACAAGTATGGACATGTATCTTACATACTTCAACGGTTGCAGGTTGATCATGTGCTTGTTTTATTTCACTGATACATTGCCACAATCATCACAATTTGTGTTACCAAACCAAACCAGGGAACAGATCACTAAGGGTGTTAATTGCCAAAGCTACATCAGCTTCCAAGAGCTTGAAGGGAGTTGCAGTGATTTGGCCAAGCTGAGGATCTGGAGCACAGTTATCATGTCATGTGCATCTTAAATCATGTCAGTCCTCTTACATTCAAACTCTGATGCTATAGTTATTTAAATGCGTGAGTTTTTAATCTATATCAGTTTCCTTGTAACGGGGAGGCAAACTTGTTTTCATTACCATGTATTGCTGAAGGAGTACAGATGTAAAAGTGTTATTGGTGTCAGGGATCACATCCCCATTGAAGCCATTGAACTCTCTCCTTGTGCCAGCAGGGATCTGAACCCTTTGTATTCAGTGCAAAAAAATGGCTTGACAGCACCCTCCTCGTGGGTTGAGTTGGCGATAAGGAAAAATGTGATTTCAGCCTCTTGCTCTCTGCCACCCCCCAGTAAAATGGTAGCAATGGTATTTAATCACTGATCCTAACGGGAGGCTGACTGGGTCCAAAATAAGCAATTTGTTTACATGAAGGGTGACAATCTGGTCATGGCTTGGGGGTATGGTGTCTTGTTTGGGGTTTTTTTAGCTTATGTTTTGCTTTTTAAATATGATCATTTTATCTACAGACTAAAAATAGGAAATAGAGGTTGGGAAGCAAGAAGAACAAAAGGATAACAGAAAAATTGCTTATTCACTTTATTACTTTAAAATAATTAAATTAAACCAAAACAGTTCTGACAAGATGCTTATGCCACATCCCTTTGATTTTCCCTTCCACTCTGCTGTAGAAGCAAATTGACTTACTGGATCAACAGCCGGGAATCAAGCATTTCCAAGTCTTAATCCAGGTTTAGATCCTCAATCCTTGGGTATCTTTGGCCAAATTATTTAGTCCTTCAGCAACTTGTCTCTCATCTCCAAAGTGCAATATTAATCATTTTTTGCTGCACTGGGAAAAGGGGCTGCAAGGCTTAGCGAATGTTTGTTCTGTCTTTTGAACATGAGGTGCGATCCATGAAAACAAGAGGTTGCCAACTCTTCAGGACAGGGCTTACAGCTGAGATTTCAAAGCAGGAAAGGAGACAGATCTGTAAATTTCCCATTACTTATAGAGTAACCTGCACTGTATGGAAAAATTTTGCCTGTATTTTAATTATTCATTTGGAAGGAAGCTGAAATGCTTTGTGGAGATGAGTACCTGAGGAGAAAAAAACTCACATATTTGGGCTGCAAGCAGACTTTTTCTAAATGAGTGGTACACTATGAAAAATAAGTGTTAAAAGGACCCTTTACTGGTATTAAATGCAAGCTGCATGTTGCAGGTATTACTGTTAGCTTCTTTGGTAAAAACAGCTTTAATCTATAATGAAGCTATTAACACCATTTTCTACTGACATAATATTCTTTCTTAATTTTTTATTTTCAGCACATTAAATAAGAGGCATTCCATCATAGGAATGGCAATAATATTGATACAAGGCGTGGGTTGACGTAGTTTTTGTCTAAACCCTGTGGCTGATCTTGCCAAGTCAGTAGCAGCTGCACATCATGGTTGTTCCCTTTTTGCATCACTTGATGTTATATTTCGGTTAAACACTCAAGGGTTAAAGCCTCGCTGTCCATTCTTGCTCTGTGCTTGCTCGTGCCTGTTCCCAAAGTCTTTAGCGTATTACTAATTGCTGAATAACACTCATAGTACTTGACCACCTCAAGGGCAAACAGCTTTGATCCCAAGAGATGAAAACCCAGTTTGATTCATAAATTCCACATTTATTTAAAATGAAAAGGTACATCAGCAGGCAGGCTTTTTGGCTAATGTGTGACTTCCTCCTCCTGAACTTGTATCCCATAGATAATTCCTCTATTTGATAAAATAGTATACTACAGTAACATTTTCAGTCATACGGAAGACACTCGGATTACCAGTTCATTACTTTACGCACTTTCATTTTAACTTTTTCCGGTGATTAAGCATCTGGAAAGTTATAGCTACCTTATAGAAGAAAGACTCTCAAAATTACATTACTAATGTTATATATTTCAGAATTTATATCTATCTGGGTATGAAGACACCTTTCTAGAGAAAACAATATGACATTGTTCTTTCTTTTTTCTTTCTGATTTCTCTCCCACAGATTGTGAGCGTGGGAAAGCATGTTAAAGGATACCATTATATTGTTGCCAACCTGGTAAGATACTTTTCTAGAATTATACTCTGCTCGGTAAGTGAAACACTCAGTTTTACTTTGAAGTTATAGCACTTCACGCAACATTTGCCATTTGTCAGTAACATGTGGTTGTGCATAATACATTCTTTATGGTGTGTAAAAGAGCTTGGGTTTGTTGTTACAGCCATCTAGACCAGAAGGGCACAATGTTACTCTCTTAAATTTTATCAAAATCAATGTAGCATAAAGGACTGCTAAGTGTATCTTGTGGCTGAATTAGAATTTACAGAACTACACTATATGATTTTTGACTCATCTTTTTAATATTACTAACATAACAATTCTTGAGGTAACTTTTCTACATTCTCCAGGGAACATTCATTTTGTTGTAAGATCAGCTATTTCCAGTAAAATTACTAGTTCGGTATTTTCGCTCTAAGTCTAAACTGCACATTCACAGAGATAATGTTCAGAAGAGGGCAAAGAAAGAGTACATGCAATATTTTATTATTATAATAACCCATTCTTTATGCTGAAATACCTGCATGTCCAAGCATAGTCAATGTAGGACAGAGTCTAATGTATGCTTTAAATTGTTTTCTTTTTACTCTACTCAAGGAATTTTAGTTGACATGGAATATTTTATTGTGCTTTGCTGTACTTGTACCTTAACTTAAGATCACTTCAGATTATTTTGAAGACCTCAGGCATTTTAATGAAACATGTCTATTCTCTTAGGTCTTACAAATTAGATTTTCAGCATTACAAATTTATAGTTCCCCAAGTAATTTTTCCCATGCAAAATAGTTGCTGTAAACAAAGATCCAGATGTTGCAGTGAACTGCTGCTGGGATATAGAGTGGTGACAGACACATCCATTCATCTGCTTCAGCAGGGGCACACGTTGCTATCTTCTAGCTGTTCAATAATGTGGGTAATATGACTTCCTGATGCACCACCTTTTATATTTACTGCCAGTATCCTTTAGGACATAAATCAAATCTCTGTCCTTAACAGTTTTTTTCCCTGTGGTATTGAGTCAGTACCCCACATTTTTTTTTCCCTAAATCTTTCCTTTTTAAGTGTGATAATACACTTCTGTTTGCACTGATAAATGCCCATCAGAGGAATTTAAGAAAATAAAAATAAGAGACCTCTGAGCTAGCATTAAACATAGCAGATAGGAAAAGACCAGAAAGATTCATACTTGCTTCTTAGCTTGCTTTAGAAGTTTGCATTATGCAGTTTCTTGAAGTTCAGTTATGTCTCTAATGGCAAATTTTACTAAAGAATTCATCTTTATATGTGCTGAAAAGATTAGCCTGAGAAACTAGTAAGTCAGGAAGTATATGTACTTTACTTTTTCTTTCAGTGTTGGGGGTCACTCTAGGCTTTAAATATATAGCAGATCTGAGAGCTATCACCATCATATTTCACAAAAGTGTGATTCTGATCTTATATTTTCCTTGCACTAACAGTGAGATCCTCATGTGCTGTCTCTGCCTTCTAATGTCCATTATATTATCTCAATATCTCAGATACCTTCAGCCTAAACAATGAGTCCTGGAATAAATGTATTTACACAATAGTGTTCATTTTGCAAACATGCAAAGAAACAGGGATGCATTGGTTAAAACACTAGTACAGTGCTTACTCAAATCTGCCAACTTTGATGGAAATTGGATTAAGGTTTTAATATTCTGGAGGCACTTTTCGGTTGATTCGCCAAAGGCATTTCTTCAAAAACTGTCTGCCATTCCCAGCAATGTGTTGCTTAGCTGTCAAGACCACACTAGCAGTAATGTGGGAAATTTATTTCTTAGTTTTGTTTCATTCTTTATTACACAAATGGAAATTATGAAAAAAGGTTCAACATTATTCTCTGGTTTTAAGTCTTGGCTTCTAATGGACACCTGCTGCTGTACATTCTTTATGCTGCCTTGCTGACCTAGAACAGATTGGACCCACAGTGGTGTACAAGGACAAACAAAATCTGAAATTGATTTTCCAGGGATTCAAAGATATTTCTCTGGAGAGATTTATGCATGGAGGAGCCAATGTGACTGGATTTCAGCTAGTAGATTTCAGTACCCCGATGGTAACTAAGCTGATGCAGCGCTGGAAGAAGCTGGACCAGAGAGAATACCCAGGATCTGAGACCCCACCAAAGGTACTGGATGATCTGAAGCACTACCAAAGATATCACTCAAGTATTCTAATTTCTGATTAACATTGTTGAATATATGAATAAAGATGTTAATATTTAGGCAGAGGAGAAGACAATTTATCTTACTATTACTGGCGACTAATTATGCCCATCCTTATGACTGTATGATAGAAACACAAACTGCAACACATTTCACTGATGTACTTTAATGTCCTTTGTCACTTACTCTCCAACTCTACCCCTTTACTGACAGGAATTAAAGGTCAAATGCTTAACTGACAACTTAATTTCAACAAATTTTACATGAATTAGTCTAATTATCTAGATTCACTCAGAGTGCAGAGCTTTCCCAACAGCTGAATTCTTCTATATATGGGGTATAACCAGAATTGCAAATTTACTACCCTTAATTTTCATTTCCTTTCCTCTGGAAATTCTATGCACCTCAAAACCTGGTGTAGTAATCACTTTCAGGCATGATCTTACGGTGAAATTACATCCCAGCGTTCCTCTATCCTAATCCCTCGCAGATGGATAACAAAGTATTTCTCTCACCTATAATTTTTTTGGCAGGCAAATCACAACATAGCTATAAATATGACTTCATCAAAATAGTTCTGTTATTATATGTGCTAATGCATATCAGACCTAGTTGAGACTGGGCTCCTTTGTGCTGGGCACTGTGCAAAGATAAGCAATCAGCCGTCCCTTGGCTGGGATAGTGGTAGGTTGGCAAAGTCTAGAGAAAGTATCAACATGGATAATACAAAGCATAGCTGCATAATACGGTCACTATTCAAAAAATTTTTGTTCTGGAGGAAAAAAAAACAAGGAAGCTGTGGGCTATGGAGTGCAGACATCCCCACATACTGGTGACAGGAACAATTTAGCCTAGAGGACTCCTTGCAACATGAACAGGATTGTGCTGCCTCCTCCTGAGAAGTCAGCATGATTAACCTGAATTGCACATAATTCACCTATGGATAACCAAAATTTGAGATTATAAAAATTAGCCATGTCCCAAAGAGCTTATAGTATGCAAGACAAAGAAAAGGAAGGAAATGAGACTTGAATAAGTGAATTTAAATTTTGGAAGTTACAGGGCATATCAGTAGCAGCCCTGGGCATGTGAACAACTTCTCCTGGCACAGTATATTCATCAGAGGACCATACTGAGTAAATGCCCCTTTGTTTACGTGGCTCCAGGCTAACATCTGTTGAAGACTTGGCCCTACACATTTCATTTGGCATGTTCTTAACCTAAAGCAGTTACTGTAGGTAGTGTAGAAACACAGACCGTTCAGTGCCCTGTGTCATTCAGAGAGCCGACATAGGTCTTCCAATAGGAAGAACGTACTCTTGATCATTCTTAACAATTCCAATAGCCTGGATGTCTGCTCAGCAGCCATGCATTTTTTCTGTTGTATTTTCTCAGTGAGTTACTGTTTCTTTCTTTTCTTTTGAGTAAGTTGGGTGGGTGGGGTTATTCCCTAACATATGAGACAACTGGAAAAAAAAATTAAGACTTGAATATCTCCAGGTCAATTTGTTTCTTTTAATAATTCTTCAGAGGCAGATTTCTCTACCCTTAAGAAATAGTTTTAAAGCTGGAGCTACTGAAGTGTAGTTTTCTCAGTCCTGCATTTGTGCTTTAGACAAAATTGCTTTTGATTTTGAGAAGAGTTTTTTCTAAACGGAGGTGTAGAAACTGCTGCATAATGAATCAAACTAGAAATATCTGAGACAGCTGACATTTGTAAAGACATGCCAACTCTAAAGCTGTGTGTTTGTCCATCTATTTAGTATACATCGGCATTAACATACGATGGAGTACTTGTGATGGCTGAAACTTTCCGTAATCTTAGAAGACAGAAAATTGATATTTCAAGGAGAGGAAATGCTGGTGATTGTCTTGCTAACCCTGCAGCCCCATGGGGTCAAGGAATTGATATGGAGAGGACATTAAAACAGGTAAGGGTAGGCTTTATTCTAGTGATCTTTGTGAATATAGGATACTAGTTGTACACTATATGATTTAGAAGCCATTATACACAATGGTAACAACAGGAGAGGAGAAATTTATTTTTCAGTTGCCATTTGGAAACAGCTGGGGCTATTCTGTTTTATAACTTGGAATGAAGGCAGAGGGGAACTGCTACTGTTTGAAACCACTATTAGTTCTATTAAGATAGTTGGGACTTCCTCCACTGAACTGGTGAGCTCATCTGTTGCTTTTGCATATAACCTGGGTGTACAGATATTGTCATTTAAGGAAAAAAGGTATAGCTACATAATATAACCTTTCAAATATGTTTCTGTCCTCTTGAATAAAAGTAGATTTCTCCCAGGGAAATCACATAGGTAGTGTTTTTTAATTTAAAAAGAAATAACCCAGAGCTATTGTTCTCTGATGTCAGGATTTTGAATTCCTGATGAATATGGATGCCTAGAAAGTTCCAGATCTCTGTCAAGATGATTTAGCCTGTCCTTTGAATGGGACAGGAAGAAAATAAAATCCCGCAGTAGAATTTAAATCATTGCAAATGAGCAGGCTCCACTCAGGAGAAACTGCTGAGAAGTGACTGCTGACAGATCTGGCAGCTCTGTGCCTGGAAGCCAAGGTTTCAGTCCTGGAGAAAAATCAGCAGAGATAGAAATAGACAGAGGTAGGAGTAAGTGGTTTAAATCCACATCCTGACTCAGGGATAGAAATAAAGCATTTTGTATGCTTCACATAGTCTGTGCAGAGCACAGATCTGTAACAATTGTGAGAAGCATGAAGTCAGGCTTCTGTGTTAGGGCAGACAGCATGAGCCTTCGAATCCAGCCAAAGAGGTTTCTATGGCCAGATCCTGATACAATCAAAGCCAGCAGCAATATGGCCATGTCTTCTTTGGCACGAGGACCACAGTCTGGGTTTCCTTCGGTGAGGAAGTAAAGCGCTGAAAGAAAAACAAAGAGTTCTGGTTTCAGCGGAGACACAGGTGGTGGAAAACTGCCAGTCAATCTTATGGTTTTACATCTGTCCTCCACACTGAGGCTTTGAAAACACTCTTTTCAGGCCCTATGCATGTCGCCCATCTTCTGTGATAGCAAATTGGTTTGCTGGGGCCAAGGTTGTTGTCAAGTTTACTTTGATGAGCAATATATACTCAATTTATACATTTAATCCACCGGAGTGTAAGCTAAAAAGATATATGAGCTCAGGACAAACATCCTTTAGGTTTATTTCATGTGATCCAAAATGTTTTGCAGCACTGATGAGAATGGTAAAAAATGTACTTCTCTTTAGGACTTGCAGCTGGAAAGTGTAGAGCTCCACAGCATAAAAGAAGAGAAGGTCCATTGTGTGTCTTTGTTAGCCCTCACATACTGGCATATCTAACCCTATTTTGAGCATGGTTTGACAGGAAAAAGGAATACAAAGGAAAAGTAGCCAACT
Organism: Haliaeetus albicilla; assembly: GCF_947461875.1. NCBI lineage: Eukaryota > Metazoa > Chordata > Aves > Accipitriformes > Accipitridae > Haliaeetus > Haliaeetus albicilla. The sequence continues at coordinate 11,276,082 of NC_091502.1, read as the reverse complement.
TTCTTGCTTTATAATGCCTGTCTATTCTGGAGCGGTGTTGTAATGGTAACCTAAGGACACAGCTAGGATAACTTTCACTGCTCTGTGACACCTGAAATAAAGAATATAAGGCTGGATCTTCATCATGCTTTTTCTTCCATTTGTAGGTTCGAATACAAGGATTGACAGGGAACGTTCAGTTTGACCACTATGGTCGCAGAGTCAACTACACCATGGATGTCTTTGAGCTGAAAAACACAGGCCCTCGGAAGGTACATGCTGACATTGTTTACTATCCTGATATATAAATGAGTCATGTAGGATGAAATGAATATGCAAACACATTAAACTGGACTCTGTGTGGTTTAAAAAAAAGATAATATATTGAATACATGGATAATATTTCTGGTGGAAGCAGATTTAAACTGCATTTTCTACTAGATACTATTATTCAGTGCAACAAATTGGGGAACACAAAAACAAGTGTGCATCTTGGAGAGGTGGGATGTCAGTCTGTCAAGCATACTAATGAAAACCAGCTGGATGGCATGTTGCTAGGCTGCTGGGTGATGGAAGATGGTCAGAAGTCTGGATAGTAGCTATTTCTTGTATCTTATCCAAAGATTTCCATCTTACCAATTACTGGCATTTTTAGGCAGGGTCATTTATACATTCTGTGTAAACATGAATCATAGGCTGTAACTAACATACAGCTTTTAAGGGGGAAAGGAGAGGAGAGGAGAGGAGAGAGGAGGAAGAGAGAATGCCCTGAATACTTATATTTTCTGAAATTAAGTGCAGTATCTAACCCTATGTGTTTGATTGGTTGCTTGTAAGCAACTTAGGCAAATGCACATTAATATATGCCTAAGCAGATCCTCCATGTCTGAATGCATATAGCTTATCACTCAGCCCAATCTCTTTGAAAAGATAAGCCTGGGTACTTTGTTAACCCTTTCTTTTTTGTGCTGAAATTTGTCCACTTCCCATAGTGTAAAACAAATAAAGAGCAGAAAATGCACTCAGGGTCAAGGATTTTATTTCGTTTGGAGGCACTATAGCCTGTTTTGTTTACAAGGTCATCAGAACAAGAAAAAGTGAGAAGGTGATGGTGAATAGGAGAATCATGGCCACTTGAGTAGGGTCAAGGCAATCAGAATTGAATTAAAGAGTCTTCTGCTATCGGGCCAGAGGTGACAAGCCCAGTAAATAGTGTCCCAGGTGAACTGTGCGTTCCCAAAGACAGTTACATACCAGAGTGATGAGGAGGCAGTGTTAAACTGCAGACCCAGAGCAGAATTACACACTGGGATGAACAAACTGCCAGTGCATCACAGTATAAAGGTGTAGACCAAAGCAAAGCGTGTGCCTGTGTATGGAGTGTATTGGTGCAGTTGCCTTTTGAAAGTATGACAGATGGCTGAAGAATAAATTGGGAAAGGTGAGTCTGTCTTCATTTTTTCTTGGGAAGCCCAGGGTCTCCTGTCAGGCAATGTGTCTGACCTTGCTGCCACTCCTGCTTCCTTTTTGGCTCTGCTCTGCACTGTTGACAGCCAGGAGGATGTAGGGGTGACTGGGGTGCCTCCAAGGCAAATGGTGAAATATGACCTTTCCATTCCCAATTCCCAATTGTACAGGAGGGAAGACAAGGTGGAAAAGATGTGGTTAATCAGGTCATAACTTCAGTAACTCATTAGGGAATTTGCTTGGCAGCAAACTGCCAAAAGTGGCCTGTTGTTCCTGTTTCAACATTTGTCACCTGTTTTGGGAGAGGTGTCTGGCTGGCACCACTGCAGGGATGTCCCCACCCTCTCTTCTTGCCTGCAATTTAAGGGGAGGGTGGCTGCAAATACAGGAGCTATGTCTGTGCTGTGCTAGAGTCCCAAGGTGCTTTTCTTACCTTTTCAGGCATGCCTCTCTGCCACTCTTAAGCCATTGCCAGTCTTTGATATAACAAGCTGTAACAGTTTTGACAGATCTGGCTACTCACAAGAATTTCTCTCTCCTGTATTACATAGTATTTCATATGTGATCATTGGACCAATTCTGTGCTCCAGCCTGACAAATCCTATATAATACGTAAGAAATGGCTATACTTAATTGAACTAAGAGGCCTTCACTTTTAATATCTTCTTCTCATGTCCTACATAACGTGACTTATGAGTCACCCAGCAATATCTTTTCAGGACTAGCCTTTCTAGTCAGAATAATGCATGCCTCTAATCTTTAGAAAAGTGATTTTTGTTGCCCACAGCTTTAAGGATATGAACAGAGCATTACAAAACAGCACAGCTAGTGAAAGGCAGACTACCATATAGCTTAGCAAAATGGGAAATAGCCAATGCTCATATTAGTTTCATTTATGCAGCATTTATTACTTTACTCTTGTCTGCAGAACAATAACAAAACCTGCTGGTGAGGGGAAAGGGTGTGAGGAGAAGGATCACAGAGATGTAGTGGGATAGCTCCTGTGACTGGAGTGTTGCAGTGGAGGGGTGCAGGACCTTTAGGAAGGACAGGCAGGGAAGATGCAGAGGGGGAGTTGCTCTGTACGTAAGAGAGCAGCTGGAGAGCATGTTGCTCTGCCTGGGGATGGATGAGGAACCAGCTAAGAGTTTATGGGTTAGGATTAAATAGAGGACAGGTCAAGGTAATGTTATAGTGGGTGTCTGCTATATGCCACCTGACCAGGAAGAACAAGTGGATGAGGTCCTCTACAGACAGATAGGAGCAGCCTCATGTTCACAGGCCCTGGTCATCACTGGGGACTTCAAGCACCCCAGTATCTGCTGGTGCAACAACACAGCAGGACATAAGCAATCCAGGAAGTTCCTGGAGTCCACTGACAACAATTTATTCCTCCAAGGGATAGAGGAGCCAATGAGGAAAGGTTGTCTGCTAGACCTCCTACTCACCAACAAGGAGGGACTTGGGGATGTGAAGGTTGAAGGCAGTCTTGGCTGCAGTAAGCGTGAAATGGTGGAGTTCAGGAGCCTAAGGGCAGGGAGGAGGGTGAAAAGCAAGCTCACACCTGAGGAGAGCGGACTTTGGCCTCCTCAGAGATCTGCTTGAAAGATAAAGGGTAAGGCCCTGGAGGGAAAAGAGGCCTATGAGAGCTGCTTCATTCAAGGATCACCTCCTCCAAGCTCAAAAGAGTTCCATACCAATGAATGTCAGGCAAAAGTCAGGCAAAAACACCAGGAGGCCTGCATGGATAAACAAAGAGCTCCTAGCCAAACTCAAACACAAAAAGGAAACATACAGAGGGTGGAAACAAAGATAGGTAACCTGGGAGGAATACAGAAACATTGCCTGAACATCCAGGGGAGAAGTTAAGAAATCTAAATCCCAAATGGAATTGAATCTGACCTGGGATGTCCAAGGCAACAAGAAGGGCTTCTGTATGTACAGAGGTGACAAAAGGATGACTAGGGAAAACGTGGGCCCTTTGCTCAATGGAACAGGGGAACTGAGTACACAGAACATGGAAGAGGCTGAGGTACAGAATGCCGCCTTTGCTTCAGTCTTTGGTAGCAAGACCCACCTTCAGCCATCCCACATCCCAGAGACAAGGGAGAAAGGCTGGAGCAAGGGAGATGTACCCTTGGTGGAAGAGGATCAGATCAGGGAATAATGAAGCCAACTGGACGTACATAAGTCCATGAGGCCTTATGGGATGCACCCACAAGTGCTGAGGGAGCTGGCAGATGTCATTGCAAGGACACTCTCAATAATCTTTGGTTGATCATGGCGACTGGGAGAAGTGTCTGAAGACTGGAGGAAAGGAAATGTCACTCCTCTCTTCAAGAAGGGCAAGAAGGAGAACCCAGGGAACTACACCTCGTTCCCTGGGAAGGTGATGGAGCAGCTATTCTTGGAAACCATTTCTAGGCACATTAAGGACAAGAAAATCATCATGAATAGTCAGCATGGCTGACTTCACCAAAAGGAAGTCATGCTTGATCAACTTGATAATCTTCTAGAATGAAATGACTGGCCTGGTAGATGAGGAGAGAGCAGTGGATATTGTCTACCTGGACTTCTCTAAGGCCTTTGACACTGTGACCTGTAAGATCCTCCTAGAGAAGCTATTGGTGTATGGGCTGGATAAGCAGATGATGAGGTGGACTGAAACCTGGCTGAAGGTTCAGGCCCAGGGAGTGGTGATCCATGGGCTGAAGTCTAATTGGAGGCCAGTAACTAGTGGTGTACTCCAGGGGTCAAAACTGGGACCAGTCCCATTAAATGTCTTCATTAATGATCTGGATCTGAGCCAGAGTGTGCCACCAGCAAGTTTGCTGATGACACCAAACTGGGAGGAGTGGCTGATATACTAGGGTGTCATGCTGCCATCCAGAGGGACCTCGACAGGCTGGAGAAATGGGCCAACAGGAACCTCATGAAGTTGAACAAGGAGAAGCGCAAAGTCCTGCTCCTGGGAAGGAACAATCCCAGGAACCAATATATGCTGAGGACAACCCAGCTGGAAAAGAACTTGGCAGAAAGGGCACTGGGGGTCCTGGTGGACACCAAGTAGAACATGAGCCAGTAATGTGCCCTTGCAGCAAAGAAGGCAAATAGTATTCTGGGCTGCATTAGACAAAGTATTGGCAGCTGGTCAAGGGAGGTGATCCTTCTCCTCTACTCAGCATTGGTGAGGCCACATCTAGAGAACTGTGTCCAGTTCTTGGCTCCTCAGTACAAGAGAGACATGGACATACTGGAGAGAGTCCAGCAAAGGGCCACAAATATGATGAAGGGACTGGAACACCTCTCCTATGAGGAAAGGCTGAGAGAGCTGGGACTGTTCACCCTGGAGAAGAGAAGGCTCAAGAGGGATCTTATCAATGTGTACAAATACCTGAAGGGAGGGTGCAAAGAAGATTGAGCCAGGCTCTTTTCAGTTGTGTCCAGGCCCAGGACCAGAGGCAGTGGGCAGAAACTGACACACAGGAGGTTCCCTTTGAACATCAGGAAACATTTTTTTACTGTGAGGGTGACCAAGCACTGGCACAGGTTGCCCAGGGAGGCTGTGGAGTCTCCATCCTTGGAGATGTTCAAAAGCCATCTGGACATAGTCCTGGGCAACTGGCTGTTGGTTGAGCAGGGGTGTTGGACCAGATGACCTCCAGAGGTCCCTTCCCACCTCAGTCATTCTGTGATTCTGTCATTCACCATTCATCATGTCACCAAGATCTTAAAAAAAAAAAAAGAGGGAAAAAAAAGTAAACAAAGGATGTACATATATATGTACATGCACAAGACAGTCTAAGATTTAGCTCCTGAATTCCAACTTGGGCAACTAACATAAAAATTGACTGTAAAATATTTTGAGTATTCTGTTGCCCTTAATGACTTGTGGGCTTCAGCAGGAGCACTTCAATGGTTGCTGCAAGGCACATGGGCCTTCAGAAATGACACTATTCATTCAAACAGTTGAGACAAATTTATTTTGAGGCGTATTTTGCAATATTGTTTCCTAAAAGACAAATTCAGCCTCTGTATAAGTGGATACAACTGCTATAAACTCCAATTGCAATCCAAATTGAACTGGATGTACTTTAACAGCTGAATTCAATCCTGTCCTTTGAGGAGGTTTTTTTCCTTGGGGATTTGAGGTATTTATAGCAAAACATATTATTATTTAGTGCTCTTACAGTGACTGTGAATCTATACACTTACACAAGTGCCATGATACATCTTACATATTTATTCAGTAATCCAATTCCAGAGTTACTTTAGCACAGGTTTGAGATGCACACATGCAAGCTTACACTGATGCACACAAGCTAAAATTCCTTTAAAAAATGCCTGCCATTCCTCAAAAACCTCCTTTATCTCTATCTGCATTTTCATATTGTACTTACTTTTATAACACAGTGTATTATTCATTTTCTGCTTTCTTTCTGAACTTCCCAGCAGTGAGGAATTGCACAATGAGAACCAAATGTTCACTATTATAATGAGCTTCCCAAACTGCTGGGTTTTGGTGTACATATTCTGTCTTTAGCTGGTCACAGTTTTTGACAAGAACTTGACATTTTCAGTTATCAATTGTACCTGTGACTCTGTTATTGTCTGGATGAAAAAGAATATTTGTTAGCAGTGCATCCTGCTAGGAAGAAAACCTCCCTCTCCACTATATCAGCAATGCTGAAGCTTCCTGTTGGCTGCAGACACCTAAATCAAGGCTGCTGTCCTGTAATAGCAATTGCAAGGAGAAAAGGAATATTTCAACTAAATATACCAGAAGCTGTGCATGGGAAGAGTTTGTGCTTGTTTGCTTCACTAATAGAAAAAAAAAAATCACTCATATTCAATCATATTCACTCACTCATATTGAATTATTTATGTATTTATAATTCTCTGTGGTGAATGTGTCTGCACACTGCTCTAGGGACTGCTAAAATGACTTACCTCTCCATAAATTTTTTTCAAAAAGGAAATTAATGAAATAGTAAATGTAAAAATCAAGAGGAAGGTTGACTGTTTTATGAATATACAGGATTCTTTAATGCATGTGAGACCAGAAATCAAAGCACTCCCCTGCACTTCTAGACTCTCATATCACATCACTGCATTGATCTGAACATCATGTTTTTCCACATCATGGAGGCAGAATCCTATGTGATGGTGAATTTTAGACTGGGTTCTACAAATAATGTTAGAAATAATGTTGGCTACATATCTGATTTGATGACTTAGCCAGCTTCCATCATACTGAAGTCTTTTCATCCAAGGCACAGCCTGTCCTTTGGCACAGACAGTTACCCTGGATCTCTGTCTGGAGCCCACTTTTCACTAAAATTCCCTTTCCTCTTCTGGTAAGATGGACAAGGCGTTCCTCTCTCCCAGCTCTTGGTCTCATGAACTCGTAATTAGTTGAGGAAGGAGGGAAGGGGGAGTTGCTGCTGACTGGTCCCCAGGTGCTTCTGAAAACAACTGTGCCAGCTTCAACTGCATTTCTTTGATAGGAAACTTTAAAAATCACTGCTGCTGTCTGCACCTTTCCTGGAAAAAAGGATCAGTCTCTTAATTCATTAGGTTCTGAGCAACCTGGAGAGCGCCTTTAGGTGGAATTAGAGCACTATTCTACTGACATGTTTCTGTTCATGTTGTCTGTTTGACATGGAGCTGAGTGCTGTCAGCGCCGGATCAGAGGAACAGGCACTGAGCCATTCCCCAGCAATGTTGTCAGAGGGTCCACAGACAACCGTGATCTAGTTGCAGAAAAGAGAATGGCAAGAAGGGGAGAAGGGAGGGTGTTTGCTAGTGAGCCACAGGTTAGATGCGAGAGAGCAGCTTCAGCTAAGGGACCTGTGTATGGCGTGCTGAAAGGATTGGTGGGAAGTTGGAATTAGACATCTCCAAGTAAGAGCAAGACAAGGGACCACTGTCATGAAGCACTTGCCATTTCATAGACATCAGCCTTGTACTGGGAGCATCATGCACACAGCTTTCCCAGGAAGACCTTTCCTACCTAACATCACCTGGGGCAACATTATATGATTAGGAGGAACTCTAAATCCAGAAATACCGCTTGCTGATACAGATACTAAACATGATGTCATCACATGGAGTGAGAAGATGAGTGTGCTGTAAGATTCCAACTGGCCAAGATTTACAAAAACGGTGAAGTATTTTAGGTCTCGTATCTTCTTTTGACCATCCAAAGACATAGTACATAGCCTGTGGGGATCTTTTAGAGGTAGGTGGTGAGTTTTAAGTGTTCATTGAGCAGCTCCCAAAAGCATCAATAAAAGTTTGAAGGGGAATCTCCTTTTGTCAGGCTGCCTTCATCCCATCTGGTCTTAACAGCAAGTAATGGATCCCTGGGCCCTCACAAGGATTTTGACTCATACCTTGCGCCCCAGCAGCATCACTACCAATGCACAGGGCACAGCTGCAGGCTGTACTGAATACGAGAGGTGTGCACTGCAAAAGACCAATGTCTGTATGTAGGGGAAGGCTTCTGATTGCAGGCACACCACTTTTAATTTTTTTTTCTCCAGGGGAATACAAGAATGAGTGATTGAAACCTGGCTCTAGAGTAGTTCATCACCAGCAATGAACAAAGGCAGCTGTTTCACCTTAAGGCTACTCTGGGAAGGGTTGTGGCAGCCTAAATGCAGCCAAGGAGAGGAAAACCTGATTTGTTCCACCTCCCTGTAGGCACTTACCAGAGATACTTTTAGAGTGGAGTCACTCTCACCGTACTTTAGAGTCAGTGGGGGAAGCAAGCACTTTTCTAGGAGGGTTGTTTATCCTGCATGAGCTGAGTCACTGTCTGGTGGTGCCTGTCTATCCAGTGAGTATAAAGAAAGCTTTAGTAACAGGGCTTCTCATGTAGGTAGTAAAAGTCAGTGCCAGCAATTAAGTGGAATGAGCCTGGTGTAACTCCCGGGGCTGGGGTCTCTTGGGAGGCCTATGATGGAGCGGGGAATTGAGATCAGCCATTGAATTGCAAAGCTGTCATCCAGATGTCTTTCACTCCTCCATCTAAGACCAGAAGATCTGGAGGATTAGTGAATGAAAATTTCTTGTGGAGAGCAAAAATTCTTACATCTCATTTATGCCCCAGGAAGGCTTCAAACTATTGAAAATGGGATTTAACTTGTGCCTCTGGTCAAAGTAAGTAGCTCAGATCATTCAGGAACAGCTGAGTGGCAGTGATACCAGGTCTGACTCTGTGCAGAAGTGGTGCAAGACGGTAAACCCAAAGTGTTAGCTATGTACCACCATGCACCTGTCTGTTAGTGTGACAGCACTTCCTTTGGTACAAAATTATCTTCGGATCACTCTGTTGTTCTTATAAACATTTATATTTGTAATTATACAGAATGTAGACTTTTCTACTGTAAATTATATACATTTTGTTTTGCAGGTTGGTTACTGGAATGACATGGATAAATTAGTTTTGATTCAGCATGAACCTACACTTGGAAATGACACTTCAGCCATTGAGAATAGAACAGTAGTTGTCACTACAATTTTGGTAAGGTGCTTCTTTTTTTAAGGCTTATACTGGTGTGTGACACAATATCATTTCTAGTTATGGTCTAATTTAGTCTGCCAGTTCCTAGGTTAGTGGGAGGGTGAGAGCCATATATCTTAATTATCTTGACTGGCCTGTCTGTACAGAGAGTTTTTTGGTACACATTTAATATAATGATTCACTTGAAATCAGGTTTTTAAAATTGAGTTGCGGTAATTTTTTTCCTTTATTCAATCTTTTCCATTTTTTACTAAAGTAAGTCTCAGAAACATAAGTGAATTCTTTCAACCTCTAATTGATAAATTTTGACTCACAAGAAACTGGAAGAAAAGAAAAACCTGAAACCTCTAAATGACAGAATTGAACAGAGGGTATAAAATGAGACGTCTGTAATGCCAGTGTCTGGTTTTGTCGATACATTATAAATTCAAAATTGACATTAGCAAGAGCTAAAATTCTAAGTAGTATAGTTCAGTCAGCCAATCAGAACTGGATTATCTACTTTTAATTATGAATGAAAACATTAATTTAGTAGATGCATTTGAAAATATTTCTTAATATGTTTATCATTTCAATAAAATTTCCATTTTAATTAAATAGATTTGGGGGTTGATTTTCCAGTGTTATTGGTGTTTTTAAAGAGTGGTTGCAAAGGAGAATGCAGTTGCTTCATTCATTTACATTTTTAATACATAGTTTTTCAAAATGGTTGTTTCTTACAATTTCTATTTTAAACAAAATATTTAACAATTTTCCCTCTGAAGTCAGACATGCCCTTTTAAGCTGATGTTTGTCAAACCCAGCTGGCAAAGGGTGACCTTTACCTGACCGCTTTTAAGATTTTACATCTCAGTTCACTGCCCTTTTCACCTGCTTCATTTAGACAGGATGTTTTAACCCTTTAGAATAGACTGTGTCTCAAATGGGAAGGAATATTCTGTATGTGTTGTTAAGCAATATTTTTTCTAATTTAATACAGAGTTGAAAATAATCCAAAGGAAAGTGTCAAGACATTTTCTTACTCAAAAATGCAGTTAGTTACCAGATTTCCAGCAGTGTGTATCAGCATTTATACATTAAATATGTCTTAACAAGTCTCCTGTTGAAGATTATCATTCCAGGATGCAAACCAACCAAACTGCTATACAGGAATTCAGAATGTAACTCCTAACCAGATTGTGTAACTTTTTATTTTATTTTATTTTTTTGCATGGGACATTTAAAATATATGTATCTTTTTCCTAAAAAAAAAAAAAAAAAAAAAAAAAAAAAAGACTTGGTGATGGAAAAAAAAATATACTTCAGTACAGTCCTCCTCTTTTCAGCCTCTGATGAAGAATCCTATTTTAAGAAATTGATCAAGGAAGAAAAGAGTCCCAAGATGCTGCGAACATTCCTAACTAAGGCTCAAGTATTAACCACCAGTCTAGTAGCATTGAGCTAATTTTTCCATATGGATTACTGTTCCTCTGACTGGATGACCAGGCACTGAACCACCAAGAAAAGTTCTGTGACTAATCTGAAATGTCTAGAACAGATGACGTTAACCTTCAACTTTGCCAAGCTGAGAAGAGAACGATGTGAATAACAAGCTTTCAGTCGAAATTTTCCTCTCATACCAATCCTGATATCTTTGACTGAAGCTTCCATACATGAATACTGTAATTTCCATAAATAGCTCCAAGCTTAGGAGAAGCAAGTAAAAAATAACAATGAAAAGTAATATGAAAGGTTCCTGTTTACCAGAAAGGAGAAAAAGGAAAACAAAAAAGCTTTTAAAATGTGTTATCTTGCCTGTCCTGTTTGCATTGAAGCATTTTGATGTTCATAATAAATGTTATCTTCAAAAGAACTTTTCCAGTCCCTGTATTGAAAGGACTGGTGGGATCATTTTCAAAACCAAAAAGCTGAATTATTATTCCAAAGCATGCCCTATGTTTATGCAGCATGTCATTTTGGGATAAATGCAATTATTTGAAAGCAACACTGCTTCTTGACAGAAAGTGTCCCCTTTCAATGTTTCAAAATCACAGTGCAAGAGAAATATATCAGAATTTGGTTTGAATAAGAATATATGGTGAATTCTGCCTTATCATGCCCATCTCCCACTGACTGCACTGGGAGCTGCACACATGATGCTGAAGGCAGATTAGAACCATGATTCTTAATATTGGCCTGCCAGGGCAATGATTTAGCATCCATAATCATTTGATCACACACACAAAGAAAGGATATATTTAACTAGGATAACTTTCAGAATCCTCTTATTTTGCTCTTCTCTGTATTATAATCATGTTGCAAATGCCAGACAGAGACTTTTTCACCTCTTCATTGCCCTCTTCACATTGAAGGGAAGTTGAACCATTGTAGATGACAAATATAATTTTGGTTGCATGCATATTTTCCAACACTAAACTGAAAAGCTTCTGCAGCCAGTGCTGTCAGGCTTTTCAGTCTTTGAAGACAGGTGTCATGGCAGTGTAAGAAAAGTTTACAAGTTTTCAGCATGGCTCGCTTTAATTTTTGCCTGAAGCCAAATAGCACAAGTTGGTTTGCCTGCTCTTTCTTCAGTTTTTATGCATCTATGCTTACTTTGCTGTAATGTGGCTGTATGGCTATTGCATAGAAGGTGCATTATAATGAATTAACTCTGCACTCAAAGAACTTAGTACAGTGTTTTCTACTTGGCAAAATGTTATGTTCATTTGTAACGTAGTGAGAGCACATAGAATTTATTTTACAATTTTGGTTTAGTGCATAGGCACTCAACCTATCTTCAATTAGTCATGTGGTGATGGAGCAGCCCAGAGGGAGGTGGCAGCAGGGGCAGCTGATGTGCTTTACCAGCTGCCGTGCAGCCCTGCTTTTTATAGTTCCTGGGAGAGACCTGTGCCCTGCTTTTTATAGTTCCTGGGAGAGACCTGTGTCCTGCACCTCATGTGATGCACAGCCTCCTGCACATCTGGCCCTCTGGAAAGGACAGATTTTCTACCTGTGTGCAGAAGCATTCCCTCCAGGGGAGGCTTGGGACCTCCAAATGCACAGTAGGGTCATTGTATGACTGGAGAAGGGACGCCATGTGCAGCCCTCCTCTAACACTAAGGTAAAGCGAGTGACTTACCCAGCTAGGAAGAATAATCATCTCTGATTTAGCAAGTTGACAATATAGGGGAGTAGACTGGGAAGACTACTTCAAAGTCTCTAATCCATTTCATGATACAGCCAACTTTGTACCTACTGTGAGACTGCAAAACTTAAAAATTACAAAAATCCTTTAGAAACAAAGGTTGATGTACATGAGCTGCATCTGCATTGTGGCTTCCAGCTCAATATTTTAAGGAGATAGTCTTGGTGTTGGCAGATTAATCTTCAAGGGCAGGATCCAGTTCATGACTGAGCCACTAAATGTACATGACTTTACAAAGGATATTGATTCAGTTGCCCACTTATAAGCACTCAGTGACATTTAAGATGCTCTAGGATATACTGCCTACCCCCCATTTCTTACACTGGCAGGATGAGGCTTGCCTGTCTCATGCAGAATACGACCACTCCATCTGGATGTCTCAGCTAGCGTATGTTGTTTCAGGCATGTGGGATAGGTTGTGCCTCAAGTATGTAAGTTTTCATCAAAGTCCACAAAGATTTAGAAATTGATTCAATGGCCCATAGGTGGATGCCGAACACTGAGGATATCAGACCTATCCATAAAGGGGCAGCACAAAGGACCTGCAGAATGGCACTTGGAGGTCAAGCAGGTTACCGTAGGGCATATCAGATGATAGATAACCTTCATTAGGTGACTGAGAGCCACCCTCATTGTTTTGACTGATATACTCTTCATGGAGTCTTACCTCAAAAATTCTAACTATAACCTTCCTTCTCATAATAGAAAAATATTTTTTCATTAGAAACTTTATTAATTAAATTGTTTAGTAAACTGGAGAAAAAATTGAAGTTTGTTGCATGACAATAATAAAGATTTCAAACCGAATCCTGGACACTTTATTCAGAAAAAAAAACCCAAAACACAAAACGCAAAAAACCTTCCATTGACATCTACAGAAGTTTCTTTCAGAATAAAGTGTGATAGTATGTGCCACTCCTGTTCTAAAAATGAGACATTTCCTTGCACAAATATTGTCACTTTTACAAATTATTTTTACAATGTTTAAAGATTCTGAAATGAACTTTAGAATAGGAAAGCCAAACATAGATCTGTTTGGTATTTGCATTAGTTACTTTCTCGAGCTTCCCTTATAGTATGAATCATGAGTTGTGAGCATTTTACTGTACACATGAATTTGTGGCAATGTGGTGGAATGATTTGTTTACATCTATAAAGGTAATTGTTGCAGACATCAACTTGTATTTACAAATGTTAAGTATTGTTATAAAATTGTGAATTATATAAGTAAAGCTTGCACCATTTCAAATATCTGTTCCGTGCTAGTCATTGATCATTTCAATGTGAACTTTTCTTTGATTCAGTACCCCAGAGAATACTATTAAGCAGCTGAAACCTTGCAAATATTGCAGTGTTAAACCTCATTCAGCAGTAAGTCAAACCTGTGTTTTACATCAGTAGGTTAAGAGTTTATAGTTCAAAAATGTAATAAATACAAAGATGGTAGGGAGAAGTAATATTTTTGTTAGACAAGATGCTATAACTGCAAATGGTGAAAAAGTGTGCCTACTGTTTTCAGCTATTACAGCTGATCTAATAGAAGATATTACCTCTCCACAGATGTCTTGCATCTCTTATATCTTTAGACTAGCATGGTTACACTAACATTACTTCTAATTTAGAAAATGCTATTGTAATAGATTATACAGAAAAAATCATCTTTTTCAATGCCACAGACAGAAGATATGGCTGAGTACGTGCTATTGATCAGTTCAGATATTTCATTACTTTGCAGTGTGACCTTGCAAGTTCATCTGTGTAACTTGCTTGTTAGCAAACCAGTAAACTTGCCTTTCCATGCCCTGATGTTATTATAATAACATCTGCACACCTCATTAGTTTGGAACACCCCCAAAGTCTGAAATGGACAGAATTTAAAACGAGTGCTACTATTTCATTTTTTTTGCAAACAGTCTTTATCAAAAAGCCACATTCAGTCCCACCCACATTTCCCCATCAAATTCTACCTTGAAAATATATCTTTCATTATTTGGCAGGTAAAGTAGGCACAACAATTAAAGAAACTGGTTTTTATTCTGTGTAAAATAGGTAGGAGGGAAAAGACAACATGGCGAGCAAAAGGTAGTAAGTGTTCCCATTATTTTTAATTGTATTATTTCACACTGGCAGTGTGAAATAATTCTCACTCAATTACTGCTTCTTTTAAAGCAGTCACAGCAAGAGGTACTACCTTACTTTATAAGAGAACTGCATTATAAGAGATGTTCCTTTCTGTATTTTGCTCTAAATCAGTAAGATCAGAGTGTGTAGAAAGAGAAGTGGATGGGGAGAGAACCAATGTGGTTCCTCCAAGTCACCCAACGGATCCCTGCCAGAACCCAGATCTTCTGAGTCCTCATTTGGTGGTCCCTCCACTGGATGGGATTGTCGCTGCTTGCACCTACCAAGCATGGTATTGGACCCCACTGCGTCCCTTCTCAGCGTTCTCTCACAGAGCTCATGCGGAGGAGGGCTGAAGTTTATTTAGCCTTTAACAGGAAACATAAGTCATCCATCACTTTGCTTTGCTATGCAGAGACAGTTGAAATGCTTTTTTGTAGCAGCCCTGTCAGTGATGAGGTGCAGGCAGAAGCACAGCATCTGGGTTTTGGGAGAAGGAGCAGGCTGACCTGTCCTCCTCTGTGACTGTCTGCTTTGTGTCCCTCTCCAGAATTATTATTTCCTGGTGTGACTTTAATTGTATGCCTTTGGCTTTGGATTTATAAGAAAGGCTGAATCAGAAGAGCTAGCAGTCACTAACTCTGGTCTTTGAAAAACAAAATTGCTTTTGAGGTGCAGCAAGCAAATGTAGCTAACTGAAGCTTGTACGGAGAGTCCACAAATGCAGGATACTGGACAAGACTTGGTTGTTATTTCTAGCTGGCAGTTGGCTAAATTACAGTCAGGAGAGAGAGTATTTTTCACCTCTTTATTTTTAACCATTTTTGTGCAATGACATATGTAGAAAGACATAGGTAGTCAGACAGAGTTTGACTTTGGAAGTGATCATTATGGACACTTTTCTGTGCTTTGTGGTTCCTTAGCTGAAGTAATGGCCATCCAATCAATGGCCTCCAACACTGAATTACTGCTAAGGGATTGTGGCCCAAAGAGGAATGTCCGTAGCGGAGAGTAACATCAGGAGATGATGGGAGGAGAGGTGTTCCTGGAATACACCTGAGAGTGAAACATTCCTGCAATACTTAGGAACCTGACTCTGTCTTTAAGGAAACACTAGCACTTCCCCATTCCCAAACTGTGTTGAATTTAATCTGGGACCTTTCCTCTCACACTGATGTAAACAAACTACACAACTTTCTCCACTCACACAAAGCCCTGTTCTGCCATCCTTATACAGAGGTGGGTCCTGGGCAGAGTAACCACAGGGAGTAAACTTACATAAGTAAAGAGAATAGTGCCTCCCATGTATAATCTCTCTCTTTTCTATTTCTCTGCCTTTTCACCTTATAATAGTAAATTAAAGATAATGTTCAGGCTCGCCTATCAAGTTCTTCTCTTGGATGGATCCACACCCTGCTAACAGGAGCTACATATTGGTATCCAAAAGGAATTACCTGACACAATGAAAAATTTTGGAATTGGTTTATTCAGTCACCCTATTGTTCATGTAATGCCACGTGTCCTCCATTGATAAACACTTAATAGAGGTTACAAAATTGCTGTTGCTTACAGCTGGTGTTGATGTAATTTCAATGAAGCAGACATTCTCAGACTACACTTTTACCTTTTTTTTTTTTATTTTTGTACTAATTATGTATGTAGGAAAGATGTGAATAGGGCAGAGTACTACCAAGGTTGGTGTCAAAAAAACAACATTCGCCAGGGCCAGCGTAGAGAAAACTTAAGTTGCCAGTATTTTGTGATGTAAGTTCAAACAAAGGGTGACATTAGTAACAAGTATTTTATCTGGAACTGGCTATGAGTATGGATTATGTGAAGTAATTTAAAATGCCACCAGAAAGTATAGTTTTACATAATGATTGCTAAAGTCTGAATCCACACAGAGCAAAAAAGAAAAAATGTGACCCTGATTTCCCAGTCACATAATGTTCACTATTATGATAGTGTGATTTACACAGGGAATGTAAGATCCACTTTTTGAGACAGGTTTTACTCGTTTTCAATGGCACTCACCATCCAAAAATATTTTGGTACTTCTTTTCCATGCAGCATGTAAAGTCAGTGTCAGCTTAATACCATTCTTGTCCATGCATATTGCTTAGATTCATCGTAAAAGACCTTGCAGAATCCACACTTTATTTGAAGGGGAAGATATGTGTTTCCTTGGGAACGTATTTCTATGTTCTCACTAAAATGTATGTAGCCTCTTAGTAACTATGCATTCTAAACCCCAAGAAAGCAAATCATTCAGGCTGTGCATCTGAAATTACATAGACAATAACCACATTTTGTGAGAAGATATGCTTTCTTACTGAAGTCAAAAGCATAAATTATACCTTGCATTATCTTACAGTCATTTGCATTGTATGGGTTAAACCTCTATTCACACTTTAAATTTAGCATATAATGCACTAAAGTCTTTCATTTAAAGCAAAGTAAAATTTATGTGCATTCTTACATAGTTTTTGTGTTCATAATTTGTAAGGTTGATAAATCTTGTGAAATGCATAAGCCAAATTACAGTGTAAATATTATACCTTTCTAGAAGGATTTCTGTTCATACATTTTAATTTAAATGTGCTAATACTATCCATGAACTTTTGATAAAATGTGTGTTGTTAAGTCAGTAGATGACATGTTACTTTTCAGAGTATATTCGGTATACTTCTCCTTTACAGTTCTACTTCTTTCATTATAGGAAGCCCCATATGTTATGTTCAAGAAAAACCATGATACGTTTGAAGGGAATGACAAGTTTGAAGGATACTGTGTAGATCTGGCGTCAGAAATTGCAAAACATATTGGTATCAAGTACAAAATTGCCATTGTTCCTGATGGAAAATATGGAGCAAGGGATCCAGAGACAAAAATCTGGAATGGGATGGTGGGAGAACTTGTTTATGGGGTAAGCATACCAATTTTTGAAGCAGGATTTAATTTATCATAGTGTTAGTCATAAAATAGGAAGTATGTGTGCATTTTATTTAACCTCGGGGTCACAGAAAAGAAACAGAATTCTGTTTCAGATCTCTGTGCTTTCATTTAATTTCAAGAGAAAATCAAATAGTTTCATGCAAATTCTACTATTTAGTCAACTAGTACCTTGTAACATTGGAACATCCATAGTTTGTGCATCCCTTAAAAATTCATTAATGTTAGAACTAGTGTTATAGACCATCTATTCCTGACACATTATAAAACTTAGTTGGGAAGAATATCACTCATTTATTCATTTTCATGGAATGGTGGACAGATCTTTTAAAGAGGATAGGACTCTTGGTCTAGTTTGAGAAATGGAGAATCCACCATCATTTATTAAACATATATAATAAAACACTACAGACAGGTACATAACTAGGCAATTCAGAATTAAGACAGACTTTTAAGATGAACACTAATAATAAAATTTAAGAGCAAACTGGTAAGTTCAGCAACTAAGAGCATTAAGTTATACAGTGATCTGGGAAAGGATTATTCAGAAGAGCATAACAGTTAACAATTCTGTTGACACATAAAGTTGTAATATTTAATGAAAGTGGTTCCAACAAACACGAAGAAATATTTGCAACATTTGGTGTTACCAAAAGTAGCAAAACTCAAAGCTGTGCTTGCTAGCATCTGCGCTGAGAATAGATCAGAATTCTTAGAGAATCTTTTTATTTCAGTGATGGAATAAAAAAAAAAATCCTAAAACTATTCAGGTGAGAACATTTCTGCCAATGAACCCATAACATGCCCCAAACTGCCTATAAAAAACTGCTGCATATCAGTTGGTCCATCCACAGTTGCAGTTTTTGCAATTCTGGTAACAGTTGGGGCCAGATGTGGCAAAAGCCTAGTGGCTTTTCTAGCAGCTCCATTTCTGTTCCCTTCTGTCAGCTAAGTATAGCTGATATATTTTGTCGAAGTCTTCTCCTCTAGCATCAGTTCAGGGGACTCCTCGACATGAAATAGACTGTGTGCTCTAGGAGTGTGGGAAATAGCACCCCAGAGTTTTGTTGATTTCCCCATGGGAATGGGAAGGTTATACCAGCCTCACAAACCTCTGTATGTTCTTGGAAGTTCTTGGAGGAACCAACCTCACTTGTGTCTTTAAAGAGTGGAAAAGCTGAATGATTCACCAAGCATGTATATCCATTTTTGTGGCTTGGAGGCAGCTCAACTCTCGGGATATTAGAAACCAAGGGGTTTTCAGACTTACTTTATCATAATGGAGGTGGATCCTTGTCTGGCTTTTAATTGCAATAGCAAACACATGGATGTCAATGGCTATGCACTGTTTTACACCAGTAGATTTTTTAAATCATCTGAGAAATTTTACAAATTGTGAGAAAATTCCCTTGTTCAGATGCATAGTTTCAGTGGCCTATCATCTAGTTGAAAATTATAGAGGAAACTTGAAATTGCACTTTAGTTTTCTGTTTGTTTGGGGTTTTTTTTTTTCCTTTTATCTTGAAAAATTCACCTCATCAAACCCAAACTGCCTTAGTACTGGACTGAAATACAGTGCTGTTAGGAAGCTCACACAGAGGTTCATGCCAGTACTGGAATGTGACCTGCAGCTATTAACATAGCTGAAAGCAACAAAACTCACAGGCATAAGGAACCTGTTACAAATCATCTACATGAAGAGGACATCCCAGAATACATGGTCAACACTTCATTTTTTTGTAGTGGAAAAGAATGAGGTGAAGGCTCTTTAAAGGTTTGATGGCCAAGTTTAAAAGCTCCTGCACAACTATCTGTTTAGGAAGGCTGCAGTCTGATTGTGATTCTGGGATTGAGCTCTGGGAATGAGCTGCAGCAAAGCTCTCAGAGCTGCTTTTATTGAAGGAACTAAGAGAAGTCCACTGTTGCCCAGTATATTTGCTCTACTGTCTGAAGGCTCCTTGAGGCTATATCTATCCCAGGATATCAGTGGCACCAGGCAGTAACTCTGGGCACTTGAACTTGCCTGACTAATCTGCTAAATTGCAGCAATGGTCCCTGGTATATTTTTGGCCTATAATTGCCGTCCAGAACAATTTCTGAGCCCAGCTGACGCTAGGATGGGGGAGAGGCCATTCCCTATAAGCAGCTTGGAGGCAGCCATGCTGGTTTAGAGGTTAAATGACTTACACGGTTGCAACACAGACTGCCTTGTGCCAGCTGGCCTTAAGGCCAAGAGCTACTCCAAGCATATTTAATGTACTTTTATGGGTGTAGCTTTAAAGGAAATTATTCTTTCTGTTAACTTATAAAAGGCTGCTGCTTAAGATTTCCGTAGGGAATCCATGAAGAGCATCTTCCCTGCAACTTCCTTGAGTCCTTGTCAGGTGATTTACAGAGCATCAGGTTCCCTGGCCTATTCCACATAGAGAAAGCGGAAAAATCAGTCAGCCAGAGACTTTCCTGCAAAGCTCTGCTATAGGAGGATGTTCATCTTCTCTGATAGATTCCCAAATCATAAACACAAGTACTCTGAGTAGTTGGCTGTGGTTCAAGCAAAGCTTTTATGTGCGGCCAAGATTGAGACAGAATTTGCAACTGAATTAGCAAGTTAACAAGATGATCTCTTTGGGAAACATTTTACAGCTTCTAATTCCCAACCATGTTACAGGATTAACAAAGTTTTGTGCTGGCCAGTGAGATT
The DNA here is from genome assembly GCF_947461875.1 of Haliaeetus albicilla. NCBI lineage: Eukaryota > Metazoa > Chordata > Aves > Accipitriformes > Accipitridae > Haliaeetus > Haliaeetus albicilla. The sequence continues at coordinate 11,256,147 of NC_091502.1, read as the reverse complement.
GGACCTTTTCTGTGCCGCACAGAAGGCTCCACTTCCTCTCCTGCTCTTTACACCGTACCCCAAGTGCCTCAGTGCCACCAATGCCGCTTAGCCCTATCCATTTTACTGAGAGTGGACATGTGCCAGTTTTATCCCATGTCTCCTCAAGACCCATATGCACCGTTGGTCGTTCTGGTATCTGGACACTTCAGATGCTGCAGAGAGCAGCTTGGTTGTTACCTAAACTCTGTAGTTGATTTTTCCATCATGTCCCAGGGGAAACAGCATATAAAGTGTTGTGATGTACAGTTTTGCTATGACTGTACAGAAGGTCGGGGGGAGGTTTGTTTTCCTGTTTTGTTTTTGGTTTTAGCACTCTATTAAAAACTACCCAGAAATCTTGGTCATTCGTCACTGATGTACTGACGTGTCCAAATGCCTGCAGTAGTCCCTGTGGGACTCTATAGGCCTTGGTATCCAGCTCACAGGAGAAATGCTGGCTGGGGATGAAATACCATTAAACACGTGTAACAGGTGTTTCCAAATGCACTAACAGTCAGCTCCAATTAAGTATTCATTCTCCTGACACAGAATGCTATTCTTTCACTGCTTAACACAAAAGGTCACAACTCATTTCTGTTTAAAATATGAGAAGCCATGAGCTTCTGAAGTTGAAATCACTTCCTGCATGATTTCTCAAATAGCTTTACCACCTTCATACAACTTGTACCAAGCATAGATTTTATTCACAAGGTTATAATAATATATTCTGGAAAAGTAAAAGCCTCTTACCATCAGACTTAATCTTTTCCCATTGTATAATATTGGAAGGATCCAGAATCCATCTGTACTTGGTAGTGGTGCAGCCTTGATTGAAATGCTGTTACAGGTGCAATTGATTCAAGTGTGAAGTATCATTAGACTTTGTCAAAACAGATTTCACTGGCAACAAAATCATTACTTGTTTGCACCATTGTTATATTGTTAATCATTTAAATCCATAATTATATGGTGTACATAAACTGGGTAAAGCACAAATGCTGATGATTATCATGCACAGCTATTGTCTTTAGCTTTCAACAACAAAGAGTTTATGTAGGCCTTAATGTGGCACACAGCAGTCTTACAAAAATAATATATAATATGATCAGATTGGGAAGGCTGCCCTTTTTCCAATTATTTGGCATCTAATTGTGACCTAGCTGTGTACTGTTGCTTTACTTTCATTGGCATGAAATGGATTTATCTACATTAAGAATCATCTGACATTAGATCACTGTCGTAATGAAATACGCTGAGTTCCTATTTCTCCTCTTTAACTCCTTAAAGTAGTATCGGCAGCTAGTTCTGATATAGTTCAAGTTCTGCATGTACTCCTTGAGCATTTAAATTTCGTAGAATGAATCTTATCCAGTGTTTCACACACAATATGCAGTGTGCTAATTAGGTCTTTAAAATCTCCACAATTCACATTGGAAAAACCAGCAACCCTCAAGGATCATTATTTTAATCTCGGTAGCAATCTGCAGACACAAAAACTGAAACATTAGCCAACACTTTTGAAGACCAGTGGCCAGGTCTATCATTTACAATCTGTTAATGAAGATACCACAAATACAGATTAGCAGTAATAGATCACAGTTTCCCTGAGCCTTTCAGTTTATTCATTTCAAGGACTCCGCATTAGGGATTCACAGTAGCTGAATTTTAGAAATACAAAAGACATTGACTCTAAGGAAGGGAACCATTCTTCTAGAAAAAAGTAATTTGTGAATGAGATGAAATACAAAAATATGCAACAATACCAATAGCCCAAACCATCCTACAATCCTTAGTCTACAGAAACAAAATTTACGTTACAATTTTCAGGATGTTTAAAAATATATTTTAGACATGTTATTTTTCTTCATATAGTAACTATCTTCATAAAATATCTGTCAGTCAGACTTGTGTAAACACAAGACTACAAGAAGCCACATTTTTAAAAATGCCTTGTATTACAAAATTTACATTAAAATTGAGAGAATTAGCAATGTTATCATAATGTTTACCCAAGACATGAGCACCAGAGATATTGGCTGATATGCTTGCAAAATTATGATTTTAATTGTGTTGGTTAGACTGTAATATCTTTACATAAAATTGATGATAAGTGTTTGCATCACAACTATTTCAAAATGACAGATATAATCTGATGATTAATATATAGCAATTTTAATACAGATTTGCATTTTGGGGCCAGTGCACTGGAATGAGTCAGTTCTTTTGAATTATTCAAAATTATACAGCTAGCAAAATAGCTTAAATTTTAACTATATAAAATTAGGTTTACATTAAATTCCATAAAATACATAATAGCTCAGTATAACTTAGTGTATAAAATAATAAAACCATATTATTTTAAATGCATTTATCTGTTTCAAAGGTGTGAGGTGACGAAAAAGCCTACATTTAAATTCTTTTTTTTCTTTATCACACAAGCTATTTATGTAACACTTGGATTAAAATATTTATGCACATCCTTAATTTTCAGTACGTTTTAATCTCATTGAAATTGATGGGATTTAAATATATCCTTGTATATTTTACTGAGCACTAATGTCCTTAAGAGCATCCTAAAAGGCAAACATGCTTAAATGCTTTGCTAAACTATGGACTATGTACTATAGCTGAAAATACTACCCCATAAGATGAATTTGAGCCAACTAAGTATTTAGAAAAGAAAACTACAACAGTTCTATTATGGAGATTTATGAAAAACTCTTAATTGTGCCCGTGAAGATGACTGGGCCTGGGGTGGGGTGAATACAGGCAGATTATCTCATCTATTGAGGCCTGAAGCAGAGTCATGCCCCTGCAGAAAGCAGGTTGTGAGTCTACCTGATTTGCAACCAAAACAAAGCATTCTCAAAATATGCTCAATTTACCCTCCTTAGCCCATAAGCTGTATAGAAGTCCAAGCTGGTCACAGAGCACAGGCTCTGCTCTGTGAATCCACCTAGATACAGCACCACAATGATGAACAGGAGAAAGGTTTCAGCAGCTTCTGCATCAGTTGTCCCAGTTCCTCTTACAATCCCCATCTTAAGTACTTCTGTAATGACAGCTTTAGTGTACAAGGCAAGGCATGTTTGCCTTGTTAGTCAAGGCAAGGCAAGGCAAGGAGCAAACCCTGATGCAATGTTGAGTCCCTAATGACAGAAGTGACCCATTAGCACAGCTACAAAACCTTATAGTTCATGCAGACATCATTGTTAGCAGCTGTCGTCAACATCATCGTCAATAACAATTCATTCAAGACTGGCATCTTCATTCTGAAAACGTACTAGAGAAACATGTTAAAAATTATTCCTGTCTCTAAGGCGAATGGATTCAGCACACTTTTTATCCTTTCACTGCATGATTTTGCACAGCTATTTTCTGTATACTTGCCTTTTTGCACTGTTTAAAATCTGATTCATTCCTATTGAACTACCTTTCCCCCAAGACAACTGCGTGCAGTTTTGTGGCATCAGGGCAATAGTTAATCACCTCTGCTGCTTCATGCTATTTGGAACTTCCTTGAGTCTATGACCTGGTTTCCCTCGAAGAACGATTGTGTCTTATAAAAATATGATAATAAATGACTGTTTCTGGGATCTTATAAAAAACCTCTATACATTCAGTGACAATAGAGTCTTTCTCAGTTTTCATTCTTCCTTGAATTCCTTTACTTTAAATCTAAATTAATACCTAAAATGATCTACCTACACTGCTGCCCACCTCTATAAGATTTAAGAGTCTTCTCCTTAGCAGGAAAATGAAGTATTTCTATAATTCTGTGAAATAAAAGCCTGCAATATGTATGTTTTACTAAAAGGATATTGAGTAAATACAGACTGTGATAAAAAGAAGCAGAAAGATGTTATAAAGAACTTTTAAGCCACAGTGTCCTGATGTTAATGATATGCCTTTGAAATTAGTTGCTTAGCTGAGTGTATAAGCCAACTCCAATTAATCTATACATCTATATTTCTTTTTTCTTTATAGAAAGCAGAGATTGCTGTTGCGCCTCTGACCATCACTTTGGTACGAGAAGAGGTCATTGATTTTTCTAAGCCTTTTATGAGTTTGGGGATATCCATTATGATCAAAAAGCCCCAGAAATCTAAACCAGGAGTGTTTTCCTTCTTGGACCCTTTGGCGTATGAGATCTGGATGTGCATAGTCTTTGCCTACATTGGTGTCAGTGTGGTCCTGTTCCTAGTTAGCAGGTTTAGCCCGTATGAGTGGCACACAGAAGAACCGGAGGATGGGAAAGAAGGACCCAGTGACCAGCCTCCCAATGAGTTTGGCATATTCAACAGCCTCTGGTTTTCCCTGGGTGCCTTTATGCAACAAGGATGTGATATTTCCCCAAGGTTTGTGTCAAATCTTTTTACATTTGCATTTTATCTTCAACACTGAAGCATAGAATCTTCCTTCATTTATTTTCCTAGCAGTGTTTTGAAGTTCATTCTTTACAAAGCCTTTTCATTTTTATTTTTTTAATAGCTATGATAAGGGCAACAGAGAATCTGCTTTGAATTTCAGTCATCAGTATTATTTTACGTATGTCAATGTGCGTAAACCATCAACGGCTCTCAGAAACAGCAGGTACACACAGGGGCAATTCCACTGAGTTGACTTCAGAGAAGCTGTGTTGTTGCTAAATTAGTTCCATTGTATTACAATTATGAAATGCACGCTATTGTGCTGAGTATTTGTCTTGCATGAATGAATGTCCCATTTCTATTCCCTCTCAAGTTCTACAGCACTGCTTCCAGAGTATCACTGTGTATGAGAGACAGAGAATATTTGACCATCTGTTTCTGAGAAGCCACACTGTATTGCTAAACCATGCCTTACAGAGTAGGTGCCTCAGGTGTAATATATGATCCCAGTCCTGAATTTCTCAACCTTTTAAGATGTTCTGGAACTTTGGTGTGCAGTAACTACAACTTCTTAATTAAACATTATAAATGAATCTTTCAAACTTGAATGCTTCATTTTAGCCATTTACAGTGAGATTTTGAGAGTGTTCAGCATTGGCCTAACTCTGCTATTATTGCAATAAAACTGATACTGATTAAGACTGGATATAAATTACTCCTCAACAACCTTCTCATCAAATTACAGGTATTAAAACGGAAAATATAATTTTTTACTTAACATAAATATCTCTGTTACCACAGAATGCTTGCTTCTTAAATAACAAAAATGTGAAAGTTCAAATGATTGCAGTAGCTTGTAGAATGTTTGATAAATTTGGGTGACAGGAACATCTTAATCCTAGAGCCAACATAATCCATGTGCAAAACCTTTTGTGTCTTTGGGTTTTTTAAGAGGAAACAGAAAAAGCTACTGATTTGCAGCGACCATGCTTTACCTTTGTCTCCAAAAAGAGATTACCTATCCAGTAATTTGACAAAATTTTTGCTATTTTAGGCATTTACTGAAATAATAAGAAACTGGGATTACTGTTCAAGAGAATTCAAACTTCTGTATGTGCGTGATACGTATTAATACAGTGAAATCTGTACTGTAGGCATTAAGATTCCAGAGAAAAAGCATTTATTAGTATTTATGCAAATTATCTCCCTCCCATTGACTGTTACGTAATGATACGTGTTCAGCAATAATGGTGCCTTCTCTCTTTCTCTCTCTCTCTTCATGGCTTAAGAGACGGGAAAATGTGCATTATCTTATTCATGTTTAGATCCCTCTCAGGTCGCATTGTTGGAGGTGTCTGGTGGTTCTTCACGCTCATCATTATTTCATCCTACACTGCTAACCTCGCTGCTTTCTTGACCGTTGAGCGAATGGTCTCGCCCATAGAAAGTGCAGAAGACCTTGCTAAACAAACGGAAATTGCTTATGGGACACTGGACTCAGGGTCAACCAAAGAGTTCTTCAGAGTAAGTTGGCATGTCCATTAGAGCAGCTCTCCCTAACAAATGCTCTTATAAGATGCTTGGGAGTATGAAATAATGTTACTTTGCAATGATATGGAATACAGTTTGTAACTCCTGCAATCCTTTAGCTACATTTTTACCCCCACAACACCATTTGTTGGAGTTCTCAGTTATTTTAATTTGTGGAAAACTTATTGATCCTGTCACATTGGGCAAAAGTATCCCTGAGGGATACTGAAGCCAGTGATAATTAAAGCAGCATTGTGCTATTGATTCATCTGAAGCTAGTACTGAAATGATGTGCAACATTGGAAGCCTATGATGATAACATGGAGTCTTGCAGGTTTTGTTTCTGCTTACAGATTTGGATGTGTGTATTTTGCTTTAGTGTCTTGGGTGGTGGACAGGAAATGCATTTTTTAATTTGCTGACTTTCAGATGAATAATAAAGAGAAAATATATCTCAGGGGGATGTAGTTGGAGCATTAGGAAATAGCCTAAATAGCCATTCATATGTCTGTGCTGTCTGTATTGATTACTTCATTTCCATTTGCTTTCCTGTGTTAGTGTGGTTGGTATGTAATCCTCATCATTTGCCAGCTGGAAAACAGGGAGCCTGGACATCACAAGAAGTACATAATAAACAGTCCCCCCTGCTTTATTTCATGTCTCTAGCAGATGAAAGTTAAGCTTAGCTGACTGAATGTGTGTGAGTTTAGTGTTTGAACATGGCCCTGAATAAATGCTGTGAGCCAGTAATCCTTCCTTGGAAATTACACAGTTTAGGAGCATTATTTATCTGAAAGGTGCAGTTCGAGGCATTTTTAGAAGAAAGGAAGATGGAGTGATAATTTCTTCTTACTGTCTAATTGAAAGGGGACTGTTCCATTTTAGGTGCTCCCACACACCTTGACTGTTTTCAGTTTGGCCAAATTGAATGCAGTGAATCATTAACAAAATTACAGTTGGGATTTGTGAACTATAGACAGTATCAATTCAAGGGCAGCTGCTGAGTGACTCGCAAAAGGTCTGCAGTGAAATAACCTTTATATTGCAAGAGATACCCCCGTAGAAGAAGTTGCAAATATTTTCTATTAGCTGTAAAAAGATGGTGCCTTATAAGATATAAATGACACTTAACCAACACGTAGTGGTTGAGCCTTCACATAATGAAGTTGTCCAAGGAATTTAGTCTAAGCTAGTTTTCTAGATTTCTTCTGTAGACAGTGGAGAAAGAAAAGCACCCATGTGCATCCTGGACGGGACAAGTGTATTATGTTGAAATAAATCACCCTTTAAAGTATCTTCTTCTCTGCATCAATTCTAGAGGGATCCCACTGAAATGGCTAGGTGCTTGGTACCTCATTTTTTTAATGAATGCAGTTCAGTGACAGGTTTCTAACTACACCTGTTTTCTTCTATAGTCAGGATGTTGGTATACACCTAAATATGACACTGCAGATGCTCTCTGGGAGCTTTATTTTTTTACCCCAAGAGGTCCAAACTCAGCTTGTGGTCCCTAGAAGCCCTGATTTCACACCAGATGTCTACAAAAATGGTGGCATTAAGATATAGGAAGCTTGTCTGAGAATTGAAATATTTTGATCCTGAGATGTCCGGATTTCCTGTTTTCTTGAAAAGAGTATAATCCATCAGTACTTATTATTTATATTCGTTTATGCTTAACCCATAGGGTCTTGTTTCCTCAATTTTTGGAAAGTTAGGTATTTAATTCTGGGAATTCCAGTTTCAGTCCATCACAAGCTGAGGTGGTAACCACTATATATGTGTATGAATAGTTCTTTCAACTGGAATGAAGCTGTGATGGTAGTTAAAAACATGATGCTGAGGACCAGGCAGATTTATTTAACTTTGGATTTATTAACTTATTGCATTTTCAAGAGCATCCAGTGCTTGCAACTTTTTAGGTGATGATGCAAAAATTAATTCCCAAGGAAATAGTAAAGAACAAAGGAATAGAGTTGTTTTCTTAAGAGTTTCAAAACACTTGTACAAGCCATTGTTTTGAAGCAATGAGGTCAGGTCTTCTGACATAAAAACAGTCTTGGTCACAAAAATTTCATGACTCTTTTAAATCATCCTGTAAACACAGATACTTTTTTGTTTCAATCAATATTTCATGCAAGATCTTTCCTTAAAGAGAAGATTCTTTGTCCGTCTATAATGACAAACACTTTAATCTTAAAGGGTTAACAGAAAAAAGAAGGAAAATCAATGTCCTCTTTATATTTTTTCCTTTATTTCAAAATACAAAGGGAAACATTAGAAGTAACTACAAATGCTAAATATATAGCTGCACATGCAAAATTTGAAGCTTTATCAAGATTTAGACTGTTGACTACTTTTTTTAAAATGGTGCAATAGAGCCTCTGTTATCAAATGATTTCTAATCTCTGCAACACTGTAGTGATTATTAATGATATTGTATGCGCTATTTCTACAAATATTTTTCACAAAACAGGGACAAATATAAAATATTATTGACAGACAATATTTGCACAAACACTGTTTTCATATTACATAAATTAAGACCTAGCCTGAAACAATAGTATGAGAAGACTTGTTTGCCAAGTCTAACATTTTACGTGGTTGGAAGCAAATATCATCACTTTTGGGATTAGAGTCCTGTGTAACTTCTCTGTCAGTGATTACTATCTGGCTGAAGATGAGCCTTCAGGACATTTTCTCATCATTTGATCATTTCTGATCAAAGTATCAGAAACTCTGAACAGCTATTCAGTCTGCTTTGATTCCATATTGAAAACAGAAAAGGGAAAAGTAATTTTAAGCCAACATAAAGAAAAAGACTTTGATACTATTAGCTATTTACTCTTATTTTCTGTTCTGGATGCAGTGAGAGTTACATTTTCTGAGCAGCTTGCTTAAAAGGGCAAGAACTTAGTTTTAGCAGCCCTACTGAGAAAAGCCCTAAATGAAAATTATCCTAGCTTGGCTGACTGCAGGGGAAAGCTGCAATGTTTCCTCATATGATAATAAGGAATATCTGTTGGTTTGCTCTTCAATTTTCACTCTGAGTTGACATGCAAAAATTGAATGTTAACAGATGAAAGTTTGGGAGAAGAAAATGTTCTTACAGAGCAGATGCCTTGTTAGACTTTCCATATTTTTTTGTGTCTCAATGAGCAAAGGAAACTAGATCCTGAAAAAATAGATTTAAATGCAACCTTTTCCAATTGATTTAGGGCATTACTTCCTCTTACTAATAGAGCTATTTTATGTGTTGCGTGGTTTTAGTTTTGAAGGAAAGTGACCTATTATATGTTTACTTTATAATCTGATGATATGTGGGTGTTAAGATGTTAGAAATTATTCGAAGTGAGGGCAAAGGCAAGTAAATATTCTTCAAATGATGCCTGATTCATTACTGCTGTGTTCTATTTTTTTCTTTCTGTAAATTAAATCTATGAAATTACATCAGAGTAAAGCAAAAAGAATACATTAGCTTATGCTCTGCTCTCAGCCACTATTATGTAAATGAAAAGTAGCTGTGACTACAGTGGAAGGAGAGGGTGACAAGGCAGGATGTGATTATAGACATACACACCTGTTGTTAATTTATATTTTATTATATTTGACAGAAAGATAAAATGATGCATATAGACAAGCTAAAGAAGCAAGGATAATTTATGATGTTCTGCTGTATGGTATTTTTATTGAACATTTCTGGTTAAATGCCACTTATTTTCAATTTAGACCTACCTCCCTAACAAATTATTTTCTAAGTAATACAATCATTTAGTAATTGGTAAAAAGAAGTGCTTCAGGGAAATTTCTCTTACCTATACAAATGCTCACTTGCAGGCTTTTTAAAGCCATTTTCAATTTAAATAATACCTAGATTAGAGTACTTGATATTTGTTTAAATATTCTAAGGCCCTTTGTTTTGGGGCTTTATGATAATGAATATTTTCCTGGAGTGCTCAGTACAGTGTGGAATGGGCTCATAGGCCAAATCTTGCTTAGCTAGAAACTCCTGTTGACTCAAATGAAAGCTGACTTGAGAACTGGGTTAGAAACTCCTTTTTGCAGCATGCATAAGAGAAGACAAGTGCCATCTGTTACTAAATAAAAACACTGTATAGTGTTCAGCTGTTGCACTGCTGGTTTGCATGTATGTAGCCCTGTTGCTGGAGGAAGCAAAGGAGTTGTTGAGTGAATCTAATGAGCATGGGAAGCTTCTCAACCTGACAACATTTTCTTCCTTCCTTTCAATGAAAATTTTTTTGTGTGGTTTTGGGGGTTTTTTTTTAAGTTTTGTTTTTGCTTAAGTCCTTACTTGTGGTTACACCATGCATTCCCAGACAGGAAAATTTCCAACTAATGCACTCTAAGCCATGAATTCTTGCATATTCTTTGAGCAAGCACATTTCTTACTCAATTACTGGCAGGATCAGAGTCTAAAATAAATCCACTGATACTGCAGTTCTAAAAATATACCTAACACTTGTTTAAGACAAATGCTTAGAGCGTTTTGTTTCCTTTAATTGCATATTTGGTCCAATTTGCTGTTTCCATCTTTTACTGTGAACTATGTCTTGTAATGTTGTACAGCCTCTCTGAATGTAAATTGAATGAATTCTGGACTCTGAATTATGAAAGCTGAAATCTTACTTAAGCTTTTGTCATTTTGATGGTGTAGGAAGTGGATATTAGAACTGAGAAATGCTTCAAGGTTCAGCTCAGTATTTGTGGGGAGATTATTTTATTTTTTCTTTCCCATACAGGTTTATTATGGATATCAGTTTCATATATAATTCCCCTAAAACACACCTTACATCACTTTGTGTGCACTGCCTTCATCTAACAGTAAATTCAGGTCTTAGCTTTGCAGTTATTTTATTGTGACTGCTAGAGACTAACTGGACCTAAAAATAATATCTGATTTTATAATATTGATATTGTTATTTCTTGTTTCTTTAAAAATAATCATGGAATTCAAAGAAAATCCTTATCCAAGTATGATTTTCCCAGCCCCAGTTACTTGATAAATTAAGTATGATTGGTTTTTTGAACAGTGCCATTCTGAAATGTTGCAACATTATTTTGTTCTAACTTCTTTTTAATTTTCTCCAGAGATCAAAAATAGCAGTGTATGAAAAGATGTGGACCTACATGAAATCAGCTGAGCCATCAGTGTTCACTAGGACTACTGCAGAGGGAGTAGCTCGTGTCCGCAAATCCAAGGGCAAGTTTGCCTTCCTGCTGGAGTCCACCATGAATGAATACATTGAGCAACGAAAGCCATGTGACACCATGAAAGTGGGAGGAAATCTGGATTCGAAAGGCTATGGCGTAGCCACACCGAAGGGTTCTCCATTAAGGTGGGTGGAATAGTATAACAATATAAAATGTGTTGTTATAGTATTCCACCTTCCCTGATGTCCCTGATATAGCTCTTTTTTGTTTTGTGTGTGAACATGGTATGTTATTTTTCTTTTCTTCCATTTCATATTTTTTTGATCAACAAAGGTAACCATTTCTAATTGCAATATGGATTTAGCAGCTATAGTTGGCGTATCTTTCAAGGCCATATAAAAACCAAACTGGTTGAACACTAGCTACTTGAAGTCAGCCTCAGTAGAATTAACATCAGCTATTCTATTTCATCAGCTTTCTTCACCAAATTCAACCCTTTATAGCAGTATTATGCCTACATTATCTACATCAATAATATGCCTACATTTTGTGTTTTGTTTATTGATCTTGGCTGCTGATTTCTGAATAAGAAGCCGCTTGTAACATCTTTTTTCAAATGTCATCACCTGGAGGCAATTAGTCCTTCATTAAAGCAACATCATTAGAGTACTTTTTGTTAAAGCACCTTCTTATTTAGAAAAAAAAAAAAAGTTTGTGTTTCTAGCCTTATGCATTTCAGTACTGCCTTCAAACTCACCAGTATTTTCTCTATCATAGTATCATTCAGTCAAGTAGGAGAGTTTTTGATTCACAGGCAGAACGTAATTTGCTTTTCATTCAAATTGTCAGGAAAACAGAAGTGAAGGTACTAGTTCTGTGTTAAAATTGGCAGTATTTACCATTGTGTTGTCTTTATTGTTTAAGGCAAACAAAACTTGCCTTTCTCCTCTGGGAGACTTGCCAGTTTTCTTCAAAGCAAAAGAACAGGTAGCAGACTGAGGGAGTGTGGCCTGTGGAGTCTTACAGCGACAGGGCGCGTGTGGGTGGGGGAGAGGGAATGGCCTGCAGAGCAACCAGCATCCCACTTCTCAAATTTGTGATCATGATAAGGGATTACAGCAGGCTCTGATGCACAAAGGGGGTGAAGTGAGTTGAAGGGAGGACTTGCAAGTCCAGATGGAGCCATAGTTCTGTGCAGGAAATAACTAGGGAGGTACCTGTCTACATCAGTGACTGCAGAGGAGGCATCATTACCACTGTGGAGGTAACAAGACTCACTCTTAACTCACCCATTTAACCTGCACATAATACCACAAACCTCAATAGTCTTAACTGTATTACACGGATGGGAATAGGAGTATCATCAGATTTATTTCCGTCCGCAGCAAAAGAAGATTTGTATTTGCAGGGGAAAATCAGGCCAGTTATTTCAGTGATTGAATATGAATTTTTGGTCCTTAACATTCAGTACCTCTCAGATTTAAAAGCTGCCACCATCACAGCTGAATAAAATAGTAAGGAGGTGAGAGAGGGAAAATGACAACAGTAAAAATATTACTTATAAAGAAAAACATATCCAGAACTCATGAGGTTCTTAAAGGTAGAAGGCAATTTATAATAGGAGAGGCTGATCTATTATCTGGGTATATTTTCAAAGCACTTATTTTTTATTCTAAGTTTCTAATAGATTGCTATCTCCTTCTTAGTGTTTCGGACAACCTAGAAGTGGCAGACAGCACTGCAGTTTAGTGGAGCTGCTTTCCCATAGTAAGGAAATGCCCATTGCTGACACAGGCATGCTTTACTGTGCCAAAGCTAGGGCAAACTTTTTAGGAATCACTTTAGCTGCTGTCATATATATCCTAGCAGTGCGCTGTTTGCTCTAAGCATGCTTTATGGTGCTCTTTAATCCCTCTCACTTTTTTTCTGCAGAATATCCAACACCAACAAGAGACAGCCTATTATAATGAGCACTAGTAGCCAGTGGAAGTTAGTTTGTGTCAAATTTGGGCTTATTTCAGGTTTGTTCAGTTGGCTAGATACAAGTAATGGGGATGAGACATAAAGCAGTTAGAAGGAAGAGGACCTAGCAAGTCAGTTTAATAAGAACAAAGAGAGAGAGCACAACCATGATTGTAAGGATCAAGAGTGAAATCCTGGTTCCGTGCCAGCTAAAGACCAAGCTCCCATATGTTTCAGCGAGGCCCCAGTTTGCTCTAACTGGGGGTGGGCAACTATCATCAGGGTGATGTGATCAAAAGCATTTAGTTTTTCAGATCTTACCTTCAATCATGTTTCAAAACGGGGAATAAGGGAAATCCTACCCAAACTGAAAATTGGACCAAATGTTCTTTCAAGCTGTCTCGACTGGCTGTCCATGTCCGTACCTTTCCCGAGCCTTTCTTTCATATGTGCTGAGCTGCTTGTTCTCCTGCCGCACCCCATTCCCTCTCCAGCCCCAGTGACAAACCTCAGGCAACACATCAGTGCTGCTTACCTATTAAAAACATTAAGCAACACACTTAATGTTCTGGACAAAAATAAAGAACAAGCAATACCTCACATTCATACCACCTCTTCCTTGTATGTCTATAGACAGTAGTGCTTACTGAAGAGGGGAGAAGCTTCCTACCCCTGTGCTTTTGAACAGAAAAGACTCAGCTGTAAATTTTAACTGCATGCTTCAGTATTTTCTGAATTGTTTGAAATTGTAGAATATGCTGGGTTTGCTGTTTTGACTGCATCCCACATGGTAGTGTTTCTGTTACTGATCAGATGACTTACATAACTGCTTCCTGCACAGATAATTGCAAATATCGAACATGCAGTTTGAAATCCATGAAGGGCAGACTAGCTAAGCTCATTACATAAATTAGTCAAAAGACATAATTTGCTATGGGAGTTGTAAATTGTATTTTTTATTTAATAATCATAATTTCCTATTTGAGTTATGTGTAGACCACAAATTACTTGATGTAGTTCACAAATAATTGCAAGTAGCATATAAGTGTTAAACATTCACACTCTTTTCTTGGGCTGTTCAGGACTAGGGAAAAATATCAATTTTTTAAAATGAATTACTCATATCAAATTATTCACTAAATTCTTTGAACACCTATTTCACTAGAGATATTTTAGTCTTAGTCCTCCTCCTACTTACAATGATGATAAATCAGGAGTTTTTTCACTGAAATGTAGTAACAGCTGCATGAAATTGATGTGAGTGTATGGAGAACCAGACCATATATTTTCACATTTCTAACACTGACAGAAAGTGGAGTAATCTAAATCAGACTTCTTCCTGTAGCATAGGACTAGCGATGGTTCCCTGCCATCACATCACCAGGCTCATGTTCATTACAGAGCACATATCCATCACTTCACTCATGCAGATGAAATCCACCTGTCAGAGCGATCCACAGACTGGTCTCTCTGTTGCTCATGACCCTACACATGAGCAGGGTAGTGGATTTTAATTTGAAACTCTTCCTTATTGGGTTCCATGCTACACTCCTGCAGTGTTCAACCAGTACCTATTGGCTAATTGGAATGATTTATTCTCAGTGCCGGTGCAGTATTAAGATTCATGCATATCACTGGATGGAGGAGAATGGGAAATGCCTGATGTGTGTTTCTTTTATGCCCACCGGGCAGTACCATGTTACACATCATGTGTGTCTCCTTCCTTCCTTCCTTTTCAGTGGTATTCATTTCTATATAATGTTGTAAAAGACTGACATATTCAAGAAGGAGCATGGGATTGAGGGCAAAGGCTCTTATCACAACAAAGATTGAGTTTCTCTCATGGCACTACCCAGCTGTCCTTACTGTTTCCTCCTCCTACCACGGTAGGTATCCTTCCAAAACTGTTGTGTAGTCATTGGTGTGAATTAATGAGTTTTTTTCTTCAAAGGTGGTGTTTTCAAAAATGGTTAAGAGAGTGCTACTTGTCTGCTTAGCAAGGCCTGCCTTCGTAAATGTGTTGTCATTAGAAGACCTTCTCATGGCCAGTCTTCTAGCCATTGTGGATCACCCCTGGCTCGTCTGCCTTGCCACTTGCAGTAATCTGTGTTTCTAGAGGGCAACACCTGGAGATCTTGTACTATGCAAATCCTGTGGCTTGCATGCCTCTTTTTCTGTTTTAGACATGTAGGTATCATAAACAAGTTTGAATAGTGATGAACATGAACGAGTTCTCCACTCTAGGAGGTAATGAGGAAGGAAGTAGGGGCAATATTGTCTTAAAGGTACACTAAAAGCTTTTTCTACTTTTTGTACCTTGAAGCTGTTTGATACAAAGGTGAATGACAGGTAGGACTGAAAAATGAGTTGTCGTCATTGTTTCTGTGGCTGTTTTAACTAAGGGCATTTGGCTGTCCTGTCCTGCAGCCAACAGTATGAGTGAAACCTGTTCAGGTCATGAGTGTCTGGTGCGACACTTTGAGTCCAGCTAGATGAGAGTGGCAGAATTAAATCTAGCCAAATAATAAAAACCCATTGTGAATAGATGCGTTGATATATTTTAGAGATTGGTGATGGTTGTTCACCAACCTGATGAAATCCAGAGCTATCCTCTATTGCAATTATGGTTAACATTTATAGATATGAATCTGGGATTCTATATTTCATTATTCAAGTCTCTATTCTTTTTATGGAGTAAAGTAACAACTCTGGTTTGACTTTAGGAGGAATTCTTTATGTTCTGGAGAGGAAGGCAAAAAGGTCCATGTGGTGATACCTGGTGGCTCTTTGCAAAGTGACAGCTGGTGACATGAACTAACTTTACACCTCTTAAGGTGCCAGTTCTTTATCCATTCTTTACTGTGTTTGTATTAACATGAGGTGGGAAATGTGAGAAGTGCATCAGTGAAGCAGGTGATGCAGATGCAATTTTCTGATAATTCTAGCAACTTGTGTGAAGTGCAGAGTACAATGTGAGTGAAGCTATGGATTTTAGTTTCCATCCCTTGCAAGGGAGGAGTGCCCTAGAGAGTGCTTGGGGTGCAAAAGGCATCCCAACAGTGCCCTGTCAACATTGTATGGATTCTCCTGTTTTATATAATTGTGCAATACTTGAAAGAGATTTACCCTAGAAGTGAGGGCTCTGTGGTGGAGGGAACTTTTTCTTGACGAAACATGTGAGTTTATGTGAATAAGGTAAAGATCCATTGTGACAGGAGTCTTTGCATGCATGGGCTTTATAAACTACCATCTTGATGTCAGTGACTTCATCTAGTCCTTGTTTTCCTGAGGTAAATCTCTAAAATTGCCATTCTTTCATTGCTTTGTTTCAATGTGGTACTACAGCTGACAACATTACCTTTGCTTTTCAAGGGTATATCTAGTGTGGTGCCTTAGTTAGAAATGTAGTGTTGAAGGAAAACTTATTTTGGTAATGCATGCTGGCTTATACAAAACTTTGGCAGACCTTACACAGGATGGGATATTCTCTATTCTTGTTTTTGGACCTGTTTTTCATTGACTTGAAACAAGCTTGGGAAAATAAGGGTAAATCTAATAGAATAATTTCTTCCAATGGGACCATTAAGTTTTTTATCAAGTTCTGTCCTTGATATTTTCAGAGACCAGAGTATAAGGAGCTTATTGTGGAAGGAATTCCCAGATCATCATTCACTGTCAAAGCTGTTTGTTGTGAACTTAATATGTTATTCTGATATATACCCCAGTTCTCTTTTTACCCTGGTTTTGTAGATCAGTGAACTGATAATTCACACCAATCTCTGTGGGAAAAGAATCAGAGTCATTACACAGTAGTCATCTATAAAGAAACATAAAAATTTTTCCACCAAAACTTCTTGCGTTCTCTAGTTTCTCATGATTTCTATAAAATTGGATTTGTGTGTACAAAAAAATGGGTATGATATTTACAGATTCCCTCTGAGTAAGAGGAAAACTAGGAAAAAATGTTAGAGCTGAGCACCCAAATTACTTACAGAGTCAAAATTTATTTATTCCAGAGGACGTCTTCGACTAGTGTTTTTCAAAGGGTTTGTGCTGTGGAAATCCATGAATCTTCACAAAAAATAGACTTTTCCCATGAGTGAAGCTTCCTTGTGCAAGTTGTGTTGTATCATAAAGTAAGCATTTCTGTACACAACTCTTCGGTGTACCCTACATTGTTCAGTTTTCAAAGGACTTCATAGATTTTTTTAGTTTTTAACCAATATCATTGATGTAGTGATTCTAGCTTGTGGTCTTTCTAATCATCTGGGCTGTATTGTTTACTCAATGGTGTGTTCCTGTTTCTAGAAAGGTACAGAAATAGGCAAAGGTAATGTATGCTTGGGTCACCATGGTGAGGTCTGTGCCCTATATGCTTTTGAGCATTGTTCTGGCAATTCAGAGAGAACGGGTATTTCCTCTGCTGGCTAGCTGTCCTCCAGCTGGCAACACTGGCATCCAAAGACCTTCCCAGATCATTCTGAAGGCAAGTGACCTTCACAGTGAGGAGAGATGCAGAGGAAGCAGGTTTGATTTTTTTTCACATGTTTCTCTTCTCCTGCCAGAATGGCTGGTCTTGCTCATAATCAGTGTGTTACCCACAGAGGCAATCATTTCAGCAAATCACTGTAGGAGCTAGAAACAGGTGTTATTTATGTTTGATGTAGAGAAGATATAGAGACAGCTGGTGAATAATGGAGGTTTGAGGATAAAAATGAGTGATGTGAAATTACTGAGTTTGACCTCTGTTCTTTTAAAGTGAGGGGCAGTGGAGAAAACAAAAAGCCCTGCATAGTTATGGGGTCATCTGTTGATATTTACAAGAACAGGATTTTAGTCAGGAGTTTCACTTACCAAGATTTTACAAGGTCGTTTCTTTCTGTGATATAAAATGATTTGAAAACTAGAATGTGATCTGTAACATTTTATGCATATTGTAAACATTATCCTGTTTGACTGATGGTGTAGATCATACTGTATGACTTCGCATAATATTCTTCCCTTCACTGTATGCATAACAAGGCTTGAATTACCACTCCATTACCCATTCAGTGTCAGAGCTTATAGCCTGGATATTTCTCAAGCAGGTCAGATCCTTCAGAGCTTGTTGGGTTTTCTGTCAACTAAAGATAACATTTACAAGGTAAAAAGGCAGAGAGTGGGCCACTGCTTAGCAAAGAATGTAAAAGTCAGGGGTCAAAAGAAGATCAGTGAAAAGAGAGCCTGGCAATGAATGTTAGCAAGTTGTTCCTTCAGCTGAGCCTGGGAGGCATACTTAGTTTCGGTTACCTGGATTATTTCTATCTAAAACCAGAATATCTGTTTTAAAAGTAAAAATAAAGCCTTGAGAATAGAGATCAGAATCCCAGCTTGCTCTGTTCCCCAGTGATGCCTATTGGATTAATTTTATAATTTTTAATGAAGTTAAGGGTCTTCCCCATAGAAAAAAAATGCAATTAAAAAAGAGGAAAATTTGATGATGGCTAATAAGCTCCATTGCAAGATGTATGAGCAAATGTATTTAAGCAAAATCTTATACTTGAAGTTTTGCCCTTTCTTGCAATTTTTACATATAGAGGCAAGAAATTGTAATAATCCTGACTTAAGTCACCAAATTGCAGTGAAGAGCATTGTTATTGAGAGAGTTTCTGATATTTGTATCTTTAGAATAAAACAACTCATTAGTGTCCATGATGTTGCACTCACTGCATTTTCTCTGTCCTGGCAAAAAAACCACATCGGTGTATCTTTCAAGTAATTCGGAGAGCCATCTCTGATCTACTTTGCCCCACAGAGCCTATTTCTTCATTGCCACTTGCAGGAAGTTTTCACCCTCAGACTTCAGGGGGCATTCATAATTAAGCAAACCTCTCGGTGGTCTGGAGGAGAGAGCAAAAGTAACGGGAATTTGTTCTGTTGCCATTTCTGTTTTCCTACAGTACAAATTACATTAGAAGCAACCATTGGAAGGCAAAGCTCTTCCAAGAAGACCTCTTCCAAGAAGGCCAGCTCCCATTTTGGTGGCACAGTCACATTCTGGTACCTTTCTGCTAATATCATCCTGCTCCTTACTCCAGGGAAGGTCCCAGGATTTTGGTGAGAACAGTGGTGAAACGAGGTGCTCTGAGCAGGAGTGAAAGGACAGAGCATGGAAACAGCAGTAAAACTATTGCCTAGAAAAGTAATTTTTTATCTAAACATTGCAATGGCAATAGGTATTTTTAAATTAGCAATATAAACAGTATAAAAGGTGAAATTATCATTCTGTCTCTTCAGATTTAGCATTGGTTTAGCAGCACGATGAGGCTTTATTTTTCTTTGTTTTTCCTTTTTTACAAGATATTTATACAAGCTTTGTCCTTCTGATACTTAGTGATTACTGAAGGTGAAATTTCTGTGCTGTCATATAGAACTATTGCTTGGGCCAGGCCGTGATAGTCAGAACAAGGACAAGTTTTATAACAGGCTTGTTTTCTACAATCAGGAAGAAATCAAGGCATAAAAAAAAAAAATCACAGTTCTTTTTTCGTTTGTCTGTTTCAGAAATACTTAAATGCAAACAGAATAGGAGCTTCATGATATCAAATCTGTCCAAATGAAATTTGTCAGGCTGTTCACTTCTCTGTCAGGTAAAAAGAGGCATATATTTAAGTATAATCAATGAACTTCCCTAAAACTATGAGTGAAGACCAGAATGTCTCAAAAATACTGATACCATTGCTGTGCACACATCTTACTGACTTTCTGGACACTTGCCGAGGTTTGATAAGCATTAATCCCCAGACTGTGCCAGTGGGATACAAAAGGGTTATCATTGTTTCCAATCTATAGATCCTCAGAGGAACAAATTCTGCTTCTTGGCACTTCAGAAATAAATTTCTCCTGCCCTTTTCCCTGCTGCTTCCCCAATCCCTTGTAAAGCAGCTCAGCAGAGGGCAAGATGCAGCCCATTATATTTTAACAATGCAGCTCGTTATTATTTCTCTCTTTTCTTTTCATTACAACTCTGGCTGTTTAGGTGTCAATTTCCAGGAAACTACAAGGCTTCAGAATATGTACTCATTAAGGGCACAAGTCAGCTACTCTTTGAAGCTGATGGTACAGTTCCCGACAAGTAAAAGGCCTATCCCACTAAGATAATAATTGTCCGGGTAAATTGTAGGTAGACTAAAGCAAGGGAGCAGGCCACTGAAAGGCATCTTAGCAGCTTGTAACAATACCCCTCTGTGGAACTGACATTTGAGGAACAAATAGCACCTGAAAAACAGTTTGTGATTAAGCTGTGTGGTAGTTGCAAAACTGCCCACTTCCAATTGACCGTAAGTACTAGATGGACTTCCAAGAGACACAAAATGGCCATGTAGTCTTTATGCAGCCTGGGCTTTTGTGAGAAATCCCCAACCAAAAGTAGGGAAAAAAGTTTATTTTCTTTCTCATGGTTTCTTTGAGCTGAGAACAGTATCTTAGACTGGCACACTGTGTGTGATGGGAGTAGGCATTATGGAGGGAGTGAACATCCCAGAATGAAAGGTGAAAAGATGTTGCCAATGAAAAAAGCACAAAACAAGATTCAGGAGTTTTAATATAAAATTTAAACTACTCTGTGTCTTGGCACAACATCTCTAAAATGCAGCTGTTTCCCAACATCAGCAAGATGTTCCCAAGGTGCTCAGGTTCCAGATAAAAATGACCATATGTGCATCTCACTGAACAATGTAAGTTTAATAGATTGTATGATAAAGCAGTGACTTGTGGTCCATCAGTAATTATTTCTCTGAACTGATCTACCTTGTGTGTGTGGTAGGAAGTAGAGCCAAAACTACTGCTCTTTTTCTCAACTGTCTCTAGATATCCTTTGCTCAAGTTTGTCTGTATTTTTATAGCTATAAGCCTTGCTCCCATTTTCTGCCTTCCTTCCTCTGCTTCCCATTACAATTAAGTGACTGAGTAAGAGCTTAAATAAAAGCTTAAAAAAGATTTAGCTCCTATTTAACCATATATTTTAGCAAATCACGTGATGCTGAACAATGCTTTGTGTTCTTTTGTTGTGTGAAACTCTCTTTTGACAGCTTTTGGCAGGTTTGGCAGTTTTCTGTAGTCAAAGTTTGACTGCAATTTTCCCTCCACTTTTTTAAAGCCAAAAGTCAACTGGATGAAAGTGGTCCAAGCCTGACTTGATGCAGAGACCTATTTTATTGTTACACTTCAGTTATTTCTTTCTACTCTAAAAAAACACATAAAAAGAATAATCTGCCTCCAGGACCTAGAGAAGACAGAGCTTTTTTTTTTTTTCTTTTTTTTCTTCCCCCCACCAACATGGGCAGGAATAGCATCTGTGTGCAGGAAGACCCAGATCCCTTGCATCTTCCGTTACTAGCAGCAGGGATGAACGAGGCCTGCAGGTGAGAGCAGCCCCAACATCTGGCAGCCCATCTGTTACCTCCAGAAGAGGCTTTCTGTGTACATAATTACAGATTAGGCTCATTTTAATCTGTTGCATATATGGTTCTGTTTAGTGCAGCCAAAATTTGCGACTCTGTCTTAAGAGAGGCTTTTACATTTAGAATGAGACCTTTGGCTTCCTTGGTATGGATGTAGGCACCTGATTTTGTACACAGCAGTGTGGAAATCGTTTTTATAGCATTTTATGCTGTGTCATTTGTGTGGTTCAGATCTATTTTGCGTCTTAAAACTCTGAGTCTACAGAAAAACTCATCAGACCTGATTGGAAATCTGCAAATTACTTCCTACAGAATATCTTGACTTTTTCTACATAAGTCAAACCACCCAAATTTCAGATGCCTAAATGTAAATATTACTGGGCAATTTTTCAGATGTTTACATTTTCAACAAAAATTTTGAATTTGAAGATTTCCACAAAAGCTTTTTACTGGTTGCATCACAAAACAGTAAGAGCCAAGATGTAGGCTGATGCTCATTTCTTTATTGGTTTTAATTAAAAAGATTATGTCCTTCTGTGTGCAAAGCTGTGGGACCAGCACACATTCAGATAATCTACACTTTCTAAGATCCATCTCCTCAGGTTTTAATCAGTATATGATACTATTTTAATTATATTCTATATGTGCTAATGATATTTTTTCCTTTAAATCCACATAAACATTTGACAGTTAGTTCTGGTTGTGCAGAGTTTAAATAATGCAAACTCAGGCTATGAAAGTGGAGTTGAAAGTGAACAGAAAGTCACCACAGTTTCTTAAGTATTTAGGAATTTTTCCTAGCACAGTTAAATAAGCAGGCTGCTACTTTTGCCATCTCTTTTAGATAGTGGGCAATTATCCAAGGCAGTTTCCAATTAGAGTGCTTTTAGTTCATCCAATTTGTAGTCCACAAGAGAAGATACTGTGGCATCAAATAAAATAATTACAAACGTTCAGACCACATCTAGAATACTGCATCCTTTTTTTGGCCTCCTAATTCAAGAAAAACATCAGTAAATGGAAGCACTTTCAGTGGAAGGTGATCAAGATGGAGCTGGATCTGGAGCACCTGCCCTGTGAGGAGAGGCTGGGGCAGCTGGGCTTCTTCAGCCTCAAGCAGAGATGTCTTTGGGGGGGGCCTAACAGCAGCCCCCAGTGCCTGTGGGGACATCTTCAAGGAGATGGAGCTGGGCTCTTCACAGCAGTGCAGGGCAGGAAGGTAAGAGACAACAGGCATAAACTGAAACAAAAGTTCAGACTGGATGTAAGGAGGAACTTTTTCCTCTGACTGCCTGAGGACATTCTGTTAGTGACACTGGTTGCCCAGAGAGGTTGTTGTGCAGTCTCCATCCTTGGGAGTTTTCGAACTGTGACTGGATGAAGCCCTGGGCAGCTGGGTCTGACCTCAGAGCTGACACTTGTCTGAGCAGGAGGTTGGACCAGAGACCTCTTGATGTGCCTTCCAGACTGGACTATGCTATGATCCTTTTTTGACAGTTATGGATATGAAAAGGACATCTGCAGCCATGACATTTGATCTCCTGGAACTGCAGGAGTATTTGGAAAGTTGTAGGAGCTTACAGAGGGATGTTTACAATTTCTGCATAGTAGAAGGTCTTCCCCCCAACTTGTACGAAAGCTGCTCCTGAGCACTAGGCTTTAGTTATGATTTCTGTAAATCAAAAGTCAATCAGACTGTTCTCATCTAAATCCCATTCTCATGCTGGAAAAGCAAAAGAGAGTGAGAGTACCTGAACTTGGTGAAATAGGTGGCAGTGCTTCATATCTCTGCTTTGCAAGGGCAAAGGGAGCCCTTAACTTCTTAAGCAGCCTTATATAGCTACTGACTGACTGACAGCATGGACCTTTGTGGAGCCCCTAAGAGTGGGGTCAAAAGGTGGAAGAGTTTTTTGTTATGGGAGTCAGACCACTCAGGTTGGCTGTCTCTCACTTTTGGCAGGGTATGCAGAAAAATCAGGAGTGTCTCATGGTTAAAGATGGAGTTGAGGGAATGTGCACAGAAGTTTAAGCTCTGTCTGTCTCTGGGAAGTGATTTCCACTGGGAGGCCAGAAGGATAAATTCTCTATGAACACTTGCCTGAAAAGACCCAAAGATTTCTGAGCAGCAATGAAGTGTGGTTGACTGAAGTCATGTCATACTGATGAGCTTAATTATGATCCTGCCCCCTGATTTCCTGGGAGTCTTAGAGGAGGTCAGTTCACCTTCTTGCTTCAGTTTCACCTTTGCAAATTGAGGGTAATGACAATTGCCTGTCGACCTCAGAGGGATAGTGAAGATTAATAGTGTAGTGTTTATTGTGCTGTGAATATTTAAAGTCCATTCCTACTTCAGATGTTTGTATGATTATTTCAAATCCATGGAGGTGTGTGCCTCAGAACAAAACTCATGGTAGATTTCTCAGTGTATTTGATCAAAGAAACTGGTTTGGAGGCAAAACAACAGGGAAAATGTAACTTCAGCTAATGGTTTCTAAAACAGTCTATGGTCTATGACCACATGTTGTTCTGTGTTCCCTTTAGAAAGCAACAGCAGAAATCTCCATCACCAGTAGACCCTACTCCCTCCAGCTTTTTTTATTAAAAATGGCATGTGGGCATGTGTTCAGGACAACAGAAATTACATTAGTTGGATCTCCATACCCACTGTGGAGATCTATTAGTAATTTCCATACCTTGTTTTCTCTATAGCCTGACTGCTTGTATTTGAAACATTACAAGCATGAGTATTACTGTATTGACGTGACTGTGCTTGGTCTGACTGGTATGAGTGCTGATGTATTTGGATTTGCTGCTGTGTACATGGCTGTACTGATGGTGGCAACATTATATAGCTGTTTGCCAGAGGGATTGAATTGCCCTTGTCTGATAATTTCACCTGATCTTGGACTGATGTTCAGCTGGCTTCAGGGCATTTTAATTATCAGCACACTGGCTATTGGACCAACCATCTCGTCTGGTTGCTGGCACCATTTATCTTTGTCTCAGCCTATCAGATCTTGCTCATTAACTTCTGTGATAATATTCAGACAGAAAGTCCTAGGAATGTTTCCAGCTAATCCCCATTTTGGCTGCTGACCAAATCAGGCTTTATATGACACAACTGTAAATGCTTCATTTGTATGGTATTGATCTGCCATTAGGCAAAACACAAGCCAGCGTTTCATTAAGGCTTAGGTTATGCAGTATTATTTACTGTTTGCATTGCAGTTGCAGCTAGAGTTCCCACCTGGGGAATGGACCCCCCTGTTTTTTTCTCTGTCTCCACTTCTAATTAAAATAATGAACTTCAAAGTGCTTGCATTATAATTAGACCAAAGATTAAGAAACCATCTCTTAGCGGGAATCTTTCCATTTATTGCTTTCCTTCCAATGCTTCTTTATGAAAAACATTAGTATGGAGTCACAAAGAAGCATGAAGCGTTACAGAAATCTCTCATGCCTCTTCTCAGTCTAAGTTTAGATCTGATAACAGTGTTATCAGCTGTGCAGAGCTTATGAATTAGTGGTCTGTTTCTGGCAACAGTAAAACTCAAGCATCCATCCTGATTTCTGAGTGCTGCCAATGGCTTTTGACATAGTGGCCATGTTACGCCAATAACTTTGTGGACATTGATGTCAGTGAATAAATTCCCGCAGAAGCAAACTGCAGTTTTGCCCTATAGCTTTTGCATGCGGAGTTGCTTTCCTTACTAGGAAAAAATTAGCGGATGAGCAGACTGCTTGTATTACAGCACTTTCTGTACCATACAGTATGCTGATGGTAGCTGGCTTTGCATTCATTTCATGCTTCATTCTCATAAAAGTGAGACTGGGACTTGGTGGCTGAAAAGTCTAACCAGACAGACAAAAGATTGGTGCTCACTGGAAATAGCACCCAGAACAGTGGGTTTGTTTCTAAAATAAAAATATAGACATTCATAGAATGATAGAATAGTTTGGGTTGGAAGGGACCTTTTAAGGTCATCTAGTCCAATGCCCCTGCAGTGAGTGGGGACATCTTCAACTAGAACAGGTTGCTCAGAGCCCTGTCCAGCCTGGCCTTGACTGTTTCCAGGGATGGGGCATCTACCACCTCTCTGGGCAACCTGTTCCAGTGTTTCACCATTCTCATTTTAAAAAATTTCTTCTTTATATCTAGTCTGAATCTACCCTCTTTTAGTTTAAAACCATTACTCCTTGTCCTATTGCAACAGGCCCTGCTAAAAAGTTTGTCCCCATCTTTTTTATAAGACCCCTTTAAGTACTGAAAGGCTTCAATAAGGTGTCCGCGGAGCCTTCTCTTCTCCACGCTGAACAACCTCAACTCTCTCAGCCTTTCTTCATAGGAGAGGTGTTCCATCCCTCTGATCATTTTTGTGGCCCTCCTCTGGACCCGCTCCAAAAGGTCCATGTCTTTCCTATGCTGAGGGCTCCAAGCTGGATGCAGTACTGCAGGTGGGGTCTCACCAGACCGGAGTAGAGGGGGAGAATCACCTTCAACCTTCTGGCCACGCTTCTTTTTATGAATTCAACTGAATCTGGCTGCTCGGTGAATTCCTGAGAATAGCAATAGCAGTTAAGTTTATTTTTTTTCCACTTGCAGCTGCTGAGAAGATGGCAGGAGGTTTTTTCTCTCATTGTGGCTCTTGCCACAGATACCTATGTCTCTGTCACCCTGAGAGTGGTTAAATGCAACTCCTTTTCTATGACTCTTCTGAGGACACCTCAGAAATATTAGCTAGGATAGAGGACTTCTATCACCTCTTATGGAGCATCTTAAGCTAACAGTGAGGTAGTTTGTGAAAAAGGCATGCAGAGATGCTCAGTTGAGCATCTTTACTTGTAGAAGTCACTACATTGTGACTCCTGATGGTTTTTTAACATTTCTTAATCTTAAACTGACAAACTAATCGGTTCCTGTCATGAGGTCTTGCTGCTTGCAAGGAGGAAAATACAGCAGCGTAGCATAAGAAGTAGAATAACAGGAGAAGACCATGTCAAATGGTCAATGGGTCCTCTTACCCATCTTATCATTATATGTTCATAAAGGGTGAAATTCAGCCTGTCATAAATGAAAAATTGGAGAAGTCTGATAGTGAAATCTCTTCAAGTATTGCCAAATTTGAACCAGTCTCCAAAAATGCCAGATATGTTCAATACTGCATTAAGAAAGACCTTGGGTTTATTGTATTAGCTGCGCTGCTACTCACTGAATAAAACATACGTTTATATAGCACATTGAGACATGGGGCTGGTTAGGAACCAGAAAACCTAATTTTTGCAGTGAGTCCAACAGGATATTTTACTTTCCATGAGTGAAAGTCAGCAATGAGTCCTGACTGGTTGTGGAGGTCACAGTAACATTTCTTCTGGGGATAGGTGATTCAGCCTAGGTCTGGGTCTTCCTGTGGATGAAAGCTGTGAAATGCTCAGTCGAAGGTACAATATTTCTGCCACTGCTGGGACAAGTTGAATGGAGTGAAAAATTAGAAGCTGCTGAAACAGCTGCCACCTGCTTTGTGCTGGAAGATTTTTATGTAGTAAAATTTTCCTCTGTGCAGGGTGGCCAAAGTGTGATCTTAATAAGCTGTCTAGTAATCCATCAGTAACAAACAGATTGAGATGGATATAAAGAAGGAACAACTTTCTAAGTTATAAGGAAACACACCCTGTTTCTATTCAGTAAGCACTGAATTGCATCCAAAAGAGGTATGTTTTTCCTAGCCTCATTCTGGGTGAAAATAGTCACTCTGTGGCATTCAGAAGCATAAACTTAAAATGCCTTACAAATATGGCTCACATACTATGTAAAAGAAAATGTAAATCTACTGGCCAACATCAGTAATGATGAATAATGTTTTCAATTCTGTTAAAATCAAGTCATCCATTCAATTAACAAATAGATAGTTTGTGCAGACAGTAAACCACAGTGTTTGGCTTTTTCTTGTGGGTAGAGTGACATGAGGAGTCTCAATGACATGTGCCTGGATAATGTAACATAATGTCATTTAAAGAGACCTACACTAATGCAGTCTCAGTAGGAGAGGAGAGGGACGGCATGAGATGTGGTAGAGCATCATTGCTGTGGCCCCCACCACAAGCTATTACTCCCTGCCTTTCAGCAGTGCTAATCCAACACCGATGCCCTGAACCACGTCCTGTGTCCTGCCACAAAACCACTACCTCTCTGTGCCAATACTACCGTTTTCTCTCAGTTGGGGGCCCCTAAATGTAGGAGTTCCTGGAGAGGCAGGTGCAGCAGCATCCAAACTCCCTGCTGCATCAAAACCGTGAGTCAAGATCTGCATCACCTAAAGTGTAAAAAGGCAAAAGGCTTTCTGCCAGCCATGCCAGAGGTGAATGTTACCCCGTCTGAAAGCATTAAGTATTTTGGGGGCTTGTATTTAAAAATGCTCTTTTTAGACATTTCAAATTTTAAATTATTTTTGTAAGTGCTTTCAGCAGTATCAAATGTATAAAAGCCATAAAGGGCTCAGGATTTGTAATGTTTCTGAGGTGAGAAAGAGTTTCAAGGCAGTTGGCAGTGGCCTAAGCTTATCCTCAGAGCAATTCCTGCAGTGTAGAGACAGTGTCACACTGGTGCTCAGACACTTTTGAAAAATCCCACTCAAGCCTTTAAAACCTGTATTTTGAGTTGCAGGTATTGGACTGCAGCAGCCTATTCACATAATCCTGCTTATGCTGCAATCAGCAAGAAAAAATGTGCTTTGAAAAGTGGTACTGCTCAATGAGAGCAGGATTAGGTAGTTATTAGCAAAAATTAAAATAGCTCAGGGTTGTGAGAAACTGTTTCTGCTGCTACTAAAGACTGTATACTGAACCAGTATGAACAGTCACTCTAGGGACAATTTTACGTGTTTTTTATTTACAGCAAAGCTTTGTATAAAGCAGAGAAACAAGCTGAGTTGCCTTCCCAGGTCAACAGCTGTTGTTTTTACACAAGCAAAATATATATTTAATTGCTTGTGCCAAGAAGTGTTTGCATACTGTAATTGGAATATCTTGCTGCAAAACAGCTTTCAATTTATATAAATATTTTAAACTACAGTCATCAGACCTCTAGCTGGTGTAAATTGTCAGAACTTCTTTGAATTCAAAGTAGCTGTGGCAATTTTTAGCAGCAGTGGGTCTCCCATTAATTGGAACTCCTGCTGATCCTCAAGGTGTCAGTTTGGCTCACATTTGTTTACAAAGTTCAGTTCAAGTAACTAAGCTGCATACTCAGGATATACATAGAAGCTGTAAATGCTCAGTGCCCCTGGAAATTAACCATCTCATTTGGATGGCTAAATGAAGAGCGTTACAATTATTTTAATTAGCCACAATTGAACAGCATTTGAGCACTGCTTTAAATTTCCCATCTCTAAACAAAGAATAACAATACATACACACTCTTATAAAGATACTTTATTCTTAGTGTTTGTAGAATATTTTGAGATATTGTTCTGGAAGAGGTGTTTTAAATGCAATTGGACAGGGGATTTTTAAATAGCATTTATAAATGGTATTAGCTTCTAATGCAGCACACAACCTGCCCATAGCTTTTTTGCAAGACTTTTGGCTTTCCACAGGCCAGGCAGTCCCTCAGGGGAATGTAGGTTTTGCAAGATGGAATTCAAGAGGCACCCACTGTCCTGGTGGATCCTCAGCTGGGCCTGGACACTCAACTGAGACAGCCAGTCATGTCCTTTCTCCAATAAACATTTATATAGCAATGGAAATGTTTAGCAGGAAAGCCTGAGAGACCCACTGAAGAAGAGCTATCATTGTTGTGAAGACTCACAACTTGAATACTAGTAGTTCTTTATTTAACATAAAAGCTGGGCAAGCTATCAGAGCAAGTGCCAAAGTCTCTGTTTTGTTTGAACTGTCAGCTACATGTGAAAATGTCTTGATATGTGCTGTGTTTCCGTATTTGAATACAATTTTTTCATACAAATAGCGTTATAGCATGCAAACCTGTATAAATCTGAGTACAAAAATTATTCCTATAAATTTTTGAATGTGTTTAAAAAAACATGATTTCAAAGTTGGCCCTTTGTCATTAAAATTTATGTTGTTTTTCTTGTAAAAATGCTCTTGCATTAGCTCTCTTTTTTATTTGCATTATTGATCCTTCAAGCCTTCTGAGTATAGAATGATGTAAGCTTTGGCTACATCTTCCTTGTTAACGGAGTGCTTGTTTCATTCCTAATTTATTAAACATATTCAGCCAGTGCCATGCAGCTTTACACTTAATTTCTCTTGATGAATTGTCAAACAACCTTAAGCTGCGCTGCATTTGTGTCGTGTTACAATCTGCCATCAGCACTTTTCAAAACATGCTTAAAATAAACAGCTCAGAGGATGGGCAGGTTCTAATTTTTTGCTCGGTAAGGTTGCATTTTAATTTTTCCCATTTAAAAATCACTTGAAGGGATGATGTGAACAAGCTGTAAAAATACACCCACTTGTGTCTCACTAAGTAGGTCTGAGACAGACCCTCAGCTGCATCCAGGAAGCACTAGGCTGTGCAGCTTGGGCAGCTGTGGCCTCCTCTTCCCAAGCCACCCGGGCTGGATACAGATTAGATCATGAGACAATAACTGCAGTACACATCACTGAAATAAGGTCACCAAACTCAGCTTCACCGGGCTCCCTCTCTGCCTTGTCCTGAGCGAGGACCCCTCCAGCCTGCACCAGGAACGACGAGGGGCTTGTCTGGGAGATGGCTGCATCAGCAGGTAGCTGCAGGGAGAGAGTTCCAAAGTGCAAGGAAGAAAATGAGCTTTGAGTTGCTTGAGTCATCAATTGCTAACATGTCACTGGCTGTGACATTGTGGTCTTGGGAAGGCTTGTTCCTTCAGCGCACTCCTCCTGCAGATGCACCACCGCATCTGTGGCTTCACTTCCCCTTGTGTAGTAGTTTACTGACCCCACTTCTTTTCAGCTATTACTTATATAGGAGTATATATACAACAAATGTATATGACAATGTAGTCATGGATTTTAGTGGAATAAAAAGCAAATCCTTGTATCTTGCCAGTTGGTCCATACCTCATGTATAGCCCACCTTTGGTGCCTTGATCATTTAACATTCAGGTACTCTTTGTTTGTGCTGTATGTTCAGAGAACCTAAGGTTAAACAGAGGTGGCATCCCTCCGCACAATGTGACTTTTAAGTGACCGAGCGATTTCTGAGGCTTTCAGATCCTTGTGGGAAGGATTTGTGAAAAGCCTTTCAGGGAGTCAGGGTCTCTGCTTCTGCCTCAGTAACTACGGTGGTGGCACCAGCGGTTCTAGGACAATACACTGTGCAATACGGCTGCAGTTTAAACAAAGCCGTCTCTGTGTATGTAGAGTCTCATTAGTGAGTCATGTTATTTTTGCACATCCTGCTTGTTCATTATTTAAAGTGAACAACATCCCTAAGACTGAGCAGTGAAACAACAGTTCCGCTGTCTGTAAAGATAATGGCAGAATTTCACCAAGAATCTGCCCAGGATTCAGGGAAGTATTTTGCTATCATCTAACATGCCCGTTACACAGAATTTATGAGACTAAGTTCAGGAAAGGGAGTCAGGAAAATGTCAAAGCTGTTTAAATAGCTAAGACATTTAAGTTTTCCTGGCAAAACTCTACTGGTTGCCTAAAAGATTGTTATTGAATGCTCCCAGCAGAGATGCTGCCTTTGTTGTAATGAGTACTTAGGGACCTGTCTGTGCCTTTATGCCATTTAGTATTCAAAAACAGATATTCTAAGACCTGACTTCATGGTGGAGGTCTCCTTTGCTACGTGTGCTCGGGCCAAGGCTGAGTCCTCTGAATTGCACTTGTGGATGATGCTGAGCGGTGCTGACAGGTGGTGCTTTTCACCCATCCCATGAACCACTGTGCATCCAGAGATTTTGGGAGCTGAAGGACTTAAAAAGCAGCTGTGTCTGAGACTGTGGATACTTATTCAAGTCTAATCAGGCTGGAGAGACCCTTTTCTGCCTGTCACATGTATTCAAGCTCTGGGCATTAGGCTGGTGAAAACAGGCTTGATAGTAGTGTGCAGGATGCATTTCATGTTTTAGTTTCTGGTTTCTTAGAGATGCTGAGTTGCTGTGCTGAAATAGGTGCTTAAAGTGTTGCATTAGGCAGAATTTGGTGCCCGCTCCTGTGCTGTTTCGCTATGGCTGTCTCAAATTTCCAGCAGTGCTCATGTTGGCTGCTGTGGTCCCTAGCCTGGGCCTCTGTCTCATTCCCTCGTGGTGCAGGGACCTTTGCCTGTCTCTATCATCAGCCCTGGAAATGCCCCTCCTCTGGTTGAGCATGTAATTGCTAGGTACCACCGTGTTGTATGCCATAGTGTTCAGGTCATTTGTTGAATGCCTGCCTCACTGCTTTGTATGGACTGAAGTCCAATGGATGGGTTGTCTGTTAACCATTGCTGTGACCCAAACTCACTGGAAGACAAAGCAGACCTCTCTGCCAGCTTTCCTGAGCTTTGGGCAAGCACCCTACTGCAGTTCTTTTGGGTAGCAGATCAGGTATCCCTGTCTGGAATCATAGATGTTATTTTGCAAGGGACTGGGTGGTTGCACTGTCATCTGTCTGTGCAGTTTTATCTTTTGCTAACTGAAAGGCATATCTGCAGTTGGCACAAGTACGCTCTTTAAAAAAAGAAGTGACACTGATTAACGTTTTAAACTGCTTATTACTATTTATTTATGGGGAGATGGAAAGTGATTTTAAATGAGTAAGAATGATTTAATTCTCATCAAGTTTTTCATACTGTAATTCTATAGGCAGCTTAAAAAAAGCTGTAATCCATACATTGAAATCACTGCCCCTGCACTCAAGTAATTGTGTGGTGAGGTATCACTGTGATGCAAGGGCTGCAGTTTTGGCTGAACTGGCTTGACTATCACATACAAGGTCTCTGTTTTCTTCTGAGTAATGGAAAAGGCAGGATTGTGCAGTGACAGCAATGATTAAGAGTCAAATATTAAAACACTTGCCGGCTTTCTACTATTAAACCCTTACTCTTGCAAAGGTTTCAGTTCCTTTATTGAGGAACACATTGTTCTTTGGTGGGAGTTTTGACTAAGTGTGGTATTGAGGACACAGGCTTATTTTTTAATAATGAAAGAACAGTTTCTGCCACGGATACCCAAGTTTCAAAATGCCTTCCTCTGTGGGAGAATGAAGCACTATCTAGGACGAGTATAAGTGATCTAGCCTGGCTCTGAGGTCTCATGGATATAATTTTCAATATAGTCACCATTGCACCTATCAGGATCTCAGTTACAACATTTCTGTGGAAGATAGAGCCGTGTTGAGCAAAGGTTCTCTGTGTTTTGCTGACCAGAAAGAAATTATTTATTTCCACGTGTTGGGACCTGGATAACAAAGCAACAGAGAAAGCAGTGTGAAACTAACCTGGTTTTACATGGCCTACTAGACATGATGAGGACAATAATGTGTTACATTTATAAACAATACGGTTTAATTTCAGAGCAATGATTGCAGCTTAAATCCACATTTACTTCTTCATCCTTTTTATTTCCATTTCTCTATTGTGGTGTGAAACTGTCTATGGATATGGCTCATAACCCAGCTAAATAACCCTCTCATGAATGGGTTTCATTTATTTATTTATTTATTACTCTAGGATTACTATCAACCAGCTGCAGCTCTCTAAATGACTGTGGGAAAATTTTCCTTGATAATCTTTAATGCTTTGACAAATAAATGCAAACATGTGGCAAATGAAAAAGCTCTTTCCCTTCAACATGGAAATTAAACATGAAAACTTAATTAGTTGTCAGAAAAATCACCTAGTTGTTTTTTATTCATCTTGAATATCCAGATAAAAGGTGTAAGTAAACATTAACTTGAAAAGCTTGAAAAAAATGTTGTAAGTTATCAGGTAACATATTCACCCAAGATAAAAACTGGGAAAAAAAAAAACTTCCTAAGGATTTTAGCATAAGGACTTTGTCTAATTCAGTGAGTTTTAGTGTTCATATTTGAGAGACTACAGCTTAGAGGAAACAGTATGAAGATGCTTTTACAGATAGACTGATTGATAGGGCTTCCCATCTGCTTTAAAATAAGTCTGTGCTTAAGTAAGTGGCTCATTGAATTGAGAGTTAGTGATATTCCTTGAGGTATATTTCATTTTTCATGGGAGTGATCACTCCTGCCCACATCTGTAGCACTGTCAAAGCAGCTGTTTATGTTACTGCAACCCAGTGTGACAATTAGACATAGCAGCATTAAATTAGACCTTGGTTTGTTTCCTGTTGAAGGGAGAAGGAGTTTTGGCATTGACTTTGTAGACAGCAGGCTCAAACTGTATATCTAAGCCATTTTCAGAATAAGTAATGTTGCTCAACATCAAAGAAATAGTGTTTCTAGGATCAGCTTTCATTTACAGCTCAGTGCCAACGTCCTTACAAAGGTAAAATTTACATTTAGCATCCTGGAAATTTGTCTGTAAAGTGGCAAGGCTGGCCACACAGTTACCTTTCTGAATGGGGCAAACAGGCCAAAAGCATAGGCTTTGTAACTAAAAACCAAGTAGGAAAAATCTGTAGTAAATATGACTGATTCAAAAGCAATTGCTTCCAAGAACAAAAGGGACAAATGAACAATTTCATTCCAATTTTGCAATTGCTCCTCTCCCTCTGGAATGTGAACCATAATTGGAGCACTTATACAAAATCACATTTGTCAGCCTGGCTGCTAAATTCCCCTTAAAGCTTTATCCACAAAGAGCAGTCTGTTATCACTCCCACTACAGCCTACAGTTCTCATTTTCGCTTTCAGGGATAGACAAGCGATTACTTTATCTGTATTGAAAATCTCGTATAAATGTAACTACAGTGAAGCTTAGGCAAAACACACAAGCAGTTTCCAAATTTCATGACCAGCCAGCAAAGACCTGTCTCGGTTCCAGAAGGAGCTATATGAAAAGCTGTTACCAGAAGACAGTGAAGGTATGTCCTGAAGCTGACGTTTGCCCCACAAATGGGCCAACGTTGTATGGAACACTCCATAAGCTGTGAAATATCATTGTCTATACCTGTCTGCCAGGAAGATCTCTCTCCTAATGAGTGAGAGAAAAATTTCTGTTCTAAGACCAGCGGTGACCCCAGGGACCAGAGAGCAGCCGTCTCTAGAGAGAGTGAATCACAAGCCCCAGTGGCTTCTGGTGCCATAAGATCTGATGGAGCCCTGACACCAGAGGATCTCTCTTCCCCAGCCCTTCTCCGAGCGCTTCGAAGGTGCTGCATCCTCTCATAATTGATGAGGGGAAGATGCCCTTGGCAGACATAGCTCTTGCCAAATCCCACTCTGCCCTGACAGACAGATCGTGGCAGCATTAAACAAATTCAGAGAGAGAAACTCCATCTTTCTCAACTGCATATTGTCCCTGAAGAGCAGTAGTTAAGCTACCGGCACCTCACAGATACTTCTCTCCATTTGGAGATGAATGGTGCTTCAAGGATATGATGCCACTGCTCCACACAACTCTGGAGATCCTCAAGCAAGCCTGGGCAGACACCCACCAGAAAGAGTGTATATGTCTGATAGGCATGAATGCACTAGGGACCTGTGAACATGAAAAGAGGAAGAGAAAAGTTTGTTATTAATAATTATCAATAAATATTGATGTAGTTGTGTACCATTAGGATATGTGACTGTTGAGGCTCTTAGTAATAAAGATAGGAAGTCGTACACTTAAATAAGTGCAAATGTTCCTCGGGAGGTGATGAAGGCTGCATAAATGCCTTGGCAGATTAGTTACCAGCTGATGTTAAAATGTCATACAGTGACTGTAGTTCCTATCAGAAATCCAGGTGCCTTACATTTGGGTTTGTATGGTAATCTATACTGTCTACCCTCTGCCATCCAGTCTTAATGCTCTCTGGACACCTAAAGGAAAACCTCTGAGCATGCACAGAAGCAACCTCATCCTAGGACCAGCTGTGTCCCTTTCTTGCCTGAATTTCAGTGCACTCCCAGCAGCCTTGAGTTCATACAGGAGCAGTGATTCTGTGCTTTAGCCTTCGTGTTGGCAACCCCCCTCAGCCTGCACAGATCCAAAGTCTCTGTCAGGTATTTCTCTCATCTGAAAAAAGAGCACTTAAACATGAGATGGAGGACACCAGGTTCACAGAACCCCTTTCAGGCTGTTGTGCCTATGCTACTGTGCTGCTAGCAATGAAGGATTTGTCCTTCCTCCAGTGACAGCATGATATGTATAAACCCTCCAGGGAAAAGTCCTCAGGGCATCCCAACTACCGGCTTGTATCTCAGCACCCTGCGAATGGGCTGGGTTTGGTCTTCCCAGAGCTTGAGCTTCTGCTTGGCTGCACTGTCCCCAGGTTTCCCCAGAGAGGATGCCCTCCACTGCCACCTTCCTCCCGCACACCACAGGTGCCCTTTGGGCTGAGAGACAGGCTGCCCTCCCAGGATAGCAGGGCAGTCCCTGGAGTCATGGCACTAAGCTAGACCCCAAGTCTCGCATTTCAGCTAAGCCTTTGCTGTGCACAGGGAGCAGGACTCTAGAGCCTGCATCCCAAATGTACGGATGTGCCTACAGCAGGTGAGGAAGCTTCAGATGGGCAGGACTCCTCACACCTCTTTGTGCGTTGTTTTCTATTGACTGGCTCTAGACAGCATCATAGTCAGCGTGCGAGCTGTTAGCCCTCCTCTTCAGCTCTACGTCACCCTGCCTGTTTCTGGAGCCTTAGCCCACAGCTTGTGCGGGATCACTCTAAAGTGCTGCATGTCAAAACTGTATGTGACACAGTGACTGGCAGCATCTAGCATAGGCCGTCTGAATCTTGCCTCTTGAGTATATGGGAATACATTTTCCCATCTGCTTGAAAAATCAGCCTGGGCCCACACTAAACATATTCTAAATATAGATTCAAATAAATCTGTGTAAATCATTTTTAATTCCAGGCAGAGTTTTATCATCATTTTGCAAAAATAGTTTTGGTTGGTTGATAGAATTTTCTGGTTAAAATCCAAGCCATTCTGAAAATAATTTCTACGCTGGAAACACATTTTCCACATTTGAAAGTAACCACAATTATTTGTGCTGCCAAGGGCTTTGAAATATGGAAATGAGAGGTTTATTTAGTGTGTGGATCAAGCTTATAAACAGCTTAAGTCCTCATTCCTTCTAACATCTTAACAGCTGTGCAGTTTCTTACAAAATATGTTTTATCGTTTCAAGAAATGCTGTTAACCTCGCAGTTTTAAAACTGAATGAACAAGGCCTCTTGGACAAATTGAAAAACAAATGGTGGTACGACAAAGGAGAATGTGGCAGCGGGGGAGGTGACTCCAAGGTTAGCCTCAATGTCACCAAAAGCGGGTAAACAGTATGTAAAGTAATTGGTGCATCTGCTGGGGTTTTACCTGCAACAAAACAGCTTCACCAGTAGCACAGCACTGCTGGTACCTGCAGTTGAAATCTAGGTGTATGCAATTACTGTCAAAGCAAAAATATTTGCATTTGTTTAAGCACCCCAAGGGGAACTCATAAACAGTCTCTGCTGTGAGATCTATCACCAGTTTTCAGAAACCTGCATCTTCTGAAATCGTGATGAGCCTTTTCCAAGCTTGCTCTTGTGAACAAGCAGTTTGAAACCTTCAGGAGCAAATACCCAAATATTTTTCAGTGACAATAGAGGAAAAGGGTGAAAATTGATGTGACTGCCTCCTAGCAGTAATCTAATGCATGGTCCAGGCTCAGGGATCCACTATTGACACAAACAATACAGGTACAAATTACAATTTTCACATGAGTATCCAAAATAGGAGGACAAGTTTCAGCTAAAATATCTTCACGTTGACATTTCCTGATATCTTACCACCTAACTGAAATTCATGGTGATTCACTAGGCAGAATTTATCAGGCAGGAATTCTAGACTGAATTTTAGGCTGAGGTGGCAACAGCTTCTTATTCTTCCTGCATTTCTGTATCTTCCATATGGCCAGTGCCACTACTTCCTTGCCTCCTCACAGCTTCCTTTTGGGAAACTGCCTTGTGCTGAAAAGAAGCAAAGATGTGGAAGTGGAAGATGGCAAAGTGGGGGAGGATGAAGATATTAAAAATACCCCTTCCGTGCCAGGCAGCATATAATAATATTTATTTATGTGCTTGTGTGTGAACAATATATAAGAGAATGCTGCTGCACAGGTATCTGTGCAGGCACAGAGCTAGTCAGATATAGATGATGAAATTCGACTGATTTGTCATACACAGTTTATGTAGCTTTCTTCACAGCTGCCTACATGTATTTTTTCTTACTATTTTCTCTCCTTCTTTAGTCCTCCTGCTCTTTCATGCTGTGTCCTGGCCTCAGGGACCATCCCTTGGGCTGTTCTGCACTCACCCAGAACCAGTCTCCTAATCCTTTTCACTTTGCTTCGATCCTGCTGCTCTACCTATTTCCCACCCACCATTCTGCTCGCCAGCAGTCACAGTTTCAAAAATGGTCTCTATTTTCTCTTCCAAAGTGCTTAGGCGTATTAGACCTGATAGCACTTACCTGCAGGTGGAACAGACACCAACTTCTTGTAAGAAAGTAGACAAGGGAACCATAAATCTCCCACGTTGCTGCTATTATGTGCTTCACCCAAGTCTGAACTTTTGCATTACTGGGGGAGGGGTGTTTATTTTTTTTATTTAAATGTCACAGGCAGGGAGTCACATCATTAAAATACTTCCATTTTCTTAGAATACGCTCCTCACAAACCTGCTGTGGCTGAAAGATGAGATAAAAGCTAGGTAGCAAACTAAGGATGCTTTTAACTTACTTTCCCTGATTACCAGCCACTGGCGCTTTGAGTCACGAAGCAGGAAAAGGGAGTAGCTCAGGGTAGAGGGACGGGACGGGCTTCACCAGGGAAATGTCTGGAAGTGCTGAAGGAGCAAGTTTGGTGTGATGGCAAGTGACAGAAATAGGGGTGGGGGAAAAAAGTAGAAAAGAAAGGCAAGGAGTACAGTCCGTGGAGAAACAGGGAGGATCTGTGAATGCAGGAGGGAGGAAGGAACACATTGCCAATGGAAATGAGCAATAGGTGACACAGGCAGTTCAGGATGCAATAGAAAATATGGTGAGCAAGGAAGCATTAGCAAAGGGTGGAGAACGTGATGGAGCTCGACCTGTGGTCCTAGGACTATATACAGCCTGCCAGGAGCATTCCTCTGACCTCAGGCCTGTTTCTTGCCACACTTTTTCCCAGGCACAGCTGAGTGAGTAGGCAGTACCAGTGCTCCTGGGAAGCCCCAGGTCTATCATGCACCTGCACTGCTCATCTTCAATAGAAGCAGGCACATCACACAGATGAGCAGGCATTACCATGCTTCTCAAATTCTGCATTGCAACAGCATCTGGTCTTGTTTTTTAACCTACAGCTACTTTGACTCCCCAAAGTGTTAGTTAGTCATTTATCATCTACAAAATCCATTTCCTTGTTCAGGAACAGTCTTGTAGGATCTGATCAATTAAAGTCAATAAGACCCTTTCTACTGAATTAATGGAGCTCTAAATATTTTAATTTTTTATGTTATCAAATGATTATTAGTGGAATAACCAGGACACCATGCACTGTTGTTGTAAACCTGAGAGCTATCAACAAGTCCTGAACTAAGCTCGTAAGCATTATTAGCTAATGGTTCTTTTCATTGTATGAATTTAAAAAGAACAAACCTTAAGCTTTGTTAGCAGCTCCAGTCCAGATTACAGGGCTTCCTACTGTCATGAACGAGAATGAGAAAATCCTCTTCTCCTGAAAGAAATATAGCACCTGAGACTTGACTGGTAACTGTGTTGTTACTATTTGAGATTCACTAGTCTGAATATGAGAGTCTAGACCCAGAATAACCCTTCATGATAGTACAGAGGACTACAGAAATTGGGGAGTTTCATGAGAGCTCAGCAGTTCTCCAAAGGTTTGTGTTGCTCTCTAAAACAAGATTTCTCCTAACTCCATTCTGTGCTCTTTCTAGCCTCCCCATTTATTGTTCCCTTTAAGAACAATCTTCCAAAATTCAGACAGACAGTTCAGAGAGTTGCCCTGTGTGAACCACCTGTGGGTTAGTGACCTCAGTAATTAAGTTGTGTTTGAAGATAAATCTGAGGTCCCCAAGTCATTTGAGTGCTTTTGAAAGTATTACCTAAGATCCTAACTGTATGCCATCATCATTTCATGTGATGCATGGGAAGGTATTTAAACAGTTTCTGCTCCACAGTTTTTATAAAAGTGTGAGTGGAAGGAAGCTGTGCTGATGGAGCTCTCCTCCAGTCTCTGCTGGCAGCCCTCAGGAGAACACAGTGGCCCTTGTTTTTCATTCAGCGGATGAGACTGACCTTACACTTAATTAATGGCTCAGTCATGAGTGGGTAAAAATGCTCCTAAAGCATACTTGTGATTGCATTTTTACAATCCCTGTCTACCGAAATTCTGTATTGGTTTCAGAGTTGCTCAGTACTGTAATTTAAATGCCATAGTTGCCTGTTCATTGTCCTGAACACAACTAACTCAGAACTTCATTAATGCCATTTTAAAGCACTCTGATTTTGCTGATGTTGCTGGCACAAGATCCAGCCCGAGGCTCTTAAAAACTAGCCCTTCCAAAAGCAAGTGATTGATGACAGGATAGGAGGAAATGAGCAAGAAGCTGAGAGGGGAGTTAGAAGGGCTGAGAACATGATGAAAATGTAGAAAACCAGTTTCCCTATGCCCAGGTCGGGCTGTGCCACCACTGCCTTCAGCACATGGGTGAAGAACAGGGTCTCCTGTGCTGTCACACAACAGTTTTGCACTGTGGCTACATGGGACAAATTTTTCTCCATATATAAAGGGTACTTTTAGTTATTATTTCTCATATGTTATCCTTACATGAATTCGAGGCAGGTGGATCCTGTTTATATATAACAATGGAGATTCTCGGCAGCTGTACATTGGAAAAACTACATGGATTTTCACAAACTCTGCCAGTTTACTCTAGCTGAAGATTTAGCCCAACATTAGTAATTCAGGAATCACTAAACAACTTGAAAAAAACCCAAATCTATAGTCATTTTCCATTGTAATGTTAAGTTTACAAGACTGAACTTGATGGGAAATTTAATTCTAAATGCTGGATTTATCCTCTGTATATGACTTAAGTACATTGTTCTTGCTCATGTGCAGCAGACCATACTGATTTCTAGTTTCTGCTCCCTTTAGTATCAGTGGGACTATTCAGCAACTGATTGTGTAAGCAGTGTAGTAACAAGTTGTAGTCTCTGAGTTTGTAACTGACACGGTCAAAATGATGCTCATTTGGAGAGGATATTTTCAAAGAAAGGAAAGATGCCTAGATAAGCAACTTGCCCTGAAAGCCAAGGTGATCTAGGCATTCATCTTCCATAGGAGCTGTTGAAAAATCTCCTACTGCAATCAAAAAAAGCAAAGAAACAGAACAAAGGCTAAAATACATGAAAACTTAATACACCTGCAGTCACTTACTGTGACTGCAAACAGGTATATATGTTGCTATTCTGAAAAGCATAAGCAAAAATCTTCCTTTTCCACTCTGCAGCCCCTCAGTCTGGGCTTCTGGTATTGGACCATGTACATTTCCCATTGCAGCTGGCTGATTTAAAGTGGGACGAAAGCCCTGTTCTGAAAGTGTAAATATATTTAAAATATTTTTAAATTTAATTTTAAATTTAGCTCAGAGTGATTCTCCCTCGTCACAGCTAGGACTGGCTGAGGGGAGGTGTAAAGGAGACTTCATGTCCCATTCACACAGCCTCCCTAGGGCAGGTGAGAAAGTGAGGGGCAGAGGCCAGGTTTCCCTGAGCTTGTTCAGCACCTTGATTCAGAAGGTGTTTCAGCAAAAATAGTGGAGAGGAAAAACAAGGGCCTAGCCTCGGACACATCTCTGGCTGTATTTCAGTGAAAAGTGGGAAGTGCCACATCTCTGCCAGCCATTGCCATTGCATTCAGTTATATATTGAGGATAGCGTGGCAGTTTTAAGCATGAAATTGATTGCTTTTCCCAAAGGAAAACCTGAGAGCTTCCTCCAGAGACAATGCAGAAAGGATGACGTTAAAGGAACTACAGCTGCAAAGAAGAAAAAATCCCTGCCTTTATCAGGCTTTATATACCTAAACTGTTAGTGCTTAAAAAAAAACAAGCAAAGGACTGGGAGACATCTGTTTTCTGACTTGTCCCAGCTTGCTGCTGGTCTTGATAGTTCATGTCAAGTCCTAATTATCCCTTTAATCAGTTTAATCTGCAACAACTCCACAGGCTTCTGATTTTCTATGTGAGAACAGTACCTAGATGTCCCTTATCTTTGTCATAACCAGCCCCATTACACTGCTGGGATTTAGGAGCACCGAAATGTGGCTCAGTGCCAATGCATGACAAGTTACAGATGACAGCTATCCAAATAATATTAAGTATTTTGCACTTGTACTAGAAGCAAACAGAGAATCATGTTGACAGGCAACTTGCCAGCATCCCAAATGCTACCCACTCATTTCATAGCTGTGGGACTTTGATATTCCACTATCAACCTGCACAACCTGCTGCCAGGAAGCCTGAAGACAAAATGTAAGTTTGAATACTGAAAAAGATCAAGAAATAGGCATTTTCTGTTCTAGAAGCAGAGTATTCCATAAGAATTAAATGTGTGGGATTTGGAAAATGGATGAAGCATTTCCTTTACTTAAAGGGATGACTTTAGAGTACCTGGGAATCCTCTTACCCAACTGTAGCTGACAACTGTAGCTGTCAAAAATTGTCATTTCTCCAAGGCACCAAGGCTTCCTCAGTAGTAAATGAAAAGAGATGGGCATCTCAACAGCATGCTTCATCCTTTGTTAAAACTTGTACCTCAGCCCACCTTTTGGAGGTACCTATCTTTGTCCCTTAACTGCAGGGAGGCCTAGACAGGCAGCCAAAGCTTGGGGCATAACTTTCGGGTGAAAAAACTGAGGTGAGGTGAATCCTCCCCTTTATGTATATATGCAAAGAGTAATCAGATGTATGAAAAGAGTAGCATATGAGGTTCAGGAGCTGTTATTTGTGTATTAAATATATATATACACAAACATGCACAACTATATTAATACATAAGCATTTGGGGATGTCCAGTTAAACCACTTATAGAGTGTAACAAGCCCGTTTTCTCTTTCATAGTAACTATTTTAGTAGGTTCAGTTACACTATATTAATTAATGCTTGCATTGGTTATTTCTTTATTAAGCCTTGAATTCATGAGTTAACATATTAGCAATGCATGGATTATGGTGTATTATGAGAGATTAATTTTCCCATAGGAATCTGCTGGCACACACAGGATCAGGTCCTATGTCATATAACTTCACCAGAAGGCTATCTATCACATGCCATTTCTGTTTATCTACCTCCTTCTCTGATGTATATTGTATTTTCATGCACACCTGCACATAAATAGATACCCATATGCTTACCACATTAAGAATTGGACAGTCAATGATTCGAAGTGGAAAGTACATAGAATAAGTCTGTTAATCATTTCATAGCTTTTTAGAAAATAAACTGGAACAACTGCATGAAGTGGGACATTACCACTGATTATTCACTCAGTTTAAGTAACTTCAGTGTAAACCCATAGCGGTTCATGACTTTGAGGCATCAGATTAGGTTTCATCTCAATATTAAACTCTCTTATGTCACCCGCAGCAAATACCACTACTCAGAGAAGATATTCCAAGTAGTAATCTGTCATCAGCCTGGGACCCTTGAAAGACTTATATGAATAAGTGAGATTTAAGGAAAAAATTTGAATTTGAAAATAGTGTTGAAACAGGAAATGAAAATGAAAGATTGACTGTCATGCTCTTCTTAGCTGAGGACAAGGGCATTGCAGCTCTCCCCTTAAGTTCTCTGCTTGCAGACCTCCTGATTACAGGTCTATGCCAAGTGGTTATAGGCAGCAAACTGCACGAAGCATCACCTTTCTCTTGCCAGGATAATTTTGAGGGCAGTAAATGAAATAGCTGTAGCCAAGTCATATTATTAGTTTGTATCCATACAAACTAAAAATAGATTGAAAGCAAGGAACACAAATTAATGTTTCTTAAATCATATATCCGGTTGTATTCTGTATGTCTCTGCAGGGTATGTTGTTAATATGTCTAAGCCAATAGTTTTGGGTTCACAGTAATTGCATACTATTTATTTACAAATCTTCCCCAGCAGTATGTGCCTGTTACCTAAAGCGATGGAGCAGGTCCCGGTCATATGTCTGTCTCTAAACCTGGGCCAACAGTACATGACATAGCACCCACTGTGGCCTCTGCTCTGTCACTTTGCAATGCGATTCTATGTAGTTTTACTTGAATAACATAAAA
This sequence comes from Haliaeetus albicilla, assembly GCF_947461875.1. Lineage (NCBI taxonomy): Eukaryota > Metazoa > Chordata > Aves > Accipitriformes > Accipitridae > Haliaeetus > Haliaeetus albicilla. Next base: position 11,212,243 of record NC_091502.1, on the reverse strand, counting down.
TAACATATATAATGTTATTTATGTTATTTTCCACGTGAAGAACTCCTGTAAACCTTGCCGTTTTGAAACTCAGTGAGGCAGGCGTCTTAGACAAGCTGAAAAACAAATGGTGGTACGATAAAGGTGAATGTGGACCCAAGGACTCTGGAAGTAAGGTCAGTCGCTGCAGTTCGGGACCTACTGTCGTGTTCACAAAGCAGTAAAGGAAGTAATAAACAAAATGACTTAGAAATAAAATAAGCAGCTGTAGACACAGAACGAATCAGCTTCACCCCATCTTGATGGGAGTCACACTTTAATTTAAAGAAGCACTATTGCTTTTTAAAGTCGTCAGTGGTATAAATCATCAAACATCATCCTGCATATTCAGGGCATCTGTTGAAGAGTGACAAGGCAGTTTTTTGGTTTTGGGGGAGGCAGGTTGGGTTAGTTGTTTCCCTTCTGCCTAGGGAGAATGGACTTTCCCCATTGACTGCCTAGAAAGTGTCCCTTCACACCTTCTCATTTTGGAGCTGGCCTCCCTCAGCAGTTTTCTGAAAAGGAGAAACACTAGCGAGAAGGATTTCCTTTCATCGCTGACCCAGGGTGGCTGCGCCTGTCTGCCTTTGGGAAGGTCCCCGGCTCCCTGAGGAGCTAACCGGAGCTTTGAAGTGAAAGGCTTTGATAATTAATAGCTTTCTACAGCTTCCGGTGTTTACCCTAGTCCATTCCCAAACAGTAATCCTCACAGCTCCAGGGAGTGGAGCCTTCTCTATTTCTCTCTGTTTGGGGACAAACACAGAAGCAGGTATTTTCTGATGGCTAGGAAGCACCAGAGTCAGTGCCAGCCCTGTATTCCGGGAGTCTGAAATTTCTTCACAGTGCCTGTCTCCATGCCAGCCTGTGCTGTCCAGAGCTAAAAGGAAAGTGTGATGGGCAGTGACTGCTTGCTGCCTGCGTGCCCTGAGAGTTACCCTGATGGAGAGCAGGTAAAATTAGCCTGGGAAACAAACTTCAAACACATTTTGCTTTTTCTGGCAAATGCTTTGGAGAAAGGAGTGAAAACCAGTTAAGAAGATGGCAGAGTACCTGTAAATGACAGCTGACAAAGCTTCAACCCGCCATGTATGTTAGGTCAGGTCTTTCTCAGTCCTGCCTCCTCCTTGTTTGCAAGCACCACGTTAGCAATTGCCACTGGAGGAGCACAGCCACCTCCAAGATATTCAGAGTCCTCTTAGCCAGGTAAAAAGAGACAGACAAAGCAGAACCCGGCTATAAGCCCCAAACACCTCTGTACGTCCATGGGAATTGTTTCTGTGCTAATCTACTGATTACACAATAAATAGTGCCTCTTTAAATTAAACATCCAAATATTTTGCATTCTTCGTAAGTTAAAATTTCATAGAGATTACAGTTGGAAGTACTCTCCTTACTTTAGGTAAAGATTATATAGTCTGCATAAGAATAAAGCTTTATAAGTATCTTAAGGCGCACGATGTAGTATATGGAAGTCAATCCTGAAAGAGTTCCTTGAGAACTGTGCTAAAAATGCACGTGGATTTCAAATCAAAAAATACAATTCATAACTAAGCAGTGAAGTATAGAGAAATGTAGAATAGTTATTTACTATCATACATCCAAGAAGGTGTTCGTTTATAAAATGTTGTATATTTAATAATTTGCTAAAGAAAGTTCTCACTGTTGTCTAAATTATGAATAATGTATAAGATTTCACAAGCTGCTATTTAAAATTATACTATTACTGAGCCTTAGTAGTCCATGGGCATGTTCCAGAACTGTATCTGTAATAACATAGAAACAAAATACAATAATTGGTAAGAGGCAAATATATCACGATGTCTATGGTACAGTGTGCACTTTCAAAGGAAGTGTTTGTTCAAAGAAATAACTTAAGCCTCACATGTTATTTTCACCTGTCATTTAAGTGTCAGAAAATCAGTCTGGATCTTTTAAATTAACAGCAATGCCTACCACAAGTACAATTACTGTTTTTGTAAAGATCAAGCAAAGTCTTGTCTGATATAAATGGATTTCTGGATTCCAAGGCTTTTAAAGATCTTTACGTAAATGCAGTTTCATATCAGTGCTAAAATGTCCCTTAAAGAGAGCTAGACATGTCATTGTGTAATTCTCCACTTAGTGGAAGTAATGCTTTGCAGTAAGCAAGCAATAACATCCTGGTATGTTGGCAATATAATATTTTTTATGCAGACCAGGAAAACTAGGCACTTAAAATATATTTTATAGATCCAGATAGGTCAAATTTTGTGAGAAGTATGTAAACAACCGTCATTTAATTTCAGCGAAATATTGTTATTTATTTCTTTTTCCAATGTTTTAACGTGTAGCTTGTGCTCCTGGGGGTCTGTTTTCCGGGGTTAACTGTGTCGCTTCTGTTTCCCCAGGACAAGACGAGTGCCTTGAGTCTCAGCAACGTTGCTGGAGTCTTCTACATTCTGGTTGGAGGCTTGGGCTTGGCAATGCTGGTGGCTTTGATAGAGTTCTGTTACAAGTCCAGGGCAGAGGCGAAACGAATGAAGGTGGCAAAGAGTGCACAGACTTTTAACCCAACTTCCTCGCAGAATACCCAGAATTTAGCAACTTATAGAGAAGGTTACAACGTATATGGAACCGAAAGTATTAAAATTTAGGGGTAGGACTTAGGGCCTACTACAGTGAGTGGGTGATGCATCTTGTAACGCAGTGTTGTGACATGTCTGTCTAGTGGTGCTTGCTTCTGAACAGAGCTTTATATTTTGGAAAACTTCAGTGCAAAGTGGTTCAGTTTTTTTGGCTGCAGATGTACAGTATACTATTCCATGTTGCTAATAGACATCTGCATTGCAAGGAATTTTTAACAAAAAAATACATTTTTAACAACTCAATGTTGTCGAATCAGTTGGGAGATTACAACTATTTGAAATATATATTCAGAGGGCCAGTGTTTAATTATGTGATTGGCCAGCCTATTTTCCTAAAGGTTTGCACTCTACTAGTGACAATGTGCTGTAAGCCTTTATTATTCGATGTTGGCCCTAACTGGGACTTCATCATAATCAAGATTTAGGATAGGCAACGTCACTGAACCATAGTTAACCTAATGGAAGACAAGGCACTGTTACAAGAAGTCTAAATGTTGTTCTACCTTCTCTCCCTCCTCCCCACCCTATTCCTTCAGCCTGCCTTTGGTACATGTTTTATGCTAATTGTGTGGCATTTTTTTTTCACAATATCCTGCTTCAGGTCAACCTTTGCCCACTATAATAACCACAAAAAGTCACTAACCAGTGAATAGACCTTGATTAATCATCCTCAGCTTTCAGTAATGTACTCCCTTACCTAGCTCAGGACTAGAGTATTTTACAGGTTCATGCAGTGATTTTGGAGACTGAGACGCTCATGTCACCGAGCTGCATCCTGCATAGTTCCCCTGAGTAGGCATGCAGGGATGGTTTACTAATGTACTTGGTACTCATCCGTGCAGTGAGTATCTTGCCAACTAATCATTAGTCATGACCTTTGGAAATGGCACGTAGCAGCAAACTGAGCTTCTAATTTAACTTTTACATAGCTCCCAAGCTATACTGGCTGCTTTGTAAGTGAAGGTGCAGCTAGGACCCTGCCCTTTCGCACTACCTAGAGCTCTCTTGCCCTTGCAAATAGCAAGCCACGTGTCTCCTCTGTTAACAAAAAGCTTGAACTACATTTTCCTGAAATCACTGAGCCATCCCTATAGTGGAAGTAAGAAACAAAAATTTAGGGAAAGGAGATGAAGAATATAATTTTTATGTTGCCACCTAGGAAAAATTTTGGAGGAAACAGCTGGAGATACAATTATTATTTTTTATTTATTATTTATATAGCGCTGGAGTACACGGCGCTGTACAATAGGTGAAGTGTGCCAAACACATAACAGGTCCCTGTCCCGAGGAGCTTACAGTCTAAAGGCACAGCCGGTACAATACCGAACCATACAGTACAGAGCAAACACAGAGTGAGCAGAGAATGGTGTTTGAGCATGATAGCTGGAGCGCTGCAAGGAATAGGTGGGTTCTCGGGGGGCGAGGGAGGGGGCTTGGCATACGCTGGCTGGGAAACTATCCCAAACATACTGTCACTATGTAGTTTTCTTTTGTTCCCTGTTGTACCAGAAGTCATGACCCTGGGTATATTTTAATTGTAACAGAGGTGCCTAATTTCCCCATGTAAAAAAAAAAAAATAATAAATTCTTAGCTGTGCACTTTGTTCACTACTGAAAATGTGAGGCATAGTAGGTGTCAGGGGGACTCCAAGAGTATAGGCCAGTGTTCATTACTGTGAACTGAGAATCAGGACTTCCAGATGCTAATATTAATCTCCCAAGTTCACTGCCTACTGTCAGTACTAAGGGTCTTAAAAAGAAATGATCCTGTGCAAGTAATTGTGCAAAATGCAAATGAAGAGATCTTTTTCCTTGAAATTCTTTAGTGATGTGCCCACAACTGAGAGTGTCCCCAGGCTGCTTTAAAACTAAGAGTCCCAGAAAACATATTCCTTAGCAAGTTTACAGGGTGCAATGCATCCAAAACATAGTCTTAAAGAAAGCAAATAAAAACCCAAAGCTTTCAATCAAATACTGACCTGACTCAAACTGGCTTAGAATGCTAAACATGGCATGACTTGACTATCCACCGAGTTCCCACCGAGCTCTGTGATTCCAGTGCAATAAACGCTATGATTATATTTGTAGAATTTATTTTAGCCTTACTGTTTTCTTGAAATAAAAATTAGGATAACTGAGTTTTATTTTTTAAGGAAAGATCATAAGTACCTTTCTCTAAAGTTTGGATTTTTGTGGGACTTGTTGCAACACAGAGATGAATTCTTACAGGAAAAAAATATATAAAGAATTTTTATTGGAAATTCATGTTTGACTTCTGATAATCTCTTAAAAACATTTTTGGGGTGCAGACATTTAAAAATTCACAAAAAAAAAAAAAGAAATAAGTAGGAATTTGAGCAACTGTTTTATAGACTTCTAAAATTCTTCATTCTGCTTATTTGCTGTAATATTTACCTGAGAAATTTCAGCATGTAAACTTCTTATAAAAACGCTTATGCTTATACATGGAAGACTGCCAATGTCCAGTCATCCTCTCCTGGCAGGGGTTACCTGTGTGCTGTGCTCTCTACAGGGTGACTATGCCATCTGTTCGTACACGTGCTAGTCATAAACCCCTGTTATCTGGCAGAAGTACAGAGTCCACAATACTGGTTACACATATTTCTGCAGAAATACATCTGTCATGCCTTTCAAAACCTTTGATTTGTCTATTTATCCAAGGAGTAAAGGGATTGTATTGGGACTAAAACTTGCTAATATGGAAAGATGCTTGGTGGTTCTAACCTGCATGAGTAACCAACACACTGACTTTTTAAGCTAACATCAGATAGTTTTAATAGTATATGTTTTAAACTAATATAAAATAGCTTAAATAACCTGCTTGATAATTAATATTCATTACCATGTTTTTTGTTTTAGTTTAATCTCGTCACAAGTGAGTTGCCTCAGGGAAATTCACCTGCCTGTGAAGCAGGAGGAAATGAAAATGTAGGACTAATCAGTATGTGTGGGCTAGTCTATATGATAAAGGACTAGTCTGTATGATAGAGGATGAGTATGTATGTGTGGGATAAAGACCTTCAGAAAGGATGACAGGCTGTTGCATCTGCTGAAGGCAGGGAAGGAAGTTTGCTTTAAGGAGGGAACAATCTCTTCCTCTTCCCCTGGGGCAGCAGTTTTCCATTTTTGTAGTAAGCCCTTAGTACACTGCTTGAGTTGATGCCCTGAGAACAGTGTGGAACCTAACAGCCTTAAAGCCCTACCAAGTTCCTCACCCCAAACCCACAGGCTTTCGAAGGGATTGTCCCAGCATCCAGCCAGCCACCACCACCGCCTCTCCATGGCCTTCTCAGTGGGCCATGAAGCTCATGACCCAGCTTCCAGTGCAGCTGCCTTCTCATGCTCTCCCATCCCATGCTGTTGTTTAATGAAATTAATTATAAAACTACAAAAAGCAATGAAAGAGTTATTAAATTAATTACAAAAAAGGTGAAGTGCTACAGGATGGCTCAGTAAATGTGTAATGCGCTTTTTGACTTGTATACTTCCAATTTCATATTCAAGATAGAAAAAGTCATTAAAAGCTCATCTTAAATATTTGTGCCAAAGACACCTCCATGTGACCCAGGTACTAGAGGAGCCTGAACAGCAAAAGAACCCACACAGGCTAGGATATTTGTGTTATATAGACTGAGGATATCAGTTTCCTAAATTCACATTTCCCAATAGGAACAGGGCAGTCAGTGTTTTCACATGATTAATTCCACAACTAATTTAATCAAAACTAATGACAAACTGGAAAATACATTATCACTATTAACTGCATACACTTACTCACAGAGACTTTCACAATTTGGGTGATACAGTAAATACCAAGACTTTTCCCTCTCATCCCAGCCTCTTTTGAAACTGTTTCTGCAGCCAGGCCATAATTCTGAGATTGTAACAGCACAGTTAAGCAGAGTATTAGCTTGGCTTATTACCTATAGTGTAGTTTAAAATATAATACAGAAGCTTACCTGATTACTTGCCTTTATGGCACCTTCCCAAGTACAAGTTTGACCTGTTCCTCCTGGCTTTGTTAACTGTCTGGGTTGTTTCCGTGGTTTGTTGCTGAGCTGTTGTTAATCTCTGCCATGAGAAGAGAAGAGATGTTTTATTGCAGCTTTTTCTGTTATTCTGTGGAAGGCTGCTAAGAAATTGTTCGTTACTCTCATTTGTTTTTTTTTTCTTTGGTGGATCCCATTTTACTGTCTTTCTGTCCTGAATGTGTTGTCAATGGCCAGAAAGCTATATAGACTGAGCTACAAAACCACAGTTACGCATAACTCTTATATCCCTTATAAATCTGAGCACTCTCTCAGATTTCCCAGTGACAAACCCTGAATGGCCATGAACAGATAGCTGATCAAAGTGATAGAATGATGCTGGTACATGATGACGACTTTCTGGGAAATTTAGCACATCTGGAGTAAGCTGTCCCTTTTCCACCCACGTTTGCATTCTAATCTGGTTTGGCTTCTCATCCCTCCCCAAAACTAAAGCACCTTTGTTTTTTCTTGCCATTGACCAAAACATGTTCTGTTCATTTCTGCAGGCAGCTACCAGTCCTTGACATCCATTTGCAATGGGACTCTGGACATGCACTATGTGGAGCTACACCACAGTGCATTGTGTCTGTGCTTTTGCAAATGCATAGATTTTTATTTGCTGCTGGGGAGTAGTTGAGGTTTTTGGTACTGTATGGGCCCAGGTCCCCACTCCCTATTACCACTGCCTCCCTTTTTAAATCTAGCTGTTGAAATAGGTTAAGGTATGTTTGGTAACAGTCCCTGTCACAAAGTACTCTGGCAGCAGGGAAACTTTTCAGAGGGTGACTTTGGACATTGCAATTGATGATTATGAAAGCCAAGGTTTTTCAGTGTAAGGGGAATGCCATTACACCCTCTGTAAGCTGAAGCCTTTTCCTGAAGTTGGCTGCTTGTGAGGCCTGAGGTTTTGGGGGTAATTGATTCGGAAAGTTGCTTTTATATCCAAGCTCTGGCTGTGCCACAAGAGCAGCTGTACTTTTGAGAACTCTTTTTTTAAAGGAGCTACTGACAGCAATGCAATATTAGAGTGGTGCATTTTCACAGAAGTGCACCCAGAAGCAGTGGAAACGTTTGAGAGTTTTATGGAATCTCCCTCATCTCTATACACACATACTTGTATATAAAATTAACTTCAGCATATCAAACACCAGCTCAGGATTTTACTGCTACCTCAGAAGGAGAAACTGGGCTCAGAAGGACAAAGTTCTAAATGCAGAGATCAGTAATAAGGCAAATAAAATGATTTTATTTTGTTTGTCATCCCTTTGCTCTTATGTGAATGCACCCTCCTGTCTCTCTTTTTCCAGTTGGTATTTCAGATTGCATCCCTGCACACTAATTACATGAGTTAGTTGCACAGACTATAGCTTCTGCTGACTAGAAATCAGATTTCCCCCCTAATTAATACCTTAACATGGTATCTTTGAAATCTGTTTCAACGTAGCATAGTTTGGGTGCCTGTTGTTCCAGGTGTCCTTGCTGCATTGGTTGACCTTAGACACCTCCCCAACTTTTAGTCATCTGGAAATCATTTAGTCTAAACTAGTTGTCTTGGCTTTTTCTATCATCACATGAGAGAGCTCTTTTAGATTAGGTTACAGATTTTTTGATGACTAAAGTTAGATGGCATAACTACAAATCTTTTTTTTTTAACAAATCCAAAATTTTTGCTTGAGTCAATTAGTCCCTAAACAAGCTACTTTGTTCTGATTTACCTGAAAGTAAAGATTGTGAGGTAACAAAAATTTAAACCTTGTGGAAAATTTAGACCTAACATAGGAAACTATAGAAAATTTTATTTTTGCTCAATAAACTACATTTCCTTTGAAAGTTCCCACTTTCTCTAATTGTAGGAAAATATTTATATGAAAAGAGATTTGAAGACAGTTCTCAGATTTACTGATACTAAATGTGTGCATTGTGAAAAGAAGTAATAATTTCTTTAGATTTGATCCATGGAATTATCACAAAGATAGCTGATACAGCTATTACAATCTATAAACAATTTTCAGTAGTTATATTTTACCTTGACATTCCTAGTTGAAGGTCTAAGCCTATAAACACCTGTGCATGACTTTATTCACAGATGCTAATGCTTTCAGGTTCATAAAAGGTCTTGATTCTCCTTTCACTGTATATAAATGTAGTTTGAAGCAGTTTAAATGAAGGTATTGCCTCTTCTGTTAATTTCTTGATCAAATTTGGATTTTATATTTAAATCAATAATGATTTAATGTAATGAAATTTACCCTCAGAATTGCTAGTCTTTTTTCCCCTAGTAGACTTTAGTGCTACGTATTACATTTATGATGATTACTATTACTATATTTAATGTTAACATGAAAAAATGCAGATGTCTAAAATTTAATATTTTGGTGTTTGCTGTGTCCTGGTTTGTGGAAGGACAGAAACATTGTAACACTTGACTCTTTTCTCCTTTTTTTTTCCAAACCTAGCTTACCTTTTCTGAAGCCATAAGAAACAAAGCCAGATTATCCATCACAGGGAGTGTGGGAGAAAATGGACGCGTATTGACTCCCGACTGCCCGAAGGCCGTGCATACTGGAACTGCAATTAGACAAAGTTCAGGATTGGCTGTAATTGCATCGGACCTACCATAAAAACCAAAAAATTAATCGAGTGCCTTAATCAAACTGTGTTGGTGACTGATGGGAACACAGCACAGACTGTAACGACATGGGAGTGTCATTGATGAACTAATAATTTGGCTGAGAAAGGGAAGTACGTCCGAATGCGCCAGACATCATCAGCAACAATGTGTGCATGAGCTCAGCTCGGAAACCCAAACTCAGATTTTATATCAGGAAAATTCATAATTTAGTTTTGTTGGGGGGAGGGGGCTGGGGAGGGTGTATTAACAGCAACAAATTTCACTTGAGTGGACTTAAAACTAATAAAACTTGCCAATTTAGCGCATTAAACTGTGAAGAACATGCTCAGAAAGGACAACATTTTGGTCTTTGTCTTGACAAAGAGAGAAAAATAGCTATAGAAGTCAATGAACATGCTAACCTGTGTCTCCAGAACATCAATATATACAATGGAAGAATACTCAGCTGTTCAGCTGTAGAAATGAATCACTAAACTGTGATAAGAAAATGATAAATATGTAAATCCTGTGAAAAAAATAAAGAAATTATTTACATTTTCTTTGAAAAAAAGAGGAATATTGAAACATGCTTGCTTTTTAACTGATGTAAATTCGGTAGAGGACAACACAATTCTTTTTTCTAACCATCTTAGGGAACAATTCATTGCAATAATTGATATAAAATGCCATCACTGTAATAAAATTCAGAGACTTTTTTTTATAAAAGTTGTTGGTCATCCTCTTGTTTGCTGTTACCTTCATTCTGTTCCATCATTCTGTGTTCCACAGATTTGCATCTGTCTAATACAAGAAACAAAATGATAAAATGTTTAGAGTATGTCATCAGTCTGCAGTGTAGAATCAAAAGAGACTACGGGTCACTCATGTTACAGATATTATTTATAATCTTGTTCTGTGTAAGAAACTGTGGTTTTTGTACCCACCAAAAAGAATAAAACAACAAATGTTCTTATAATTATCGACAGAGCTTGAGTTGTTTTCTGATCATTAGGGATGTCACCTGGAAAATAGAATAAGGTGGTTCATTTCTTAGAGCAGGATGCAGGACCTTATCGGAGACAGTCTGAGTCCCTGCACACTTGTGAAGTGCTTTAAAGTCCTTAGAGAGGAGGGACTCAAAGCTGTCAAAGTATTGTCATGATTATTCACTGGGTATTTTATACTAGTCACTGTACCCTTTCTGAGAGGTTAGGGAACCATTTAGTGACAGGGTTTGTTCTGTGGGTAGGTCAAAGGATGAGATACCAGGGAGCTGGAAAGTACAAATGACAGTCTTTCAGACTGATGTGATAGAGAGAGCGTGCTTGGTACACAGCAACCTCGGTTTTCATCTGCCAGCCTTTCAGTGGCATGCCAGGGAAAGGCTAGCAGGCACCGTTTGAATAAAAGCCAAACGTCAACAGGAGCAGGCATGTCTGTAGGTGCAAAGTTGTAGCAAGTCTCTTCTGTGACAGTCATTCTTCATGGCGACACTAGACACTGCAGTGGTCTCCAGATCTGCAGTATTGTCACCAGTGTAACAAACAGCTCCGTGCCAGAACCCAGTACACAAATTAGATCAAACTTGGATTAATCGCAACTTCTAACGCCCTCGTGATTTTGCCAGGCTCATGAAGGGTCATGTTCAGATGGCTTACATTTGACCAAAGGCTCCATGGCTGGTGCTTCTCTCAGCCCCCAGGCTCCGGGCCCTCACGAAGAGGAGTGTGGGCGCAGGGGGAAGCCTGACGCTGCCAAACAATGACCAACCCTCAACAACTGCAGCAAAGGGCAACCAAACGAAAGCACCACTGAGGTGGTACTCATCCAGTGTGATACAGACATCTACGGAAGTAGTGAAGCAGATGTTAGCTTCAGTTGAGGTATTGACAATATGGATATGAATTTCTTCCTTACCTCAAATACTCTAGACACCCTTTATAGTTACTGAAGGGAAATAACCAATGAGAGTGAATGACTGCATCTTAATGTAGACATTAAAACATCAAACTGCTGAATCGTAGCAGTAAGAGCCTGTATCTTTCCACTGACTATAATCTAGACTGAGAGCAACCAGTTCTTATACAGAGCTTGACAGTGCAGGCAAAGGTGAAAGTAAGATGATGCTTACCCCTAAAGCACAATGACTACAAAGTGCACAGGGGTCTTAGAGAAGAAGATACATAACACTCCAATGAATCATTGTGACTAAACTCACTTTATATCCTTGTTTTAATGGCATGTTTAGCTCATTCATGAGTTACTGTGAACTGCTTGTGTTTCTGTGGCCAGAATGGTGAGTTGTCTGGTTTTTCTCCTGTTTGAGTAAAGCTGGGAGCTCCCTCTCAGATTTCTTTTTACAGCTGAATTTAAAAAGCAACTTCTGTGTTGTTAGGCTTTGGGGTTTTTTTAAAAGAAAAAAAAAAGTGTCTTGCTTTTTCATGAAGTAACATATTAGAGGCCAAACAGACTGGGAGACTAAGTGTGAAGGATGCTGTCTATTTTGTTCTGCTGTGTATGTCTGGTTTTCCAGGATCTCATCTTCATCCTTTCCTCATTCAGGACTGTGAGCAATGCCAATGCTGTCCTGGGATATTTTACTGTCTTCCAGTGTTACTCCTCTTACATGCTCCCCTCTCTCTTTAATGCATTACATTTCTTTTTCACCTTCAGTAAACAGCCCATCACTGCAGTTAGGAATGTCACTCCATGGAGCCCATTCTTAATTGCCTTAGTCAGGTTTCCACTTGGCAACGAGACCCCTGAGTCCCTTGAGATGTCTTGTCTAGTGTCAGTAACTACCAAAGATCCCCACCAAGAGGATTCATAATCACTGCATGAGCAGTGCAGCCGCTGAGCAGCATGGCCGTGGAATGGCGTGAGCCACCAAGGGCATGTGGCCAGCAGCCACAGGGAGGAATCGCTGCATCCTCTTACCACTTCCAAGCTTTGTCCTTGGCAAGGGGACGCTTTGCTCAGAAAAAACTTGTCAGATGAGGTGAAGAGGAGACTGTGAATTTGCCAATGTCTGTCATAAAATACCACAGATATAAAATAAAATTAAAAATAAGAGGAAAAATAGATAGGGAAATGCTGCAACAGAGAGAGCTGCTGAGAATTCAGGTAACTGAGAAAGCAATCTCAGGGGATCGGTCTGCTCTCTCCACAGTAGCTTACTCTGTTGTCTTATTCCAAGGGGGTAACCATTGCATGACTGCTATGACCATCTTCACGTATCTGTCTTTTAGCTGCCACTCAGACATTTTTTCTTTTGCTTTTCTCCCTTCTTCTGGAACACTAATTTCTCACTCCGCTCTGTATCTTTTCCCCATTCTTTTGACGATCAGTGCCAGAAGTTACCCTCCTCACATGTGTAGGAAATATGACCCAAAGGAGGAGATCCCTTCCCCAAGTCAGGTTCAGGAATGCCATGGTCTCCATTCCTGTGGGTGTGAGGGTCTGAGGCTGTGAGAAGCAGCAGAGCAGCTCCTGGCAGCTGCTGGGCTGCATCCTGCCCTCCCAGCACAGCAGTCACAGCTCTCCTCCATCCTCCCCCCAGCTCTTTCTTTGGCCGCCTCCATCTAGCAGCTTCATGGCAATGACTGGCTCAAAGGGAGAAAAAATAAGCAAAGGATGCTATTAAAGGAATCTATTAATATTGAGCCATTTACTCAAATATCGTCCACATTTTTCCAAGATTTTGCCCTCAAAAAGAATACAGGCAACAGAACCTGACCCATTTTCCTTCACATCGGATGCCCCAAGCCATGCTGCCTGGCCTCCAGCTAATGGTCCAGAAAGTGTCCCATCAACATTAGGTCGTATCTGCCAGTCCCAAATGTATCTCAATCACCACAGAGAATCAGTAAGAGCACAGGATAGCTATATGTGGGCAAATTAATTGAGGGTGATCAAAGGAGTAATTCTGATCAACTAAAGACTCATGTCTTCTGCATAAACCTAGGCATTTGGGATCACTTGGGATGCCTTTTGAGTATCCCACCTGGTCTTTTACTACAAGTCCAGAAAAGCATGAGTCTCCTGTAGATCCTGGGTCAGATCTAAGAGCCCTGTGCAGATGTCTCGGATGGCCTAAGGCATCTCAAACAGTACCAGGTACCTCTGGGTGAGTAACTGAATTGTGTCCTATAGTCTGTTCAGCGGAGTTGTTTTCAAGCCTCCATTGACTAGATCTCCATGGAGTATGAAAAGACCTTAGACACATAATTTTCTTATAGACATCTACATTTAGCTATCTGAATGATGAACTGAATGATATATGTATTTATCTGCCTCTAAAATAATTTCAGTTTTGATGTAATTAAGTGCAACTGTTAACATTAATACTTACAGTATTAGACTTGGCTGCAAAAATAAGTGTCCTCTGAGCTGGTGTGAATCATACTGTAGGACAAGCCTCCTTTGGCATTCACTGTTATATTAGCTGGTTTTTGTTCTACACATTCAACCCTCACACACTGGTGGTGTTTTCTGTTAAACAGCTATTAAATTCAAAATCAGTACAGACTTGCTGGGTTGTCTGAGGACCTCAAATGCAAAATTAATCTTACACAACCACTCATTATTGCTGAATTTCACCTAGAGACTATTCTGGGAGGTGAATGTACATGTTCTGAGTTGAATTTGCCTCTGTACAATTGAGAACAGAGCCTGGGGAAAGGAGTATAACTTCATACAAATGGTTGTAATCATTGTGTGTGGTGAAGGAGGAGAGCAATACCTGTTCACTTCTGTTCCGTAGTAATTCTGTACTGGCTTCTGACCTGATAGGATGTCAGAATGAAGAGCAAATATTCTTTAATTTGGTGTAGAAACTCCAGTGGTTTTCTGCCATCTCAAAGTGTAAGCAGGACTTCATCCATGACTAGACAATTATAGCGGAAGTGAGATCCTAAAGGTCTCAACTGGCAGAATGTACCTACTAGTCTAGTGCCAAAAGCAAGAAAAGAAGGGCAACCTGCAAGGAGCTGCAAAGATTTATTGTAGACATGGATTAATTAACACTGTTAGAACAAAACATGTAATTGCCGTGCAACAGCCAGTTAAACTTCAGCTGGAATGTCTAAGGGTGAGAAGTCACCAGTGGAATTATAAATAGAAATTTGGAGTCACTTCCTTTTCTAAATGAGAGGAATGTCACAGATTCCAAATAACTTCTTGATTTCATAACAATATTGATTTCATAACATTGAAATTAAGGTCAGGCAAGCTGAAACTAGTAAATAAGAATCATAGAATAATTTAGATTGGAAGTGACCTCTGGACGCCATCTGCTTCAAACCTCCATTTAAAGCAGATTCAGCTTTGAAATTAGAACCAACTACAAAGTTTGAGAGGCTTCTCAGGGTTAGTCCTATCAAAATTTTAGTACCTCCAGTGTTGAGATTGCATAACCTCTCTGGGCAACATCTTCCAAGTTCTGACCACCGTCAATATTTTTTCTCTGCATTGAAAGTAGATTCAAATGTAGCAACACATATTCCAAGCTGCTAACTTAAATGCAAATGTGTATTATTATTATTTGTGTAACTGGGCTCAGAATCTGGATAGATCTGTTAGCTGAGACTGAGGCACGCTGTTATCACACTTCAGAGGAGTGTGCACTGCTGTCAGCTTTTCCTCATGGCTAAAACAAGGGTTCATGCTCCTAGCTCACCAATCCATCATCTTCCATTAGCACCAAACATTAAAAGTCATAAAGGCCATACCCTGAATGTCTTTTTAAAGTGATATATCTTTAATAGGTCTAAAGACCTTCAACAAAGCTAAACTGTTGAAGTGGACTTTAAAGTGCTTTAAGATGAATTTTATATTTTCCTAAGGTTTTGAAAAAAATTATATGACTTTTCAAGTTATTGTATATTTTAGCTATTCCTATAAGGATTCCAGTACTAAGGCCCTGATTCTACCCAGCCTTATGCCTGATACTAATTGTTTAAGTTGGCACAAAATTGATGTAAAAATGCAAGCACTAGTGTGGATGGGAAGATCTGATCTGGTGAGATTTTTAAACTTATTTTGGTCTAATTGTGTAGAAGTTTTGGAGAATTTGGCAGGCACAAGGCTGTAGCTGTTTAAATCCAGGAAATCCATTAAAAGAGTCTTTTTACACATTACGGTAGTCATCAAGTCCATAACAATGTAACAGAGGTGGTGTCTTCCCTTCTTCCACCATGCCAAGGTATGTGAAAGACTTCCCATGCTTTCGTGAGCAGACTGGAAATATTAATTCTTTGCCTGTATTGTAAAAGGGACACTTACATTCTGGTTATCATCTGCAATACTGTCAATTGCTAGAATTTCCCTAACACTTGATTCTAAAAAACTATAAGAAAAGAAATGGTTTTTTGGCTAAAGGACAGAATCAATATTCTTTAGAAAATTAATCTGTTAAAAGCTCCATCACAAAGACTATGAAATAACTGCTGGAAAGCCTATAGAAAATTCAATGGTATTCTGAGAACATCTGATGATATCTGGGGCAACACTCACTGGCTTTAAACATCTTCAACATAACTATCTAAGGAACTTGTAGGATGCAGTACATCGACTGATTTTTAGATGACTATTTGTGGGTGAGATAGTCATGCCCTACCAATCTTTTCTGAGTTTTGTTGGCGAAGACAACCAAGGGTGACTAATGCAAATGTTGACATTTACACTACAGATGCCTACACTTGGCCAGATGACTCCTACCCGTGGTGACCAAAGTCCAGCCACCACACTGCGAAATAGAGTGAGACTAGCTCTGATCACAACATCAGTGAGACAAGGACAGAATTGCTACCAACACCTCCAAAATGTATGTTTATACCCTTCAGCTGCACAGTATCTGATGCCTGGAGGTCACTTATTTGCCACTCTATGTGTAAACACACTACTTTTGTCTCCCTGCTATTCTCATAGTTGCTATTTAGATACCACCAGCCGTTAGAGATAACTGCTTTCCCTCAACTCCAAAAGATTATGTGGGTTGGTACACACTTAATTAAAATTACCATTTAATTAATACAAGACACTGGTGACATGGTGGGAACCCTTGTTACAGCACCTGGATGCCCTGAAATCTGAATTCTCAAAGGAGAGGTAAGAGGAGGTGGGAACACATCTCCCTGTTGGGGCTTAATGATAAATGTATCTCCAGCACACTTCAGGCATGATGCTTTGGATCAGAAGGGTTGAAGGCAGGTCAGTATAGCCATCTTGAGGACGTCCAGAGGTACAAGGCAACTCTCTCTGTGCCTTTAACCTGGTACATTTTGTTTACAGCAGGAACTTGAACCTGTATCTCTTACAGCTCAAGTGAGTTAACTAACTATTGGCAATGCAGAAATTTCCAGGTTCACGTTGCTCTATTAATACTTAATTCTTCACATCAGGTGAAAAGTCTACAGAAGAAACCCCAGCCAGGGGCAAGCCAGTTTCGATCCTCATCACTGGAACTGTTCCATGTATCAGACCCAAGAGGGTAACAAATGAAATGAAAGTACATGAAAATTAGATCATTTATATGAAGACTAGGTATAAGAGTTCATTTCTTAATATAGGGAATATTTTAAAATAAGTCTAATACAAAGCAACAAAACAAAGTCAGCTGTATGAAACACTGAATTGCATCATTCCCAAAGAAAATGTACAAAAAGCACTCTATTTTAAAACAAGCAATTATCACTCTGAATAATTTTAAGAAGGAATGCCTGCTGTTTCTCCTGAGACATTTCTGAGTACAAGGGAGCTGTAGCAACCCTCAGGAAGGAGGCTGTCAGACAGGTTGAGTTACACTGATAACCGTGTCAGATTAAGTTAGGTTTGATATTTTCCAAGTGTGTGATCAGTTGCTGAAGGCTTTGAAGTGGCAAGCATGATGCAATTGAGTCTGAAATGCCTGCAAAGTTCCTGAACAGAAGGGGAGGTTTCTTTCTTAAACATGCAGGCACAACTTCTAGCCCGTCTCACTCTTACTCCTCATCCAACAGAATCAGGCTCAGGAGAGAGCGTGCCGTTAAGGTCAGAGCTGAAAGGATTTGGTCCACCATGCTTATCTACTTTCCCATCCACCCAGACCTGACCACCTGATTATCACACTCCCTGTTAGCAACTGAAAACCAGGAGTCACTGTGACATTAAATTAACCTAGGAAAAAAAAAATTACAAGCATTAACCTTTTCCTTCTACTTTTGGCAAATGCCGTGGCATGTTTCTACAGATAAATCATAGGAGTCCTGGCCCAAAGAGGAAACGGGCTGATGCTTTCACTCAGCATTGTTGTCACTGTGTCATTTTCTGAAGACCACTGAAGCTCTTTGGGACTGTGTGTGGTAGTACAGCATTAGTGGTCAACCTGAGAAAAGGTGTCTGCAGATTTAACATCGTCACAAGGCAAGAGAGGCTTTTGACTTTCCATCAGCTCAAGGAAAGTGACATCCACCCAAACCAGAGTCATACTATCTCATCTTCTTACAAGTCTCAGTAATGGTCACAATCCAAAAAGTCACTTTGTGTGGTGTTCACCTGGCCACTTGTGGATCAGCAAACCAGAGGAGCAGAAAGCCCTTTGCTCAGGTGCTTTGCTCTGGCTCCTGCTTCTGGCCCCATCCTTTCTCCGCCTCCCTCCCTGCTGGGCCACCTCGGCCCTTTTCCCTGTCTGTGAGATTCTAGACTAGCGTCCTGCCCTGTCAGGCATCAGTGAGCTATAGCTAGTGAGGGGGAAAGGGACTGATAAAAATGGAAATTTGAACAGGCAAGTTGTGGACCTGCTCTACTGGTTGCTTTCTGGCTGCCTTTCCTCCTCGCAGCTCCCCTGCTGTCCCGCACACCCTCTTAGCTCTCTTTCCTTATTTCAAGCCCCACAACAGCTCTGGCCTCTGGCATTTTCCTGCCAGAGCTCCCTCCAAGCCCAGCTCACCCCTTGGTCATGAATCTCCTTCCCTGCTGTGAGTTCCTCCTTTGCTCACCTACACCAAACCCCACGGCATTCTCCCACCCCCTGGGGTTTCTTTCTCTGTTGCAGCTCTTCTTTGTGACAAGGTGTCTTGATTCATCCCTGATGAAGGTTGTGATCTTGTCACCACCCAGCCCACTCTTTCAAGGCAATATAGTATCTCCAGTCCTCCATGATAGCCAACCTCAGACTAACTTCTAAACCTCAGACTGATTACAGAGTTGTCCCCAGGATTCTTCCCAACTGAACCACATCCATCATGAAACCCCGTATCGAAAGCTGCCTCCAGCTCAGGCCTGATGAGTGGTCACAATTAAAGCACAAGGATTCCTTCATGTGCATTGCAGACAGTATTCCTAAATTTTATATTTATTTTATCTGCAGGAGTATGAGGATGTTGGTGCATTTTCTTTCTGATTTTTTTTTAGTAAAGCTGCAGAGCCACTTATCCTTCATTCTGCATTTCTGTAGTAGATTAATCCTACTCAAGTATCCAGTTTTACATTTGTCCATCTTAAATTGCGTTCAATTTTTTCTATACTATTTATGCAATTTGTTAGCTTCATATAAAACTTTTCAACAGTTCATACTATATAGAAAAGAATAAGAGAAAAAGGAAACAGCATGTTTTTCAAAATCAGAAATATTTTTTCCTTATGATGAATTACAAGCTGCAGTGCAATTAATATTTCATTTTCAAAAGTTTTCTTGTTAAAATGGTGATTTCCTGCAAAACATATTGCAGAAAGGCTGCATTTAAAGCCAGCACTTCATAGTTATTTTCAAAATGATGGTAATGCAATGTTTTTGTGACATCAGCAACAGACAATGTTAGGCTGTTACAGCGACAGAAGTGATGTGATGACTTCATGGAAGCGAGTGACATTACAGTGACAGTTTGGGAACAGTTGCTTCATTTATGAACTTGCCTCTGAAAAAAAAGACACATGAAGATTTGTAAATCTAAAGCTTCTCTGTGTATAAAATGTCAAATATCCTAACTTCCCTCTGACTAAATCTGCAGCTGAAAGAAGATAAATATTTCAATGGTACTTCCTCAGGCCTGTTTACTTTAATATCCATTAGGAAAATAAGATTTATACCCTTACATTAAGTTTGTAATATGGGATAAACACCACAATTCAGTAAAGGTGATATATCTGAAGGGTTTCCCAGTAGGTGGAAAGCAGAAGAAGTAGTTTCTGGGCAGGAGAAAATGTTTTTCTTTTTTGGTTAAGTATGAAGTCATCAATAAGAAAACTTTCTCTTCTATTTTTGAATTAGCTCCCTTGGATAAATGCTAAAATTAACTTAAAAAAAAATGTATTCAGTAAAATGATGCTAAGACAAAAGATGTCCTTTTCTAGAACATCCTTTCTTATGTTCTTTGTTAGAAGAAAGAAGGGGAAAGAAAAAGATTTGTGTATTTTCCAACTGTGGTATTGAAAATTTATGCAGGGCATCAGCACATGAATAAATGCTGCTGAGCAACATTTCAGTCATTGTGAAGACTGGTGTCAGGCCACAATAAAAATAATGAAAAAATGCCAAACTCCACAGTTCCAGCTACCATTAATGTCAAACAGAAAGATGCGCAAAGGAAACAGAAACAAAGAACGAACTACAGCAGTATTCACAAAAGCAGACAGTACTTGGAGAAAGTCCTTGGAATGAGACATAGAAAGGCCAAATCTTTTGTACCAAGCTGTTACTAGTGGTCTAGCAAAAGTCCAAACATCTTGTTTGATGAATCCAATGGAAGACCAATCCAAGGAAATGGAGAGCATCTCCGGAAACACCAAGTCAAGAGTTGCATACAAAGGCTTGAAGGGGGTATACAGACAGCAAAAGGACAGAAGTTGCAAAAGCAGAAATTCAAGTTAGACATTTGTAAACAAAATTTTCACAGAGAAGTTCATCAAAAGTGAAGACGGGCACCTCAGTGGGGCTGTGGAGCCTCCATTCTCAAAGATATTTAAAAGTTGCTGGACACAGTCCTGAGCAACCTGATCTAACACTGAGGTGCTATGTCCCAGCTTTGAGTGGGGGTTGGTGCAGAAACTTGCAATGGCCTTGAGCTTCTTGCAAGTTAAATACTATTCTGAAGATGTTCTTTAGTGGAGGACTGTTTCCTTCCTGACACTGGCTCTACAACGTGAAACAATACTGTTCCTATTCTGGACAACCTAGAGAGAGAGAGAAAAACAGTTGTTTGATGGCCAAGCAGCTCCTACGTAGTGAATTAAAAAGAAAAGGGAAGCATGACTGTCTGATATGAGGCTTTGGTGTCAGTCTAAATGTATGTTTGATGAGTGCAATTTTCTGAGTTTCAAACCCTTTGCAGCCAATGTGGCAGCGAGAAGTCAGAAAGATGAAGGAAGCAACAAGTTTCCTGGGACAGAAGGAACAGGTTGCTGAACAGGAGGTTCATACTAAGCATGTCATGCAGCAGTGTGTGCTGGGGGATGATGTTAAAGAGTGGGATTTAAGCTGCTGATCATGCACAAAATTTAACAGTCACCTGCACACCCACAGATCCTGACTCATCCATCCCAATGGGGAACTGGCATCCTCACCAAGGATTATTCATGTCTGGTAAATGAATAGTGTTAAAAAGATGAGACCATATATTAAACCCTTGTCCCCTATAATGTCCTGCTTCCCCATAGCCTCCTTGCTCCCTTCTGCTCTTTTCCTGATAAGGTGCCACGTATTTTCCAAGTCCCCTTCTCTAGGAGACTCCCCATTTTGCAAGATCCACATGTAGTTGCCTGAACTTCTACTGTCTATAGGCACACAGTTCCCTATATACAGGAAAGAGGGATATTTACATCTCTAAAAAAGATTTTAGGAAAAACAAAGAGACAAAAGAATGAGGAGAGCAGCTATAGCAAATTCCTACCAGAGAAAAGGTGATGTGGATAGAGGCAGTGCTGGAGTGGTTATCCTTGCTGGTGGGAGTGAACATTTGTAGCAGAATGAATGCAAACTGTTGCAAAAGAATCATAGAATCATTTAGGTTGGAAAAGACCTTTAAGATCATTGAGTCAAACTATAAACCTAACACTGCCAAGTCCATCACTAAACCATGAAGCCCAAGGGGTTGCTGGTTTCTGGTGTTTATTTTGAAAAAAGACAAAAAAATGGCAGGATTACAAGGAGACAAGGAGCATCTATCAGCATATGATATAATTTATATCATATAAAGATGATAGAGAAAACACTGATGGTAATGGGTACACCCACACTGGGATGTGGGCTGGTCATTTGGTTTCACAAGCTAATCTTTGTGTGGTGCATGCTGATTCCCATCTCACAGTACCCACCTACCACCTGGAGTGTTTATCTTCCTGAGGAACTCAGACTGTGATCACCTATTAGCACAGGCAGTTTGGACAATCCCTTGCTCTTTTCAGAGACTCACAAGTCTACAGTCCAGAAGGAAAATTACAAGCATCTCATTGCAGGGCACACATGTCACGGCCCGCAGCACTTCCCATGCTGGTGCTGGGCTTTCAAATGCTATTCAGAACTGACTTAAAGACATTGAGTGAAAGAAAATCTAGATCCTTAGGTGTTTTGTTTCAAGCCCTCAGGGGTAAAAAGTGTCTTTTTTCAAAGTTAAGCGCAGCTATTTTCTGCATCCAGGAATTTGATTGTGCTGTTTTGCCTTTATCTGCTATAACACTCTACCCTTGGAATTCTCCCATGTAGATATTTCTAGACCTTAATCAAGCTTTGTCATCATGACCTCTTCTCTCAGATGAATTAAATTGATTTATTATTTAAATATCTCTTTGTCCAGCAGTTTTTTCCAACCTGGAGTCACTCTTGATACATGTATCCTTGGGCTGTGTCAGCACAATGCTTTAGTCAGTCATATTTCATACTCCCGAAAGCTTTGTCAAGCTACGACCACTTTGGCATGAAGGAGGGAAACCTCACTGCAGCCCTCTGAGATCCATTCAGATGTGTGCAGGTGAAGACAGAAAACTCCCCTGCCTTGCCTTTATTCAGCTGTAGATCTGCCTCTTCCTCTCTCTGGGGACGTGCCAGGTTTGCTGTCCCAGCTGTAACCCAAGCGAAGGGATGCTCTCATCTGCTGCTACCTTTCCCTCAGTGAGC
The DNA here is from genome assembly GCF_947461875.1 of Haliaeetus albicilla. Classification (NCBI taxonomy): domain Eukaryota; kingdom Metazoa; phylum Chordata; class Aves; order Accipitriformes; family Accipitridae; genus Haliaeetus; species Haliaeetus albicilla. The sequence goes on along the minus strand of NC_091502.1, from coordinate 11,189,851 downwards.
AGTCAGTGAGGGTACCTCCCAGGCCCTGCCACTGCCACCAGCCTTGGATGGACACTTGGAAGAGAAGGATGAAGCCAAGTTCCCACCCAGGACCTCTGGGACAGGGTTTTCTCCCCAGAGCTGATCCTGGAGCAACACGGCCGCCCAAATCCAGGGCAGCCACAGACTGTTGGAGGGAGGACAAGGTGGGATGAGAGCCCGACCACGCTCGGCAGTGAGTTATTATCACATGCTGCAGCAAACATGTGGTGGCTTTTTCCCTGCCTACTCCTTGCAGGCCTACGACCTTATTCTGTTAATTTCAGTGGGAAATGTGATGAGTAGGTGAATATGTCCTCTGACTTGGTATTTCAGGCAAAGATTAATTTATGTATATTTGATAATTGGCAATGCATTTCTTAATTTGATTTCTTTTGGATGATTTCCTATATACCCACACATACACACACACAAAAAAAGGACAAAAAGTTTTTGGCTGTTTTACTTTGTATATATCACTAGCATGGTGCACAGGGGTTGGTGGGGGTTTTTTTGCAGAATACGTGAGAGCTGCTAAAACTTATCAGACAGACTCTCTTTGAAACTGAAATTTCTTGTGTAATCCTGGGAAAAGTATTGCACAGACAATAGCAGTGCTGGCTACCCCCAGATCACACCAGTAAGTCTTGACATCAGCCTTTATTTACAGAGAAAACCATGTCTCAGTTACCATTCTCCTTCAGTCTTTGCATCCTCTGTTGTGCTTCCGGAGATGAACTGCCTGGTATTTTTGTGATGAGGTTGTCTGTCCATTTGTAACCCTGTTGACTCAGCTTGGCAATGCTGTCAAACTTGGGTGCAGATGTATAGGAAGCCACTGAAGGGGAGTGTGCTAAGAATTGATTTGAGCCATTCTTTCTGCTGCTGTCATAAATATGCTCAGCTCTTGCAAACCTGTTTGTCCTTCAAGATTCCCACCACATATGAAACAGTATCTCACAGGGTTGCAGAGGTTCACAGTAGTGCCATTGGAGATTTCAGATTTCAGATTTCAATAAATAATAAGCCCAAAATGCTAAATTTAAATATCCAGGCTTTGGAGATGTTTGGTTTTAGTTCTCACAAATCCCTTGTTATTCTTTCCTTTAGTATTTGTTTAAAACAAGTCCCTACCATTTCTCCTCCTTTTGCTCAGTCCCTATTACTTCCCTTCCTTCTCCAGTATAAAAAAAATCTGTATATTGGGCAGAAATTATCCAGGCTTCCATTGTATCTGAGGTTTGGGAAATCTGAACAAGACACTTCAGTTTTACTCCCTGTCTCACTACAAAAAAGAATTTAGAACTTCAGTTTGAACTTCAGGTTGATTGAATTTTTTTATAACAATGACAAAGGATCAGAGATAAGCCTAGGACAAATATTTCCAATGAAAATGCAGGATTAAAAAGATCAGCATGGAATTTACATTATGAGGAAACAAAGACACTGTCAGAAAACAAGCCTGATAGGAAAACATTGGCTCACCTGAAAATATAGTCTCAGAGCTCCCCATTTGCATCTGTTGTATGGAAATTTGCTTTTTGGTATCCATTTTAGCTATCAAATTAAAATTAACTCTAAACAATGGTGTTAGAAGTTGTGCCACATAAACTGTATCTGCTACAATTCTGGACCTGCTCACTTATCTCAGACATTAATCCCAGGACAGTCCCATATCCCAGGCCTTTAACAAGAAATATATTCCAGCAGGGAGATGTGGTATGCAACCTACTTGAGCAGCTCCATCCTGCCCTTCCAGTTGTACGATTTCCTTTTCCTTGGGTGCACCCCTAATTTTCTGAGAGTCTCACCATGAAAGTTCACCATTACTTTCAGAGAAATGATTTCAGCCTAAAATCTATTTAGTTCAGTCTCATCCAATCTGTTTGAATAACCATGAATGAATAATATGAACACTTCTTAGCAAAGGATATTGTTTCTTTCTTTCTTTTTTTCAGTCTCAAAGAGGTGCGCTTTTTTCCCTCTTTTTTTTTTTCCTTAGGAGACTTTGAATCAGTGGCCATGATGTCCTCTTGGTCACTAGATAGGGATACATGCTTCAAATTTCCTTGGGAGTTGCTAGCATTGTTAATTTGGGCTCTTCTCTGAATTCTCCAACTGTCCTTGCTCTCCACCCTTTTCTTCTTCTTTAGCTCCAGTTACAGAAGCACAGTGATGGTGGGGAGGCTGTGCAGCAACTGGGAAACCCCCTGCAACAGGACCCAGATCACTTGTGCCACACTGGACAAGAATAATTAAGGAAAACAACAATGTCCTTCCATCCCACTGATGAATGTCACCCAACTAAAAATGTCATGTGTGTCAGACTTGTAGTACGTGCCTGGATAAGAGCACATCAGCACGCTGGAGAAGTGTTCATCTGCATCACGGGCGGGCTTAGGGGCAGCTCTTATCCTGGGGCCCATGGGGTCCATCTCCATCAGAACCTATATTTTCCTAAACCTTCTTTTGGTTATATGCACATGTGCACACACACACACAGGCACACTTTCCTGTTCAGACCTCTATCAACTGAAGAGCAGTAGAGACACTGCTGAGTACTCTGAGCCTCCCTTGGTGCAGGCAATTCTGAGGACGTTAGCACAGTGCTGGTCAGGAGAAGGACCAGTGCCCCTGCCACTATGTGTGCCATGTAGAGGGTCCTGCTGATCCCAAGGGATGGTGGCAGATCAAATCTGTCTGGAGTTTGCTCCCTTCACTTTGGCAGTGGCAGAAGGGGGTTGGGAGAAGGCTTTTCAAAGTCTGCTCCACTTGCACAGTTTTTGTGTTTCCTCTAACCTCCTTCTGAACCCTTGGATGAAAAGCTGTGAACTGAAGCTCACAGAGCTCAATTTCTTTCCCACAAAGACTTCTGTTCTACAGGAAATAACTCTTTTCTACAAAAAGAATAAACAGATGAACTACTCAGACTTAAAAATGCTCATATACCAAAAGGGACAGTGTGAAGAGGGCATGAGGGACTTATTTTCTGAATGGGTTTGCTCATCCTGAATAAAAGCTGGCATCTTCTAATGGACTAAATTTTCTTTTCTAGCAAACAGTCCAGCTAAACTGACAAGCTTCTGAGTACAGCCTCCTAAATAAACAGCCTTGTCTCCTTCTTGCAGAAACATTGCAATTATTATAAATACTGCAGATAGGAAAACAATTTGAAGGAAGGGAAGCTGGTGGGCTCCAGGAAGGAGGAGGAGCCGGCATGTGCACTTTGATTCACACGAAGGGTCCTTTTGTGATAAAAATGAAGTAGGGCAAGTATTTGTGTTCATTTCTGCCTCTGAAAGAACTGCTTCCAGAAAGTATTTTGTTATCAAGATGTTCTATGGCTAAAAATTTAGATTATTTAGATCTTATATATAAGGTCAAATACAAATCAATTCTTAGAAAGGTATGTGACAATGCATATTTGTCTGGACAGAAATGCTGTTATTTTCAGTCTGAGACAGCTCAGAAGTTGGTGATAAACCTTAGATTGTCCATTAAGAGTAAGAGCTTTCCGAGATACCATTCTGGATTAGCCCACAATCTCTCTGCTCTATATCTGAGCCAAAAGATCTCTCCAGCCCCCACTTGTAAAAGAAACAGTGCTAGTTCTTTTAGCTATAGTCTGCTCTGAATGATTTAGAGAGCCATTAGCCCACCAGCCACCAGCCCTAGAGTGGATGGTGTGCCAGTGCTCTGAGAGATATCTGCAGGGAGACCTGCACACGTCTAAAAGCAGGTGTACTCCTGCCCACTCCCTGTGCAGGTCTTGAAAAGCAGCAGAAACACCCATAAAATCAAACAACAAAAACATAGATTTTTTTTTTTTAATGTTCTCATTAGATTGGTCCGTTTTTGTCTCCTGCCCTTAGCTATGAGATTTTTTTCTCTGCTGAAACCAGTATGAAAGAATAATACCTCTTATCTCTGAGGTTTTTTTTCCCCTTCTGTCTGTTGTGCATTTCTTTAAAGATTTGGGCAGTTGGAAGTGGACGGTCACAGCTCAGGGGGAGGCTGATCCTCTCTCCTCCTCCCCCAGCTGCTCAGACTCAGACACAGACTGGCCCCTGGGATCCCAGGGTTAAGGACCCTCATCCTCCCCAGGTCTCTCTGCTGCCACCAGCCACCATCCTGCCTTCACCTCCTGGGCTCTCAGGTCCTCTCCAGAAATCCTGCAGCATATTCCCCAGGGAGGGATCACCAAATGGCCCTCAGCTCTGCAAGTGCTCAAGGTGCCAGTGGGCTAAAATATTGTTCTCATTCAGCATATCTGAACACAGGCCTGGAAAAATAACAAAAGCTCTTCACCTTTGTATATTCAATTTCCCCACTTTTTCTGCTGTGTTTTTACTTTCTTAATTGCTATTTTGCTGCAACAGTTCAAAAAGATACATACCAGAAATGAAGTGACTGATCAATTGATCTGTCTTCAAAGCACATCTCCTGATCCTCTTGGATGGAGCAGTTTGCTGTGCCTGTAAACAACCTGGAGTCTTTCAACTAAAAGACCTCTGTGTTAATAATGTGTATAAAATAGTACTGATGTGTCCATTTAAAAGTCAATTGAATACCTGAATTGATAGAAAAGCATTTTGATCCTGGAAAGCCAAGAAGGGAGGTAAGATGCTATAAATAATGCTGTAGCTGCTGTCGTTCTCACCCTTCACCTGTGTCCCTGGTATTCACTTACTGACTTCATCTCTGTTCTCCAATTCCTGATCTGTTGCTTTTGTGTTGTTGTTCTTCGATTGTTACAGCTGGCCTCGCATGTTGGTTTTGCTCATCCATCATTTAGGGGATGCTGGGAGGAGCTGCTTTAGTGGAAAGTCCAAAACGATGCTGTATTGTTTCTTCTTGAGGAAGAGAAAGAGGCGGTGGGGCCAGGCAGCCAGCCTCTGTCCACCCAGGATGCTCTCATCTGCTGCCCAGTTTTCCCATTTCCATCTCTCTCTACTGTTTAATTATCATAGTTAACTACTTTCAGGTCTTTTATATCCATTGTCACAGCAGAGTGTGTACTACCTGCCTTACTAGTCCAGTCCTCCTGTTGCCCTCTCTCCCTTGAACTTCTACCCAGCTCTATGACTGAACGCTGAACCTCAGACCCTTTCCAGTGTTTTGGATACAGAATGACCTTGACACGTTTTGCAGACACAGCCGCCTCACCTTGCTTTGGTGGGATGACCAAACCCCCTTCAGGGTACCTGAGATCAGGATTTCTGAAGCATTTAACCCTGTTATTTCTGACTGGTGGGATCTCACTGCTAGTCCTTGGGGGAAGGATTATATACTAAAACGATGGCAGATAGGAAGTAAGATGGAAAAGTCGGAGGTGTAGCCCTGTGCAAAAGTCAAAGAGCAATGAAGACAAGAGAATTTTGTTACAGAAATAGGAATATTTCACCTATAGGTTTTGCCCTCATATCATGCAATTATATAAAGATATGCAAGAATATAAACATTGCTTTATTGAACCAAAGCAATAGTCCATCTGGCCAGAATTCATCTGGCTCCCAGCAGGTGCTTCTCAGAAAAGCATAAACATGACCCACCAGGATCAAACTTTCCCCTGCTGTAACCTCGGGGTACTAGGATGTCATTTGTCCATAAAGGTTATAGCCCTCTCCAGTCTTACTCGCTTGGCATGGCTATTCTGGCTGTCCTTGCAACCCATGTTGCACTCTTGGCACCCGTATTTCCCCTGTTAGGAAAAGGCACTTCCTATATCCTACGACTGTTTGAAAGTTGGCTGCCACTTCAGAAAATTGTTTGACTCACGAACACTGCTATGACTAAGCAGAAAACCTTTGGAAATAATTTTTTTCACAGGCCTAGTACTGAGCAGTAGTAGTAAGTAAGATCATCAGCTCATTTCACGTAATCCTTGGAATAGTTACAAGAAGCAGGTAATGGTTTTCTCCAGTACATTAAACAGGTGACTAAAAGATTTGCACTCCATTAACAGAGTAATATACAGTAGCTTTCCGTGGAAGAATGTCTAATTTATATTTTTCCTGTTTTGCAAACCAAAACTTTAGAAAATTCTTTTCAAACTTCAGTTCTCTCTTTTAAGCTCTCATTTCTGTAATCTCTTCTTATCTCAGTGAGATAAATATTGGTCTGAAAAGCAATGTTCAAGTAGCTAAATTGAGAGAGGAGTAAAATTAAAAATTTGCTTCTTCCTTTAACTCTTATACACTCTGTGATGGGGCTATCCATCAAGAGTGAGCTATCTCAGGATTGATCACAAGTCTGGCACAATGTAATTACTGAACCAGAAGCATTGTATTATACAGCATGAAATGAAATAGCAACTTTGCTTTCCACATTATGAACCAGTTGACTAATGATGGAGTGTTGCAATTAGAAAATATGGAAGTAACAAGGCAAGGTATTCCATGGTCTGCTAATGTGTAGAATAAAACTACTGATAGTCTGAAGTAGGAAATTAAAAACAGTAAAACTGTAACAGAAAATAATAATGGTATTCTTAATAAACTGTAAAAGGAGAGGATGGAAGTGTCCTCTAAAGTAGGTCAAGTTTAAAAGGATTATGTGTGGTACATGAAAAGGGCTGCTTCTGGTCTCAGGTCAGTGGACCTATTTTTTTTCTAATATATTTTCTGATGGCTGAGAACTGTTGCATTCATTAGCATAGTAACTGTGACATAGCATTGGGAGATTTTCCTTAAGAGACCAGGAAGGAAAAATGATGAGTTGGGGGTGAGAGCTGCCACAGTCACGTCATCCAGTGCTCCCTCTGCGAGTCCCATTTCAAGCTGCGTGAGTGACAAATGGCTAGATCACAGCATTGCTGCGAGATTGCCCGGTGACACTGGTGACACCAGGGACACCAAAGCACTGGTGGCATAACTAGTGGTTTGAAAAAGTCATTGTTTTGGTATAAATTAGCCAAAAAAAGAATGAGAGGAAATTATGAAGTACTATGAATTGCCCCAAGTCAGTACTGAAGGCCTTCTTCCCTGCCCTCCTCCTCTTATTTACCTGGAGCACGCATCTTCAAATAAGGTGATTATCTGGAAACAAGAAAAGTTCGGCATTTATTTTAAAATGCAGTCTTTTCTCTCTTTTTTTTTTTTTTTTTTTTTGTTTAAGCCTGGATTAAAATCTTTCTGTAGTCCTAATACCAGCTACAAACATTCTAAGTCACTGATGCAAAACAAACCTGCTAACATATGGAGGAATCTGGCTCACTTATGTTTTATCTTAATGGTAGCTGCAAGCTTCAATAGCGCCTGAGTGATGCAGGGATTTAGACTTCCAGTGAAACCCAGGTTTGTCGGATGCCATAGCTGCTGCTGCTTTCACTCTGCTAGCTTTTAAATCAGGTTTATTTGCCTTATACATAGCTACTTGTCTCCTCAGCACTTTGGACTCCTCAAAGGCCACTGGTTCTTGCTCTGGTTTCTGGATAATGTGGTTACTGGATAACGTAGCTCTTCACAAACCGACAGCCTAATGCCAAATAACAGATTCATGAAGACAAATACACATCTAAAGTAAGCAGCTCCAGCCTTTGCCGTGTCAGAGCATGGTGCGCACCAAGACCCTTCTGCCAACTGCTGCCAGCAAGAGCTCTGCAGGTGAGTGGTCACAGCTGGGGCAGAAGCTTGTGCAGCTCCCCGTTCGACAGATGAGAGCGCCATGGCAGTAGCACACACTGGACACCCCCCCCCCCTTGGTATAGTCATGCAGCTGGAGGGTCTGCTTGCCTCTGGGAAGGAATATTGTCAAAAAAAGCCCAATGTGTAGACCGTGCACTAACACAAGTGATGGAAAAGATGAGTGAAAAGTAGAGTGCCAGACCACAGCTTGTAGCATGAGATGCTATTTGAACACCATAGGCAAAAAATTTACAGCACGCTGTGTTATTGACAACTGATTCCGGGACTGATCATCTTTTCGCCTGTTCTGGGCTGTGTGACTGCTTGTGACCGTGGAGATGCAGGTTTTCTAGTCTGGAAGTTCATGGGGTGTACAAACACAGGAGATGGTACAAATCTGGTAGAGAAACACCGAGCTGTGAAAGAGCTACTGCATGTTTTCAGAGGTGAGAAGCTGCCTGGGACGCAGCCAAACTGCCATCCTGGCAGGACTCCATGTGCCACACACGTGATGCTGAGCAGGAGCAGGGCTCCTGGTGCAAACTGCCTGAGCCCTGAGCCGAACGGCCATGCCACCTCCTCCATGGCCTCCTGGGAACAGCCCTCCCCATCCACAGGGATGTGCTCCACTAACGTGCTGGAGCTGGCTGAGCCTAGGAAATAAATGTGGGTCAGAAAAGCAAAGGTAGCATCTCATGTCCACACTGCATAGCTACTGTCTTTTCAAAAGAAAAAACTTTAAGGGAAGCCAGCCTGCAACCTGATGGCATGGAGAAATAGGAAAGATAAGCAGGAAAAGAAGCGAATACTCTTGTTGCTCCTGTTCATGGCATGGTGGAAGATATCGGTGGAGGACAGTATCTGTATCACACTTCATGTTTGCCAAACATATTTTTAAATTTGGTGAATGATGGAGACCATACAGCTTCCCCAGGCATCTAGACCAGTCCTTCATGTTGACTAGTCTTCTTCCTCATGGCTAGTCCAGGCAGCCACGGCTGCAATTTAGGCTTATTCTTCCATGTCTCATTGGCAGCAGGCACAAAGAGCAGATTATTTCCTGCAGGTTTTCATGTATTTGAAGGCTGTTATGTCTCCCCTCAGTCCCTCTTTTCTTGACTAGGTAACCCCAGTGCTTTCACCCATTCCTTTTTGCTGATGCTTTAATACCTGTCATTCTTGCTCAAATTGGGTGGGAAAAGAGAGCGACTTTTCTTTACTTCTCCACAGAAGGTAAAAAGGGAGAATATATCACTACCAGGTCTCTCTGGAAAGTCAGTGGGGGTCAGGCAGTGACCAGGGACTGTTGCCTTCTCATGCTCCATTTTAATAGAGAGCCAAGACAGTGTCATGTGAATGGATAGATATCAAAATTGAACAGAGAGCAAATCAGCACTATGTGGATGTATGGACATCAAAATTACAAGCACCTCAAAAATTTCTGAGCTAGATGAAGGCAGAGCAGTGCAAGACACAAGGTGAAGCAGAGATTGGGAACATGCAAGGAGGCAGGGTGACAGCCTGGAGGAGAGTGGAACAGGGAAAAACAGACTTTCCCTGACCTCTGAGCAATGAGGTAAGGGGCCAAATCGCCAGGCCCAGCACTTCTACTCCTGAATGGGATGCTGGGAACTTGAGCTGAGCTGGGTCATGTTTCAAAGCACTTTGAGCATGAGAGGAACAGGGTGCATGCTTGGGGTTACTAATTCTTGTAAGAAGACAGGGCAGCAGTGTCCTAACTCAACAAGGGAGAAATGACAGCCTGTGAGATGGGAACCTGCACTGGGCCTTAAGCAATCTTCTGTATTAAGTCTAGCTTTTGCCATTCATCAGATTGCAAAGTTATTACATTCAGCTTTAAAAAAAAGAAAAAAAGAAGAAAAAGGGAAAAGAAAAAAGAAGGAAAAGGGAAAAGAAAAAAGAAGGAAAAGGGAAAAGAAAAAAGAAAAAAGAAAAAAGAAAAAAGAAAAAAGAGAACACCATTGCATTTGGTGGCATTTTCTGACACCCTCTGGCTTAAATTCACTAACTGATTTCAGCAACAATAGAGAAAAATCAGTCTTTCCTGCTCCCTCTTCTCCCACCTGTCACTTCTGTCAAGGGTCCTGATTGACATGGAGTAGGATTTTTGAGGGTATTTTTGTGTTTGTAAAATATCAACCCTGGATCTGACTCCATCTCCTTGGAGCACTCTGTGCCTTTCTGAGGGGAGCTTCTGGGGGTGGCTGAGCCAGAGAGGCAGGTGATGTACTGATGCTCTTTTGTGGCAACTGCATCAGAAGTTCTATGAAAAGGTGAAGAAATATGAGTTATCAGTTTCTGCTCCCACTTGCGAGAGGGATTTTAGAAACTTGTTTTGGGAGGGGAAACAAAATATGAACATAGTTAGTTCAGCTACATTTTGAAAAGTCACCTAACAGATTATTGCCCATTTCAAGATGATACACACACACACAACAACCAGGACTGGATTATCCAAACACCTGGCATAGCACCAGTGTTTTGGGCACCTTTTACCACCAGGCAACTGGTGAATTGCCTGATGTAACTGAGAGCCCCATGCTCTACTTTGGAAAGTTCTCAGGAACCCAAGATTTACTTTTCTCTCCCTCTTGGCCCCTTCATGCTATTTCACAGAGCTGCCAGTGACTGAGAAGCTTTTTCCAACACCTGAAACAGCTCGAGGATATTGATACTGGCTTTGCCTCTTTTTGCCCAGTCTTGCTGTTATCCTGGAGACAGAAACAGGAGCAACATCCAGGACACCATCACCCAGTCACACAGCTCCTCACTCCACAGGTGGGTGCTGGAGAACTGCTTCACTCATTGCAGGTTGGTCTGAGTAGCACCACTGCTATGTAAGACCTCCTGGACAGTTATCAGGGAGATTGGGTGGGTCCAATCAACTCTGCAGGTAAACATGTAGCCTCCCCACCACATCTCTAATCCAGGGCCCAGCACAGCCCAGCTGCCTGACCTTGGCTCACGCTGAGGGGAAAACGATACAGTTGTGAGAAAAAGCTCAGAAAATTTGTAGAGAAGAGTCAAGCAAGATAAGGTAAAACTACAGATGGAGGTGGGATTGTTGAGATAGGTGTCAGTAGCACTTCAAGGATTTAAGGGGAAAATATTGTACTAACATGGAAAGAGTAAGGAATACCAAAGCAAAAAAAGAAAAAAAACTCTCAGAAGATGGCAACTCAGCACCACCTGCACAGCTATGCCAGGGAGCCCTGGAAGATGATAAACCCTTCCTCTCCTGGCTGATTCCTGTCTAGCTAGTAAAGACACCTCGAGGTTGTCACGACCCAGACTGGACAGACCAGGGAGTTGTGTTTAATTCAAAATTCCCTCGGGCTAAATTAAGGTGAAATGACACCAAACGATCAGTTAAAGATTTTATTCATGACAGAAGCAAACTGAACTGGGGAGGCGTGGTAGTAGGTGGCAGGGTTTCTCACAACAGGAGCTGGCATAAGACTACTTCTGTAAACCATGTAACCCAGGGTAACCATATACATCAATTGAGGGAATAAGGAGATCCCTCCCGTTGAGTCACGAGGTTCAGAGCAGACCCCCTTGCTTTCCAGACTCCTCCTCAGAGAAGGGTCTAGGGGCGGCTGGATCTACTCTTAGTCTCAGACTTGGTCAACGGTTTATATCTTGAAAGAGATGAGGTGTAGGGATTGTGGAAAAGGAAAAGGAAAGAGAGAAGACAGAGAGAGAAAAAGGAAGAGAGAAGGATTTCACCAGTCCTGGGTCCAGCGTTGGTTCAGTCAGCCGAGGGGTCCAGTCAGCCAAGGGGTCCAGTCCCGGTGGGCTTGCGCACCCAGGGCTTCAGTTTGTGTCCTTTTATCATCCTTGCCCCTCCTTCGGGCAGGCACCCAAACTCGTCAGGTTAATGAGCAGTTTGTGAGCCCTTGGGCTTGGGGGTCCTTTGGGGAGTAACTTCTCCTTCCCTGCAGACATGGCCATTGTTTGATCTTTGCATCAGAACAGCTTATCAGAACAGGGAGCTGCGCACCCTCCAGCCCTCCCCCTCCTGTTGCTGGTGTCTGAGCTGAGGGGCTTTTCACCTGGGTTCCTTGCTGTGCAGGGTTTGTCTTTAAGCAGAACTTGCCCCACCACAATGTTTGAGACATTAACTCTTTCAGTCTCTCACAGAGGTGTTGAGCATACTAATGCTTAGTCTGAGAGCTTATTAAATCCTAACCATCTCTTGTTTGTCTTAATAAATATTTTATACCTTGTGTATACACTGCTTGCAGCATCTCTTTATGCACAGTGGAAGTTGCTCAAAATGGCCCAGAAATAACACATCAAGGAAATGATCAGCCAGTCTGTCTCCAAACACATCGGCCAGTCTGTCTCCAAACTGCATTGTGAAAACAGCTGGATGCAGTCTCCTCCTCTTCATTAATGTCTTAGCCAGGGACCCATCACTACAGACAGCAAGAAACTCTCTGAAGTAGCCTTCATTTTACTGTTATTTGGCCTTCTGGCCCTAAAATTAGTGGCTAGAAACCCCTTCATGGAGTAGTGGACATAATGGCATTTATTAAGGTCCCAGTGCGTGTTCCTGTTGCAGCACAGGAACCCACATAGCATGCACGGAGTGCGTGACCCTGCCGCCTTTCGCAGTGGCTGTGATGTTGCCTCCTGCACCTTAGGCTGCGCTTTGCCCCTTCCCTTTCCCATTCATACATTCCCATGGGGGTCCACAGAGCCATGAGATCTGACATAACCATGGCAAAGCAGTTCACAATGACCACTGGGGATATTTCCAGTACTCTGTTTTATCTATTACCAGCTCCACCCACCTTCCCTCTTACTAAAGGTTTGATCTTCACCCCTCTCCTTTTTTTTCTCCAAATACTTGCCTCTTCCTCCGTATGTGTGTGGTTTCCCCCTTGTCTTAAAACTCTTCCTAGCCTGGAAATGTTGCTCGTTACTTAAAATCACAGGCCCTTCTTTTAAGCAGGAGTCCAAAAATCTCTGCCTCTCCAACAGAGGAACTGAGTTCATGCATATGTCCTAACTGGTGACATTTACATGGTCAAAATCTTGCCCCTAGGCTTTGCTGTCAGGATCCCAGGTAAATCAAGCTATTAAAAGTTTAAGAGATTGCAGATTAGTATTTAAAGATATGACATTTATATTCAAATTAACACAAAATGACTGCAATTTTGGTATGAAAAAAGCAAGCTATAAAATTGATGTATTAAACTCAGTAATTTTCTCTACATTTTATGTTGAAACTGTATTTTCAGTGATTTATGGTAATATTTAATTTCATCATTCATTATTTTCCAAAAGGTTTTGTATAACCGAAGGACGCATCATTTGCCTGGAAGGCTGAATAGTTGTTAGAAGAAATAATTGCTTACATACCGCTCTATTCACATTTGGAGAAGTGTTCAAATTTCTGAAACAATTCAGAATGCAGAAATGGTTCAGACTGATTTATTTATTTTTCCCCAAAACCTTTAATGCTCTTGGGGCATAATTCCCAAGATGTCCAATGTAAAATACAAACCATTATCCTAATGGTCAAGTCATTCAACTGAAGTAAAATATTAAGACAGATGTGCTGGTTTTGAGCAGCAGCATAACTACCTGTTGAAATAGGAGCCAGACTCCACACCTGCTCCTTCCTGGCCAAGCACTTCTTACAGACCAGACCTCAGGAAGGTTCTCTGTCCTGGCTTGGTCCTTCTGGTCACTACCTCTCGCACAGCAGGCTATGTTGCCCCTTGCTCCTACTCACCTCGTTTGGCAGTCAGAATAGTTATCTAGAAAGTTGCTCACCTCAGGATACAGTGATCATGAAATCCAAGTCATCCTACTATCTGGGTAAATGCTCTATGCACTAGGCAATCCTGACAAACTTCCCAAATTCTGCCTCTTTCCTGTTTTAAAAGGGAAAGATAAGTACTTTCTCCAAATCACAGAGAGCTGAAAATTTGTCACTTTATTTCAGTGTATTGGGTTTGCATGGCAACGTTTGGGTAGCCGGGGGGGCTACAGGGGGGGCTTCTGTGAGAAGCTGCTAGAAGCTTCCCCCATGTCCAATAAAGCCAATGCCAGCTGGCTCCAAGATGGACCCGCCGCTGCCCAAGGCTGAGCCCATCAGTGGTGGTGGTAGTGCCTCTAGGGTAACAGATTTAAGAAGGGGGGGGGAACAGTGCAACTGCAGCTGGAGAGAGTAGTGAGAATATGTGAGAGCCACAACCCTGCAGACCCCCAAGTCAGTGCAGAAGGAGGGGGAGGACGTGCTCCAGGCGCTGGAGCAGAGATTCCCCTGTAGCCTGCGCGGAAGACCACGGTGAGGCAGGCTGTCCCTCTGCAGCCCATGGAGGAGCCCACGCTGGAGCAGGTTTGCTGGCAGGACTTGTGACCTCGTGGGGACCCACGCTGGAGCAGTCTGTGCCTGAAGGACTGCAGCCCGTGGAAGGGACCCACGCTGGAGCAGTTCATGAAGAACTGCAGCCCATGGGAAAGATTCACATTGGAGAAGTTCATGGAGGACTGTCTCCCATGGGAGGGACCCCATGCTGGAGCAGGGGAAGAGTAAGAAGTCCTCCCCCTGAAGAGGAAGGAGCAGCAGAGACATGTGATGAACTGACCCCAAGCCCCATTCGCCATCCCCCTGCGCTGCTCGGGGGAGGAGGTAGAGAAAATCAGGAGTAAAGTAAAGCCCAGGCAGAAGGGAGGGGTGCGGGGAAGGTGTTTTAAGATTTGGTTTTATTTCTCATTACCCTACTGATTTGACTGGTAATAAATTAAGCTAATTTCCCCAAGTGGAGTCTGTTTTGCCCATGACACTAATTGGTGAGTGATCTCTCCCTGCCCTTATCTCAACCCACAAGCCTTTTGTTCTATTTTCTCCCCGCTGTCCAGCTGAGGAGGGGAGCAATAGACCAGCTTTGGTGGGCACCTGGCATCTGGCCAAGGTCAACCCACCACATTCAGGAAGAATCTCAGATGCACTTCCCCCTGGAGCATTTCTCTCCAGCTGGTTTGTGTCTCCTTCCTTTTTCCTTTCTCAAGTAAGTGATGGTTGGTTGAAGTCCTACTCTGAGGTGCTTCCTCTCTCTGATTTACTACACAGGGAACACATGCAGCAGCAACTTTGGGGTGTGCCAGTTTTGAGTACCCAGGTTTCTCTTCATAGGTAGCCCTGTTTCTCTGTGAAGAAACACAGTCTCAAGAGCAATTTTGGATTGTAGTAGTCAAATTTATTTCCACTGTAGAAGCACACTTGTTTCAGTAATAAAAAAATAACATTTTCTTTGCAGAATAAAAGTAATCCTGTAGTGGTATAAATATATCTACTTGCACAAGAATCCATGTAAGTTACTCAACATGTATTCAGATTTAGTATTCTCATAGTCTTAAGTTTCAAACAGAGTCAGGAAAAGATAGTTACTTGCAAAAAGATGAGAAATATTAAGTCTGGCTCAGTTGGGATTTAAAAATACATGAAATAACAGAAAGCTTGGGTTTTTTATTATTTTAAATGAATACATTGCTTATGAAAAATACTGACAGCCTTCAGGAGTGACCATTTCTGTTTGTCTAATTAAAACATACTATATGGTGTCAGCTATACAAGTCTCTTCTGGCTGCCTCACGGACATGACCTCAGTGCTGGCCAGACAGAACTAACATCAAGAGTGTTAGTGTTCAAGCTCAGTGCTCCTTAGTCTCTGCTCAGCCTCTGTGTCTCCACTCCTGAGACTCCCATCACCAGCTACTCTCTTTCAAGGAACATATCAGGTCTAGCAATTTACTTCAGGGGGTGATCACAGACGACTCAGACAACATGCCTGATCAATCAGTAAGTCCCTGTGCTATACTAAGACAGGTTCTATATTCCATATAGTATTATTAATGACCTGGTGCAACCAACAGTCCAGCTTATAGTAGGTATGGTTGACGTGTAGCTTTATCTATCTAGTATAAATACTTCATGCAAAAGGAGAATACTGTTTTCTGCACTCCCATTCAGTTCAAGCCATAGAAAAATAGTAAACACAACTGCAGTGAATTTAACTTGTACTTTAACTTTTAGATTATTCTTTAACTCTTTTTCCAATTGTGGGGTTGGAAAAAAAAACAAAAAAAGGGAAATTAAGTTTAATGAATTAATCACATCATGACTCTGTGTTACTGTCTTCTGTCTAACTTATACTTATTTACTGCGTGGGCTATCATCAGCGCCATGCCCTCACAACATATGTTGCTTTATTCTGATCATTCCTTACTGTTCGTACAGTGAAAAATGTACAAGGTTCAGCCTTGATTCTTCTTAATGTGTCTATGAGAGGAGGACACCGAACTAATACAACACAATACTGAAGACAAGGGAACATAACACTTAGTTCTGATACACTGAAAAGCAATTTCACACATAAGCTCATTTATGTAGGCACACTGACATATTGAGCACCTTTTTTTTTTTTTTTTTCCTTTTTCAGTTTAACATCAACATTCAACTCTGAACAGAATAATGTTAAGCCTCTAGGACAGTTTCAGTATTAAGAAAAGAACTACCTCTATTTTACAAACATCAAAACACTAACGTTGACACTTCAGTCAAGAAGTTCACTGCAAGTGACCCTCTCTCTGAATTCGAAGGCGCTCCTTCTCCACTTGCAAGCGTTCCTTCTCAATCTGCAGCTTCTCTGACTCAAACTTTAGGAACTGCAGCCTCTCTTTCTCTAACTGCAAACGTTCTTTTTCAAGTTTTAACTTCTCAGTTTCCAGATCTAGAGGCTGCATGATGGGTTTTTCTGTTTGGGTGAGGTCATTTTCCAGGGCAGGTTTTTCAGCATGCAGAGTCTCTAGCCTGAGTTTCTCCCATTCAATCTGAAGTCGCTCCTTCTCAATCTGAAGTCTCTCACGCTCCAAGTCAACATGCCGCAACCGTTCTTTTTCAATTTGCAGGCGCTCTTTCTCCACTTGCAACCTTTCAGCTTCAATGTCTAGTCGCTGCTTCTCCAGCTCCACCTTCTGCTTCTCCAGATTTATAAGCAAGTGAGAATCTTCATAGGCTAGCCTAGCTTGAGCAGAGCTTAGATTTCCAAACTCTTCAATGTGGGGGAAGTCTGGTAGGTCATTTTCTTTTTTCGAATCTGGCAAAACTGATGACAAAATTTCTTCTTCTTCCTCAATAGGAAACTGCAGAGAGGAATGCAATAGACAAGAATTACATACCAGCCTATGCCAGAGCAAATTTGTTACACACAACTTGACTGAAAAGAACATACTGGGTTTTTTTATCTTAAAAGCTACTCAGAACTGTTTAACTCACATGCTGTGAAATACCCATATTAGATCAAAAGACTGTTTTCTACCATCACGCAGGTAGAGAAACACGCTTTATCTGCAAGTTAATACCTGGGAATGAAAAATGCAAAAATCAGCTTGTCAGTGGACATGGAAGAACATACAGAAAATACTGCACGATAGGTATTATAGAGCATTCAGAACCACTGATAGAAAACTGGATCTAAAAAAGCATGTATCATTCTCACTTTTCATATAGCTGAGTGACATTTATGTAAGCCACTAGGAATTTGTTGTGACTAATTATTTATCAGAGCAGCTGGATCCATAGGCTATGTGGTATGTAAGCTAACCTAGCCTTCACTAACTTGAGGATTCCATTTCTAAAAAACATTTAACACTGACATGCTCCTAACCCTTCAAACTGTATTAAGTGGGTCAATAAAGAGGACTTGTTTAACCATTTTGTATTACCACATTTGCTGTAAAGCTATTTACGACACAGATGACTAGGTGGTTAGGACCATTGCTCTTGGTGGACTGTCACAACTTGTGCAGAATTATAGCCCTTATGTGCTACCAATTCATAGTACACAAGGTATAATTGTCTCCCACAAAGTATGCTACAAAAGAAAGGCAAACTGAGGAAGATATCGGTTCTGAAAATCTTAAGACAATGAGAGCCACTGACGGTCCTCTAGCATTGAAGCAGACGCTGTTCTTTGGCAGTTGTCAGACAGTAGTCTCGCTACCATTTAACAGCTTATGCTGATTTTTTGCCAGCACACATCTCAACTGAGCTAAGACAGGAGTTACTTCATCCCCCTTCCCCCCCCCAAAAAACCCAAACCAAACCTGTTTTAAGTACCCCTTTTTTTAAATGAGAACTATATATTTGTACAGGCACAACAAAACTATCCAAACATTAACTTCACTCCAGCTGGCTGCCTACCCCAGGACAGTCACGGTACTACTAGGAGTAACAACCCATCTACAGGATCCACAGTTGCTTGTCAATTCACACTAAAATTCTGACAGAGGAATGGATGACTGACTTATTGAAGTAACATGTTCACCTCCTGTGGGTTCATTTTAAGAAATGCAAACAGTATTCTATTTCTTTCTGTATTCTATTTCTTTCTGTACCTGTAGGTACCATATACTTTCATTTGTTAAAGAGGTGCATGTCTCTTCTCCGTTCATCCATCCAGACAGCCTAAGTATTAAAATAATCAGTTTCCTTTAACAGTGTATTTTCTATTCTACTGACTGAACTAATTTTTATCTATGGCACATGCAAGTGGAAAATATATGTGCAAATACATATTCAAAGTTGAGGGATATCACTTTAATAATCAACATCCAAGACCTTCCACATAATTGCAAGTTGCTAGATTTGAATACCATCTCTCTGAAACATACTTGTTTCTACAGTTTCTTTAATACACACATGCAGAAAAAACAGAAACAGATGCTATGAAGAAACACAGCAAAAAGCCTTATGCTGAAATGAAATGAAGGCCATATTGCATATAGCTAATGTATGTCAGTCACTCACTTCAAAATTCTGCGGATCCTCCTCTTCCTCTTCTACTTTGATTTCTGTTAAAGATCCACCGGCTTCTCTGAAGTCAGTGATATTTTGCCATTCAAAACTAGATTCAATTGCAAATCCCATTTTCTCATCCATGTCTTCATTGAGAGAGTCATCTAAATTGGATGAAGGAAGGTGAAACCCAGCACCTACTACTTTGATGTTTGCATTCAGACGTTTTCTCTTCATGAGTGCTCTCCAGTCAAGGTATCGCCTTTTCACTTCTGTCCCTGTTCTTTGCTCTCCTTCACCTACAGCATTTACACACTCTGCTATTTCCTCCCAAGCTTTCCGTTTCATCTCATTAATTGTTGTATTAAGTTGCTTTGAAAAGAGTACTTCTCTCCTTTTTCTGATTTCTTTAAGGAGAGTTTGAGTTTCCTGAACACTAAAATTGCTTTTTCTTTTTCTTTTTAATTGTTTCATTTTTTCCAGCTTTAACCTAATAATTTTACCACAGTAGACTACAGAGATGATCTGACACTAATCAGTTATTAATACAAATAAAATTTAAAAGCCAATGAAAGCAGAGCTCTGTTCTCATGAAGTGAATTTTCTCTTCACTTTGTAGTATTTTCCTATTTGTCAGGCTTCCTAAGAGAAAAAGAGCAAACAACATAAATCTCCAAGGTATACAGTGTATATTCTCATTTAACGAACTTGACTCCTAAGTCATCATTTAAGGAATGCATATTTTGAACTGATTGTTCATTCAATAGAAGAAAACCATTTTGTTAAACTCTGAATATGAAGTACCTAGCTATAGATACCGTCTCTAATCTCGTATGAATTATAAATCCATTAATATATCCATGTCATGAACCGTTAAGGTTGAGTTGATATTTCCATTACTAAAATACAGCTATTTTCCTTCAACTCTTAGAGTTTTGCCAGCGGGGTTTTGCTTAAAGCTGAAATTTGACATACACATTTCAGTTTGAATGCTAAATTATTTCCAAAAGCAGCTAAAATTGTTATATCATTACTTCAAAAACATGAAATGTTTAGGTGACTGAAATTTCTGAGACACATTTTAAATGAGACACCATTTCCATAAAAAAAAAAAAGTAGATTAATATGAAAAGTTGAAGTTTAGAGGCTATTCTGACTTATCTTAATCACAAAAAATGAACCGGAGCAATTCTGCTGAGTGTCAGAAAATAACTACTAGTTCACCCACATGTCATGCATTAGAGATGTTTTAATGGGAAACAGATTTAGGAATAATAAGTCACTACATGCCCACAGTAGCACCTCCTCTATCCTCACACTGCAAAACACCTCATGTCAGATGTGATGGCAGGTTGAAAGTTGAATCCAGTCCTCTACCCTCAGCAATTGCTGGTCCTGCGCCTGATGCTGAAGAGAAAGCTAAACCCCATAATACACCTGACAGATTGTGCACAACTCTCTACAGAAAGTGGAGAGTTTGAGTGGGAAAAACAGGAAACTATTAATGCAGTGATGAATATATCATAGACCATACTACAAAAACCCCAAAACAACCTGAAAGCAGAGACTGAGAACAAAAATGGTTCTTGGTCACAGACTGCTTGGTAATGGTCCAACTTTGGATTTATTTTGAGCTTTCTTTTGTACCATGTTACCTACCACTTTAGATAGGTTTAAAAAGCTTTAACCAAGTAGGCCAACAATTCACCATACAGTACTTACAGTTTCAAGCTGTTAGGTTTGTTCACTATTAATCTACTTTAGACTTTTTGTCCACCTGAAGCAAACGGCTTGCAGATTATAATCCGATTGCTACTCACTAATGGACTTAATCCTTAAATAACTCCCCTCAGCTATACAGGATTCTTAAATTACTAAGTATTTTTTTTCTCCTGTTATTCTCCTGAACTTGGTTAAAACATACACATCAGCACATTACACAAAACCCCTCCATTTGGGGGATAATGCACACAATAGTCTCGACATCATTCTTCATCTCCTATGTGCTACTGACTGTAGATAAGTGGTTCACCTGCGAAGTCTTCTGTATCAAGCAATTCTTTCATACCCAACATGTAAGCATGCTGGCATCTAATATTTTTTAAAATGCTGCATTTAGGAAACTGGTTTACTACTTTTCCTCATTAAAATAATTCTCCTCACTGTGAATCCATTTACTTCTGATGGTTACTAGCTAGCAAATATGCAAAACCGAGTCCCAAGAAGAAATCAACTACATAAAGCATGAGTGTGTTATCAGCATGGACTACTCTACAGTGCTCCCATGCAGTTACCCAGCGCTTTTGACACCTCAGACTGAAGTCTGCAGACTGGAAGCTGCATGTTGCTGTTTAAGATGTGTGAAACTTCCTGCACTTCTGAGAATAAAATACAAATTGGTTTTGAGAAAAGGGAATTATTTAAAAAAAAAACCGACAACCCCTACTGTTTTAATGTAGACCCTTGACATCACCAGTACTAAAAAAAAAAATATGGTGCAGTTTAAAAAACATCAGATTTATACCATAAACCAGCACTGTATCTGCTAGATTTACATAAAATTTTTCTGAGACCTTTTATCTGACCTTTACTATTAAGTACTATTAAGTGTCTAACCTTTACTATTACAAGTTTACCACAAAAAGATAGTTGGGCTTTCAAGGTAGCAGCATCCTATTTACTTGTCTGGCAGTAAATCAATTTATTTGGTACGTGCTGTGCTTTTCAAATGCAAATTAGAGCACTAGTGCTTTTCTATTATTATGGCAACTGAATTTCTTGACCTATGTATCAAATTCTAAGTTTATATTGTGTAAGATTTTTTTTTCACTTTTAAAAAGTTACTGAGTAGGTAAATTCTTCAGAAAAGTTACCTGCACACGGAATGAATTAAGAGCACTTTTAGAAGCTTCACTGTTAGTAAGGCAATTATTCTGGATTGATAAATATATAGATTAAGCTGTGATTCCTGGTTACTGGGGAATGACCAAGTGCTCATATCTTCACGCTGGCTTTAGAAACACACACATTTGCACTTACCTGTTTTCAGGGTGGGGAGTGTGTGTGAAAGATTCAGAGGTATCCACTTTGAGTTGGTTTTCCAGGTAAAAAGAACTACACAGAGTTCTTACATACAATGTAAGTTCCACAAGAATTATAGTATTTCTGACTTGCCACTTCCAAGACACTGAACCTCTGTTTATAAGGTCACATGTATTTTTACTGAAAACAGTAGAATTTCACATTTGATTTTAAGCATGTACTTAAGAGAACATTCAAGTAGTTTGCTAACTATGGAAAAATGGGTCAGACTTTCCAAAGTACTTGCCAGTCAGATATGTCAAACTCTTGAAAGTACTAGCAGATACTTAATTGTCTCTTAAGGTACTTTGATATCAGACTTTTGCTGAATCACAGATGTTTTAACCTCAAGATATACACTGGCTAAGTCCTTTACTTAGCCCCAGCTGGGATGAACAAGGTTCTGGTCACTCCCCAATAACAGGGAACCATAGGATTTTAGAGACTCATATGGTATCTATATTCACCCTGGCCCTCCCTAAATTTCTCAGTGTTAGCACAGCAGGATACAGTGGGCACAATCACAGGAAAACAAAAAAAAATTGGGTTTCCAAATAAAATTTTCATTAACAGTATTTTCTAAATATAATTCTACATGAATGTGGAAGACACAGCCAGCCAAGCTTTGACCTTAGCTCCAGACAAGGTTGAGAGTTAAAACACACAAATGTCAGGTTACCCTGTGGGTCAGTCTCACTGCTCCTTGTGCAGGCGTTGTGCATCACCTGTCTGATCTCCCCAGCCACTCTTTGTGAGGTGCCTAATCTTGGTTTTGGATTTTACGCCATAAGCCAAGCACATAACCTTTAAGAATTATACTAACTTGGAAACTACTGGCATCCAATTCTTTTATTATGTAAGTTTTCTTTTAGACTTCCACCCCCCCCCGCCCCCCAAACATGTCTGATACAAGCCCCTGAATTTTCCAGTAAAACAGCAGCAAAGCTATCTATTTTAAAACTCATGGCTACTAACTTCCAAACGGTAAGGACATCTTATCTTTTCTAACTCTTTCCTTTTTGAAAGAACTGGCTCATTAAAGACAATTCCTTTCTTATTGATATAAATGAATGTTAATGAATTGTCTTAACAATGTTATGTTGATTTCCAGTGTTAGATCAACTCCACTGTGGGACTCTTTACCCTTCTGATATATTAACTGAAAAGCATTATTTCTAACTAGAGCTGAGGTTTGAGATATTCTGTTTTCTGACATTGCTAGATGGTCTCCAGGATATTACTCTTTAATGCAGAAAAATGAACTGTTACTTGCTCAGAGTATGTAAGGGACAGAAATGGTAATAAGCTAGGATTTGTATGTATTCTAGATAGGGTCTTTTTTTCCTGTAACTATCACCATTTTGAAAAGCATGATCTACAAAAACATGACAGAGCACGTTTAAGTTTTGTTTTGATATGAAGTCTAAAACATGAAATGCGTACATTTTGAAAAAAAACCCAGCAGACAGTCATTACAGTTTTTCCAAAATTGGAACTGTAACTGCTCTACATTTATTGTCTTGGCAGAGGATTCCACAGCAAATAACATCCACTGAGTGCACCAGCTGGGAAGATGGGCAGTTCACTCAGAATATGTGGAAATAAGAGCAGAGGTGAAAAAAAATCTTTTGGTCAGAGCAAGCCACTTACACCACCATAAAGGTAAGAGAAGACATCTGCAAGAAGAAAATTCCTTCTCAACTATACGACCAAAAGTACTTCTAGTACGTGAGCAAAGACATCAGATTCCTGACAAAGAATAGCTACAGTCTGGTCAAGTGACAGAGAAATCCCTGGGAAATAACAGCATGCAAACAGCCCATTACGTGACCAGCCATGCACCCATCGTACGGCATGGTGCTAGCTGCAAATGCAAAATGCATATTTGTACAGTTTGGGTAGAAACGCAAAGTGCTGGCTAGGAAAAAAGAAACAATTCTGCTCATATGATAACAGAAAGATTTCAAGGGTCCTGCAGGAAAGATGGCAACATGGAGCTATGAATTTGATGCAGCCCTGTCAGGCCAGAAGCAACCTACGGTCAAGAAGTTCCTAATCACTGGACCGAAGAAACACAAACTATTTGTCAGGGCTGAAACAAAACAAGTATTGCAAACCAAAACTGAAGACTTCACGAACACACAACATACACATGCACTGATTAACTTTGATGTACTTAATGACAAGGGGCATTCACATTCTGCCTCTATGTCTTTGTATCTCCCTTGCTCACCTTATAGCATAACCACATGCTGGACCAACAAAAACCCAATCAACCAACCAAAAAAAAACCCCCACAAAAGAAAAGCAAGCAAGCAAGCAAGCAAACAAAAAAGCCGTGCATTCACCAGGATTGAAGGATTGTTGCTAGCAAACTTGAATTGTTCTCTAGAAAAATCATCACGAAGAAAAAACCACTTTAAATCAGGAGGACCTGCTACCTATATATTTTTTTTAAACAAAACATGGAAGTCTGAGTATCTTTGCAGGACAGTAAAGCCTAGGGCCTTCTGGAAAACTTTGTACGTGATTCATAATGGATGGTTACCTTGGCTTGGAACAACTTATGCTTTTGTACTAAGGGAGGCCTTAGCACAGGAGGATCTGGGTGCTGGTGAACACGTCACCGAACGGGACAGTCCTCCGGCAGGGAGCCTGCGGTCTGAGCACACGGGAAGGCAAGCGCTAAAGGGAACCAACACCATCTCCAAGGACGATTTAACGAAGCAGCGAGGAGGCACCGAGGATGGAAAGCAGCTGCGCGTTCAGGCAGCTGAACCCCCAAACTCATCAGTCGGAAGTTCCCCGTCCCCTGAAACGGCAACGGGAGAAAACCTCCCCTCCGCGCAGGGCGCGCGTCTTGGAGGGATGAAGGCAGGCGCGGCCGCCAGCTCCGAGGCGGCCCAGCGCACCAGCGACCTCGCCGCCGGCCAGCGGGGCCGGCCCGGTCCCGCCAGGAGGCGCGCGAAGCCCCTGCCGGGGCCGCCAAGGCAGGCAACAAAGGCCGGCGAGGCCACGGCCCCGAGCCACGGCGGGCCCGCTCCGCGGGGGGGGGGGGGGGGGGGCAGCGGCCCCCGCCGCGCTGAGCCCCCGTGAGCAGGTGGGCCCGCGGCCCCCAGCCGCGCCGCAGGCCGGGGCCGCCGCCGGCAAGTGACCGGCGGGGCCCTGCGCCTCTCCCGGGAGGCGGAGAACGAGGAGGAGGGCCTCCCCGCGGGGCCGCCGAGGAGGACGGCCCGCAACCGCCTCACCGCCCTCAGGGGCCGAGGGGCGGCGAAGGCCCGCCGCCCTCCCCCCCGCGAAGGGGCCGGGGACCGCCTGCACGCCGCGCCGACGGCAGCCCCGCCGCGTGCCGGCCCCGCTCGGGTCCCCGGGGAGCCGCGCGAACTACTCACCTGCGCCCAACTCTCCCCTCCGGGTCGCCGGCCCTTTAACAGCCGCCGCTCTCCCATTGGCCGAGCTGCGTGCCTGTCAGTCCCTCCGGCACGCCTATTGGCGGTCCACGTCCGCCACTTCTCCGCCGCCCCGCCCCCTCGCCGCCCTGACGCGCCAGGCGGGCCGGAATCCCCCACGTAACGCTTGGAGCGCGGCAGCCCCCCTCCCAGCGGGGCGGCCGCCGCCGTGCGCAGCCCCCAGACAGCATTGGCTACAGCCACTGCTTGTCTTCCCGATGCCTGCCGGTGATTGGCTCATGGCTGCCAAGGCCCGCCTCTCCCCTCCATACGCTTCCGGCGACGGGGATGTCGCCGGGTCACAGAGGAGCTAGCCAGGGTGGTCCTGGCGCCGCCGTCCCGCCTGCTCTGTCCGTGGCGTGGCGTGGCGTGGCGTGGCGTGGCGTGGCGTGGCGTGGCGTGGCGTCTCGTCGCGTCTCGTCGCGTCTCGTCTCTCTGCGGCGGTCTGTCAGGGATGGGGGAAGCGCGGCCTGCCGGCGCTCCTGCTCCCGGGGCGCCGTGTTCCACTGGCTGTGTAGGAGCAACTAGACAACAGTAGCTGGAGTCAGTGTGGCCTGTAGGCTTATGATGGCAGAGCTAACGTGTAGCAGTTTGCATTTCTTCCGAAGCTGTGTGGTTTGAGTGTGTTGTGGGGTTTGCGTTTAAAATAATGAAATAACATTTCTGGAGGTACTGTTGTAAGTATCTTTTGGAAGGTGCTGCTCATGTAAGGCACCGTGTCATTAAGTGAATATACGTGGAAAACATTTTTGTGGAGCTTTGTTTTTGGGCTCTTCCTTTTTGTCTCCTCGGCCGCATGTGAAGTGTGGCACTTCCTCTTTGTATTGCATCGTGTTGCCTTGGTATGTGCAGGCCGAAGGCACTACTTGCAGGTGGATGAAGTTTGCTACCTCTTTTCTGCCTAACCTGATGCGTGCATGTATTACTCTGCATATTTATTAACAGTTACTTGCTCAATCCTTTCAAATCCAAGTTCAGGGCTGTATTCAGTATTTGGACTTAAGCATTTTCACTGGGCAAATAGCTTATTTGACTAATAGAGCTTCTAGCGATCACAATTGTGACGGTGAAACTACAAATCTATTTTTAAATGGTATTTTTGAGTTTCAGTCAACAATTCTGGCAGTGAACTTCCTGAAAATATGTATAGAAACTAAATGGAAAGGCTACGAATTCCTCGACTTAATACAAGTAGCAGTAGTTTTCCTGCCATACTTGCCCATTGTGTACTGAACTTGAAGATAGTAAGGAGTAGGGTAGCAAGACTATGCCACCTTGCTGGCAATATACTATACAGGGATATTTCTCACTAAGGCCTACGTATGAACTAGGTGTCAATTTACATTATTACCAGTATTTTGACAGTGCTCAGAAATAAGATGTGAGTGTGCCCTAAAGCTCTTGCAAGCTAGTTCAAACTAGATTCAGGTTAAAATAGGTGGAAAAATGGTACAGAGTGAAAGTCATTAACAGTCTGAACCTCTGCCTGCCTGCAAAAATAATTAGTGCTAATTATACCTCATTGAGTATCCTTCTCGTATTGTGAAGCACAAAACCACTAAATATGATTAGTGTCCATTAGAATAATTTGAATCGGGAAGCATATGATTTCCTAGGGTGGCTGTGCACATGATTCTAAGTAGTTCTACTTTCTCCCTCTGTTGTTACTCCACTATTACAGAGGCTATTGATCACAGGTGAAAAATCTTGGTATATACCAGCCTCCTGCAACAAAAATCCTTGGACCTCCTTCGTTCATGTGAACTGTCTTCAATTTATGGATAATTTAGGTGTATTTTATTCACTAAATCCAGACTCTGCTTCCTTGCTTTTGATGACAATGAGAAAAACCCCACCACATGGTCTACTTCAGATACAAACTGTGCAAGTCCATGGTGAATTCTCTGGATCTGTAGAACATACGTATGCAATTTCCTTCTGACTGTGCACAGGGTTACATAACTACAGCTCTGAAATTTGGTCTGTGAATCTCTTCATTGTTCAAGATAAGCTTTTAACATTCTGAACACTGTTGGAATGCTTTGTACATGTCTCCAGATGGCTTTTGCTAGCTGTGGGCGAAGGCCTTGGGGTGTCGGAAGGTTAATTTTTATTGCTGTAACTATTTTTTATATATATATATATATATACACAGAGGTTTGAAGGTCACAGAATTTTAAGTTCTGGAAGAATGCAAGACAACATAGGGCTTCCTCACTTGTATTAATGCCATTTCTGCACCCTTTGCACACAAATTTTAGACTAAGTAGCTTGTATCTCCTTTTATTTAAAGCCACTTCTAAGTAATATGGAAGTTCATTTCAGTCAAAAAAAAAAACCCGGAAAACCCACCCTGATCATTTGCGTTACTTAAATTGCTAAAAATTACCCTATATATCAATCTGAGCTAGGTGGATCCAATAAAAAAGATACCAATTTAAATAAGTACTTTACAATGGCAAACTTATAACTTTTCAGCAGACTAAATCAAATTTAGCATGGGAGCAGCAAACTGATACACAAAGGATATACAAATACAAGGTCCAAGGATAATTAAAGAACCCCTCTTACTGCAGTTTTCATACATGCTAAGTGCATTCTTGGTTATAATCTAACATTCAGATGTTCTCCAGCTGAAAAAAGAAAGAAAGAAAAAAAGTAAGATTCTCTGTATTTTGAAAGTGACTGAAAAAAAAGAGACCTGAGAAGGATTCAGTTGCTTGGTGTTTTATTTCACAAAAGAAAGAACATCTCAGCAAATGTGCAGTATCATACTTTCCACATATCAGCAGAGCCCAGGCAGCAGCAAAATGTTACTGATCTCTATGCTTTATTGGATGTTAGAAGGGAAAAATAGTAAATTGAGGATAATGTTCAGCTATAAATATTGTCAAATATATCCCTGGTTTCAGTCTGGTTTAATTAAAATAGATCTCATGCTGCCTCCTGTTGGTCACCTACAAACAGAAACACCTAAAATTAGACTCCACATTACGAACTGCAGACAGCACAATTCTATAGCCTATACCTTACCTACTACTAATCAGAGGAGGTATACAGCTTTCTTCATGGAGTAATACCAGAAATAAATCTGACCCAGTAAATCTACTCCATTTTGTGACTATAATGAATTTTTAACAGCAGTAAACTGACTTACTACAAATGTATTTAGAATATAGAAAATAAATTCATTAGTACATAAATAATAGAGTAATCATCAGGTCTGTGCAAACATGATCAATATAAACACCTGAATAATTGATATTTATTATAACAACTAAACCAGTATGATAACATTACCAAAGTGCCATAATGTTTTGATAGCATTCTTTAAAAATTAAGATTATCCAATATAGTCATTACTGGATATTACAATCCCACATACAATATATATTATCTTTATGTATATTATACTGGTCATGCTTATAATGTGTTCTGTGACATAGAATACTATTAGAAATGTTTTGGTTACATCATTTAAGTGCAAGTAGTAGATTATAACTTCACATGCAAGCTGTATGTTTTAAACATCTTACTATATTTCAGTGAGAACGTAGGTAATCATTAATCTAGTCATTGACTACTTTTAGAGAAAGGTACTTTTTCATAAAGTACTGTGAGCTTTGAAAAGTCAGAAAAAATATAGAAAAACTCGCTCTGCACTAATTTTGTGAGTTTTTAAAAATTGCATAACAGCTGTGTAAAGCAGACTGAAAAATCTTATTTGATCCAGACCTACAGCAGTTATTCATGCAAGTAATCCATATTCTTCGGAGTAGTGTAGTTGACTTCGCTGAGATTTCTTACATCATTAGTAATTAATCACAGGATTTGGAACATAGGCCCTCAATTCTATCGTAAAGCCTTGTTTTTAACCATGACTTTCTAACACAGCTTCTTCTGCACTCAATTCTGCTATTGGATTTAACTCTCTGTATGTGGAATTGTGGCAAATGACCTTTTTTTCCTCTGTGAGAGTTGTAATACAGGCTTACCTACATAACTGAAGAAAATTAGTACTATTTCACAGTAACTTCTCTCTAAGCAATGGTATAAAGTAACTGACACTACTACATTATTTCCTGATCACTGAGCAAGAGAGCTCAACTCCATTTGAAATCCATGAATGGTTTGTCAAACTGGGAACTGACATTAGTTCCTGTGCAAATGTAGCATAGAATATTAAAGAAGCATGTCTATTTTCCAAATTAAGCTTCATTCAGTTTTCACCATATATGCTAATAATGAGTAACTTACCACACTATGTCATTGCTCTGTCTGTTGTTATGTGCCAGAGGCTTATACGTACAGCAAGTAGCTGGATGGAAGACTGCCAAAAAAAAATTTGCTGTAAGGAAAAACTTAGAGGAAAGAGCATCACCTGAATTACTTACTCACTTGCTGTTTATATGACCCAGCAATTTGGTCATGACAGTGGCAATTAAAAAAACTTTGCAATTCTCTAGTCTATTCCAATTTGCATAGCTATTTATACCCATGTACTATGGGCATAATATGTTACTTTTCTCATTGCATAAATTGCATACTCCTATTACTCCGGTATAGAAACAACACAAAAACACAAGCAAAGGAGAATTGGGCCTCATAGTCTGATGAAGTGACAAGTTGCAATAGCTAATGGTTAATGAAGTCTCTATGCTACCTTGAGTAGCTGTATTAATGCTAAAACTACTGTTCTCCTATATGTCTGTTTTTCTCCTACTGTTTCAATAAGCAGGAATAGTATATCTCTCCTAAACTATTCAATACATCTGCTTTGCAGTAACAAAAAGTAGTTGTGTTCCAATAGAAAAATGCTTGGATTTCAGTGTGGTGATTGTAAGGTTACCTAGCTAAGTGTAGTTATAATACAATTTGGAGACTCACTATGAAAAGAGCAAAATAAACGTAGAAGTTGCCTGAAATACTGTAATAACAAGCTATTTACTTCTACAGAACTGACACGCATTTTAATACAAATAAATTATTGAGTGGGAGGGTTCCACTCTATTAATATGTTCTCCAAATGTGCGTAATTTTCATATACCTCCTTATGAAAATATTTATGATGAATGTTATCTAAACTTATAAAGGTATCTGATAACAAATTAGAGAGACAATCACAGAATTGGAACTTTCCATTGTTTACTGTTTAAAACAGAAGTGTGTTGCTAGGCGATATTAAGCTTTAAGCATTAATGTTGAGCTTGAGTTTTGCAAAAAGTACATGCAGTAGTGATGTGATAATGAACTTACCACGGTCATCTCAAGCCATATGAAAGATGTTTTAGACGCCTCACTAAATTTTGTTCATTTTAAACTGCTTGGAAAAGATGTGCTTAGGTGTTTAGAACCATTCTGTCTGGCAGAAGATAAGCTTACTGCTTAAACAATAATTATATGGAACATAAAGGCTCCCAATA
Organism: Haliaeetus albicilla; assembly: GCF_947461875.1. NCBI lineage: Eukaryota > Metazoa > Chordata > Aves > Accipitriformes > Accipitridae > Haliaeetus > Haliaeetus albicilla. The sequence goes on along the minus strand of NC_091502.1, from coordinate 11,159,418 downwards.
TCTTATTCAAATAGCTGGTAGGAAAGAAAATTCTCAGGCTGTGGAAGACTACAAATGAATTTATGAAACCTAGCTAATTTTTTCAGTGTCGTCCCGTCAGACACAGGTCCCGCTTTGTATGCATGAGATCAAATTTACTTCACAGTGTATGCCTAGACTAATATTAATACTAAAAGTCCATTACAGTTTTAACATTATAATAGATGACTACTGAAAGTTTATCAAGCAATATATTGTGTAGTGTTTACCATGTAAGATTTTAACACTTAAAATTACAATGAAGTACAAGATAAAGTGTTTTAACTCATTTAAACCACTATAGAAGTTAAAAAAAGTATTTCTTTTACCTCAGAAATACTCTTTACTTTGACTTTACATATGGGGATTTATTTTTGTAACTTTGTATTTGATGTATGACAAGATACGAACTTTTCCCCTAGTTAACCGAAGCAACAACTAAAATTTATTTTACAGCTTGCTGCTGTAAGCAGCCTAGTGGCCGCTTAGTAGGTAGCACTGGAGACTTCAGAGATGGAAGACTTCTGTTAGAAAACACCCTAAAGTGTTTTTTCTTTAGTTAACAGCATGACTGCAGCAAAGATAACCACATGAATCATCCATCCTGTAGAAATCTTGCCCACCCTGCAATGTTAGCAAAGTTTATCATGCCACAGTTAATGGGATGAAAACAGAAAGTACAGCTACTACTAAGGCACAAGGATGGAGAAAAACTGGTAAAACTGAAGAGCTGAAGTAAGATGACAGGAATTCTCAGTCTCTTCAAGTTAGATACGTGGTTTTAATGCTGTGAAGGTCACTTTGGCTCTTGCCCTTGCTAAGGTCATTCTAATAAGACAAAGCTGACAATTAATTCCTCTTACAGGTTTATGAATATAAAAAACCTAAATAAAACAACACTAATGTAAACTTCTTTTAAACTTCAGTTACATAGGGAAAACAGTATCACACTCAGTTTTCTCACTCAGCAATTTGTCTACTGGGACAACTGTGAATATTACAGAAATAATGGCACATATTACACAATGAATTCCTCATGATTATGCTTTTTTGAAAAGTAATATTTTGAAAATTATTCAGATAATTACAGAGAACACTTGCATATAAAATGAAGTAATACTTTCTAGATAATGAGTAGCATGAATGAGAATTTAATGGAGTCTTCCAAAAGCAATTCTACAGCATACAATTTAAACTGAAGATTTAAACAAAACAGTACATATTTTTCCATCTGTAAATTAATACCTAAAAAGCTGTTCTAAAACTTGTGCATTTAAATAGATTCTTTTGACTTGGGAGTTTCAAAATTCTCCAGAGCAAATTGTCAGTACAGATGACCAGGGATCCCTATATTTATTAAACTGAATGACCTGACAGTAAAACTCAGTTAAGGCTCTTGGCATTGGTGAAACTTCTTCCCACTCAGACCTACTGCTATGGTAGACTTGAACTTCATCTGTGATTTCTTCTGGAGCATAATCACCACCTAATATATAAATTTTGTCTTCTGTCCCAACTGCCCCTGCATTAAAGCCAGCACATTCAAAAGATCCTTCCCCTTTCCAAACACAGGTTTCTGGGCAAAAACTGTAGACCTTGTAGGTGGAGAGATCACATATGTACAATGTACAGTTCACTGGAACGGCTTTGATGAGAGTTGCATGGAAAAACTGCCCAAATTCTGCTACAAGCTCAGACCACTGATCAGTCATAGCATTATACTTAAAGAAACAGTCAAGAGATGGATTAAAGGCATCAGTAATCTCAACTTCTGAGCCAAGGACGTAAATTATATTCTGACATGCGCTTGCTTCTGGATAGTAGATACCTCTTGGTAATTGGCTTACAGATTTCCAATCTTTGGAAAGAGGATTATAGGATTCTACATCCAAAAGACTTCGGGTCTCTTGAGCTCCTCTGGTCTTTCCACCTATTACAAACAGCTGATTTAAGGTTACAACAGATGTGTGCATTGTCCTTGGTTTTTTCATAGCTGACACTATGGAGAATTCATTGCTGACTGGACAGTAGCACCAGGTTTGGTCAGTGGCATCATGGAATGGTTCAGCAATGTGAAGCCTGACAGTCCTATAACAATTCCCTTTGCATCCTCCAGTTATAAATATTTTTTCTCCATAGCTAGATAAACTTGACCCTGGAAGATCAATCATGTGCGTATGTGGTAGTTCTTTCCATTTATCTGTTTTGATGTTGTAGCAGAATGTATGTCTGTTTTCTCCATCTTCATCAGTTTTATGAACAAATATATATTTTTCTGTTGTTGAAGGACGTGCATCTGGAAACAGTCCACTAAAGTTTTGCACACTTTTAACTGCATCATTGATTATTATTGAGCAATTAGCACTCTTAAGTAAGTGTTCTTCAGAATGTAGAAAGTCCTGCAAAGTCTTTTCAGGTAACTGGTGTAGTCTCACTTTTCTAATCAAATTAGGCAGGTATTTCTGTCGTGTTTCTAAGTTGTGTTTGGTCCACTGAAGGACAGCTTTCAACACTGATTCTTCCTCAGGGACATCTAGTTCATCAGCCTCAAGACATTTTTGTAGTATCTCAAAATTCATCTCCAGAAAATCACTTGATCTGAGCAGCAAGGAAAAGTGGTGCTGTACAAAATCGAGTGCATGATCAAATAAGCGGACAGAACCGTAACTTTCTGATAGAGAAAGCAACTGTAAGCAATTCACAAGATCAATACTTTTTATTAAAAAGTCACTGCAAGCTTTGGAAAGGAGTGAAACTTGAAGAAATGACGACAGTTGGAAGAGCATTTCCACATTATCATTTGTTATCTCTGTTTTTCCTGTGTAAGCATAATCAAGAAAAGCTTTCACTGCCTTGGGTGATAGATTACTAATAGTAACATTGCCATCATCTCGTTCTTTCATATTAACTTCAAACATGGCTCTGTGAATAAAATATAGAAGATAAACACACAGATTAAAGATCTAGCAAACAGCAGAAGACACTGATGTGAGAGGAAGGAGACAATCGGGCATATAAGGTGGGCAGGCTGTAGAGGTCTAAAATGTGGAGGTTCTCATAAGTAATAATGCATTTGCTTGATATGGTTGAGGAAAAAAGGAGTGGTGATAAGAACATATTCACAGTGATGGCTGATAAAAATGATAGCAGCACCTGTGTTTTGTATGGATTTTCAAAGAGAGCGATGAATTCTGCAGCTCTCAATGTGAGAGAAAATGTGAAATTGTTCGGGGCAGCAACAGTTTCAACAGTTTGAGAAAGAAAGGCAGATTTAAAAAATATACAGTAAAAAAGCCCCATGATTTAGGTCATGCAGTGTGGGTGAATATAGAAAATTAAGCAAAAAAAGGCCTTCCAAATTGCAGGCTGAGCAAATGGCAGGATGGATGATGGGTGCATTCCTCAGTAATAAAAGTAGGTGAGGGGTGAAAGAGGAAAAAAAAAATGAGGAAACTTAGTTTTTGCTTTAGAGGTGTCAAATAGATGTATAGGTACAGGCAGATGTCAGAAAAAATGAGGTTTTGACATATGATTGCATGACAATGAAACTTGTGCAGAAAGTAGATTGTGACTGAATACAAAGACGATGGTTGAAGTCATGGAACAAACTTGATGAGTAGATTTGTGTAAATTTTATTACAACTTGGACTACTTTATTACTAAATATGTAATAACATTTAACTATTTCATACAATCTAACATAGCAAGATAAAATAATTGAAATTTTTCAAGCCGATAAGTGCTGGCAACAGAATAGTGCTGCAACATCACTTGTCCTACCCTCCCAGAGCCTAAGCATCAGCAACATTGTGATAGCAATGGCTTCTGAATTTGACAAAAGATAATGGTGGAGAAAGATTTAGATAAATCATCAAATACTAAATATATAATCTAGATTATTAATATATCATAGGTAGTTCCTATTAAAAAAGAGTATTATATCATAGTTCAGCTATACAATTAGTATCTGTATAGTATGTGATTTTTAAAATCCCATATTTTATGAAGCCAAAGAGAAAAAAAAAATATCACTGTGTATAGCATACATTTTGGGAAGTTAACATCAGGTAAAGCAGGAACTTGTCTGACCTCCTCAACAAGAACATAAAATTACAATAAGACACTTAAGTCCCAAAGACCTTTTTGCATACTAAATGACAATCCTTAGAAGCCTTTCCTCACTAACCCAACACCTATGATACAAATCCCTAAATTACAGAGTAAAATAGGAACTGAACAATAGTAGTAGAAGGAGAGCAATCTAGGCAAAGGCTTTGATTGTGAAAGCTAACAAGTAGGGAGCAAAATGTTGCTGAATCTTGGGTTTGCACAATGAAACCAAAACTAAGAGAAGTCCAAAGGCCAAGGAAGACAAAAGGTGTTTCATTTTAAAATTTATCTAGTGGACCTAGGTACTTTTTATTCCTTGAAGGCAATAAATGGGCCTTGCATTCCAGGACAACTTATGAATTTGATGGCTGCTCTTATCAACTATTACATGCAGGGAGAGGTCTCTCCTGGCAAATTTTAACCTGAAGAGCCTGTAAGTTGTGAAAAGGACAGATACGTTACCATGTGCTTAGCTTCCAGTGGTAATTTTTAGAATTAGTTATTTCATCTTAATATTCCTTTCTACCAAAGCATCTCTGTGCTGTCAAGCAGTAAACACTTGAAATGCAAGTAGTTCTGTGTGTCAGAGAAAAAACAAATCTGCTGCTACACTGGAGAAATAGCTTATTTCATCTGCATTTCTTCCTTTTACAGTAGTCCTAAGAACATGTCTAGCCTCTATCCTCTGTCATATATGGCAGACTCCCACAGACTGTGGGATGCTCCAGGCCATGTGAAAGTAACACTTGTCACCTATGCATGGGCAACTGAATCAAGGTCATTAACTCATTTCCAGGAGCTCATTTTTTCATTGTTGGAGCATCTTAGCTCTCTGTTTTAGTAAAAAGTGTATTTTGAAACAGACTTTTAGCATGGAATTGTGAGTTTGGACCTTACTAATAAAAAGGTTAGCAAGGTTCTTCATAAATTAATATCCTGTATGTGAATGATCTGTCTGCCCCTTAAGAATCCATAGCTTTAAGCACCAGAAGGAAGACCACAGATCCATTTCATGCTGAAAGGCTGAAATCTGTAGTTTGTAAAAAAATATAAGTTAATATCAATACCTCTGAAGGCACTCCACTAACCACTCATCTTACACAAAATCCAGTCCTGTTCCAAAACCATGTACAATTTATCCACAGTTGCTCAATGCAAGATGTATTTGTAATCAACCTGTTATGTTTCACAATACAAATGTGTCAAAGTACATTGACTGTTGCATACAAAGTCAAACAATACCCTTGCAGACCTTCAAGTACAGATACGGGCAACGGGCAGTCTTAAGGACACACAACTTGTGTCAGTTCTGCCTAACAGCAGAACCATGCACTTATGGTTTGACATTTGTATTTCAGAGTATAGAATGCTGTCTGAAACTCAAATTCATAGAGTCCTCATGTCACTTTGGAAATACAAACAGATGTATTTGGGGTATGGTTAGGCACCTAACACTGTAGTTTTGTTTTGGTTCTTTTTTTTGCTATCCTTAATAAGATGTTTGAATGCTTTGCTCAAAACTCTGCAGACATACGTAAGTTGTGACAATTTATTTTTTAATTTTTGTAATTATATTCCTTCCCTCCCTCCCACAGAACTTACAATCCATTTCCTGCAAACTCATGCCAAAATTAGGTTTACCTGAAAAAATCACTGCACGCTGCCAGTACACAACGATGACAAGGAATTATTTCATCTTTCACAAGAATTTTAAAGTCAAAAAATATATTTTGTTCTCTGAACTTTTGTAGTACTTTTAGAATTTGTTGTCCATGACCTTCAGCCACTAAGGAATTGATTTTATTTTCAGGAACAGAAATTCCATTGCAAATAGGTCTGCTAATGTAATCCCGTTGATTGGCCATGGTTTCTTCAATCTATTCCTGAAACTGAAATGGAAAAATAAGTAATTGATTCTACAATCTTATTATTAAAAATAAATAAATAAATAAAATCAATATACCATAAAACAAACAAAAAAATCCCCAGCATTGAATTTGGTTTGTAAGTCCTATGCAGTTATAAATTTGTGTTGTGACTTTTACACTGAATTTTGTTTGATAATAATACTTCTACTTTGCAAAATATATACATATAGCATACTTTGAAAAGTAAAATATCTGAAATATATCAAAGAACAACTCTACAAATAGTACCCACCTGTATGAATTTTTTCAGTAAAGTCCACAGGAAGCACACCAAGGAGTGTGTTAAAATTTTTAATGGTCATTCAAGAGAAAAGACTAGTCCTAGGCTTACCCTAAAAAAAACCCCCAAGCTCTTAAAATTTTGTGTAAAATGAAGATGGAAAAGGAAAACTTTGTTACATATTTTTAGATTCCAAAAGGCTCACCTGTATACTACAAACCCGCAAACTCAAAGCAGACCAGTGGTCTTTCTACAGCTTACAGTGGAAGGGAGATAAAGGCTCCTAGACTACTTTCTAAGTGGATTCCCATTAGGCATTCTGGAGTAAAATAACAGAATACAAACAAACACCGACAGCCTGGCCTAATCACAGGATTGCTAGGGCTTACCAAATAGGGTCATTTAGAGATGGTTTGGTGACAGTGCAACTTTGAGTGTTTAGTCGATACTGATTTTATCTTGTACCTCTAGTCTTGCTTAGGAAGCTGTATGTTTGCTTACAGCATATGCTGCACACTGTGAGCTTCATTTACAGTGGCGTAAATTAACTGGCTTCAGAACTGATTTAAATTGAAGACAGTGCAATCTCCCTTTCAGCAGCCAAGTTCTTCTGGTGAAAATCCCTATACTGAAGTGCATTGTTTGTATGGTATGTTGGTCTTCACTATTTTTTACAATATTTTACTCCACTTTGCCAACATGAAGAAACTTTAAACTTGAACATATTTTATTTACACCTATTTAAAGAGCTATTTATACTGCTACAGATGCATAAAGTGCCCTTACTGCAAATTTGAGTCAAGCTTGCCTATTTTAAAGCTTAAGGAAACATTCCAGTGTTTTGCTATTGCAGGATTTTGCTTCCACAATTCCAATTAAAATTAGCAACAGATAATGGCCCACCTGAATTGACAAAGAAGGGGATAAAAATTCCAAGCCAAACCCGGAAACCAGAAAAATATTGGTTTTGGTTTTTAATTTCATAAAAAGGCTTATCGTGACAACGTGATACATTCAGAGAAACTAAGCCATCAGGCAGTCTTCTTCATAGAAGGTACTTTCATAGCAGACTGATCTATACTTTATCTAGTCAGGTAGCTCCAACCACAAATAGACCTCCATGTCTCCTGGAATAGAAGAGATCCATTGATCTTGCTGCCAGCACTGGCACCCTTGGAGCAGGCATCTTCTCCTTCCCATGGCCAGACAATCTCACGTATTCACTCTTTCCATTCTAAGCCTGAGGAACTAGGAAGATACAGAAGAACAAGACCACCATTTATTCTGATAATGTATGGCCTCATAAACTTCCATAAATCATAAAGCTTTTTTATATGTCAGAATTCTCTAGCGTACCCTTTTCTTATGAATTTAAAAGCCTGTTCCTCAAAAGACTGAATCTTCAAAAGCAGAGTTGTGTCACTAAAATTAGTTTCCTACATTTGAATGAAACTTTAAAAAAAAAGTAAGTGAATTCCAAGCATGGAATCTTTACATGGCATCATGTAAAGTAACACTTCTAAAGGGAATGTAAACCTTTTCACAAAATTCTGGAATTCATAATAGATAGTAGACGTCTTTCTCCTTTTACATGTAATTTCTATAGCGAGCTCCAATGTACATCTTGCTTTCTGTAGGTAAAGTTACCAATTTTGGTAACAATCAACTTTGTATAATGAACACAGAAACATCTAATGTCATCAAGTCCATCTCTGCTATTTTAGGCAAAGACATCATGTAATCACTTTCATAAAAGCAATTTATGTTTCAGAAAGTTTTCTTTTACCGCCACTATTTCCACAGAAGGACTATCCCGGTACATTGGTGCCAAGACTGCAAACCTTCTTTTAATTACACAATCAATTTATTAATGCTTATATATATTTGTTCTTCTGTCAAAATTGTCATTTGACTTAATTTTCCTTTGTATATTTATTCACTCTTACAATTATCAAGACTGTTGATATCCTCTCTCAATTTTTATTAGAATGAACAATTGTCAAACTTTCCAAGGTCCATTTATATGACTTAATTTGTTTTATCCTTATTATTTCTTGCAGTTTCTCCCACTCCAGTTTGATCTCATATTTCTTTCACTGATATCAGATTTGTTGTACAGCATTATGGTTAAGATCTCATCAGTGTCTCACTACTCCAATTTGTAGGTCATCCAGTGCATCCTAATCCTAATCTGTAATAGCAGTGTCTCCTGATTTTTTATTAAAAGCAAATTTCAGCAGTGTACCTCTAACGTTTTTGTGTATCATTAATGAAGATACTAATGAATACTGTGCTATGGCTTAGCCTAATTCATCCTCCCCTCCACTCCATTAAAAAAAAAAATTAAAAAATTCAACTCTCATCTCCCTTGTAGCCAATTCTTGCTTTATTTGATAATTTTGGTACTAATCTACCAGTTTACTGGATCTGTTGACGAGTCTGTTCGAGCCCTCCAAAATATATTAACAATTCAGCTAAACCTTGGTATGTTAAACAAAGCCAACTAGCATTTATAATTATTTCATGCATTCTTCTACAAAGCCATATGAATTAATTGATAGTTATATTTATAAATATTTGATCAAGTTACTGACAAAAGGGTAGAAAACATAGTGAGTGCAGACATATGTTGCGTAGGTCTGGAGTTCAGGAAAGCTGGGCAACGACCCTCCTTATATTTGCTCCATTTACTCCCACAGGATTCCAATTACAAAGTCTGTCTTTATGTGGATTACCAAGAACCAAATTCCAGTAGATGGTTCATTAGATTCAGGATCTCCTACTTTTGTTTCTTAACATGCCGCTGTGTGTGACACAGCTTCTTATCATGGCAGGCAAAGGCTATATACTCAAGCCCTCTTCCATCATCTGACCCACCAGGTACTTGTCACACAACCAGCCTTCCAGCATCTCCTGTAACATGATGCATCAGACCCTGAGTACTGGCGTTATGTGACTGGGTATTGCCTGCAGTGAGATCAAATGTGTTCTCTGATGTGACCAAATTCAAGCTACCCTACCACTTGATGAAACTTCTCTGCTCACATACTGAATGTTTACACATCTTACACTGACAAATGCCTGGTTAGCTATTAGCCTGGTTTTCTAAAAAAAAAAACCCCTCCAAAACCAAACCCCCTTAAAGTGGGCTTTTACTAATCATGTGACATAATACATAAATTGTAGTTCTTTGGTGTGGTGTGCTAGCTTTGTGGAATTATCACCTACCACCCATCTTTGCACAAACATGAAATAAATAGCTCTGTGTGTAAGATTGGCTTATTGCACGCTGGGTATTGAACCCCAGTTGTGGGACAACAGTTTCTGGTGACCCAGACGGGATGGCCATTTTAAGCCTTGCCCAGATTGTCCTGCTGCTCCGGACAGGAGATGGGACCAGGAGGGACTCCAGCACGCACCGACATTTTGATTGGGGAATCCACCAGTTCCTCTCTACAGAGAGATGACAGGCACCTCAATGGTGCAATGCCAATACAAGATATTTAAAGGGAGGCAAGGGACAATGGAGGTAAGTAGCTGCTTTCAAAAACACTCTGAATTGCTCTGTGTAAGATGCACCAAGAAGGGCCCGCAGCAGGAGCTTAAAAGGCTTCTTACTCTGACAGGGGGATTGGAAAAAGGTATATGTAGCTGTGGGTTAAGAAATTTCTCCTGGGAAATAATAATACGTGTAATATGGGTGCGGCTGCCTCTACCAAAGTATCCCTGTGTACTCCCTTAGGATGAATCCTGAAAAATTGGAGAAAGTTCAGAGGAGATCCCCTGAAGAAAGATAAATTAAAACCTTATTGTGCCCAAAGGTGGCTCATGTATGAACTGGAGGATGGAGAAAAATGGCCAGAGAATGGATTATTGAATTATAATACTATTTTACAATTAATGTTGTTTTGTAGAAGGATGGATAAATGGGATGAAGTTGTGTATGTTGATTTGGTTTTCGTTTTAAGACGTAATCATGAAACCCATAAAAATGTACATTGTTGATGGATGATGCTGATGGAATGTATGTATTAGCAGAAAGTGCTAATGGAAAGGGAAAGAAAAAGAATTGTAAAAATTGTGAAATTGGAAAAGAATGTAAAGGGAAGTGTGCTAAGGATGCTGGGGAGGCTGAAGGTGTGAAGATGTTGGTCCCAAAGGGGAATCCAGTAAATGTAGAGTGAAGGGATGAGAAAAGGAAATCATGGGATAGCAGCGACAGTGAAGATGAAGACCAGGCCACATCCGGCTCAAGTGCACGGAGTGAGAAATTTAGCCCAATCTCAGGGAGAACGAGGGAACAGCATCCCATTATACAAGCTCCCTTGAGACAGGCAATAGGAGCGGAGGGACAGCCAGTATTTGTACATGGCCCGTTCACTACCTCAGATCTATTGAATTGGAAGCAATCAGTGGGGTCCTATTGAGAAAATGTGGAAGGAATGCCCACAGAAAGAAAAATTATTTGCTGAATCCTCAGGAAAAAGGGGGACCAGAGTCAGGTGTTGATCAGATTATGTTAGAGATACCTGATACCAAATGAAGTGGACTGGAGGAGAATACTGAGATTTCCCCAGCCAATCCCCTGGTTCCCGTAAAGTTGGGGAATGAAGTTACAGACTTCCTGGTAGACAGCGGGGCAACCCATTAGGTAGTACCTAGTTGTAAGGGGCCTTTAAATAAAATGTATATGCCAATTGTTGGGGTCACAGGAAAGCGAGCTCTTAAGCCGTTTTTAAAACCTATGGAATGTACAATCAGAAATACTACATTGACTCATGAATTTCTATATATGCCAGAATGCACCCTCCCATTGCTGGGACATGACCTATTGTGTAAATTGAAAGCGCAACTGACATTTTCTGGTAAGTCTATTCAGCTACACGTGCTTGAAGAGACAGCATGGAGGGCTCAATTGTGTCTAGTGACCGAAAAGAAACAGGAGGGGACTGGAATCTCAGAGGAAATTTTGGATGCTGTAATACCCCTGGTACGGGCTTCCAAGAAACCTGGACGAGCCAAAAACGCTACTCCAGTAAAAGTTGAATTAAAATCGGGAGCTCAACTGGTAAGGAAAAACCAATATCCTATGAAATTAGAGACCAGAGTGGGCTTAGAACCATTGATTAATACTTTTGTGTAGTATAGATTGTTGCGGAAATGTCAGTCAGAGTACAACACTCCCATCTTGCCAGTTAAGAAACCTCAAACTCAAGAGTATCAGTTGGTACAAGACATGAAAAAAATTAATAAAAGCACAGTTCATGTACATCCAGTTGTCCCAAATCCTTATACCTTGTCAGCAATTCCAGAAGATAGTGTGTATTATACAATGTTAGATCTAAAAAATGCCTTCTTTAGCATCCCCTTGGAAGAAGAAAGCCAGAAAATATTCACCTTTGAGTGGGAGAGTCCTACCACAGTGAGGAAAATACAACTCTGCTGGACCATGCTGCCACAAGGATTCAAAAATCACCCAACACTGTTTGGTAATGTACTTACCAAGGAATTGGAAAATTGGCAAGGTAAGAATCCTTCCATTGCTTTGCTGCAGTACATAGATGATATCCTACTTGGGGCAAAGACTGAACAACAATGTAAAATTGCAACTATGGATTTGCTGAATTTCTTGGGACTGGCTGGATATCGATTATCTCAGAAAAAGCCTCAAATAATACAGGCCACTGTAACTTACTTGGGATTAGAGATATCTCAGGGAAAGAGGAAACTAGGAGCAGAAAGAAGTGAAGCTATGTGTTGAATAGCTCCCCCTGCCCCTAAGAGACAACTATGAGGGTTCTTGGGAATGGCTGGATGGTGTAGACTCTGGATACCAAATTTCAGCATGATTGCCAAACCATTACATGCAGCTATGAAGGGGCCTGGGGAAACTTTGGAATGGACACAAGAGTGCTGGAAAGGATTTGATTCCATTAAAATTGAACTAATGAGAGTCCCTCCTCTGCGTCTGCCAGACTTAAGGAAACTCTTTACATTATATGTGCATGAGAGGGAACATGTAGCATTGGGAGTCCTGACTCAGACTCTGGGAGACTGGAAAAGACCAGTAGCTTCCTTCTCCAAGCAGTTAGACAAAGTAAGCAAAGGATGGCCTGCATGTTTGAGAGCTGTGGCTGCAGTGGTGGTGTTAGTTAAAGAAGCCCGGAAATTAACCTTGGGGCAGCCTGTCACAGTTTTTGTACCACATGCAGTGATAGCTGTACTTGAACAAAAGGGGCACCATTGGATCTCTCCTCGCAGGTTAGCCCAGTATCAGGTGGTGATCGAACCGGATGACATCACTTTAAAAATGTCTTCAACCTTAAATCCTGCCACTTTAATGCTGGTAGACAAGAAGGGAGAACTGGAACACAACTGCCTGCAAGTTATGGAACAGGTATACTCTAGCCATCCTGATTTGAAAGATGTACCTTTAATCAATCCAGAAACTGAACTTTTTACAGATGGAAGTAGCTTTATAATGAATGGAGAATGGAAAGCTGGGTATGCCATGGTAACCACCCAATACCTCTGTCAGAAAGCAGAAATCATAGCTCTAACTTGAGCTTTAAAGCTGTCCAAAGATAAAAAGGTAAACATATATAGACTCCAAATATGTGTTTGGAGTGGTCCATGCACATGGAGCCATTTGGAATGAGTGTGGATTGTTATCCTCTCAAGGAATCCCTATCAAATACGGGCCAGAGATTTTAAAACTGCTGAAAACTGTTTTAGGACCAAAAGAAATTGTGATTGTACATTGCAAAGCTTACCAGAAAGGACAAACCAAGACAATTAAAGGAAATCAAAAGGCAGATGAAACGGCTAAAAGAGTTGCAGAAAGAGGATCACTGACTGGGGCATTGATCCCACCAAGAGAAGTTCAATGGGAACCTCTGGAATATTCTGAAGATGATCAACTTGCTAAATATTTAGGAATGTACCAAGACAGAGGAAGGAAGGTTAGTGGGTAACTAAACATGGACAGGTATTGATCACCACCCCAATGGTAAGAAAAATATTAAAGAAAACCCATGATGAATCCCATATGGGAGCAGATGCTTTGGTTGCGAGCATTAAAAGATATGCTGCAGGACCAAAAATGCAAGAATTAGCCTATGTAATTGTATGACACTGTCAGCAGTGTTGCAAGAATAATCCAAAAATTCAAAGAAAGGGTCCTTCTGAAGAAGTGGGACAAGGCTGAACCCCAGGGGAATACTGGCAAATGGATTTTTCCGAACTACCAAAATGTAACCAGTTTAAGTACCTTTTGGTGTTGGTAGCTACTTTTTCTGGGTGGCCTGAAGCCTTCCCATGCCATACCAACAAATCTAGAGAAGTAGTTAGAATCCTGCTCAGAGCAGTAATTCCGAGATTCGGCATGCCAGAAGGGATGTCATCAGACAACAGGCCTCACTTTATAGCTGAAGTAGTTCAGGGGGTCGCCAAGTTTCTATAAATACAATGGGATCTACATATACCTTGGAGACCCCAATCAAGTGGGAAGGTAGAAAGGATGAACCAAACCCTAAAGAGCCAGATCTCAAAGCTGTGTCAGGAAACGCAAATGAAGTGGGCAGAAGTTCTACTTACAGCATTAATGAGAATTTGGGTCACTCCTAGAGTAACAGAAAAAGTGAGTCCTTTTGAAATACTGTATGGAAAACTGTATCCTGCAAACTCAATGCTGGGAAAAGGAGACCAAATGCACATAAAAGGAGAAGAAATGTTGGTTAATTATTTATTATCCCTGTCGCAGACTTTGTCTTCCTTACATAGGTACCTTAACCAGTGAGCTCCTTTACCTTTAGACTCACTGGTGCATGAATTCCAACCCAGAGATGAAGTTTTCATCTGTACCTGGAAAGATGAGCCTTTGAAAGAAAAGTGGAAAGGACCTTACCTGGTGCTACTTATCACTTATACTGCTGTATAAAAGTGAAAGGTATAGATTTGTGGATACACTATACCCACATGAAGAACGCTCCGCAGAAGGGATGGATCTCTGAAGAAACAGGATCACTGAAGCTGAAGCTCTCTCAATCCCAGTAAACTGTGGTTGGGACTTTAAAAGGGTCAGGTATTGAGTTAGACTGTATACAAGGCCTAGTATCTTTGTATTGCATTTGGATAACTATTTTCATACTTTTTCAGATATACAGATTTCTTTCAGAAAAGAAATGAAGGAGCTAAGGAGGGTGATACGCCTCTGTTGCCAATGGATAAAGCTAAAAAATGCCAGAGCGCTCTGTGGGGAACCAGGAAATCCATGGGAGCAGACTTGGCATTTTACTTTGATGCAAGAAACAGTACAAATGGCAAAAAAAGTCTAATTGTTGGATCCGTACTCATTTCCCCAAGTATTCTAACAAAGGTATTCCTTTAATAGGAATACCCCTCAATTTCTCTTTCCCAGAATTTGTAAAGCATGTGCAGAATAACAGTGACCAAACATCATACAATGACAAAATAGGACAAGAATGGAAAGTTCACAATTTACCAGGAAATTATTATCAATGTCTAGAGAGATGTAATTGTAACACAGACCGGCTGCTACCTTCGAAGAAGTAAAAGAACTTCTAATCCAGAGACCCACAGGATTTCACACCTTTGTGAGGTGGTTTATTCCCTGGTTAGGAGTTAGTGAATTAGAAAAAGCTATACTAAACATTTCAGCTACAATTGAGAAAATTGGAAACGAGACTTATGATGCTATTAAAGCTTTACAGGAAGAAGTATCAGAATTAGCCAAAATCACTTTGTAAGACAGGATGGCTCTCAATATGATGTTAACCTCTCAGGGAGGGGTACGCACAGTTCTAAATACTAGTTGCTGTGTATATGTGGATCAGAGTGGTAGAATTTCTACAGACCTAGAATAAATCTGGAGACAGACTAAAATGCTCCATGAGATACAAAAGGATGACACATCTTACGGATTTGAAGAAACATTTAAATGGTTGACTTCCTGGTTCCCCGATTTAAGTTTATGGGTAAAAAGGTTTTTGAGCTATATAATAGTTGCTTTAATAGCTTTTGTATGTATTTACGCACTAATATCTTGTGTTGTTAAATGTTGTTCTACTAATGGATCTAAGGTTTATGAGAAAATAATTTGAGGTGAGACTGATATAAGAGAAACCACACTGAGGTTCCTCTTTTACAGTCTCAAAGAGGGGAAACGTAGGCATATGTTTGAGTTCATGCCTAGACTGTGGCAATACTGCTTAATTTAGTGTTAAACATGATGCACTGTCCTTTAAGAAGGACCATTACTCAATAATTTCACTATGCAGGCCTGATTACTTTTTATCATACCTTACTAACAACTATGCCCTTGAAGAACTAGAAGACTGATAAAAAGGGAACATCCTGCCCCAGAAGGCACTGAAGGCCGAATGATTGACAAAGAAACATGAAGTCAGAAAAACTGCGGTAACTAGGGGAAAGGTAAAGGCTGCAGGGGGAGATCATGACCACCAACTCAATTCAAGACTGGAAAGACTTGCCCCCCCGCTTGCAAGGAGCATGCTTGGTAATTTACATAGCAAGTGAGCCTAATATAACTAACCAATAGTAGATGAGATGGTGACTACTAACCAATGAACGTAAATTTAGGCAGGTTTTTACTAATCATGTAACAGGATAAATATGTTGTAGTTCTTTGGTGTGGTGTTCTAGCTTTGTGGAATTATCATCTAGTACCCATCTTTGCGCAAACATGAAATAAATAAATATCTTGGTTCTGTGTGTAAGATTGGCTTACTGCACACCGGGTATTGAATGCTGCTTGTGGGAAAACATTAATATATTTGCCCTGTTTTTCTGCTTGAAAGTCACATCAGACAAGTGGCCTATTGGCCATTACGGTGAAATTTGATACCGACTGCAATGTTATTAAGGTTAACCCCACATAATACATGCTTGGGGAGATATATGCACCTCTCAAAGCTATCTGTACAGATCTCCAGTTGAGGGGCAAGGCATTCTGCACACCTGTTGGTTAAGTGGCAAGAAATGGCCAGCCTATGTATAGCCACAAAGCAGCTAGCAGTTGAACAGCAGGAGGATAGAGATAGTAAGCTGATTTTAGTCATTACAGTCCATGAACTAAGGGACCACCTGGGAGCACTGGAGGGTAAGAGCATTCTTATAGTTTGTCACAAAGTCCACTAATAAGGACCTAGACCTCATTAGTTCTGCTGTTCACAAGACCCCTCTGTTTTAACACTGTTCTTTTCCCAAGACAATAAGGGATGGAGCAGCCTAAAACATAATGAGCTCATTGACCCAGATGCCAGGTAAACACACTGAGAAGTCTGATAAGCCCATAGTCAAAATATGAGATATACACCCATTCCTATTATTAGTATCTATCTATTGGTTAAAAGCTACAATAAAATGTTTAATTGACCTTAATACTTGTACACCAAGCAAACAGCTGCCAAAAACACTCACTGAATTTCTAGAGGAATTCTTTTACTTCACCAATGCTAATGTTCCCTTTCCAAAGATAGTTATAAGACATAACGTATTTATATTTTCTTTTAGTTGGCACCATCAACAATCCTTCTTAGATGTACTTACAATTCTATATGTGGAAGAAGTTGAAATGTGTAATTTATTTGTTTATACTTACCCTTCAGAAAGTCCAGCTGCCCTTTTGAGTATCAGTTTTATAACCTGGATATTTGTTGAAGCCTAGATATTACACTAAGAGTCTGTAAACACAGCATACTGTTAAACTTAGATAGGAGTCCAAAAACATCCAGGACAGCCATTTGCAGAATATCTCAACAGACATACACTAAAATCATAACCACTGCAATATGCCTCCTAGAAACGGTGTTCACATCCATTCCACCAGACTTGAAACACCAAAGCAAACAGAACTGCAGAGTGAACTTTGAGCAGAGATGAACTTCTGTTTGTGCAGGGTCTACTGCAGTTTTCTTATGAAAGCACCGATCAGAACATACTTATATAAAGTACATATATTCATAAACACTTTTGATGAAAAGATTTCGCTAATCCAACAGTCAAATTAGCCTTAGGGGCTGTGACTGACAGATAAGATGGTTACAAAAGTTTGAATGTCCTAATGAAGTTGAGAATAGTATAAGATGTGCAATTAATTCTAAGTGAATAACAGAGGAATATTTATTAAACAAGGAAGGGCAAAGGCCTGTGTAATAAGAATGGAGCACAAACACCCAGATGAGAACACAGGGTACAGAATGACACTGGAGAAGACTTACACCAAACTATTTTGATCACTATAATATTAAGATAAAAATATATATACAGATATGGTTTTTTGTATATATTTGTATATATTCCCCTAGGGGAGCCTAGTGGATGTTGTTTTGTGAAAGTATTGAGCATACATAAGTATCGTGTATATGTAAGTTAGCACTTTGTCAGAAAAAGCGTGTTAGGGCCATGCCTGCCTGACAATAAACATGACCGAACCTTTGTAACAGGACTGAAGCCTGAGACTGTTCCCAGCATAACAGACACCAACCTTGCATGAGGCATGTACACATTCAGACAGTACAAATAACATTCTGTGTGTAGATGTTCTCTCCTCTACCAACAACAGCTGGCAAAAAGAGTCTAAACTCAACCTTTATTTGGTACTTTACTATTTACAAACAATTGTAAAACAATCTATCTGCTTTATCTCAGAGCACGATATAGCTGTGCTACAGCAGTCTCTCACCAATTATAAAAAAGAATATTCATTCTTAATACTTCTTAGCAGATATCTTACGAGAAATAAATTGTTCTTCAGGAGAACATTACCTTTGTCCATTAGCCTTCTCCCAACTTGGATAGTATGTCTTACTAGATAGCAGGATTTTAAAAAAGAGAAATCATAAATGCTGATATTTTACAGCATACTTTATGTACCTAGGAAGAAAGAATTAAGACCAACAAAGATAAAGAAATTGTATACATTTCTCTAGAGAAGTTTTAGCTCTTTTTTTCATACAAAATTTAACTGTACAGTTAATGTAAGTTTTGAAAAAGTCAAGGTCAGCATTTTAAAATCTAATATTAAAAAATAAGTATTATATTATTAAGTCTACGATATACCCATCCAGATGATTTGCTATTTTCACTCCTTATCTATTCAAAAGGGGAGAAATTAATAACTTGTTAACAATTTTTAAAGACATCACTCCCCACTACACATCTAATTTAAGAGCATCTAATTTATATTCAGCAAGATGAATATGAGCGGAACAGGTATCTAAAGGATTTGGTGACACTTCTAATTGCTGACTTAAAAGATAGGAGTGGATTGAAATGTAATTAAATTATAAATACTAAGTACAAAGTTCTGTACTTTTATTATTATTTTTGTATTATTGTTTTGATTGATGCTGACTGTCTAAGACTGAAACCAGACAGCAACAGAATTCCAGGTTCCTCTTTGGAAATCTCAATGCAACTGAGTCTCACAGCTTTTTCATAAATAACTGAGCTTCAAAGAAAATTAATATTCAGTCAATAATTTTTAGAAAATAAAAAAAGATGCATGTGACCTTCTGAGACATTTAATCCACAAAAGTGGCATTTATCAATAATACATGTTGAGACAGTATTCTAAGAAGAAAAGGTGACACAGAGACTTTAAAGCTTTGGGTTCTTTAGAAGTGATTGAAAAAAAACCAGCTTGGAAAGAAACCCCAGCATAGTTCCTATAGGAAGCAGTGAAATTGCACTGATTCCTGGAGGCTTTCCAAAAGTGGAAGATTCCCTCTCTGCAAGCAGTGATCTTTAATTGCATACCCTCTCACAAACAGATGAATCCATTAAGATAGAGAAAATAATCACTTAGAAGAACTTAAACTGACCAGATTCTACCATAAAGCTAAATTTCTCGAATACATGAAGTTCCTTTAGAAATTATTTTCTTAGGTAAAAAAGTTCAAGAACTCTAATTTTCATTTTCAGAAAAAAAAAAATCAGAATTAAAATGCCATGCTGTACTTCTAATTCTGGCAAAAATAATAACTGCAAATTCTGGAAGAAGAAATAACTGCTTTTACTGGGTTCTGTAGTCCGTCATTTCTGTATGTCATTAAAATATGTGTTTTTTTCAAAACACACATGCAATTTTAAGCATATTTATAGAATAATTTAGCATAGCTTATTATCATAGCATGTTTTACTTATAATAAAAATGTGGGTTTATATTGAACTTATTCATATTACATATTATACAGTGCATCTTGAATCTCAGTTTGCACTTACATGATACTTATTTTTTTAAAAAAATCAATAAATATGCTAGTGAAAAAAACTGCTGTATGTTTACATCTCTCTAAGTAGAATGCATTGACAAGTCAAACCTATTAATCAAACCTGAGGGGTTTTTTGGAACTAGGTAAGATCCATATTCCGTTAGAATTATCACATATCAGGAACTACATATAGATATGGCCACAATTTCCTCTTTAAAGTGTGCAGAATACAATGCCTGAAACGTAAGCCTCAGCTACAATTTGATATTGGTGAATAGCATTTTCCTGGGTTTTTTTTCTTACTGTGCTAAATCGTCCTCTGCTGTCAGTTAACTTTGTCTCTGTCTTTGGATAATACGTAAGGGAGTATTTGTGACATCCTTCCTTGACTAAATAATGAAAAAAAAATGGAAACCATATTTAAAAATAAGTGAATTACACTACGGATTCCTTGCTGAAACATTTTTTCCCCAAAATGTCACTTCTGTGTTTAAAATATTTTGCAAAGACCAACCTATACTGAGTTTTAACTGAGACTTCTTTAGGCAGAAAGACAGGAGTTCTTCTGGCCTGTGTAGAAACAGCACTTTTGCACATTAACAGGGAGCTGGGAATGCTAAACAACAACAACAAAAAAAGAAAGATTCTAAGAAATACCTGAAATAATATAATTTTCTGTATTTTTGCATGATTTGTACATGGTCAATACAGAATGGTTAAAGCATAAATACTTCTGAAGGCAAGCAACAGAAAGGAGGGTCATAAATTTTCAAACCGACCCTAAGTTTTTTAGCCATGCCTCAACTTCAAAACCAAATTCAAACAAAATTACTACCTTTTGATGATTTACAGATGGCCTATAACTGAGGGCACAGGGAATGCAGTTCAGACAACTACACAAAGAGCACCGAAGTCTTTTGTTTGGACATACTCTTTAGAAGTCAGACTCAAGCTAGGGTGATACAGTGCTTTGCATCCGAGGTGTGAACAACCGTCTCCTCTTCTCTAGTCAATGCAAAGCAGCAAGTGCAGGGAAGGCGCACAGGCCGCCCCCGCTGCTGCAGCTCCCGGCATGTGCCAGCTCTACAGCGGCCGGGACGCTCCTTCAGGAGCACGGACGTACGAACGGCAGCGACGGGGAGAGTCACCTGCCGTAAAGCCATAACGGTGCCACGGAGAACCCCCAGCGGACACTCTCCCCAACGCGGTAAACGCGGCCCGGTCTCGCACAAAGCCGGCGACAGCCAGAAGTTACAGGGAAATTACATTCTTTTTGCCATGGCCGCGGTTACCGGCCACCCCCAACCACGTCAGGCCCCGCAGCCCGTCGGCGCCAGCCTCAGAGACCGCGGCAGCCCCGTCAGCCCCGCCCCTCGCCCCACCCGCCGGCGGGAGGGTAGCTGTGTCAGCGCCGCTACGGAGCATGCCCACGCCGCCCGCGCATGCGCCCTGCGGCGCCGCCGTTCATTCTAAGGGAGGACTAATTCTGGCCGGATGGTGCAGAAGGCTTCCCCTCCTCTCGCAGCGCGGCCGCGGGGCCCGGCCACGGGATGTGGCGGTCTCCAGCGCTGTCACCTCTCCGCAACCGGCGAAGTGCTAGCCCCCCCTTAGCGCTCCCTCCGAACAGCGCGCACCCACCTGCAGCCAACACCAGCAGCTCGCCGACCAGTCTGGCCCACCCTCCGCAGGAGCAGCGCCAGCAGATTGGCTCCTTCCGGTGTCATTCTTCCGCTTCTTCTACTTGGAATGGTTCCCGCGGCCGTCAATCCTGACGAAAGCCCACCCATCCACCCGAGCGGGTTCCTCTCTGTGCTCGCTGACGACACCATGGGTGCAGTTCAGCCGCAGGCACCGCCTTTCCCCTGATAAGTCGATACCTGGCGCATTCCCCTGTCACTCACAGGGCACTTTGATGTCTGATTGGCTGCCGTTCCTCGACGGCGGGTCCCGCCCGCCCAAGGATAAGCGCATGCGCGCGTTGTGCCGCGCGGTAGTGGAGGCGGCGGGGCGCGGGTCCCGCTGCCGTCGGGCGGCGCGGGGGGCTATGGGCAGCGTGCGCTGGGCCTTCCCTTGCGCCGCCTGGCGTCCCTGCCGCCAGGAGTGGCTGCTGGCGGCGCGGCTGGTGCAGCCCGAGGAGAAGGACCGCGTCGGCCAGTTTGTCTTTGCCCGCGATGCCAAAGCCGCCTTGGTACATGCTGGTGGGAGGCGGGAGGCACGGCGGCGGGCGGCCGTAGTCTGCGGGCGGGACTCACTGGACCGCCTTGCCCGGAGCCCTCCGTCTCGTTGCTCTCTCTCCCGCTGCTGCGGGTGTCGCCGGCGGGGCCCTGCCCCTCGACGGGGCCGTGGCGGAGGCTGCCGAGGGCGCCTCGGGGCGCGGGCGGAGGCTGCTGCGCTGGGGACCCCCCCCTCCTCCCCCCTCCCCCCGGCACCACTCGCGGTCCCGGCACCGGCACTTTCCCCTGGGGACCCGGTTGTCTCTCTGCCGACTCAGTATTGCCCAATTTTCTGACTTCTCGTAGGAAAATACGCCCTGCGAGGGCATGACAGGGAAGTAAATGCATTACAAAGCGTTAATTGCCAGCTCTGCTTACATCTTCACTTCGGAGGAAAAAGGGATGTTTGCAGTCTGCTCTTAGTAGTTACTCCGAAAGACTTCACGAGTTTTATGTCATGATGTTAAGAGATAAAAATCAACGTACTCTGGGAGACTATACGTGAAGACAGTAGTGTAATGTGTAAGGAAATAAAACTGGTTACATAATTCAGGTTTTAAATCTTACGTAACAATGTGGTAGTAATACAGACTTTTGCTAACTAGCCTGTAAGTAGTTACTCATAATTTTTAGCTGTGTGGTATTTAGCACCTGAGTCACTGAGTGAATGTACTGAAAGGAAGGCTGCTGAGACACTTTGAACGTTCATGTGGGATAAACAGTATTGATCTATGCCATAAAGTATCCTAAGTAAATAAGGTAGAGAAGGAACTATTTTATGTGGTTCTTCTAGGCTGGGACTGCTTTTTATTGGGTCTTGTGTTGTCTCTCCGCTAATAGCGATAACAAATGCATTCTGTACTTGGGTCTGGTAAACTATTTTGGTTAAATTTACTTGACACAGGCTTTTATAAAAGGGAGAAATCTAAATGATTTGGCTAAAATATACTCTTAACTTTGTATCGGCAATAATAAAGCCACATTTTTTTAGGTAGGTGGTTTTCTAGCAACCACAGATATTTTGCACATAGCATAATAGTTCTGTATTAATCACTTCCATTTTATTTCACAGGCTGGACGCCTGCTGATGCGGAAATTAATTGCAGAAAAGTTGTGCATACCTTGGAATGAAATAAACTTGCAAAGGACATCAAAAGGAAAACCCTTCCTGGCAAATAACGTATTCAGTATCTATTCGAATTACAACTTCAACATCTCTCATCAAGGAGATTATGCAGTTCTTGCAGCTGAGCCTGAGCTTCAAGTTGGCATTGATATTATGAAGACTAATTTACCAGGTAATGCATTATGGTGAAAAAGCAGATTCTGTAGTGTTTAAGTGCTGAACATTTTAATGTTTCCCAAAGAACCAATCTGTGTCCTAGAAATTCAGTGTAATTAGAAGAGAGTATATGAATGTGTTGTGTATTTGGTTTTTTTATTATTAAATGCACTCCTCATTGTTTATTTTGGGTTTTCTGTTATGCCAGGTATGGATATATTTCCAGTTTAGAAAAGCAGAACCCTGGAAAAATAAGGTCATGAATCCTGCTATGACATTGGCAGGACCGGCATCTGCAGATATTTTAATTACAGGTTTGCTGTCTGTTAGCTAGAAGCAGGGACAACTTTCCAGCTAGGGACAGTGGGATCCATCCCCATGAGAACTTTATAGACCATGAGTATTACTTTCTTGTCCCACAAACGTGGACATTATATGTGTCAGCACCAGGCCTAGTATTGTAGCAAATGGGCATCAGAGATTCACTGTGAGTGTGCCGTAATCTTCAGTGAGAGGGGATCATGAGAGGGAACATTTGAGGTGCCCCTGGTAAAAGACTAAACTTCACAAAATTAGTTGTTGGCCTATTTATTTGTATGAAATGTTGCTCTAACCTGACTATATTAGTGAACTTCAGGATCCAAATTTTAAATTAGAATTGTAGCGAAGTGTATTTCTTAAATACAGTTTTATTGAGATCATTTAGTTCACAAATGTTTGTCAATGCATGACTGGGTTAAAGGAGAAACATACTGGGGTTTACGATTTACTGGAATTTTAGTTTTTGAGAATCTTCCTCAAATGTTTAACCAGATATGATAGTAATAGCTGTGTTCTTAGAAGATCTCCAATCTTCTTCACAATCTCCAATATGCCCAGCATGTTATGCTGTGAAATAATTTGTGTAGTAAGGTAAAGATTCAAATAAATCCTGACTGGATAACTCTCTCTGATAGCTTTACACCTTTTTAATGATTACTACAAGTGTACGTTTTTGGATTGGTATGTTTAGCTAAGATGCGCAGAAGCTTTACTGCAATCCAAAGTAGAGTTCTCCTCTGTGACTAAGTTTGGTCTATTGTAGACCCTCACTCTAAAGATGGTGGTCAGCATGTGAGGTCACACTGTAGCCCGTGGAGGACCCCACACCAGAGCAGTTGTATATTTCGTGATAGGAACTGTGGCCAGTGGGTAAAGCTGCACTGGAACAGGTGCGCCCCGGAAGGGACTGTAGTAATGCAGGGCCCAAATACCAGATTAAGCTCAAGGCTGGTGCTTTTGTCATAGCTCTCCCAGGCAAAACAAAGTGATGTCCCAGCTGTGTCTCCTCCAAATGTCTTGCACACCCTCAGCCTATTTGCTGCAGGGGCAGAGTGACAGAGAAGGCCTCAACGCTGTGCAAACACTGCTGATACTAGTGTGTTATCAACACTGTTTTAGGCATAGATCTAAAACACAGCGCCATACAGGCTGCTATGAAAAAATTAACACCCAGACCCAGTACCCTTGGAAACACTTTGGCTGGACTTGCCACAAGCCTTACTGCAAGACTCCAAAGTTACTCATTTTAAAAAGCTTTCCTGTTTCAGCAGCTAGCTAGTGAACACCTAAATGTTCAAATGTTTGTGTTTTAAGCTTTTCTTGGGAGATGAAAAATTGAAAATTGTTTATACGTGCTATATATGGAGGTAGGGATATCTTGCATCCTCTGCTGGCATTTTATGCAACTGGAATTGCAGCTGGCATTTTAAAGGCACATTGCTGATGTCCAGCTGACAAGTCTTATGAAATGTGTTAAACTCTCCTTCTGAATGTAGGAAACAATTGTTAAGAGTAGAGGTTTAATTTTACATTTAGGTTTAGAAATCTGTGTGTTACTTCTCCATTTTGGAATACAATATATTCAGCTTTGTAAGGGAATATATTCTTAGTTCTTTTCTGGTTAATAGAAAAAAAAAATCTTTTAACTTCAGTATTAGCTGGCTTTATTAAAAAAAAAATCTCATCTCTACTGCTTCCTTTCTCTTGCATTTTTACTTACTTATTCACTATTTCTTTCTCATTTCCCTCATGTTAAATCACTGAAATAGTGGATAACCCAATGTCCATTGATCTGTTGCTCGTTCTGCAGGCAGCACCAGAACAAATCAAGGTTCTTTTACCTTGTGTCTGAGTGTATTCTTTATTCGGCGTCCCTAGTCAATGTTGTCATAAGAGGTGTAGAATCAAAGTTAGGCTGTCAGTATATATTGTCACTTACTCTTAGTTATGTCAACTTTAGCAGGCTAAATTTAGGAAAAAATTATCTTGAGTTCATCCCATTGATGATGTTTTGGTTGCTGTTCTGCTTCTGTCATGTAGCTTTTTGATTGTCTGTCCTAGGGTTTCTAAATAACAACAGGAAGCTGAAGTTCAAAGTAGGATTTGGTGTCAGGGAAAGAGTTTAATCTCAGCAGAAAAGTAGGAAAAGCGGTGAAACCAAACTCAATTTTTAGTTAACTAATAAGAGGGTTTAGATACAGCATTCAGTTCTTGACGTCTTCAGTAGCAAGAGAGGCTCCTGCCAACAACATGTCCTAGAATCATTGATGGCAGCAGTCATGACCTCTTACCATAAAGCAAATGTTGCCACATCCCCTTGGGCAGCTGCGTTCAGCAGCTGTGTGGATTTCATTTGTGAGTATGAGCTGGTGAGATTAAGTAACGCTTTGAGGTCCGACACAAACAGGCTTCAGGTTTTTTTACCCATAGAGAGAAAAATGATGGTTATTCTGGAGATGCTCGTGATTCCAAAGACTAAATGATGGAATTAAATCGATGCTTTTGTAATAAAGTGATAATGAAAAACTATATATCCAGATGACCAATCTGAAACAAGCTAGTGACAGATGCAGCCTGCTAGGATTCCCGAACATGGGTCCTTTATCCACCTTTATCCATGGCTACTTCATCCACCTCTCCCTCTTTCATCAGAGATCTAGGTATATACGAACAGAAAAGGGGGCTATTAGGGCAAGTCACTGTATCCACAATCTGAATTCATGGTGGCAAGCTTCACAGTGTATACAGAGGAGTACAAAATGCATCATTACAAAATTTCCAGCTTTCCTTTCCAATATCTGAAGTTCCACAGCTAGCATAGTCTGTCCTGAAGTAATTTAGCTGTCAACAGCTTGTATGCATCTTTTCTATCTTTTGATAAGGAGAGAAAGGAACTTCAATTCTTGTCATTACGCATAAGAAATAACTGTCGTGTTAGCACCTGCTTGTGCAATTTTTTCCACATTATGTAACTTTACATAAAGATTTGTGAATTAAATAAAAAAATACCACGTTCCAAATTTTAAAGAGGTTTTATTTATGGCCATATGTCTTCCTTTTTGGAATTATAATTTGTATTTTTGGAAAAGAAATATGGTATTAACAAAGACTTAGTGATTGTATGTGGGAAAGTGAGCTAGCAAATAAGCAATATTAAGGATAGAATTTTAAATTATAGTCTCTGTAATAAGAACTAAAGCTAGCAGTCTTTTCACCTAAAATTTTTCTGAGAAATATTTTTGTCTTAGCAGAATTGCCTAGAACTCTTTTTACTGCTGTGCTATGAATATATAACTTGGCTTTATCAGTATTGTTTTATCTGATAGTTCCACTGAGTGGTGCTCTTGCTCTGTGGTTGCTAAATACATTATATTT
The DNA here is from genome assembly GCF_947461875.1 of Haliaeetus albicilla. Classification (NCBI taxonomy): domain Eukaryota; kingdom Metazoa; phylum Chordata; class Aves; order Accipitriformes; family Accipitridae; genus Haliaeetus; species Haliaeetus albicilla. The sequence goes on along the minus strand of NC_091502.1, from coordinate 11,132,695 downwards.
CTGAGAGTGAATCCACTATAAATCTTTCTCTGGAATAGCTACAAGGACAAAGAGTTCCCTGTGTACAAAGTACATTACAGTAGGTTGGTTTGTTTGGGTTTTTTCCCAAATGCTTGTTTAAATACGAAGTATTTCATCTTGTGATGTTACCCAACAGAATCTTGATTGAGGTCTCCAATATTCTAGTTCTTATATTCCTTTATTGTTCAACCAGTGAACAAAATATGCAGAGCAAATATACAAGAGAGTATCATGCAGCTGAAAGTTGTGAGAAATATGCTATTAAATTGTGTGCTAGCATGTAACAAGGAGACGTGATGCACATGAACATTTTATGTCACTTGTTAATCTGTGCTATCTATTTTTGTTTTACTTATGAGCCATAAGAACCTGCCTCTTTCCATATTACTTTTGCTGCATTATTAAAGTCTGAAAAATGAAACTACTTCAAGACATAGCCTTCTTTGAATGTGAAGGCAGGCCATACAAGAAGCTATTCTTAGCAGTGCAAATAGAGACAGCTCTACAGAAGTTCCACAGGTATGCAATGGTTTCTCACCTTTTTTCCTCTATTCAGATGTTGAACTAAATAATGTAGTGATGGCAGAAAAGGAAGATGTCCTCTTTAGGTATGGTGTGGTGTTGCCTTTTAGTTATCCGGCAGGTTATTGTTGTAGATTTAAATCAGGCTTTCAATTTACTTGGTTTTGAAGAATCACTGAGATCAATGATTTTTTTCTTCTCTTTAGATCAGTTTAAGATGAACTCAAGTCATTTGGGAAAATGCACTCTGTACTGTAAATTTGGTAATGGACGTAATTGTGGACATTATTTGGCAAGAGACGTAATGCATATGAAATTATTTTAGCCCTTTCACAAAAGAAGTGAGAAGGATTCTCACAGTACTATTAACTCCTCTGGAAAAACTCAGCTTGTGATAATGTATTTGATTTTTAACTTCTGGACAAGAAATTTTGCAACAAGTGTCAACTTGGTTTAAGTGGTGTGTGGGATGTTGATTTACCAGTCACTTAAACTCTGTAAAGTAGAACATTTTCAGAGACTTAGGAAATAATTACAGCTTAATAAAGATTGCTTTGAGCATTTGAAAAAAGTTTAAATCTTAGGTTCAAGAGCTTTCCTGCTTTGCAAGTGATTTTTTCTTTTCAGTAATGCAATTTTTTAGCTTAGATGGAATTACAAAGGTAAATAAATTAACAGTTCATTCCTGATCTTTCATAATCAGCCTGCAATCTTTCTTACCTATTGCATTATAGTTGCTTTGATCTGGGCTTCTGCAATCTCAATGTAATTCCAGAATTAAATATTTGACATGCAGTAAAATTAGCTTTTCTCATTAATCTTCTGGTTTTATGCTAGGTTTGCTTATTAAAAGACACAAAAGGGTAAATTTTTCTGCGTGTGAATTTTACAGAAAAATAATTTGATCTAAAAATACTTCCTGAAATGCTTTTTAAAGAAAGTAGGCTATTATGTGCAAGCACCAGGTTGTTTGAAACTGTTTTTCTCTCAGGCAAAAAAATATAAATATAACTTATTTTTCTCTTTCTATTCTCATTATTTGATCATGGAGGTGAGATAATACAAGAAATGATAGAGATCTTCAAATCGGAGATATGTCACATGTGAATCAAAGTATCAAAGTCCCACACAAAGAAGCTAAATATCATACTTCAGTCTAACTAGTGGAGGAAAGTGCTCTCTCGCCAGCCATTTATAAACTTTGTGCCATTTCTTTTGGTAGTCATAAACTAAATTGAGAGTTAGGCACACCTATATCATAGTTGGCATGTCTTTTACCTAGCAGCCATATTCAAGTTTTAGAACTTGTAATGCGTTTTTTAATTGCTGTTTTTCAGCTTTTGCAATGAGAAATTCTTGACCTAGAAAGAAATGCCAAAACAGATTGTTCTTTGGAGTGCCTTTGTCCTTATGGTGCCTTAACTTTACCTTAAGCAAAGTTTTAATTGTTTTTTGTTTTTATTGTTGTATTTCAGTAAATCTCATAGCAGCAATCAGTATCTAATCTTTTACTACAAGAGATAAGTGCCAAATTATTAGCTAATGGTACAGCTATGGATATGTAGATGCGCTGTTTGGGATGAAGAAATTAACAAAGGATTTAGGTTAAACGTTACTTCTAATGATTAAGGAAGTCAGAATTTATAAATACAAAACCACATCATTTTTAGATGCACAGCTAAATAATGTCATTGTTGAACTACTGAATCATAATGGTCATATGCCCTTGCACTGAGTAAACGGGGAATAATTTCTTTGTTCCTGTTCTAGTTGAAAATGGAAAGAAACAGCCATCTTAAGCATACTGTTAAAGAATACATATTATATAGCAGTTTCATTATTGTGCTTTATTTAGTCACATTTCTAACACTGTTTTAACCTGGAATTACATCATGTTTGTAAAAACACTTGCACATTCTAGTAATTGATTAAGCACCAATGCTTGATAAACTGTGAAAGGAAAATCTGATACTGTGATTGGATTTCTTCTTTGAGAGGAAATATACTTTTTAGAAACATTCTTAATCCTTTATGATTGTTTTTTAATAGGAAAACATAAACCCATTTGGATTAAAATAGAAACTGACAGCAAAATGTAGAACAGTAAAAATGAACTTGTAGAGAATAAGATATGTTTAAAATGAGGGATAAATTAACAATTATGAAACCAAAAAACTTAAACCAGGAGCTTTTAGTAAAAATAAGAGGTGGAACAAAGAGGAACTCTAAGAATGCTTATCTGGTTTGGTTTGGGGTTTTTTTCTGAAATATCCTTCTGCACACAATTTACAAAAATCACAGTTTATTCCTTAATTGGTCTTTTGGGAAATCAAGTTATATATTCAAAATGAGGTGCTAAAGAGAACTGATTTTTTTTTTTTTTTTTAACAGAACTAAAAATACTTCTCAGCCTGCACTAATGACAGTTAGCTTTGGCTTTCCATGTTAAGGAAGTCTAGAAGAAAGGTGTGACGGGGGGCCAAGGTTAAGTAATTATTATGTAAGTATTAGGAATTCGCTTTTTGAGGAGTTTCTTGCTAACACTGACCATTTCCAATAGCTTCAGCTCTACAGATACATATATTTGTTGCAAGGGTTGGAAAATAGAAGCTGTCTTTATCCTGTGTTGTCAGAAGCTTATTTGGCTGTTGTCTGTGCAAGGATTACGCTTTGGAGATCTTATTAGTTTCAGGGTTGGGATACAATGTTTTAGAGACAGATTTGCAGATTTTTAGACTGATTTATGAAATGGTAGAAATGTATCTTAAATATTTAATGTCTCCCCTCAGTAACTAAAAAAAAAAAGTCTCAGCTGGATTTCCCTGATGTAGTTCCTTTCTAAAAGAAATTCTGATTTTTTAACAAGGCAAATATTTTTATATTTTCTCACTGAAGGTGACAGGTTGCTGTTGTCATGTCAGGTTTTCAGGAAGGTTTAGGACCAGGAAACTTCTGCTACTTCTATAAGTAGCTGTTTTCTTGCCTTATATCGGGTGGTGCTGTAAGTTCTAGGCATTCATGCCTGTGTTATGTGCTGTGTTGCATTTTGATGGAAAATCCAATCTTGTAGTGCATTAAAAAATAGTTACTTGCCCTGTACAGTTTTTCTGTCTGTTCATCAGAATTGTCGGGTTTTGTTTAAAATATGTAGATCTTTTTCCTAGCAAAAAACCCTAATTTAATAAAAACATAGCAAACACTTGGAGATAGTATCTGCAAGAGTAGATATGGTAGTAGATCGCCATAGCAAGATGGGTGATGAGTGGAATGAGAGCAGCCCTGTGGAGAAGGGCTTGGGGTTATTAGTGGATGAAAAACTGGATATAAGCCAGCAGTGTGCACTTGCAGCCCAGAAAGCCAACTGTATCCTGGGCTGCATCAAAAGAAGTGTGACCAGCAGGTCGAGGGAGGTGATTCTCCCCCTCTACTCCGCTCTTGTGAGACCCCACCTGCAGTACTGCGTTCAGCTCTGGGGGCCCCAACATAAGCAAGACAGGTACCTGCTCGAGCAGGTCCAGAGGAGGATCACGAAGATGATCAGAGGGCTGGAGCACCTCCCCTGTGAGGACAGGCTGAGAGAGTTGAGGTTGTTCATCCTGGAGAAGAGATGCCTCTGGGAAGACCTTGTAGCAGCCTTCCAGTACTTAAAGGGGGCCTACAGGAAAGGTGGAGAGGGAATCTTTATCAGGGAGTGTAGTGATAGGAAAAGGGGTAACAGTTTTAAACTGAAAGAGGGTAGATTTAGATTAGATATTAAGAGAAAATTCTTTGCTGTGAGGGTGGTGAGACACTGGAAGAGGTTGCCCAGAGAAGTTGTGGATACCCCATCCCAAGAAGTGTTGGATGGGGCTTTGAGCAACCTGGTCTAGTGGAAGGTATCCCTGCCCATGGCAGGGGGGTTGGAACTAGATGATCATTAAGGTCCCTTCCAACCCAAACCATTCTGTGATTCTATGAAAGATATAACTAATACAGGTGAATGAACCATTGAAGTTTTATCAGTTTTTCAGTTGTGGGCCATGTGCTGCTTTTGCCATGTTGCAATACAATTATCTTCCTCTTTCATCTTTTCTTGTATAGCCTGTTGGCTGGATAAAAGACAGCTCCTGCAGTGGCCGGTCTGGAGCTATGCAGAAGTTGATTTGTGTGTTGATAGCAGGAAAGGATATGTGGGGACAGGATGCTGAATGACTAGCTGACTGCTATCTCTTCTCTGTGGGAAGACCAAACAAAACATGCTGTGTTTTAGTTGTCAAGTGGGCCAAACAGTCTTTCAGCTGCTGGCAAGCCAAACAAATGGCTTTACAAGGGGCTTTTTTAAAGCATGTTCTTACATGGTTACTTTCACTGTAATCACAGGAGAGATCAATTCCCAAATTTAAAACGCTAATACTTTTTCTGTCATCTAGTGTTTTTTTGGACTTCATTTTGAAGGGGGAAAAGAGGGAAGGACTGTGTATACACAGAAATGGGGATGTTTTAAGCATGAAAAAGATAAGGGACTGTCGTGGTTTAACCCCAGCCAGCAACTAAGCACCACACAGCCACTCACACTTCCTCCCCCCACCTAGTGGGATGGGGGAGAAGATCAGGAGAAAGAAGTAAAACTTGTGGGTTGAGATAAGAAGGGTTTAATAGAACAGAAAAGAAGAAACTAATAATTATAACACTAATAAAATAACACTAGTAATAATAAAAGGATTGTAATATACAAATGATGCACAGTGCAATCGCTCACCACCTGCCAATCGACACCCAGTTAGTCCCTGAGCGGTGATCCCCCCACTCCCCCCAGTTCCTATACTAGTTGGGACGTCACATGGTATGGAATACCCCATTGACCAGTTTGGGTCAGCTGCCCTGGCTGTGTCCTATGCCAACTTCTCCAACCTTCTTGCTGGCTGGGCATCAGAAGCTGAAAAATCCTTGACTTTAGTCTAAACATTACTTAGCAACAACTGAAAACATCAGTGTTACCAATGTTCTTATACCTAGCTCAAAAACATAGCACTGTACCAGCTACTAGGAAGACAATTAACTCTATCCCAGTTGAAACCAGGACAGGGACATTTTTACTGCATCTGGCTGTGAGATTCATGTTCTGGGACAGGCATCTGTGCAGTGTCCTGACTTCTGACATCGCAAGGAACTCTGTTGTTCAGTGGCTTCATTACTGGAGTAGGATATCATGATGTGGAAGGATATAGTCCCAGAGTGTGTATGTCTCAATATTGAGGACCAGCTCCACACCAAACGCTGAATTTAGAAGAGAGATCTCTCATCGTACTCTGAGAGAAACCAGCTCAGTCTGAATTAGCTTGTACTTTCTAAGGTTGCAGAGCTTTCGGGGGGGGGAAGGGAAATTGCATTAGTCAAATCAAGGTGCTAGGAAGCGTGAATCATGTAGTCAAATTCATGTGGAAGATGATGATGACTTAGGTACTGATAATTGGCTTTTTTTCCCTCCTCTTTTGTCCAATGTGATATTTATGTACCAAGCAGATCCCAATGCACCTTCAGGTTCTGCAGTAGTACTAGTTCCTTAGAGATGGGAATAGTCTCCCTGTAATCACATTTTCACTAAAGTACCTACCCTTTCCTGCTACTATTATCTTAATGCTTTTATGGTTCAGTAGCAACCATTAGCAATACCATGTAGATAATGTTGTTTTGCAGTATATCTGATTGAATGCAAAGATAGAACTGGGTGTCATCCCCTTTGTGCTGGAATTTCTGTCTATGCATCTCACCAGCACCATATATGCATGCATATATATACATGCATACCAGTATATATGTGTGTATATGTATGTATATATGTACATATATGCTTTTTATATACATCTATATGAGTGTGTGTGTAGATATATATGTGCACACACATGTACAGTGTGAGAGTTAATCTGATTTCACTGGAGGCAGAAAGTGATCTAGTATTGACACTGGGTGGTCATTCTCATAGCAGTGGGTTTTTGCTTGTCTGTTTTCTGGTAATAGTAGATGGTATTAAGTGGTATATTTTCTTTATTTTTAAGCGAAGGATTGTCAAAGGTTTCAGTCAATATGATCTTTCTGTATGTGTAGAAAGGCCATCTAGTACATTATTTCATAAAATGTAATAAAATGTTTGAGAGATCTGGTGGCTTGTTAGTACTACTGTAGTGTAAGGCTATAGATGGTCAGGCACATATATGTGGGTACTGTTGCACTAGCAACACCTTGAGGATTTTGTTGTCTTTAATTTAAAGAGTAAAAAGATCTAGCTCCATTAGAACATGTTCTATGTTCCTAAATGTCTGTTACCTTTAGAGAGATCTGAGCATGTTTGACTTTTTTGACTTCTTTTACATCAGTATTTGTTCCTCACAACCCACAGGCACAATGGCTTTATACAAGACAGTCTATTTTTATGTTTATTTAGGTTTTGTGCTTTTGTGTTTATTTTCAGTGTGGATGCATCATAACTTCATGAGTGTTGAAAGGAAGTAGAGTTCCTGCTGCTCTGACAAAATGGAATGATTGCTTTAACTGTTTGATATATTTTATAATGGAAAACTGATTAAAATGCCATTTTTATGGGGTAATTTACCTTTTTGAGGAAATACTGTGGCTACCTAGAGCTTTGCTAGCTGTGGTCTATGTCAATGGTTGTAACTTTTACTTGCTTAAGCCCTTTCCAAGAGGTTGTATAACAAGTTACGAAAGGTTTTCTTATTTTATTACTGCTCATTATCTTTTTTGCTATTACTGTTTAGTTGTACATTTCATTAAAAGAATTTGGGGTTCCTGAATCATCTTAGTGATTTAGACCTCATATATTTTAAATACTTTTATTTTCTCTACTCAGAAGCAAGCTAAAACCATGCTCTTGCACCCAGGTGTGATTATGTCAGTAAGGTCTTCAATGCAAGTCTCTACTGCAGTTGAATATTTGGCATAGAAAGAACGTGTGAAAGTATGCTGGAGTCTGAACAAAATTTGAGAGGATGTGTCATTTTTTTTTTTCTATTTTCAGAACAAATGTCAAAAAGCATGTATCTGTTGCAGACCATAGACCACCTGTCTGTAAATTGATCAGATGTGAGGTATCCAGTTAATAGTGTGTGACTTCTCTTCAGGTTTTTTTATCCAAGCCATACCTGTGTCAAAATTGCTATTTTTTCCAGTGCAGTTTTGGAGGTAGAGCTATCTAATCCATTATGTTTCTTTACTTTCTTTTGTTTAACATTGACTATCAGGGCAGCTTGCTTAAATATTCATCACTGCTGTTAGACCCAATCCCAGTAATGTGATTGAAACCTTAGCAGTTTCTCTAATATTGCAAAGACTTAACGATCCTAACTGCAGAGAAAATATCAAACATTATCAAATTATGTCAGTCTCTTTATGACTTTTCCATGTTGTACAATCTGGGAAACGTTGAGTAATTCAGAGGAGGCAACCTCAAATTTTCTGACATTTTAAAGTTAATGCTGCTTCTTGGAGGCACGCCAAGATAAAACATATCATCAGTAGTTACACGAGAATGGGTGTTTAACATATATCACTGGGAGAATTGTGGGATACTGGCAGAAAGTGGAGAGGTCACAGAATGCAAATCCAATTTCCAACTCACACTAAAGCTGTGTGAGGTAATAGATTTCAAAAACATGCTTTGTTAATTTTCTGTCTAGTTCTTCCAAGTTAGTAATTTATCTAGCTAATTATTTGTCTTGTGTCGTCAGTTTCTAAACATCTGTACAAGGGTTAGTTGGTATTAATGAACAATTAGCATTTGCTCATCGGTTGCAGAAGAAATGTTTTGTCTGTATCAGTTTACTTTGGTTTCCTTTAGAGATAGTAAAACATAGTCAAACATGTCTTGGGTCCTACATCAAAGGATTGTCAGCCCAAGAGTCCAGGACTCAAAACGTATTCATTGTATACAGTTTGTTAGTTTGCAGGATTTATAGCTAGGCTGTGTTTCACTTTATTAAGTAGATTGATCTGTTCATACTTCAGTCGCTCATTTTGCTAGCCAGTACGTTTTGCATTGTCACTTTGCCTGTTTGCCATCTGAAAGTAATTGATATGTATTGATTAGATATTAGTTCTTGATCACTGACCTGTTTCTTTCATGCAGTTCCAGGCAGTCAGGAATCTGTTAGCATTCTGGGGGTTGGTGGTTTTTGGTTGTTTGTTTTGTGGGTTTTTTTCAGCGGATTAGTTGATCAGTAATCTGGCAGTAGTAGCTTTTAGCTTTCAATTTCCATATTTTTGGATATAGACCACAGTATAAGCTAGTTACTTTGTATCTGACCAAAACAATTTGAAGACTGTAAAACTGGTAAAAACTGAAGTGAGGAAGGTCAGTCATCTGTTCTTCTCACTGTTTTTGAAAAGGCATGTCATAGTTTTAATAACTTCAGGTACAACAGGACAGTTACTACCTTTAAGTGTACATTGTATTACCAAAGCTGACTTACAATTGACCTGATGTTTTAACAGTGTAAACAAAACACCAGTATGAAGATTTCTGTATTAGCCCTATGGATAGTAGTCTTCACTATTATTAGCATCATAATTTACATGGATCTGCCTACAAATGCAAGTTGTTTGGCTTTTTTTATCAGGTAGGAAAATGGGGGAAAATTACCCTGCATTTATCTGCTATTTCTAAAGCATTTTCTCAAATAGGACCAGGGAATATAGCATGTTTTCTTGTTCTTCACTCCTACATCTTTTTAAAATCAATCTTTTGTATCTGGTCTGAGGTTTTGCTGTTTTACAGGGAAAATGCAAAGCAGATTTTTGGCCTAGTCTTTACAAAAAAATTAATAAAATACCCAGTTGTCATTGCAGTGGAAAAGATGGCATTGTATATTTCAGTGTACATAGTTTGTGCAAAAAATCCAAAATGCACACATGTATGCACACACATGATTGTGCATACTTATCTGTATATAGCATGTTTACTTTCCAGGTTTAATATTGGACTCTTTTCCAGTATCACTCACTATTTCTTCTCCTCACTCTTCCTGAAATTTACCGGATATTGTGTATTTTTAATTTAATGAAGAAACTTAACTTTTGGGTTAGAATTTTTTTTAAATGCATAGAAGACAATTTTTGAAAGATTACTCCGATTATATTTTTAAGGATCTAATGTGCTTGAAAGTTTATTAGCAGGGAATAATAGCTGTATATAGGAAAGAAATCGATTGCCTTCACAGCTGTGTTAATTTTACTTTTTTTTTTTTCTGTGAACTACTCTGGTTTCAGATCTTCATTATGGTATGATAGAGGTGTGAGGCTTAAGTGTCTGTAGATGAAAGAAAAATCAATGAAAATATATCTTGGTCTCAAGGATAAAACCTCTAGCTTCTCTTGTGAATATCAAACTAATTTAGACACCAACTGGAGGAACTGGTGAGAGCTTTGGTGGATGCCTTTCCTCTGTTGGCTACTGTTCCCTAAGAAGCAAGTTAAAGAGTGTTATGGAAAGGAGGCAGAGCTCTACACATTCTAGGGAAAAAGGACTTTTAAAGTTAGGCCATTGAATAGCTAAACCATCCAGTCAATTTTGTTCCAATGCAAATGAACAGACAGGTTTGTATTTGTCAGGCAGTCAGATACTGGGACAAATTGTTGTCAGTTAATTGGATGTTATGAAAAGAAGCTGTAGTATGTTTTGGTTAAATTTAGTGGAGTTTTCTAGTTGACTTTCTTGCTTTTCAGCAAGGTGATCCAATGTAAAAACAAAAACTGCTTCCAATATTTAGAGGGCATCATGCTCTGTAACAAAAATTCTTCAAAAGTGGAGTTTACAGTAGACTAGAGAAATGCTTTCAGAATATTAGCTGTTATGAACAAAAGCAAAAAGAAAGAATGCACAACAGTTTGTGTAAAGATGAGAAAAAGAGTGAACTATAAAAACATATACAAATGAAAATGTATTTTCAAATGAGGGCAATATAATTCTGCTCAATATTAAAAAGAATTAAAGTTTGTTTCCAAGTTTCTCTTGAAAAGAAATTTTGAACAGTATATTAACTGTAAGTTAGGAAATTAAGTGGCATAGGCAAGTAAGAAGTATATATACAAAGCATTGGAAATAGTTTTAAAGTTTACATTGCCAGGCATTGCCACATTCAAAATTTCTAGCTGTTAACTGAGATTTTCATAAGGTTAATAGTGAAGTTATTTGGTTGATAACTGAAAAGATAGATGTATTACTGAAAAGAAAAAGCATGTTTCTTAATAACATCTTTATGATTAGGCTTCTATACTAAATAAACTTATTTTTAAGGTATTAATAGAGGGTAATTGTGAAAAGAGATATTGTTAGATTTTTGACAGAATACTTACAGTAGTCAATACAACAAATTTCAAAGCAAGAAAACTCTGTCACAGTGGAGCTTATTTTCATCAGTCCACTTGACTTAGGCAAGTTTGGTTTAATTAAATAATCTTATCCCTACCCTTCCACCCCCTTATCATGTTAATAACTTTCGTGCCATGGGCTCAGTTTTTCTGTCTCCTGAAATACACACTCTCAATTCCCTATAGAATCTAAATCAGCATTTGTCTCATTTCTTTTTTTTTTTTGAAACCTTTTATCCAGTATTTTCATAGATCTGCTCCCATCACAATTTTTCTTCTCTTAAAGAAAACCAGCAAAAGGTGAGTGATTGTTGTTTCAAAGAATTTTAATATGATGGGTATATGTATCTTCCCATTAATCATAAGCCACCTGTGGAGCAAGCTTCGTGTTTTTCCCTGCTTCCAACTCCACTTATTTTTGAAATCTCATATGAAAACATGTCATATCTCTCTGAGGTATTCTTAAACCCACAAAATTTATTCCATTTCAGTGATGAACCCCCACCGAGTCAGATGCTTGACCAATCAGATAAATATTGTGCAATTTCCTGATGCTCACCAATTTAAATAAGTAATTTACATACATAAATATTTTTTCTGAAGTGCATACATTGTGTGTTACAGGAATCTCACTTTGCCACTGAGGTGGACAAGATTACTGTAAGTATATTGGATTTATTGGAATCAGAATCTAAATTCTGATTCTTCAAAAGCCGTAAATATGACTTACAAGAAGGGATACTTGAGATGCAGTTTCGTGTGTTTCAAATAAATTTTTCCACATAGTAGTATCCCCAGCTAATTTTTTGGCTCAATGTTTAAGTGGTGTTTTGAATAACCCTGAACACTGGGAAAGGAGTGCTGGATTATATGAGCAAAGGCTCAGTACTGTTTGAACCCAGCTGTGCAGCATCTGCTGTTGAGCTTGTTAGCGTATGGATGTTTAGAAGCACAGACAGGTCAGATGGGCAGTTATCTACAACCTGTATAGGCATATCTTAAAGGAATCTTTTTTTCTTTACTGCTGTGAGTTAAATAAGAAACAGTACTACAATTATAAGTTTCAATGAGTGTCTGGCATTATCATTGATCATTGAAAATGTAAAGACAGAAAGTGTTTCTGGAAGTATATGTAATATATGTGCGCTCTACAATAAAAGCATTTGTTCCTTCAGAGAAGCAGTTTTTCAAGCTTTTATTGTCAGTTCATTTTTATCATGCTTCTCCAGTTCCTAGATCTTTTTTAGAGGATTTAGTACTTCTCCTAAACTTCTCTGAGAGAAAAATACAGGCCATAAACACAGGAGGAAAAATACTTCGAGAGGTCTTAGAAAGTTCTCATCAGTATAGGAAGCTCAGATGTTCAGTGAAGGGCCCTGGTACCCTATCTTGCCCTGTACCTCACATTATCATCTGTAGACTATGCCATGTGTAATCCAAAATTGTATCCAAAATAGCTGTTAGCTCTAAAGTATGCATAATAGAATAATTTGGCATGAAGCTCTTTGTTATATTTTTAATTAAATTTAATTATCTTGTAAACTAGAACTCAGATTATTAGTGAATTGTAATTGTCACAGAAATAAGTCCAAGTGTTTGTGTAATTGTTGATAGGTGAGTTTATTTCTGAAACAAGTTGGCAAATGGGAGGTAATTTAGAAATGAAAATTTAAAAGCAACTGAATAATTGCTATATGGGACTTGTTCCCATTCTTTCAAAGGAAGTTTTTGTAAATTGTGACAAGTACGTTTGAAGCTTCCTGCCCCCCCACACCACCCCCCCAAAATAAAAGCAAAAAAGGTAGCATCTAAAAGAAAACTTTCTGCTGCTTCTAGTTTTGTCCCCTTTTCATCCCCCAGGTCATGAGAAACATGCGAACACTGAAGAGGGTTTAGTGAAGGGCCACCAAGGTGATTAGAGTCTTGGGGAACGTGACCTGTGTAGAAATATTGATGGAGCTGGGTTTGTTAAACCTGAGGAGGGGAATCTGATCACAGTCTGCCTGAAAGGTAGCGGTAGAGAAGCTGTAGGTAGCTGTTTTCATGAGGGTACACAGGAACAGGGCAAAGGGCAACAGACTTGGGTTACTTCAGGGGGAATTCTGTCTCAATAGAACAATTCTTCACCATGAGAACAGTAAAACACTGGAATAAGTTGCCCAGAGGAGGGGAAATGGACTAGGCAGCTTGTGGTACTGCTAGTGATTTGTGGAGAATAATAGTCTTAGCTCCTCTAATCTGATCCATTCCTTGGAGAGAAGCAATGGTACTGTATTAATGGACTCAAGTTGAGGCAAGGGAGATTTAGCTTAGATATTAGGTAAATTTTTTTACTGAGAGGGTTGTCAAACATTGGAATGGGCTGCCCAGGGAGGTGGTTGAGTCACCATCCCTGGAGATATTAAAAAAGCGAGTGGACGGGATACTTCAGGACATGGTTTAGTGGGCATGGTTAATGGTTGGACTCGATGATCTTGAAGGTCTTTTCCAACCTAAATGATTCTATGATCCTATTAAGAAGGAAATGGGAAGGGAGGGCAATTCAGGAGAACGCGGTGCCTGAGCTTTTTCAGAGGAGGCATGTTGACAGATGGTTGGAGCGGAGGGGGAAGTACTGTGTAAATTTGAACGTAAGTATTGAGAAAGTTAGCTGAAAAGCTGAAGAAACCTGGGACAAAAAAGGGGTAAGTAAGGAGTGAAAAGGCAGTAGTATATGGGTTTGACATACACTTGGTATACTAAACAGTTTAAGTATCAAGTGTATTCATCATGCGTGATAAGGTTTGGATGGTGGGAGGACTGACAATGCAGGAGGTATTATACACCTCTAGGTGCTGAAGGTAGTGTAGTGTGGATAGTCTTGGATAATCTTGTCTGGTAGTGTGAATAGCCCTGGGTTACTGAAGCAAGAGAACTCTGAAAGCAATGGAGGAAGAAGGGTACATCAGGACATTCTTGAATGTTTTGTAGTTTAAATCCCCTGAAGAGGCTGGTGCCTCAAGACTGTTGTCTTAAATACTTGAGAGAAGAAGAGAAAGAAAAAAAAAAAAGTGAATTGTTTGGAGCATGTGTTACCACAGTTACTTGGTCATAAAATGGGCCATATAAACTCAGAGAGATAAAAGTCAATAACCTTTCTCCAAGTTGACCAAATTTTTTTGTTATTTTTCATTCTTTCAGGGAAGTGGGTTGTCTAAGTAGATGGATATTTCATTTGCCTTGGTAATCCATCAAAACAACATTGTGGTTGCTTTTCTTTTTCAGTATCATCATTTTCTCCAGAGAGGAAAGTTAGTTCTGTCCTTAGATTGTTCTGGATCACTCCATTAGCTGACTACTGCAATTGTCAACAAAATTTCTGTCTTAAGATGTTTTCTTCACTTTAGTCTATAAATGAAATTGAGGGCATCTCTGAAGTGTGACTGTCTTGTTTGATGTCTCTGTCAGATTACATTTTGCAGTATGATCTGGAAATTGTCAGAAAACCTGAATGTGTGCTTTAGTATGATATTAGTTTGTTTAGACCAATTATTACTGCTGCCAATACCTGTTTTTATATAGTGCTTAGATATCTGTAGAAGACAACCACTTTATAGAGAAGGGTTAATACCCTTATCCCTGGTTTAAGATGGGGAGCACCACTGAAGAAAAGGAAAGTTCCTTGCCCATAGTCACTCACAGAGTCAGTGGCAGAGCTAGGCTTAGAATCTGCATCTTCTTTAAGCAATTATTCAGTGATGGGTTCTTAAAAGTAGTGTGGTATTAGGAGGGGAGACTGTTTTGAATTAAATAAGACTAGTATTTTCTTTCTCATAAGAACATTGCATAACATATGAAAAATTTCGTCCCGATATGTGGAATTGTCTCTATCCAGATTTTTGTTATCCCTACTAAAGAAAATAGATTGCTTTCTGCCATTGTCTGTTTAGCCAGCTGTAAGCCCTATTGGACAGATTGCATGGTATGCTGATTAATGATATAGGCTGTGGGTGATTAGCCAACTGTGTAATGAGGTCCATAGCTTCCAGTGTATTACAGAAATGCCATTGATCAATACAACCACATAGTCTGTAGTATCTTCTGCAAAGTGAATTTAGACTAGTGGGGAAAAGTGGTATAGCCCCTGAATAGTTGCTGCAGAGCTACACAGCTGTGCTTGTTTTTAGAGGAGGATTAAATTTAATCTAAGGATTTGAAGGTTTGGTGGTTTGGGTTTTTTTTACTTTCGTATATTTCTTACTGTGATTATGGGCATCTCCCTACCCCCATTTTTCTTGCAGAATAAATCCAAAAGACTTAATATGCATGTGATAAATTTGGGAGATTGTATTTCTACATGTGCTTAAAGTGTTTCTTTTATATCCCACCATCCAAGGGCAGGAGGCAGAATAGCTTGATGAATTCTGACAAACAGCATGCTGTTTTATAAAATGTTACTAGATCAAGCTGTCAGATGTCAGAGACTGTATATGCTACTTTTGTAGCTGAATATACATTTTATTTATATATAATCAGCACTGGTTAAATAATTTCCTTTTTTAGAGAATGCTGAAAATACATAATATGTTTATGACTTTCATTTCACATTTTTAATGCAGTAATTCTGCTATAGGAATGGGTTTTTTCATACTGTGTCCTGAACAATCACCAGCATCGCTGCTTCGAGGCTATATAAATTCAGATTGTAGAGCAGAGTTGGTTCCTAATTTTTTTTTCTTATGAGTTTTTTCTACAGCAATGACATGAGGTAATTCATTTACTTATTATTACTATTCTATTAAAATTTCTGTAAATATCTCTTTCTAATTTATAGGTAGTAGCTCAATTCCAAATTTCTTTCACATCATGAAGCGGCAGTTTACTGAAACAGAGTGGGATGTAATCAAGTCTATGAGTAATGAATGGATGCAGCTGGATATGTTTCATCGGCACTGGGTAGTACCTTTTTTCCTATTTAAAGACTGCAGTGCTATAAACTGCACGTTCTCTTTTGATATATTTTGTTATTATTTTCATTATGGTAAAACTGTATACTTTTTATAGTTACATGTTCATGTGGAGATAATATTTTAATTGGTTTTATATTTTAGTGATTTTTTTTAACATCAGAATAATTTTGAGAACCATAGTACAGCTCACATTTCTAGAAGGATTTATGATTAGTTTTAAACACATAACCCAAACAAGGTGCCACCTGGTAATTCCAGTTGCATGTTCATTATAATGCAGCAAGTTAGGCTAGGTATTTAACAATGCTGATTAACTTTTTCTCTTGATAATTGCATCAGTCTACCCTCACATTTACAATAGTATAAGTCTTAAATTTATTTGGTCTACAGTGTCTGCTTAGAAGTAATGTTTATAGAACAGTTTGAAAACAGCCAGTATTAATAAAATGCATTTATTCTGTGTTTCAGGCCTTAAAGGAAAGCTTCTTAAAGGCTATTGGAGTCGGAATTGGCTTTAACTTGCAAAGAATTGAATTTAATGTGTCCCCATTGCAACTGGAAATAGGGAAGGTGTATAAGGAGACAAAAATGCTTCTGGATGGAGATAAAGAAGAAGAGTGGACATTTGAGGTAAGAACTATTCAAATTCATTTTTTCAATAATAGTATATGGGTATACTATGGGATAAACAGTCTCAACACTATGGTTGCATTGCACATGTGATTTTTTTTAATTGCAGCTTCACACCTTTATTCTGTATAACCACATTGAACATACATCAGTCAAAACTTAGGATATAAATCCACGGCATTTTAAAGTACTTTTGATGATTGCAAAAACACCCCATAGATTTATTCATTATAATGTTTTTTAATTTTTTCTGTTCCTAGGGTATATTTCTTGCACTCTATGAAATTCATCCTAGGGTGTGCAGGAAGTTCACTTGAAGCATTTTCAGACCTGACTTCTGAACAGTGTCTAAGATTTTAAAGTTCTTCATCAGTTGGTCTAGAATGGGACTAGCAATTAACTAACCCCATTAGTTAGTGTTTATGTTAAATATTTGAAATGGAGGAGGTGTCTTCAGCTCCTTTGGGTTTCTTACTTCTTGTCCATAAAAGCTGGTAGAAACGTGCTTTTGTGGGTTTGAAGTTACAGTGTGCTAATTGGCTGCTGTCTGTGGGAATGGAGAGATGCAAAAAACTTGCCTTTGCTTGACTGGAACGTTAGTTTAGGCTTAATCTTCTGGGTGTTGAGTGTGGGGGTTTTGTTTGTTTTTCCTTCTTGAAAGTTATTGAGACTTATCACTAACATATCTATCTTGTTAGATTTGGTAGGAAATGATCAAAAGCATCTAATGGAGTTTGAAGGGTGTATAGAGAAAGAACTGATGAGGACATGGTTTAGTGGTGGACTTGGTAGTGTTAGGTTAATGATTGGACTTCATGATCTGAAGACTCTTTTCCAACCTAAATGATTCTATGATTCTATGCAATGATCTCAAATTATTTAATTACCCAGAGAAACCAAGCTTTAAAAAAAAAAAAAAAAAAAAAAAAATCACAATACTATTTCTCTGCACCCCAGAGGCATTTTCATTCAACCACTTAAAACAAAGGAGAAATGCAAAGACATTGACTTTAAAATTGTCTGTAAAGGACACCTTGTTCCAGTCTGCCGCAAATTTGTGCAGCTGGTGTATAGCTGACTAGCAATTCAAAGAATACATACTTTGCAATTTCACAAAACAGTCAACTGCACTTTTCAGTAAGAGTATTCAGTTTCCAATATGCATTTACATTTTGAAAATATGTACATTGCTGGAGACAACTGTTCCAGTAGATCTTCTCTAAATGACAAATTTCTGCTGTATGCTCATTTTGTGTAGTGTACAAACTACATGTATGGTACACACGTAGTAAAAAAGAATTAATGGACTAGTAAGATTTAACTTGTAGCATAAGTTGACCTCTTCACAGTTTATTCCTATCAGCATTTCTAGCCACATTTGGTTTTAGTGTTATTTTAAAAGTCTACCCATACTAAATCAGCCCTCTTACTGGTATTGCCATACTCTCTAGGGACTGAGTATGTAATGAAGTTCACTAGCTGGAGTTATAGACTGGCAAAAGAAAGTCTTGGGAAAGACTATGATGCATCTGGTAATAGAATGCTTTCTGTATTAATACTAACAGTGTACCACTGTCAAGGAAGCATCTACCTCTTCCGATTGACTTCTGGAACTCCTATTTTTGGTATTTGATATGCCTGTGGTTGGTTGAATAAAACAGCCTGAAGATGATGATGTAGACAGCTCCCTGTATTACTTAAATGCTTTATAATTATTTGATTTTTTCCTTATTACTTAGTAATTACTGCTAGAAGTTCAATTTAATTTTTGTCTGAGGAACGTGTCCCCTTCCATGCTTGCCCTCCTGCTTCCCAAGAGCACAGCCTTATAACAATGCAGACTGTAGTACTTTAAAGAAAGGATTTGTTATCAAGTTTCATTTAAATACAAGCTCAATTGGGATATAATTTCATTTAAATATCAACATTTATCAAAATGAAATTGGAAAAAAACAACTAGTTTTTCATTTACCAATCCCCAGCGTAAAATTAAGCATCTCTTTCCTTTTTTGTCTTCTCCCAAGTTTCTTTTAATTTTGTGCCCATTTTCGTACTTACAAAAGTCTTTTTTCCTTTCCTTATTTGCCCTTGAGCCAAACTCTTGAAACGACCTGTTAACTGAAAACACTAATTTTGAGAAATCTGGAAGAGTCACCCCAGAGGGGTCATTAAGAATCACCTGTAAGACTGCATATTACTGGTATAGTATTTTCCTAGTGTTTCCTGCTGTGCTGAGTTTGCTTGAGTGAACATTTTCTATCAAATAAAAAAAATACAATAACCTCACTTCTATTTTTCAGATCTGCCTATATCTTTGTGATAGGAGATGATCAAAGAGAGCAAGGCTGTTTAAAACCCAATTATCACATATTTTGGATTGTCTTGTTTAAAAGAGAATCTAACTTACCAAAAACAGAAAAGAGAAATAAAGGGGATTTTACCCATTTAAAATATTCTGAAATGTCCTTCAGAAAGTATCATGTAATGTGAAAAAAAGCAACTTAAAAGCATAAAGACTAGAAAAAGATCTACCATCTTATTACACTTGTCGTGACAAAAAGGTCAAGTGAAGTACTAGTGAATCAGAGCAACTCAAAGCTGGCACTGTTCAGATACCCTGTAACTGTTCACAAGAGCAAAGTCCATTCATATTGGAGATATATTTTCTGTGAACATTAAAAAAAAAAATTCTGTTATTTTGTTGTAAATACCAAATGAACTACCTTGTTGTGTAATTGCTGTCCCTTTACCAAGGGTTTAGTTGGGGGGTTTTTTTTGGTTTGGTTTTTTTCCTCAAAGTGTCTTTCCCCTCCTCTGCTCCTCAGACATTTTTGAGGTTAGACAGAAGGCAGTAGCTCAGAAACAGCCTGTTTGATTTTGATGGAACGGTTTAGCTTTAGGCACTTGTTTTCATACAGTACTCTAGAGGTTGCTACTCAGATTCCCTCCAACTATTTTGGAAGGAGTAGGAGAAAAAATACAGTAAAACTTCATTTAAAACCATAACTTTAATTTTAAGGTATGTCTGCTATGTGTGTTAAGTATGCTTTATTCACATAGGCAGTGCACACTTCACTCATTTTAAAAAGGTAAATTTGTTTAGTAATAATTAAAAGTTTACAAGCCCAGTGAAAAGTGATACAGTATTTGTGTCAGGGTGTTAATTTAGGATGGAGTCATTATTCTGATGATTATTATGAGTAATTCTATATGCTCCATTTACTTCCTTTGAAGAAAATAAACTTACAGAATGAAGTACTAATTAATTTTAATAAAGTGAAAGAAGTTGATTGATAACAATTATGGCAAGTTTTATAATTTAAAGAGGTAAGAATAAGTTTATAATATATACATATAATCTCTGTAGCAGATCTGATAGGTGGAAAAAAAATCCTAATTACTGATTTGCAAAATGGGAAGTGTATTCGTGATTCTTTCCTTATTGGTCCCAGTTTTGTACAGTTAGTCAGGAAGAATGACTAGATAGCACTTATTGGCATCTATATTGAAGAAAAATCTTACATGAGATATAAGACACTTCTGTTTTGGTCCCTACCTCAATTTTATAAACTGGTTGTATCCAAAGGAAGCACCCAATTTATCCTAAACCTTATTCAGCGATTAAGAATCATCTGGCATCACTGCTGCTACACAAATAATTGTTTGCCTTTTTTCACAACAAATATTTGCTTGTTTTCTCTATAAGCAAGCACATTACTTCCAGAATATGAATTTCAAACTGAGATTACCTGAGTCAATTTGAAATACATTTAGTAATTGGTGTTGATGTGCAGCTGTAATGGAGTCTTTCATCCTCAGTAAAAGAAGTTAATCCTTTTTGTATTGTCAGGAATAAATAGGAATGAAAACTTCTAAGACTAGCTAATCCAACTGGATTCATACAGGAATCGGTTCTGCTGGCTGGGAAGGTACAGTTTCCTCATAACCTGTCTGTTGTTGAGGGAATCCAGAATGATTTGAATCCCAAACACATCATTTTGCTGAGACTTTAAAATGAGTTCATTGTAAGTTTCAGTGTGCCTGTAGCTTGAACAGCTCTAGTAACACTTTTGTTTTTCTCTGCGCAGAACCAATTTTGATCCATTATATGTTTTCTGGTTTATAGAGAAGAATCTTAACAAAACAAAGGCAAAGGAATTCCTCCTTTACCTCAGAGGAAATCCTGTACAGTTGTCCTCTTTCTCTTTTTGTTTAATCATCTATTTCAAAAGTTGGATTTATTTAATAAGCCGGTATAGCAGTATCTCCAGATGAATAGGGGAGCAAGCTGATTTGCTGTTTTTTATGGTTTCTGTATGTTTCATTAACTCCATACCTTAAAGTTTTTGCTGGCCACTAGTAGGATCTCCTTCCCTTCTGCATTTGTTTTGGATTTACATTTCTCTGAAGCAGCAAAGATAAGATGAAGGGCATAGTTTGTTATGTTTTATTGTAAGATGCTGAAACCTCTTTTGTGGTCACAGAGGATATGTGAAGTAAACGAGTTGGAACCTTCTGAATTCGTTATCCATTGGGCAGGGTCTCTGGAGGGGAATGGTCCCTATTATCTAAAGAGTAAATGCAGCTTTGAGCTGACAAAAAATTATTTAATTAACAATATGTAAAAGATTTTATCTATAATATGTTTATGGTTGCACAAACAAGAAGTAATGCATAAATTCACTTCACGAAAAGAAATTTCTGTGCATTTAGCTTAAAGCTGTAACACAGTTGTTGGCAGACTTCTGACTACAGATATAGGCCACTGCTGAATGGCCTGTGCTCTGTCCCCTGTTCTCATCAGTCTTTAACCTCTTGAACGTGCAAAGAATGAAGAAGGGGGAAATGAAGTGATGAAAAACTGGATGTAGTCATTTTTCTCTCTAGACAAATACAAAACACTGCCACCCTAGAACTATATAAATTGTTTAGCAAGACTTGATCAAACATCTAATTTTCATAGTCTTTTTTATTTTTGAGGAAGTTATAGAAATGTGTGTCGTGTACAAATGGTTAGATTTCGTCAAACTTGAGGTAGCATTCTTTATGCTTGACTTATTTTCAATCTTGTACACTAGTAATGGAATGCAAAACCTAGTAAAATACTTTGTAGTACTTATACCTATAGCTCTTGCAGTCGTGGGAAATACGCCTTACACTGCAGATTTGTTAGTGCTTCTCAAGTGCATGAAATATTTCTCCTAATCTAGACAGAATTTAAATAGTCATTTTCTTACTGGTGCTTTGCAGAAAGGTAAAACAACGAGAGCTTGATGTTTTGTTTTTAAGTAGGTGAGAGTGACGAACTTCACTGCTGAATCTGTCAAATAAGGACAGTTTTGGTGCTGAAGAGATCAAAGTAAAAACAGTTCTACTCCCAGACCAGCCCCTATCTGCCAAGACACGCACATCTTTGCCAGTAGAGTCCCCCAGTCTTATAGTTGTACTGCTGCTACACATGGCTAGAGCAGCTGCTGTCTTGGCTGAGCTGGATTGAGTAGATCTGAGCTGAGCATCTTGGACTCTTTTTTTTTTTTTTTTTTTTTTTTTTAATATACAAGGCTGTTTGGGAATCACAAAAATGGTATCCTTGTAACCAAAATCTTTGAAAATCCTATCTAGTAGATGAACTGTAGAGAAGCCTAATGCAGACTGACAGCATTGTTTTAAAAGACATTTTGCTTAGATTAAAAGGAAAATAAAGAAGCAACCAACAACCTGTCAGAGGAAATAGGATATCATGATGCTTTCTTTATACTATAATATAGTGCAGTTAGAGTATTTCCCAAGGAAGTGGAAATTGGAGGTTCAATCATACCTCCCAGGAGAATATCCAGACTACTAGGTGATTTTCAGATTAATGGTGATACATAAATTGTTCATTTTTCTAGGTAAAATTCTTGTTATTCTTGATTTCCATTTCAGAAAGTTTGGGAAATAATGTGAAAATTTGGGAGTAAAGAAACAAGGAAAACATTATTTCTCCCCCCCTATATATATTAAAAAAAAAAAAGCCAACAGGATTACGATTTGACTACCAAATAAACATTTTTCAGAAACCGTATATAAGGTGTTTTTTTCCGAAATGAATTGTTTAGGATGAATTCTTAGTCTTTCTAGGGGAAAACAGTTTTAAACAAAACTATTAAGTAGATAAACAATATTACTAAATGTATATTTATATATCTAAAAGTGTTTTTGGAGGAAGATTGGTTCATATTTACACAGAGCAATGCTCAGACTGCTATGTCAGAAATTTGAAGTTGTGATCTTACATGCTGTCTGAAGCCAAGAGTGAGAGAATCACTGGTTTAAGTTTACACTTATATCATTGTTTTTCAGAATACCTCCCAGAAGTTCACAGTTGATCTCATTGGAAAACAGATAGCTAAGATTGGTTACATGGCTTATGACTTAGAAGGGACTGGTAAAGGAATGCTAAGGTCACAAACTTGAATATAAATATCTAGAAATGGGTGAGATGATGGTGACCTATAGTAACCAGTTCAGCCCTGCTAACTTTTTAATGTATCTGCATCCTTGAGCTCTCCAACAAAACTGCTAAAAAGGACTGTTGCTTTTTGAATGTCATTGTTTTAAAGTATTTTAAATGATGTTCTGCTATTGTTCTAAACCATGTTCTAAGCATTTATATAGTCTTTGCTGGAAACAGTAAAGAAAATGCATTTACATTGCCATTTTTCATCTTTACTAGGAAACTCGGTTAGATGACAATCATCATGTTGCAGTGGCTCTCGGCAAACAGGAGGGATTTGGACAGAAGCATTCTGATGTAAGAAATTATGAAACGTTTTCAGGTCTTGGTAACTAATCACTTGAACATAAACTTGGTCTGATGCTGTAGCTAAAAGTGTGTTATCTCAGATGTAGGGCCAAGAAGAAAGATTATCTTAACCACAGTATTAACCAGATTGTTACTGAACTGTTACCTCTAGTTCTGTTGTGACTATTTCAGGAAAGGTCTGGGAAGGAAAAATGGTTTCAGAGGACAGCAACAGACAATGTCAAATTTGGAATGTATGTGTTACAGTGTTCAGTGTGTTCATTCAGGAGAAGATTAAGTGATTTTTGTCACAGCCTGCTAGTACTCGTGGGAAAGATGGTTTTCACAGAGGGAAATGGAGACAGTTGAACCAATCTGGACTGTTAAACTAGTATGGCATCTCACCAAGTTGATTTTAATCAGGAACTGTCAGTGCATGTATCCCAGAGCAGATCCATCTCTCAAACACCATTATGACAAGATAACCCTTGAGACACAAGCAACAACAACCAACAGATGGGAAGAACAGCAGTGTTAGTCTTCATTCCATGTGGTGTCTATATTGAGAGAAGCAACAAAGCTACTTAAAAGCTTTTCAGGTTTTTCTGTGTAATTTAACAAAGACTTGGGTCATGCAAATAGCAATAAAAGTCAAATTTCAGGCAGACTGGCAAGTTGTAGCTGAAATAGCCAGACAGTCAGCAAAGGAAAGTGTGACAAATTGCCAGGTTTGTCTGTGGTGGTGTAGTTGCTCACAAGAAAATGGGTTAGTTGTTTTCTGTTATTTAGATATAAAGATTCTGCCAGGAACTGGAAAAAAAATAATTAGTATATGAATGGATAAAACGATGAAAGTGGTCATGCACACATCTATCACGGTCATAAAGTCTGAGTCTGTGTTCATGGATAATGCAGAGAGGCAGACCTTTTGACTAGTATTGGTTAAATTAAAAAAAGAGGTTTAAACCACCTTTGAGGATTTACTGTGTTAAATCAGTGCTCAAATACTCTTTAAGAAAATATGTGCATTCTGTTTGATAGGTTGTACTTAAGTTCCCAGTGGGGCTACATATCATCCTTCCTACAGGAGTACTGATAAATGTCAGTCTGAAGTGAAAAGAAGGTTGCTATTATTTTTAAAGACAATTACCTAAGTATTCTACAAAAGTCCAGGATTTTTAAGTATTGACCTTCACCATCACTGTCACACACCTTAAAATTATCATAGAAAGAATAGGCATGGTATCAAGAGTTACAATGAAAAGTCTTTGAATCAAGAGAAGTCTCAAAGGCATACTTGTCCACTGATTAAATTTGTGATGACCTAAATTTCATTAGCTCAATTCACTGAAAAAAGGTCATTTTAAATAGGACAAGTGAGCATTCTGTGACTCCCTGTCCTGGTTTCAGCTGGGATAGAGTTAATTGTCTTCCTAGTAGCTGGTACCGTGCTATGTTTTGAGTTAGGTATGAGAAGAATGTTGGTAACACTGATGTTTTCAGTTGTTGCTAAGTAGTGTTTAGTCTAAAGTCAAGGATTTTTCAGCTTCTCATGCCCAGCCAGCGGGAAAGCTGGAGGGGCACAAGAAGTTGGCACAGGACACAGCCAGGGCAGCTGACCCAAAGTGGCCAACAGTGTATTCCATACCATGTGACGTCCCATCTAGTATAGAAACTGGAGGGACTGGGGGTGGAGGGATCGCCGCTCGGGGACTAGCTGGGTGTTGGTCAGCGGGTGGTGAGCAATTGCACTGCACATCATTTGTACATTCCAATCCTTTTATTATTGCTGTTGTCATTTTATCAGTGTTATCATTATCATTATTAGTTTCTTCTTTTCTGTTCTATTAAACCGTTCGTATCTCAACCCATGAGTTTTACTACTTTTCCCGATTTTCTCCCCCATTCCACTGGGTAGAGGGGGCAGTGAGTGAGCAGCTCGTTGGTGCTTAGTTGCTGGCTGGGGTTAAATCACGACACTCCCCAATATGGAAATGAAGTGAAAATTTCTGTACTATTGCATTGTGCCTTTTCAGGACTCCTTCTAACAGGAATGTGGAGGAAATGAAAGTGGCCTTCTCTCTAACAGAACTGTAAAAAAGGATTCTATGTATTGCTAGATGCGTTGAGAGGAAAAGGTGTTCTTCATCTTAATTTAAGAAAATTAAGTGTGTAGACATTATGCAATTGCTTCAGGATGTCAGTGCTTGTTTCTGTTCCCTCTCCGCTATCACAGGAGTAATTCATTATGTCCTGTTTGCAGAACATGTACTTTCAGTTAACTTTCTTCCCAACCTGATAGCAAGTACCTACAAGTCACAGGAAAGACCAATTGTTACTTTGAAGTACTGTAATTTAAATTCTCTAGAGTCAAAACTCTTAACAAAATGTCTGCTAGTGATTGCTATATGCTTGAAGAGACAGAACATTTATCTGCACCGTTACCTAGATCTAGACAGTTATCTGAGGCAGATTTCAATGAAAGATGGCTGAGTTTATAATTCTTTATAATTCCTATGTGGGCTATAAAATATCTTTTCATCTATCACTTGCTAAATTTCACAGGACTTGTGATGAATTCAGTCAGAGCACACCTGTCTTCAGACAAGCATGTGCTGAAGTTCAAATGAGATCTGTTAACAGTCTTCTTAGCTCTGAGGCTTAGTTCATACTTAGTATGCATCTGTGATGTCACTCGCATGGCTCTAGGCACAGTTCCTGCAGCTTTACCTCATCTCCAAAATGCCAGATGAACAGGAATGTCTCAATACCATGTCCCTTGTGCAAGGATATAAAGTGACAGGCAGCTTAATTAACTTTTGCTTTCAGTCTGCATTGGGCAACTTTGAGTTTTGCTGTGCTGTTACAACAAACACGAATCATTTTGTTGTCTCTCCATTTATTCCTAACAGTAGCTTACTGCTCAAATGCTGAAGCAGAGAATAGATATTTTTTCTCTTTTACCTATTTACTAACCTACCTTCATTGATGTGACAGGAAGGGATAACAGAATCTACAAAAAGGGCCTCAGATGGGGCCACCTCCAGCGCT
Organism: Haliaeetus albicilla; assembly: GCF_947461875.1. Classification (NCBI taxonomy): domain Eukaryota; kingdom Metazoa; phylum Chordata; class Aves; order Accipitriformes; family Accipitridae; genus Haliaeetus; species Haliaeetus albicilla. Next base: position 11,106,376 of record NC_091502.1, on the reverse strand, counting down.
TGCGTGTAAGCAAGCAAGTACCTACAAGGCACCATTATGGACAAATACCCCAAACCCTCTCCAGGAACTCAGCATGCTGGGGTGCCTCTCTAAAGTGCCTATACACTGGTGCACACAGTATGGGGAATAAACATGATGAGTTAAGAGATCTGTGTGCAGTTGCAGGGCTACAGTCTTGTTGGCATCATGGAGATGTGTTGGGATGGCTCCTATGGCTGGAGTGTTGCGATTAAGGGGTACAGAAAAGATAGGCAGGGAAGATGCAGAGGGTGAGTTGCCACTTACGTGAGAAAGCAGCTGGAGTGCATGGAGCTCTTCCTGGGGATGGATGAGGAGCCAGCTAAGAGTTTATGGGTTAGGTTTAAAGAGAGGACAGGTCAAGGTGACTTTATAGTGAGTGTCTGCTGTATGCCACCTGACCAGAAAGAACAAGTGGATGAGGTCTTCTACAGACAGATAGGAGCAGCCTCATGTTCACAGGCCCTGGTCATCATGGGGTGTTGAGGATTTCTTGGCTGAGCGAGGACATGTGAGCAATCCAGCCTTTAGGTGGAACGAAGCATAAGCATACAAAGTGCTGAAGCGGACAAGGACACTGTGTCCTTGTACGCTGGGAAAAGGAAGATAAGAGCCTGACAAACAACTCCTGGATGCGGAAGAACAAGATAAGCAACCACAAGACGCCTTGTGAAGAAGCTTGAGCAGCCAATGAAAGGATAAGATAGCGCCGCATGAAATGAGATATTGTACCAATCAGAGCATTGTATAAGGTGCGTGCATAAGCGCATAGGGTATATAACTGTGCTGAAAGTTGTAGTAAATGGACTTCACTTGATCACATTGGTCTGTGTGCAATGCCCCTGTGGATCCTCTGCCGCAATGGGGGACTTCAAGCACCCCAGTATCTGCTGGTGCGACAACACAGCAGGACATAAGCAATCCAGGAAGTTCCTGGAGTCCATTGATGACAACTTCCTTCTCCAGATGATAGAGGAGCCAATGAGGAAAGGCATTGTGCTGGACCTCCTACTCACCAACAAGGAGGGGCTTGTTGGGGATGTGAAGGTCAAAGGCAGCCTTGGCTGCAGTGAGCATGAGATTGTGGAGTTCAGGATCCTTGGGGCAGGGAGGAGACCTCACAACCCTGGACTTGGGGAGACCAGACTTTGGCCTCCTGAAAGATTTTCTAGGAAGAGTCCTGTGGGATAAGGTGCTGGAGCATGTCCAAAGGTGAGCAAGAAAGCTACAGCACAAGTCTTATGAGGAGTGGCTGAAGGAACTGGGGTTGTTTACTCTGGAGAAAAGGAGGCTGAGAGGAGACCTTATTGCTCTCTACAACTGCCTGAAAGGAGGTTGTAGCGAGGTGGGGGTCAGTCTCTTCTCCCAAGTAACAAGTGGTAAGATGAGAGGAAATGGCCTCAAGTTGTGCCAGGGAAGGTTTAGATTGGATATTAGAAAAAATTTCTTCACCGAAAGGGCTATCACGCATTGGAACAGGCTGCCTAGAGAATTGGTGGAGTCACCATCCCTGGAGGTATTGAAAAGACGTGTAGATGTGGCACTTAGGGACATGGTTTAGTGGTGCACTTGGCAGTGTTAGGTTAATGATTGGACTCGATGATCTTAAAGGTCCTTTCCAACCTAAATGATTCTATGGTAAAGCCTCAGAGGGAAGCAGGGCCCAAGAAAGCTGCTTAATATTCAAGGATCACCTCCTCCAAGCTCAAAAGAGTTCCATCCCAATGAATATGAAGTCGGGAAAAAATGCCAGGAGGCCTGTGTGGATAGACAAAGAGCTTCTAGCCAAACTCAAACACAAAAAGGCAGCATACAGAGGATGGGTAACCTGTGTGGAATACAGAAACATTGTCTGAGCATCCAGGGACAAAGTTAGGAAAGCTAAAGCCCAGATGGAATTGAATCTGACCAGGGATGTCCAAGGCAACAAGAAGAGCATCTATAAGTGCATAGGAAACAAAGGGAAAATGTGAACCCTTTGCTCGATGAGACAGAGGCCCTGAGTACCAGGACGTGGAAAAGGCTGAGGTGCTGAGTGCTACCTTTGCTTCAGTCTTTATTAGCAGGACTGGCCTTCAGGAATCCCAGGTCCCAGAGACCAGAGGGGAGGGAGCAAGGAAGTTGTATGTACCCCTGTTGGAAGAGGAACAGGTCAGGGAATACTTAAGTAAACTGGACGTACATAAGTCCTTGAGCCCTTATGGGATGCAGCCACAGTGCTGAGGGAGCTGGCAGATGCCATTGTGAGGCCACTTTCAATAATCTTTGGTTGATCATGGTGACTGGGAGAAGTGCCTGGAGACTGGAGGAAAGCAAATGTCACTATCTTCAAGGAGGACCCAAGGAATTACAGGCCTGTCATCTTGATGTCTGGAAAGGTGGCAGAGCAGCTAATTCTGGAAACCATTTCCAGGCACATCAAGGACAAAGGAAATCATCAGGACTAGTTAGCATAGCTTCACCAAGAGCAAGTCATGCTTGACCAGCTTGGTAAACTTCTAGAATGAAATGACTGGCCTGCTAGAGGAGGGGAGAGCAGTGGATATTGTCTACCTGGACTTCAGTACCTTCTACCTCTGACACTGTCTCTCATAAGATCCTCCTAGAGAAACTGTTGATGCACGTACTGGATAAGCAGGCAGTGAGGTGCACTGAAAACTGGCTGAATGGTTGGGCCCAGAGTGTGGTGATCAGTGTCACAAAGTCTGGTTGGAGGCCAGTAGCGCTGTTCCGCAGGGGTCAAACCTAGGTCCAGTCCCATTTAACGTCTTCATTAATGATCTGTATGATGGGTCAGTGTACCCTCAGTAAGTTTGCTGGTGATGCAAACCTGGGAGGAGTGGCTGATATGCCAGGGGGTCACGCTGCCATCCAGAGAGACCTTGACAGGTTGGAGAAGTGGGCCAACAGGAACCTCATGAAGTTTAACAAAGAGAAGTGCAAAGTCCTGAACCTGCTGAGAAACAACCCAAGGCACCAGTATATGCAGATGGCCACCCAGCTGGAAAGCAGCTTTGCAGAAAAGGCATAGGGGGTCCTAGTGGACACCAGGTTGAACATGAACCAGCAATGACCCTTTGCAGCAAAGAAGGCTAATGGTATCCTGGGCTGCATTAAAGTATTAGCAGCAGGTCAAGAAAGGTGATTCTTCCCCTTTACTCAGCATTGGTGAGGCCACATCTGGAGAACCATGTCCAGTTCTGGGCTCCTCAGTATGAGAGACATGGACATACTGGAGAGAGTCTAGCGAAGAGCCACAAATATGATGAAGGGACTGGAGCATCTCTCCTGTGAGGAAGGGTTGAGAGAGCTGGGACTGTTCAGCCTGGAGAAGAGAAAGCTCAGTGGGATCTTAGTAATGTATCTAAATACCTGAAGGGAGGGTGCAAATTGGACAGCCAGGCTCTTTTCATTGGTGCCTGGTTACAGGAGCAGAGGCAGCGGACACAAGCTGAAACACAGGAGGGTCCCTCTGGACATTAGGAAACACTTTTTTTTCTACTGTGAGGATGACCAAGATTACCCAGGGAGGTTGTAGAGTCTCTGTCCTTGGTGAAACTCGAAAGGTATTTGGATGTGGTCCTGGGCAACTGGCTCTAGGTGGCTGTGCTTGAGCAGGGGGTTTGGGCAAGAGGACCTCCAGAGGTCCCTTCCAGTCTCAGCCTTTCTGTGATTACCAGACATGAGTATTCACTCCCCAAGCAGTTAACAGTACCTTAGCCAGCATCAGAAACATGTCAATTTGTGTGATGTATGGAATAACCCCACTGCAGAGTAGGCCTGCTGAATTCTGTCAAATATTAAATATTAAGAATATGTTGCTTGAGCAAATGCCGAACTTAGATCAGCTATATTCATGTTCGATTCATACAGCTGTACTATTTGTCCTGCTGTTTGGAAAGAGTTATACTTACAGATAGCATACAGCAGGTTGCACAGTAACATGTGCTCAAAAAAACAAACCTTTTTTTAATTTGAAATGTGATTTTTTTTTCTTGAAGTGATGGAACTAATGCAGAGACCATGACACGCTCACCTCCAGTATCTCACTCTGTACTTAATCTGGATTTAACACTGGGAATAGTGGGTTGATTGTGACCACTTTTGCCCTGAAATAGCATGAGTTTGAGAGAGCAAACACAACTCCAGTGATTGCTGGTATTGAAAAGAGTATGAACAGGCACACCTCTAGTGGAATAAATCCTCATGCTACCATCTCAAATAATCTTGTCTGCTGGAGAATGAAGTACAGTTTGTTTGTTGGTGGGTTTTTTTCTTCCTTCTTTTCTGGACTTAAACACTCATTATATGGTATTTGCAGCATTCTCTATCCCTCATTCTTTCCCTTTTCTGCACTGAGTTTCAAAGAAAAAATTGCTTTTTCTGTGTGGTCTGTTACATGTTTCTGTTAGTTACTGTATAGCCTAAATTAGGGATAGTGACATTTGTCTCAACTGGAATATTTTCTTTCTGCTTCAGTGGGCAATGTGTAGTTTAAACTGGACGGGGAATACTGCAGGAAGAAAATGGAGATTTATTGATTCATGTAATACTAATACGTATTTTTCCTTAGGTATGTTCCATGGAGCCTAACCAACCACAGTTTATAGTACTGACTTTTGAAGATTTAGTTGCATCGGGTATTCCAGTCACACCTGAGGATTCTGCATATTGGGATAATTTTTGTTCTAAGCAGGAGAGTCCAGTGACACAGAATTCACATTCAAGATCAGAATGCTTATAAGAAAAAGAAAATTGTCAAAGTTTTTATGCTCATACTCTACATAATTCAGCATGTGGGAATAAGTGCACATGTGTAAATAAAACATGCCTTTCCTTATTTAAACTAACAGTATGATTTTCACCTTTTTAAAATTGACATTCTTTATCAATATCTTAAGGAAGATGCGTGTTTCCTCACTGAAGGAATTCTGAGTGAAAAGTCTAAGCTGGCCGCATGCTTTTTTGCTTTTCCATGCCTGTGGTTCTTACACTTCAGTAATGACCCATGCTAGGAACAGGGAGCAGAGCTACAATAATGTTGTCGATTAGTCAACAAGTGTTTAATATATAAAAATGTGTTTCAATACTTCATTTATGCTGAAGCTTAAATTATGATGCTGCCTTTTCTCTTACAAAAATAATAGGTTTACTCTCGGGTGGCTGAATAAAGCCAGAAGAATTGGTACAAATCTTTTTGCTGTTGCTGTGTGGTGCAAGTGTTTGTACAACACTTTGTGTAATAGCAGAACGAAGAAGTCTGAATCTTAGTATCCTGGAACTACATCAGTGCAAAACTAGTTTGAGGCAGGGAATTATAAGTATTTCATATCCTTTTCACTTACAATCTTTGTTAATTAAAGCTTCCTGTATGTAACTTAGGAATTAATTTTTAACAGTTCTTTTCGTATTTTTTCCCTCAGCAACAGATATGAGCCAAACAGCAGTTCAGTTTTCCTAGACTTGCATTTACATCTGTACTGTCCTAGACACTAAGTTATGAGGGGCAGGGGGGGGGGGGGGTAGGGGCGACAAACAAAAAAAACCTATTTACATTTTTCCAAATAGGCTTGTAACATCTGAAGACAGAATATTTTATTGTCTTACAGTGAATTAAAATTTCTGGAGATCTGTAGATCTTGAGTGTACCTTTAGAGTATTTGTATTCTTTTTCAAAACAAATCCTATTTTGTGCCATTACCTCTCACTTTTTCTAGAAGTCATAGATCTGTCATGGTCCATCTAAATGTAAGGACATGTACTGAACAGAACGAGTCATACTGAATGGAATGATTTTCACAACTGAAAAGAGTTCATTTCTGTCCTACAGTTAAACATAGATCTTCAGTGACTTCAGGTTTGCGTACAACTTGGCTGCACCCTGTATTCTGACTAAAGGAGAGTCTACATGTACTGTAACCATTGAAACCATGCCTTATTACAAAGATAAAGAAAAGGTTTAGAGAGAGAAGGGTATGAGTTCTGCAATATCATACAAGCTTTTGGAATTTTGTTGCAGATAATTCTGAATTCAAATATGCTGTTAAACTTTCCTACTTCTACCAGTTCTGATTAATATTTTCGTTTCGATTTCAATGACTCTCTCATCTTGCATGCTAATCATAGTTTTTGGTGTTTTGCTTTTTTCCTCCAAAACTGCAAATCAGTGAAGCAGCAGCTCTTCTCTCCAGACTCCACAGGGGTTAAATTAGATGTTCAGTAACTTCAAAGCTGAAGTTAACAGATATATGGAGTAATTTATATACAAATTGTAAGTCAAGTATTCCAGACTGTTTTTTTTAAATGAAATGCAACTTGAGAGAAATAGTTGGCACTCCATCGAGGCCAGAAAAGGCTATTCAGTGGGTATATAATGGTAACACTTACTGGTGTAGGATATTTTTAACTGATTCAGTTGACTCTGTCTTATTCTGTTCTACCTGAAGTGTACTGTAATCCCAGATTGGCAAGCACATGAAGGTGCTTAAGAGCTGAGATAACTAGAAGCATTGCCAAGCTGAAAGAAAGGACTTGTTCTGCCACAGTTTTAGGAAGTCTGCTGAATAAGGAGGCCTGTTCAGAGTATGAGAGGCTGGAGAGTACTGAGCTCCATGGCTGGCTGGCTGTTAACTGGTACAGTACATACCAATCCTCACCAGTCACTGAGGACCCCATCAATTGCAGCTGTACCAGCCAGTTAAAATTGCCAACTTTTTTGCTGGGACAGTGAAATGAACTGCAAATATGGGGTGAGATGAATAGGAAATTTTCAGATCTGGCGATATTTCTGGGGATAAAGGAATTCATTTTGTATTAGAGATGAGTTATTTTTGCCTAGTGACAGTGTCTCAAAACCTAATTTTTCTCTCATTGGAAAGAGTTTAAAAAGTTCTACTGAAATTATTTATAATATTGTTCTTGCATGTATGTAGAGGACAAACCAGTTCTGTTAAATTAGAAAATTACACTTGGATTGCTTGCCAGGAATATGATAATTTTCAGGTCTATATCTAATTAGAAAGGTTAGAAAAACAAAGGAGTTTGTTTTGGTTAGCTTTCCATGAAACAAAAGCATAGTTTCTAACAGACCAGACAGAATCATCTAGAAGATTGCAGTTCCTCATGTTATGATTTTTTCCATGTCTTTGATTTACACTGAGCTATTTGAAAAAAAAGGTTAATTTTTTTTTTTTAACCTTAGGTAGCAGTAAGGTTAGGTGATGGTAGTGCCTTGTGAGGAGCTGCTTGAGTCAGGTGGTTTAGTGTCAGTGCAAACAGACAGAATTTTTACACTTGGTTTTACCACTGTGGAAAAGAGCAGCTGCATAGTTATAGCATTATCAGCTAAAAGCATGCTGCTAAAAGGCCAGCAAGACACTCTGACTCTTTATGAATGTGAATGATCCTTCTTAAAGTCATCAGAATTTTTTTCTGGGCATCTGTGTACTGCAGAGGCATGTATTGAAATAAGTGTTGCCAGTGTGTACAGATGAGTTATGTAATCTCACAGCTCTAAGATATTTTTTTATTATTTCACACACTTTTTAATTTATTATACTTTCCCTTATATGAAAAACTGAGCCCTGTATCCATACATGGCCGTAACACTGGCTTCCTTGCATTTCCTCAGAATACAGTCTTAATGTCCATAGTGTTGCTGCTGTTTTTAGAAATACTGGTCCAGCACAGCTCCAGCTTCCCTCACTAATTGATGTTGTTGGCCCAGTCCAGTGCAGATGAGCTGATCTTTGCTGGTCTCCCATCACTCTTCTATCTGCAACAAATTTCCCAGTTATGTCTAGAAGTCCTCTGCCCTTCAGGTTCCTTCTCTAGAGCTCCATTCCTTTATCCATTTTGTTTTCTATATACTGCCCAAGACATGACTGTACCACATGCCTGGATTCTAAAGAGTAAGAAGCTGCAGAAACACAAGCTCTGCTCCACGTGAGCCTTTCCCAGCAGGGACTGTGACTAGGTAGTCTTTTTCCCTATGGAACAGGATTCAGCAGCCTCCCTGTTACTCAAGTACAGATTCAGATCCTAGATCAGATCTGCTGCCCTAGACTGCAGATCAATGCAGTGTTTCTGAGGAGTAGCTATTCATAGTCTGACCTAAAAAATTTTTTAAATGTTTTAAAAAGTTCCGGTCTTCAGTGAACAGATTGTCAAAAGTGAATAAATGTGTCTTAGTTTGGATATATTGTCATGTTTAAACCTTTGTTTATCCTGCATAAAAATTCTTAGAGTGGTTAGGAATTTCAGAGGATAAAACTGTTCAAGACAATTTGCAGCTGTGTGACGAGAGACCAGTGCCATTTGATGTGAAAATCTGTAACTTTGAAAAGTGGATCATAGGAATTCACTCTTAGCCTTTCACAAAGTCTGTACACCTATGCAAGATACATATTTTAACTATATTATGGGATCAAATGCACTGATGTTAATCAAATGTACTTATCTTAGACAAGAAATCATAGATGTAGCAGCAAAAGTAGTGTAAATATGGTTGTAAACTATATGTTCTTGTAAACATTCAGGCAGCAGCTGACTGCAATAAAACCATGACCTACAAAGAAAATCCAGATAGGAAGTAAAAGATAGCTATTCAAGTGAGCATAGACTGTCTCTTTGTTGGAGCTTTACAAGATTATAGTGCTACATTCTACAAGGATGGTAAATGGTGCTTGGGCACAATTGATATAACCAAGTCTAAAACAGTGATTTAGATTTTCCTCCTTAACTGCTGCCTAATTCTGCAGGTGGCTGGACATGCTAATTTGCGCTTCATGTTCCTCCAGAATATGGATATTTTGGATTGCTCTACATTATGTAGAAAATGTAAGCATGAAAGTAAATTCTGACTTCTCAAAAGAGCCAACATTTTAAAAGGTTTTTTGTTGGTTTTTTTTTTTCAAAAAGTCACTTTTTGTAAAATGTTATTTTCTTGTGCTGTATGTAGTTTTTTGTGGCCAGATACTGTGTATGACTAATATTTCTGATAAGATTGAGTTTAATTTCTTTCTTGAAATAAAAAGTGGGTTATTTTATGTTTGTGCTCTGATTTTGTGTTGTCTATTTATGGTTCTACCTTTCTCAGTTATTTTTTTTATCTCACTATTATTTAGATCCAGACATAGGTGGGATTACTGAAACAGTTGCCTGTAGCGTTCGCTACATATCAAGGTGCTGCGACTAGATCACTGGTCGGCCCAGACCAGGGAAAGAGACAGATAACACACACAGTGTGAGCGTCAACTTCTGCTTTTTATTGCGCAGTTAATTCCTTTTATACTAACAAGGGTAGGCGGGATTACAGATATGTCACAGGAGCTGTGACTAACCCTCCATCTTTCCGTGACATCGCGAGATCTTCCGAACGCCATACCCTACAGTTGCCTAACACTCCTTTGTTATTTTTGAAACAATTTATGGGAACTCAGAGCTGTATACTCTTAGTGACATCCTATAGATGAATCGTGAAACAAAGGTCTGGACCAGCTGTCCACTCTCTGGCATTTTTATAAGACTAGGTGTGTTCAGGTCTGTCTTCCGTGACAAAGACACTCCCTGGTTTCTTCCTGCAATTTTAATTTAACAATGTGTAACCTAGTTTCTTGACATAACTATGACATAATGTTTGTGTATTCTATGTTAGAGTGAGTGCCTCCTCATTTGGTCTAAATTGCAATAGTGTGGGGTTTAATGCTTGTAGGACGATATGTATTTTCAAATGCAAGGCTACACTGTTGCATAGTGTTACTTAAGGAAATTTCTGAAGAATTTTTTTTGGAACTATGTTGTAGAACACAAAGGTTCTTTATGTTGTAGTAGGAGCTTATTCACACAGAAAAAGCACTTTTGCTTGCACAAGGGTTTTCTTTAAAACCCTTGAAAAATTGTTTTGGATTTATAAGGGATGTAAACAGTAAGAAAATGGGTTTTTGAGTTGAAATGCATCTTTGATCCTCCAACATCTAGAGGTACCTAGACACCTTTATTTCTACTTTACAAAGCAGTGAAAAAGCACTCTCATACTTCAGAGTGTTAGAGAAGCTGCCCAGCATCCCGCCATATAAAGATGTATTCTTCATAGTGCAAATAGAAAAGTATCTGCAATAAATGTGTATAATCTGTTAGGAAATAGTTTGCATCACTACTAACAACTGAATAGTTGAATTTGAATACATTTTAAAGCTGCCTTTTTATGTTTTCAGTGGCTATCAGCCCAACAAGAGAAGGAATGGCTTGGGTTGGGGCATGGTGTCTAGATGTTGTCACATCCAACTTGCTCTATGTATAACTAATGAAGTCTAATTCTTCAAACTGAACTAGGTGGGAGTTTCTGATGATTAAAGGTTTTATCCAGTGGCTATTACAAAACATATGAGCAGCCATGGTAACAGGATACAAAACCCCAAACTTTTTATTCTCCTGCCAAAATCTTATTCAAGTGCTAATTTCAAACTTTCATTTCTTGTTTCTTGGTTGCTAGGAATTTTACTGAGTAGTAACCCTGCCTATATGAGCCTATAACCTGCTGATCAAATTTGTTTCTGAAAAGGGGATACATTTTTCTTATGCTGAGGAGGATTCTGAAGGAGTTTCTACCCTTTAATCAAAGTTTTAATCCTCTGAATAAAGAATTTTAAGTCATTTCTTTGCAGATGTGTTCAAGGCAAGTGCACTACCTACCAATCTGCCACAAAAAAAAAAGGTATAGGTCCTACTGAAGGCAAGCATTTTTTTTGAAGTTCCAAGCTTAGAAATGCTGTGTGTTAAATGTACTTAAAAGGTTTGCCAGACTGCTTGTCAGATATGTACTAGGGATTTAGGGGTGCCTGTTGAACATCTTGAGCAGGCTTAGGGCAGGAAGCGAACACCGAGGTTCCCAGCATAAGCAAGGTGCAATGGCAGACCTGTATGCGATACCAGAGCTTGGAAGGACTGATGGAGCTTTAGGAAATGGTAACGTTCTCATGAATGGCAAAGTTCTAAAGGACTTGGATGTGGTTTTCTTCAGGTTTGTATTTTTAGGTTTTGATAGCTGTGTTGTAGATGTATAAATGTCTCACTTTGGATTTGATTATTATCCCGTTAAGTTACTCAGGCATTTAAGTCTAGTCAGATGCTCCACAAGGGCACTGAGATTTTGATTGTGTCAGGATTTGAGGACTTAGCTGAGTGTGAAGCACCTGAATAAGCAGGGGCATCAATTCCATCCTGTTTCTGCGTGTGTCGGTATGCCTTGTGCTGTGCCCTTGGTACCACAGGACCTCTAATGCACCTGCCTGAGGTACTCTTTGCTGCAACAACTTTTAATGGGCTAGTCCCAGCATGCTGAAAATTCCTGCTGGCAGGTTGTTGTCACTGAGCTGACAAGAAAATGTTTTGGTATCATCACCAAAAAGTGGTGCAATGTTTCCCTAGTAAATTAATGGAAAAGATGAGTCAAGGAATTATATGTGAAGATCTTAATGTTGTACTGCAAGTAATAAGGGGAAATAAATGTAAAAGATAAGTTGAAAGTATATTAATGCTAGCTTTTAAGTCACAAAGAGAAGTTCTTAGTTCTGCTTTGCTCTAAGGTCTCAAAGCAGCTGAAATTATTTCAATCCTTTTATTTGGGTTTCTTTTTTTTCCCCTCAAGGTTAAATAGTAGTATCCATATTACACACTTCCAAAATTCCTGTTAAGGTTTTCCAACTATCTAGTGAATTTCTTGTCATAGAATTTTAATGTTTCCAGCCTTGGTTCGGTGTTCTAAAAAGTTGCTTTCCTTTAATCTTGAAATAGGCTGAAGTTCACTCAGTTAGCCAGTCACATCCATTTTATCCATGGGAATCTCTGACCGGAGGCAGAAAGCAGGAGCTTGGACTGCCCCTAAATTCACATACAGGTTAGCCACTCACCCATTTTCCTGCTCAACCATGCCCTGTGCATCCAGGATCCTCTATGCCTCTGGAAACTGTTAGCTGCGCAGGCAGCGTGTGTTTGTAGCCCTTTCCATTGATACAGCATTGCTAAGGGGTAGCAAAGGCTGGAGTCAGATGGTGCATCTCGGATGTTTTCACAAAAATACTTCAGTGTTGTAGTTTAAGCCCAGCCAGCAACTAAGCACCATGCAGCTGCTCGCTCACTCCCCTCCACCCAGTGAGATGGGGGAGAGAATCGGAAGGAAAAAGGTAAAACTCGTGGGTTGAGATAAGAACAGTTTAACAGAACAGAAAGGAAGAAACTAATAATGATAATAATGACAACACTAATAAAGGAATTGGAATATACAAAACAAGTGATGCACAATGCAATTGCTCACCACTAGCCAAGTGATGCCCACTTAGTTCCAGAGCAGTGATCCCTCCCAGCCCCACTCTCCCCAGTTTATATACTGACATCACATGGTGTGGAATACCCCTTTGGCCAGTTTGGGTCAGCTGTCCTGGCTGTGTCCCCTCCCGACTTCTCATGCTGCCTGGGCATGAGAAGCTGAAAAATCCTTGAATGGGTATAAACACCACTTAGCAACAACTGAAAACATCAGTGTGTTATCAACATTCTTCTCATACCAAATCCAAGGCATAACACTATACCAGCTACTAGAAAGAAAATTAACTCTCTCCCAGCCAAAACCAGGACAATCAGCAGAAGCAAGAGCTTGACAGAGTGCAGCGCTTCATCCAACCTGCTGCTGCTTGAACAGCCAGTGGTTATTCGGTTGTTCAATGTGACTCTGTTTTAGTCAGAGGAGAGTACATGGTCCTGTTGTAAGGGCTCTTAAGCTCATTATTTCTTGAATTAACTCACTCACTCACTCAGACGTTAATTCAGTACTTGACGTCACTGAATATTAAACTCTCAATTGCAAGACTGATAATAAGTTTTGATTTTATTTCTAGTGTTGAAGCTAATGCTTCTGCCCCATGAATTTACTAATGGCTGTTCTCGCCAATGTTTGCAGTTTTTGCCATAATATCGATGTACTGCTGGTTTCAGCTTTAAGGCATCGTAGATGGCAATCCTAATAATAAGTGCAGAAGGGAAGTGCAAAAAGGCTAACAAAAATATGAATGATCTTTATAAATATGATTACAGATTTTATATATCATGCATGATACGTATTGTATTCTGTATATGTAGCGTATTAACAATGTAATAATTTTATAAATGTATTATATATTTATACATGTAGACTTACATATATATGCACACACTGTATTACAGTATCATATCTTTCAATTAAGGATAGGCTTGTATTTTCTCTGCAGTTTGTATACGTGTAAGTACCCATATGTAGTTAAAAAATGCATATTTTTCATTGTAGAGTGGTGTTTGATATATTTAAATGGCTGCCTATTAAAATTACTTTGAGATTGCATTTGAAAAAGCACACAGGCAAAAATCTGAAAATACTACCTTGAAAATATTTTCCCTTTAAGGTGAATATCCTGTATTTTCTCAGCTTCAGCAGCGCAGTTTTCTGTAATTTAGCACTGCTGCCATCAGGTGAGTGGATTCTCGGCCCATCTTTCAGCTGATTGTACAATGTGCTCCTCATCCTCACTGAGAGCTTTTGTGAAAGGTACAGTGAACTGCTTATTCAATGAGGTCACTGGTCTCTTTGTAAGAGAAAGGAATTTTTCTGCATGTACTAAGTTCAAACACTGTCTACTGAATAGAGTAATATTCTCAGCAAGCGGTGTTTACTAGCTACGTAAAAGCATTTTGTTAATCTTGTGACAGTTACGTGACCTACAATTACTTAGCTACCTATATAACATTAGGAAAATGTATTGGATTAATGTTGTACAGTAAAACTGTGTGGGTAAAGGTGGTACTTCAGTTATGTACATGCTTATACCATAATTAAAATTCTTATGTGAGTGAAAACAGCGTATTACAAAGAGACTGATCTTTCTGATATCATTGTTTCTGCCTAATTGCTTGTTAGGATCTTTAGATGATTGGCCTTGTTAATTTAGAATGTTTTCCCTAAAGTGCAGTAGGATATTTATTTGCATTTAAACTGGGGCAGGCAGGCAGCTCCTACTTGCAGAAATCATTGTTATCTTTCCATTACCTTTCGGGACAAAAAGAATAGCAAACTGCTTATGGCAGTGGAGCACATTGGTTTCAATTGGCTTGAGTAAAGTCAGATAAGCTGGCCGTAGAGCTATGTAACATTGGTCGTGTAAATGCCTTTAAGTAATCAGAAAATAAATTTATCTTCTGAGACGACTTAAAAGAGGGAAGAAAGTAATGTCAGCTGAAGGCAGTAATTTGTCCCAGAGTAAAAGGCTGCTGAAATAGTGAAGAAACCTTGTATGTGCCAGCAATTTTAAAATATATCTGATTAATTTATAAAAGTCAATTACGGGACTTCTGAAACAGTGTGATAGAATTATTATGGTGTTTGGTTTGGTTTTTTGGCATGACAGTAGTTTGAGTGCAGCACTGATTGAGTTGTTGAGTTTGTATAAACAGGCTTTTAAAAGGGAAATAAAAATGCAGTTGCATTAAAATTTACATGTGTTAATACAAATATATCTGTTTCAGCCACACAATGTGTTTTAGTTCATTTGTTCTCAGACTGCAGTCAGTTCATCACTGACAGAGGTATCAGAGAGTTGCTACGGATATGTAGCATACACACACACACATATATGTGTACGTATATATACATTATATATATAATGATATACACATAATGAGCTTTAAAAGAACTAGAAACTAACCCTATCTGTATTAATTCAGTAACCAGGAAGTGTAAGAAAAGAGCTTCAAGAGCAAGTAATACAAATGGTACAAATACATTTGGCTGATGCAAGAGACAATTTAAGGCCCGACAGTGGGGAAATTAAAAACAGTGCCTTGAACAAATAGGAGAAGAAGCAGATTAAGACATAAATTTTTTTATCTGTTGGAAGCTTTTATTAAAAATACATGAATTAAAAAATGTGAAAAGGAGTGAATATAGTTAAATATGTGGTTTTTTCTGTGTCATTTATTGATTGGTACTTTGTATGAGGGAAGTTAACAACAGAAACCCAAGAAACAAGACCGCATTGAATTTATTCTGCTTTAGCCTGTAGGTCTTAAGGGCTTTTCTAGTTCAACACGCAGTGTGACAGAGGAAAATCTGTGGTATCCTAACAGTACATGCTTGAAATATGTTTGAGTTTCTAACACGTCTTCAAAAGAAGAGTCGAGATACAACTGTTTCAGAAAACAAATGCTTCTGAAAAAGATTCTTGACATTGTGGGTTGGCAGGTAGCAAAACACCTGTTAATTAGAAAAGCTGGTGGGTGTATCACAGCCAAATAACTACTGTGTCCCGCTTTGAAGAGGTGATTTCATGGTCCTGGTGTAAGGCACAATTATCAGAAATGCTGCCTACATCTTCTCCACCACTTAGCAGTATAAGTCCTGTAGGACTTACACAAACTCACTCTTGGTGTCTGTAAAAGAACATTATTGGTAAAAGAATGATCAAGAGCATAAGTTTTAACAAAAATCTGAATGTAAACTCTGTGAACTCTTCCATCCTGAGGTGCTGAGGATGGACAGCTGTTAGCTTCTATACGCCTGCTTGAGATGATTCCCCAGACTCTAAGGAATCTGATTTCAACCATAGGACACTGAGTCAGGTGTTGGTCCATTACAGTACACAGCGCTTCCCTCCTGGGCTTCAGAGGGTCTCTGAGAGCTCTCATTAGCCAGAGAAAATTGGTCAGAGAAGTGAGGCAGGCCAAAGACTGCAAACCAGTCTACCACCTGAGCTGGCATCAAATGAGACTTTGAAAGAGGAAGCTTTACTTTTTAAGGTAAGTACAAGGGCAGCTAAAACCTAATTCTGTGTAGAGCAGTTTATAGTGTGATTTTTGTGCGAAAACCATTGTTCTAAGGTTTATAGATTCTAAAATAAGATTCCAGTCCATCTTTTTTTCCTTAATGGCTATTAAAACATGCACTTTCAATTAGAAACAGTACAGGACAACAGCACAGCTAGCAGATAAGAATTAAGGACTCTTCGATCCTGGTGGTAAAATATTTTTCTCCATTCCTCCAGCTTCCAAAGTGTAACATTTCTGTATCTCTAACATACATTTTCTTCTAATTTTGTATATGACTTCTTGTTAATGTTATAGGTCTAAAATGGCCTTGCTTCTACTTTAGTCAAGAAAGGGCATGTAGTTATGTTTTAACTCAATACCCCCTAATATAAAAGCGTCATTTAGAATTAGTCTCTGCCTGTTGGCTGTATTTCTGTGGAACCCTAATAAAATCATTTCCTGATGCCTCTGTTTCTCCTCTGTCTGCATATCGTCAGCTGAAACTGCAAGCTCCTTTTGAGAAAGAAACTGTCTCCCAGTACTTCATAAAATGGAGGCCTGGTCTCAGCTGGAGCCTCTTTGCATTACTCTTGCACAAATAATACAGGAATAATTGAATCCCACCAATGACAAACCTAATAATCCAACAGCAGCTCCTTCGAACTCAGATGATACTGTTCTTGTATGTGGCGGATGATCACAAGTCATCGTGCTGATACAAGACAGACTTGGCTGTTTGACTGCTAATACACTAACAAGATAGGTATAGGCCTTGGGTGGCTCCTGTGAGTGGAGGCGTCGCTGTTAGACTCTTCCACCTTGGCATGCTGCATTTCTCTGTCTAACCTATAGGTGGTTTTCGGTTGAAATTTCTAGCAGGTTTCATGCCTGCCTGCTCCTCCATTTGAGTTAATAAGTCTGTAATAGAATTACAGAATATCTATGCCAGTAATGTTTACACAGCAGGCAGTATGCCAAAGGCTTGACAATGTCATAACTTAATTAAATGTGAGTGTATGTATGAACTAAAAGATAATTCAGTTGTACTTAGGGTATATGGCCTCTGCTTACCATGCTTTCCTGCTTAACCTACAGTTTCTTGGCCAGAATATTTTTATTTTCTGCTGGCCAAGGTCTCTTTTGTGATGCTGATTACATCCCAAGCCAGTTCACAAATACTGTATAATAACAGCACACTCTTCCAGCATTCTCCTCCTCCTGTTCATGTTCTTTTACCCCATCCAGTTTAATTTCCCTGTATAGGGGACTGCGTCTGAGTCCCTCTTGCAGTGGAGATTGTCCTTCCCTTGTCTGCAAAACTACTCAGTGCAATGGACTCCCATTTCATGCAAGTGTCATTGAATACCTGCAATGTGAGTCTCTGTGTATTTTTTTTCAACTTTTATCATTTCCCCTTTCTCCTTCTCAGTTCCTTTTTTCTCCTGATACACTTTCCTATTCTCCAATCTAAAGCTCCTTTTCTTTTTCCTGAAACAATAAATCTACATTTTACTTCCCAGGTTGCTTCCTCCTCCTCTTCTTTTCTGCTACATTCCCCTTAGATCTCTGTGGCGGTGTGCTCCCCCTGCCCCACAAACTGACCTGTATTTCCCGTAATCCTGCTGAAGTGATAACCACCAGCGGCAGTTGTAATCAATGCATCTGGTCATGATGGCTGCATCCAGCTCAAAGTGGATTCGGGGGAGACAGATAACAACACAATAGCCGAGGGCTAATTTAAGCAATGTACCCACCTAACCACAGTGCTGGTCGATGTCTGACTCGAGCCAAATTTGGAAGAAGCTAACATCTGTAGTCAGTATGCAAATATGACTATGAGTTAATTATCTTACTCCATAAATAGTGGACAGCCCAGGGCCCACTGAGCTCCCCTGCACGGCAGAGGGCTGTGCACCAGGATCTCCCCTTAAGTAGGGATGCCTGTCAAAGTTACTCCTCGAGGTTGAGAGATTCCTTGCTGCAACAGATTCTTGGTAAGTGATTAATAGCATGCTAAACTTTGAAATCTTAGCTAAGTGATATAAAGGATTGATTGTGCATGTACAATCCTTTAGACATAAACTGTTGACCAAGTCTGGGACTAGGGTTGGATCCAGCTGCACCTAGACTCCTCTCTGAGAAGGAGTTTAGAAAGCAAGGGGGTCCTTTCTGAACCTCATGACTCAAT
Organism: Haliaeetus albicilla; assembly: GCF_947461875.1. Taxonomy (NCBI): domain Eukaryota; kingdom Metazoa; phylum Chordata; class Aves; order Accipitriformes; family Accipitridae; genus Haliaeetus; species Haliaeetus albicilla. The sequence goes on along the minus strand of NC_091502.1, from coordinate 11,088,342 downwards.
GGGAGGGTGTCCCTGACAGTTTTGTCTGACCCTGTCCTCTATGCAGTAAATATCAAGTGAACCTTGCTATCGAATCTTGTTAAACCACAGTCACATTTACTATCAAACTTTGTTAAATGGCTGTTTTATATCAGTAAATATATTGCTACTTCTGTCTTACAAGTGAAGTGCGTCACTTCATCTGTGACGATCTCACACCGCCATGTGCTAGCTACAGAGGTGGGGAAGGTGCATCCAGTTAGACTGGCTCAAGCTACCCTGTGACACTGTTTTCAGGCAGGAGTACACATTCAGGTCCTTGCAAAGATGATGCCTGCTCTTTTTGAAAAGCAGAGTCACAGTAGGGTTATATTGCTACTTTGGTTCTTTAAAGATCTTCACCGTATCCTTGTGGGGCAGGACCTGACATTATAATGAGACAAGAAAAGTGTCTGGTTTTGTGCCACATGGGTCTCACTGGCATTGTTTTCCCCTTTACATGGGACCTTCAGCAAGTCATCAATGCATTTGCTTTCTCACTTGTAAAAGGGGTGATACATTTCTATCATCCAGTGCCTCAAAGCCCTTGGATTCAAGCTTTTGCAGAAATGAAAAATACTGAAAAATTGTTACTCCAGTTGGGGCTATGGGTTTTGGAAAGACATCAATGGATTTTGGAGGCTTTAGTAGCTTAATGTTCAAGCAGAAATCAGCATAATCCACTGTGAAGGTTCCTGAGTGCATCCACACATACTTACTGCCAGCAGAATAGCTTTTAGCTATAGACTATGCCTGGATGTGTGTAGATGCCAGCCTACCACTTTCTTTACCTCTAGCAGCCCAGGTAGGACCAAGGAGTCAACTACACAGCCACTGCGAGCCCCCTCTGGAGCATTACTGCTCTGCCTCTTCTTCACACCTTCCAGGCAGGTCTCCCTGGGTCCAGCTCTTACAATTAGCTGTGAGCAAATATGGCAGTTCCTGGGTCTGATAAACTTTTATAACTAACATCAGTCGCTAGGTAACATTGAAGCTGGTCTTGCCTTGAATCAATTAAAACCAAAATATTCAAATTATTAGTTTGATGGAAATGGTGAGATCACACAAAAACCGGTTATGCCTTCTCATTGAGGTGGTTGAGACTAGTCAAAAGACTGCAAAAAACAGGTACCCCACCAAAAGACTTCAAAAAATATGTTCCCCAGCAGTGTGGTAAGTCAAAAAAGAGAGCTGTTTCCCAAGGTACGTGTGAACTGATTGTTTGACTAGGAAAGGAAAATGTAATAAGCTCTGCCTTTACTGAGCTCTGGTAAAAGCTGGCCAGTGTGTTATGCAGAGACCGTGTTATGCAGAGGCAACTAGTGAGAAACAGACCTCGGACTCCTTGCAATGGCTGAAGGCCTCTTCAGTGATGGAGGCAAAATTAAATTTTGCCACAAAGAAGATGAAAACAAAGTAATTGGAAGGCACTGGCTCTGCTAGAAAATACATCATTGCCATCTGGGAAGGTGAGATCAAGGGAATATGATTACCTTCAGCTTCCCTCACTTTATTCTGCTATATGTCTAATACAAAGACACTTCTCTACCTTCAGACTTTCTACCTCTGTTTCAGGGCTGGGACATGGGCAGTGACTGGGCGAGGGCTGAGCTGGATATGCAGCAGCATGGCTCCTGCTGGGACTGGGGAGGTCGTTCAGAGTCACACAAAAGCAGTGTCTACCCCTGCTTGTCTGTTAGCAATGATAGATGGCTCACCTACCTGTGCCTAAAGGGAGCTGAGTTTTGGGCGATCACTAAGCAGTGCTACAGCTGAGCAGGCACGAGCATCTGGAAAACTTGATACACACATGGGATGAAAAGCTTGTGTTGGCAATTGATGCTGGACCATTTCTGCAAATGCCTTAGCATCCTATATATAAAGGATTAGCATCCAGGTTAGCCTGTGGTTAGTTTCTTACTCCTACCTGAATGCAGGAAAGCAGACAATTAGACAGAGATGGCAGAGCAAAGTGGAATAAGCAGGAGAGTCTTTGTAATTGGTGCCTAAAGGTGTCCTGTAGTCTTTTGCACAACAGCGTCTGATTGACAGATGGGCCGGGAAAGAGTCAGACCCAAGTGTGTGAGATGCAGTGTTACATGGGAGCAAATGAGGCTTTCTCCTGTTTGATTCCAGGCACAGGAAAGCTCCAGCAAAGAATCAGAAACCAGAGTTCACTCATAAGCTGCTTCTTTCACCCTCTCTGTGACTTGTCTCAGCTGCAAAAAGGAGAAAGAATTATAAAACTGAACCTAGGCTTCTGCTCTAATTTTTGTTTTGGACTTGCACAGGCTTATCCTTTCCCTCATGTCAGATATAATCATAAAAATGTTAGAGAAGTTCAAATAGCATTTGCGAATGCTTTCTGAAGAAAAGCCTTTCCCAATTTCTTTTCTTTATTCCATATACTAAGCTTCTGATTACTTTTTAATTTATTTTTTATCCATGATTTTTCTGTTATAAAAATTGTGTCCTTTAAGTTTGAACAGACAAATTATCTTCTCTAACTCAGATATCACATATTTTACTCTTGAATTTGAAACAACGTATATGATATGACAGAGGAGTAGGTAGAACTGTTCATATAGCTCAGCTTGGGCTGGACAGCCTTTAAAATGATCCTAAATGCCAATACAAATTTACCCTTAAATTATTTCTGTAACGTAGTTATTATTTAAATTCTTGCAGGAGAACACATTTGTGGTGCTATTGCCAGACAGCTTGCAAATTTTGATGCATATAAATGAGGACTGATTTACCCCAGATCAACAAAGACAGCTGTATTGGCAGACCTCTCTCTGCCACTAAGGTCTGTCAGACTCAGAGGCTGCCAGTGGAAGTATTGGGATCTGCCCTGGATTCTGGTTTCCAAAGGATCTGGAGCTAAGCCTAGGAAGAGTAGGGGCCATATCCACTCACTGTTGGGAACTCTGATAGGTCTGTTGTATGCTGTATTTAACTCTGTGATTTGAATTTACATTCAAGTCAGATCTTTTGTACAAGTGTAATTGTGTCAAAATCTTCTAGCCTATTTCCATCAGCCCAGAGAGGAATGCTCACAAGCTGAGCTATTACCTTGAGCTTGCTAAACCATTGAGTTGGTGGTTGTAGATTTCTGTGCTGTGGCTATAAGCTGACTAATTTCTGATGCTACTCATTTCACTCCTTAAAAAAAATCTTGGTATTTTTAGTTAAGTAATAACAGGTAAAAAACATCAAAGCATCGGTTTAAATGCTTTATATTTTCATTGTCTCCTTGCCATCAGGTACCATTTAATATTCACACTTTTGTGGTGAGTCGCATTCTGCTTTGTGCTTTAGGACTGTTCCCATGATCTGGGGGCTTGTTGTAAACCTGAGTGGTTTTATTTTTCTTTTCTAAATAAATAAATGCTACGGGCCAGACCGTTAGCACACCCTAATTGGTTTAGTTCTACTAAAGTGAAAAGAACTTTGCAGACTAAAACCAGCTTATAGTTTGGCCCAATATTCTTGAAATAATGATCCCATTCAAAATCCACATCCTGCCTGACATTTTCAAGGCTGGCCTTGATTTGAGTGTAGAAGTACAGGATGTCTGCTGCAAATCTAATGATGCATAGAAAATAACTATTTAAGCTAAATGGAGCATTGCTTTTACTACTAGAAGCCATTTAAGAATTCTGAGAACCGCTACTACTTAAGCTGTGTTTATAATGTTTATCTAAATGCAAATGAGAACATTGCTGTTTATATATATGCTTGTCATTTTGTTTCACATAGTTGGTCAGGGAAAAAGCTTTGACAAACTTTCTGATAAAATACTTACAATTTTCTAAAATAAAACTTTGATCAGTGCAAGAAACAGGGTTTTTTTAAATGAAAAATGTTTGTTTAAAAAAACCTGCTGAAGTTTTCAGTCAATGTTGTCTGTATTAGGTGTTTAGAACAGGCCCAGTACTTTGATATATTGTGAAATAATAAATGAAGCTGAATCAATACATGTTCATCCAGTTTGCTTTCATTGCTTTAAAAGAAAGGCCATGTTCAGCATATTCATGATTCATATGCTTACACTACTGTCCTCTTCTCAGTAATGCAGTTCAGCAAGAAAAACGTTATATTTGTAATAATTCAAAAGAAGTACAATGAGATGCTACCCATAAAAGATACTGCTTGACAACACGAGACAAAGTTAAACAGAAAGCATATGTTGAGCAGGTGTCCTCTGGAGAAGTTGTCTGTGGACTTTTGAGGACCCAGTTTTCCTTTAGCTCAATTCCCTGGACTGGCTTACCCATCATGGCTCCAGTGCCAGTGCTGGTACAGAGGAGGGGGAGGTTGTGTGGCAGATGATGGAGCATGTGGGGTAAGGGCAGGCTGAGATGATCTCGCTCCACAGAGGAACCAGACCTCAGAGGTGGCTCCCACTTCTCTACAGCATGGCAGTGTCTTCCCCAGCTCCCTGGGAGCATTCACGTCTTCAGCTGATGATCTTCCTCCTGTGGAAGTTCAGCTCCTCTGTAGGGAACAGTCTCAATCGCAGCCCCTAACTGCTTCTTCATTTCTCTTGTGCAGGCTTCTGTATGGCAAAAAGGCCTATTTTTGAAGCCCAGCGTTTATTTCAACACAAAGCAACGGTACCTCTTACCATGTCACTCACATCTTTGCATGTTACAAAAGAAACACCCGTGGAGACCAGGGTTTGTGGTGAAGCTGTGGTTTGCACCGCAGCTTGTGGGAAACAGCCAGCTATGACAAAAGCTGAGAGATCAAGCCCATGCTCTCACTGTTCTTAGTTGTACACCAGAACTACAGGGTACTTTTCTGACAGTGGATTTGGCTTTTCTTGGCCCTGGGGTACAACCCATAGGGAGGAGGAAGGTTTTAACCACATTTTTATAATGTAGGTGACATGCCCTTATGTTCAGTGGCACTGAACACATGGGAGTCTTTAGGGAAGGATACATATCATTAAATGGAGTCTATTGGAACTCAGCACTGGGGGCCTAAGTGCTGGGTTGGGCTTTAAATGCTATAATCTCTGGTGTCCAGCATGATAACAATGGCTGTAACTTGCTGTCTGCTTTCCCCACAAATACAGTGGAAGAAGGTTATTTATTTGGCCTGAGTTATTAGTATTTGGGGCTGAATGAGTACACAAAGTTTTCTTTCATACAACTCCATTAGTTTTCCAAAGAGATGCACCAAGTCCTGTTTCCACAGGGGTCAAGCAATATCTGGGAGTTTTCTCTGAGTATTTCCCATTCCTCAACCCCCACGCTCCTCCCCAAATCACACACTCCCCCTTTGCTCTCAGCTGTTAATCAGCCTCAGGGTAACACCACCTCCCAGGTTACCTTGCCATTTTCATACAGCTCAGTTTCTAACCACATTAACGTGTTTTGGGCAAGGGCTACTCTCATTTCTTGGAGACACTTAGCAGCTTTTTGTTTTTACTCTGAATAAAAGGTGAACACTAATTTTTTGGCTTCAGCAGACTTCATCCAGCCTCCTAGGTAAAAAAATGTAATAGTGACTTACCTAAACAGGGTAGTGTCTTCTTTTCTGAGCAATTACTGAATAAGAGCTTACACATCATTTTGAACATGTAAAAGTCTTAACATCAGGAACAAGTTGGGAAAACAGTTAGTTCCAAATTAATTTTAATTGAAAGTGTTTAAGTAAGTGGCTTACAGCACATTAAAATCTATCAAGTCATATTATACATTATCAAAAAAACCTCAGAAACAGTTTGAGCAATGGATGGAAAGTTACTATATTGTCATTGGTATTTATGAGGTGATATATTGCACAATGCTGCATTGGTGACAGCTCAGAGAACTACTTCAAGAATGTAATTCCATCGATGTCAGTGACAATTGCTTTGGAAAGAGTGCACTGACTTCAGTGAGAATGCCAACTGACATCCAGCTAAACATGGATGCAGCACTGGTGCTGGTATAGGGAGCAGTTGTTTAGTTTGCAATCTATCGCCAGAGCAGACACCATGCAGGAAGCAGGAGTACCTCCTGCACTGCTGTTTTGAGGTGTCTGCAACTGAGGTGTCTTCCATATTCTGCAGTGAAATTATAGCATTTTTCCTCTTTATTTCTGTAACCTAAGAGTATTTCAGAAGTCTATCTAAAAATGGGAGGAAAGCAGAATAGTAACTTGATTTGTCTTATACAAGTACTTGCCAGGAGAAGGGGAATAGGAAGACTAATAATTACTAACATTGCCTGGAAAACTGCTTGTCTAAATAGCTAAGTGTTGTAAGTCACTATTAAATCCAATGACCAAGTATTGCTATGGAGATACTGTTTCATAAAAAATCTTACTTATCTGCTTTCCATTCACTTTTAAGCCATCATATGTAATTACTTCAATTTCCCAGGCTCAAGCTACAGAGAGAGCTCAGAAGCTCATTGCTTTTCACCATTCAATCCTTATAGAGCTAAACCTATTGGAATAAAAAACATCTATAAATGTACAAAGTAGATAAAGGGTGATTATTTCTTTCTGATAAAACTGGAGGAATTTTTTAGTAAACCACTCCGATTCAGCATTTTTAGGTGAAATTGCAGAGGTTAATAGGGGTTGTTAAGATAGACCTTGTGAAACAATTGTTTCTCGATCGTTATTTGGAAGTTGTTAGCTACAACCTGCACCATCAAAAATGTAATAGTTACTGTATGCAGTCTGAATTTTCCATTTCTTGAACATTATTGATAACTTCTAACAAGCACTAAAAAAATAAACATTTGAAAGTGCCAGCAATAGAAGCCAAAAAGAAGGATCAAGACAGTCCAGAGATTTATATGTTGCTCAGAAATAATTGCTCTCCCTCTACTGAGCAAGCAAAGGTTGCTTCACAAAGTATGAGATATTACAATAAGGGAAATAAAAAAAAAAATTAAAATCAGATGTGGAATCTTATGGAAAATAGTATCTAAGATGGAAATCAACTGGATTTGCTGAGTTATAAACAACTTCTCCAACTTACAGTGTGACAAATGAATGGCTGTGCCACTTGAATCAGTATGGAAATTCTGCAATGCTTTCTGCCATATCTGAAATTGGGCAGGCTGCTAGTTAGCTCTGTATACTACTTCAAAATTATAGAAAAGAAATGAAGTTACATATCCAAAATAAATCGCCAGTATGAAAAATCATGCACTTGGGTGTGAATTTTGCCATCTGGAGAACAGTTGTCATCAAGGAGACAGTGCCTAAAAGACGAGCCAGAGAATGCAGTCTTGCTGTTACTTGAGTTCAGTGACAATCTGAAAATGAACAAATGACCCAAGTGCAGCAGCCAGGTTACAAAGTTTTTGCAACTTTTCATGAAAAAGCTTCTTACACCGATTAATATCAAGTAATTAAATGCCATACACGTATAGAAGAAAAAGATCACCTCTCTGGAGAAACACAATCCAAGCATCAAGCCAAAGACAGAAAGTGGAAAAGGGCAGAAGGATGGAAGTGATGGTTTTTTCTGATGCATTGCAGTGACTGATAGGAACACCAGCACAGCAAATGCATGGGCTCACTATGAAGTTTCCAACAGGAAAAATAAGGAAAGATGAACCCTTTGTGTGTTGGTGGCTCTATGTGCTGCGCAAGTCCCCAGACTCCTGCTCTGCAGTACTGAGCAGCTCATCCCTTGGCTGCTGAGAGGAGCCCCAGACACTGCCTGAGAAAGGAGCTGCAGAATTAAAACGGTAAGTATAAGAAGTTGAATAAGCTGTGAATCATTGTGTGGGAAAGCAGGGACAAGAGATTGCCTTTTCCCTGTGGAGCTGCTTACTTAGGCAGGATAGACTTGCAGTCAAGCATCACTGACATGCTTCTCTTTGTTGTTTAAACCAGCACCACAAGCAGATTATTTTGATGGCAACATCATGCTCACAGTCCCAGACTGTGATTTTTTTTTTTCACTTCATTAAGCTCCTTTTCACTTTCTTTGCCAATTAATCTCGAGACAAATCTCATTTCACCCCTTCCCCTCTCCAGAGTAACCCAGTGCAGTTACAGAGAAGTGAGAATGGGGAGAGGGTTCTTTCTAATATTCACTGTCTTTAACAGTGACTTTTCCCTCGTTTTCATTTTTTTGGCTGCCCCTTTGCTTGCTCTCTCAGGATGCTCACAGAGGAAAGACAACCAGGGAAAGAACAGTGTGGGCTGTGCCCTCTGCACAGGTGGGGTGTTGTGCTCCGGCATCCTCTGTGGTGCTGCTAATGCCACCGGCAGCCAAATTGCACAGCTTTGTTGCCCTTGGGCTTTGGCTACCCCAACCGCCTGTACTGTTAATGCAATGTGAATGCACACAAGCTTTTTCAGATCATGATAGGAAAATTCCCTTTTACTTTCACGGGAACCCGGATACCTGTGTTCCTTGGGGTGTCAAAGAGCTGCTCTTGCAGCAGTCCTGTGAATTCCTGCTTGACACCTGACAGCAAGTTGAACTTGATTGCATACTTTTCTTTTTGTGAAGCATGAATGGATTTGTGAAAAATAGAAGAAAATGAACCTCAAAAGGAGGCCAGAAGGACTCTGCTCTTAAAATAAGTGAACACAACATCATTCTCTTAGTAGCATTTGCTGACTTTTAATATTATATATATATATATATAATTTTTTTACAGGAATGCCAGAGATAATTTTTTTCATGCAATGACTATATAGCATTCTATTTAGTAAGCCATTTACAATTTCCCATAAAATCTGAGATAGTCTATTTAAAGATAAACATGAAACAGTTTCAGGGTTATAGCCCTGAAAGAATGAAAACTGACATCTCAGTTTATTCCCATAGCAGCCGCCAAGGATCTGCTCACTTAAAGAGTATGCTGATGTGGTGTTCAGCTTGGGAGGAGCTCACAGTGACTAATGGCACAGAATGACATTATCTTTGGTATTAAGGAGACAAAGTCTGTTTATTTGCGGGAAATCCACAAATGTGGATGCATGAGGGCCTGCTGGAAGTGGAAATGTACAAAGCAATTTAAGTCAGATAACTCAGTTTTCTACTTGGCATTTCCATTCATTGAACTTCATGAGGCTCTTGGCCAATTTCTCCAGCCTGTCCAGGCCCCTCTGAATAGCAGCACACGCATCTGGTGTATCAGCCTCTCTTCCTGGTTTTGTATCATCTGTGAATTTGATAAGGGTACAGTGTCTCATCAACCAGGTCATTAATGAAGATGTTAAACAGTGTTTGCCCCAGTATCGACCCCTGTGGCACACCACAGGTGACTCCCTCCAGCTGGACTTTGTGCTGCTGACCACAAATCTGTCAGCCAGTTTTCACAATCCATTTCATGGTCCATTTATCAAGTACAACCTCATCTGTTTATCTATGAGGATGTTATGTGAGACAGTGTTGAAAGCCTTGCTGAAACTGAGATGAACAACGTCCACTGCTCTCTCCTCATCCACTGAGCCTGTCCTTTCATTGCAGAAGGCTATCAGGTTGGTCAGGCAGGATTTTCCCTTCTTAAATCCATGCTGACTACTCCCTATCACCATCTTGTCTTTCATGTGTCTGGAAGTGGCTTTCAGGAGGTTTTGCTCCCTCACCTTCCCAGAGATTAAGGTGAGGTTGACCAGTCTGTAGTTCCCCAAGTCCTCCTTCTCACGCTTCTTGAAGGTGAGAGTGACATTTGTTTTCCTCCAGTCCTCAGAATCCTCTCCTAATCACCAGAACCCCCCTGAGATAATCAAGAGTGGCCTTGAATGACATTGACCAGCTCTTTCAGCCCTTGGGGGTGCATCCCATCAGGTCCCCTGAACTTGTGTATGTCTAGTCTGTTTAAATGTTCTCTAAGTGGGTTCTGCTCTACTGAGGGTAAGTTGTACTTGCTCCGGACTTTCCCATGGCTCTCCAGGGTCTGGGATTCCTGATGGCATATTGTACCAGTAAAGACTGAGGTGAAGAAGTCATCTGGAGGAACTTGGGCTCTTCTAGGGCACGATTCTTATCAGCTTAATAAAGGTGTTTAACATACTGAGATTAATTGCTGGCTAGAAGTGCCCGCTTGTCTCCGCTAACAGGGGGAGTCTGGGGGACAAGCTCCACCGTGGGCACATGAAACGAAGCTCAGCACTTCAGACAAGCTTTGCTTTCTCCCGTTACACCTGACTGGCAGCACAGTGAGGCTGTTTGCTCCAAGTAAGTCTCGTTTCTCTCATCAGCTGTGAATGGACAATGACTGGGATATCAGGGTGGTGCTAATGCACAGGCAAGCATTATCAACGGAGGTGATGTTTCGCAACTCTTTCTTTTCAGAGGTCTCTATCATTTCAGAGTATCCTTCTTGATATGCAGCAATGAGAAAAAGTGATTGATTGTTGAAAAATTAGAGAATAAAATTATCATTTACCCAGGAGGGTTTTGTCACAGAGGGAGCAAACTAAACCTTTGTATCATTTTTATTTTGATTCTCCTTTTTAAATAACAGAATATGTAATTTCTAATTGGTAGCATCTGCAGCAAATCCCAAAAACTTTAAAACTGGACCAAGGATTAGCATTTGTTGGTTTTTTCCATATGCTACTGAAAAATACGGCCCTTTATTAAAGGCACTGTGGCTGAGACATTCAGCTAGAGGATCTTTTCTGGCACTGCCACCATTAGGAAATAATCTAAACCTTATTTTTCTCCTAAGGCACTGAGGAAATAATTTAATATCTTAGAACAACAGTAAATATCCAGAGATGATGTGGAGGTCACAGACCATAATCTGTGTGTGTTATTGTGGGTATTTTCTGAATTGCCTATAGTTCAGCTGTATATAAATCCCCTTATGGGTTCCTCTCACAACTAGTATTTTCAAAGAAATCCATTTGGTTAAAGCAAGAATTAAACCTTCCAGAAACTATATACAAATAAACAATTCCTTCTAGCAACACTTTGCAGATCAAAGTTTTAAAACCAATTGCAGATGTGGGGACCGTGCATGGAGTGTCTCCTTTTTGGAATGTCTCTGGTTTGTACAGAGGTCACAGTGCTGGCAGTCACCCAGCTGCATGATCAACCCTAAATCCGTGTACCCTTGGTGAAAGACAGTATTTAATTGTCTGCTTGAGTCCTGGGGAGATCAGTATCCACAGTCCACTTTATTAGATAGCATGTTATGTGCTGTCCCATCACCTTACTCTTAATCACTATTTTTTGAAGATTAAGATCTGAGAAAGTAATCACTTTATGTATTAAAGGTTTTTAAATCTTTTGTTTTATTATATCCTATTGTTTTATTGTTTCCTCCATTTACTCTCAAGGCTTCTGTGAGCATTAATTAAACAATATTTGAAGTGTCACTACAAAATGCAATTCTAGAAACAGCTGATTCTCATGCAAAATTAGCAAAGGGATAAAACTCTGAATTCTAAGCAATCCATTTTAGGAAATCTAATTTAAACATCTCAAAATTTGCTTTAGGAAATCATCATGAGCTATAGTTAATGTTCTGTGTATATCTTAACATTTTCCTTAAATCTTCCACAATGTTTAGTTTTCAGTTTTCAGAACAGAAGAACTTGGGCAGATTTTGCTGTGGATTTTCAAGACAGCCAGGAAATAGATCTTTCTGATCCTTGAAAGCAGTTGTCACTTCCGTGTCAGTGCAGGTTCTCTCCATGTACAGAATTGTAAACACCTCTGACACAAACACAGATATTTGCAGTACGTAACATTTGCTCAGAGAATTAGAGCAAAATCAGCTGTTCAAACTCTGGATCTGAAATTCTCGGAGTAAACTGGACACTGACTGAAAACCATGATTTGTAACGTGATCTGATCCTGTGACTAGGTTATACAATGTTTGAATGGAGGGAGAATAAAAAAATATAATTGCAACTGAGTTGAAGTCTGCAGAATTGTGAATATTTATTCAAAGATGCTAGGCCAGTGAGGGATTTTCCAGCTTACAGTTCCATCTGTAGTATAGCATGCAAAGTGTTTATATCAGCCTCAGGAGTAAAACCTCTCAAATGGCTGGTACACGTTTGAAGGTGGTGTTTCAGTTCTATGGCATGATGCAAAGCATTTTGGTTTTCTCTCACAAAGGCAGGATGCTCATCCAGTCCCTTCTCCTACCAGCATTGTCTCTGAAAGTCAAATTTTTGTTTTGAACTGGGATGGAGGCCATTCTGGTCTGCCGTAGGGGAAAAAATATTCCCATGTTTGGTCTGAATTCTCACCTTCATTCTACCCTAGAAGAGGCGTTCACCCTCAGGTCCATCTCTAATGGCACAGCCCCATAACGGAGCCCTATGGCAACATTGCAAAAATTCTGCACTTTCTTATTTCAATAACAGCAGAATTCTGGTGCCAATCTTGAAGTGCTTAGAGGATCCTCCTTCTGCTTCTCTTCCTCTCCCAGCTACCTCCCTTTTAGGGCCCAGCAGGCAGCCAGAGGATGCAGACACACCTCCCTCCTCTGCCCTTAGCAACTTGGTGCTGTTCTTACATGAAGTGAGGATGGAGGAGAAAGAAAATCCTATCCCCTCAGTCCCAAGTCTTCTCTCCCTTCCCGTGAACAGAGATGACATTCAAACCTCTGAATATGCCTTTTCTAATGCAAATATATTCACAGGCTCTTTTGAGTGTAATAGATTAAAAATTAAAAGTGAAGTTTGGAATGGAACTGCCAACCTGAATTTGCTTTTGTCAGAATATTGCATAGCAGCCTGGATAACAGATTTCTTTCAAGACCATGTTTCAGCTGAATGTTTGTTTTTCAAATTCCTCATAAAAAGCATGCTGTTTTGATTTCTTAGTAACTTCTTTTCTTGCTTACCAGTTTCTGTAGCAGTGCATCATCACATGCTTTCTTGGTGAAGGAACAGTGCAGCATGGAGTATTTGTCTGTGGTAGGTTATCAGGAATGTGGTTCAGTCAGAGCTTAAAACAAGGAAAAGGAGAATAAACTACAAGCCTCATGAGATGCAATAGCTTTACTCACTTCAGCACTTCAGTTTTATATAAGGATGGCAGGAAGATAAGTTAAAACTGCAGATAAGGTCCTGCTCTTCCTAACTCTTGAGTGCTCAACTCAAGTGCTTTAGCCTCCTGAGACAGTCCCTTCAACCCAGATTTTGCTGTGCATAGCATTTATAAGTATTTATATATAGCCTGCTTCTTCACCTACAAACAGTAGCTACTATTTTGAAAATTTCATGTAATAGGAGGAGAAAAGATTTTTTAAAAGCGTGATATAAAAGTGATACAGTGCAGGAGAATGGTAAATAGAAAGCAAAAACAGCAATATAAGAATATTGACAGTCAAAGCCTGTAATGCATGACCTTTGGGCCAGCAGCTTGGCATGCACAGCCAGTCTGGCATTAGCATTGCCTCGAGGGAGGCCTTGCTTTGTTTGACCTTGAGATTCTCTCTCTTTGAATAAGCAGAAAATGGGATAATACTGAGGTAATACTTTCCCTCCTGAGGGAGGTGCCATTTATTAGCAGTTTTTACATGTTTTTATTTTGTTTAGCATGGAAAATAACCTCAGAAAGAGCTGGTTGCCTCAGTTCCTTGAACACAATTATAAGTTAAGGGACTGTGGGAGCAGCAGGTTAGGAGAAGCAGACCACAAAAATAAGGGAGAGAGTGTTTCATTAAAGGCACAGCTGATACAAAGCTCAGCAGAGCCTCTGCAAACATGCCACGGCAAGGGGTGAAGGTAGATCGCCTTGCTGGCATACCCCAGCCACGAGCATCCTGATGTCCTGCCCAGGCAGGGCCAGCATTGCTGGGCAGGTCACTCCAGCTCTGCCTCAAGGGCAGAGGCTGTCAAGGGTTTTCTGGTTAAACAGTTCTCTGTTGGAAAGTGCCACTTCAGTGAGACTCAAATGTTTAGTCGATTTTGACACAATTCAGCTTTGAAAAAAATTTTGGTTTTGCTTTGAAAAAACACTTTGTTTTGAAAGTTGCAGATAAAACATTTCAACAATGACACTTTGTTTTACCATTTTTGAAAAGAATTTTATTTTTTTATAGTGCTTTCTGTCTTCCAATTTGTTGTCTCGGGGTTGTATGTATAACTAAACCAGATATGAAGCACAATCAATGATCATTTAAAAATAATACTTAACAGAGATTTTCACAGATTTTCCCTTAATTTTAAGGAGAGACAATTGTAACCATTTAGAGCTCAATTCCAGCATGATGGGCTTCAGATTTTCTTCTGTACATTTCTGCTTTAACTCCAGTGCTTGAAATAAGAACCCTCTCTTAGTAAAACACCTTTACACATCAGTACTCTCAGCGCTGAGTACTCTGGGAAACAGCTGCTGGCATGTGCAGAAGTATATTTTTCATTGAAAATGTCAGTTGCTCATGGGAGCAATGCAAGACCATTCTGCTCAGCTAATACAAACTGCACTCTTAGAATATTAACTACAAATTCATCAGAATGCTACCAACTCCAGAAAAACACATGAAAATTAAAGGGGCAGCCTCTGTAATATAGTAAGAGACATAAGGTGGTCAGATACTTTAAACCACAGCAGTCCAGTCACTCAATGAATTTATGCAGAAATGAAAATTCAGATAATACAGTGCAGCTGACTAGGTTATGCCAGCATTAAGTGATGTTCTGAGTACATCAGTACAGTAATTTCCCCAAAAGAAGCAAGCAATCCATTTTTCTTACAGGAAAATATCTAATATGACAACACCAGTAAGGCATATTTAAGGGCTTTTTCAAAGGAGTCTGACAGATAATGATCCATTTTCCAATTAAAGTGTGATTTGAGTGTCTGGTTTACTTGGGTGTGTATCAAAATCCCAGAAAAAATGCACTTATTTTTGTCATATAACCAAGTACAAGCATGTTTGGAGCATTTAAATTAAATCAGTGGATTATGAATATTATCCAAAATGGCAAGCTGAACTAATTATCCTTGGAGAACATAGGGTTAAAGTTGTAATCCTCCTCTGATGAGAAAGTGTGTCCAAGTCCCTACCCTGCTACAGGGTAAACAGAGGCTTTCACCAGGTTCAACATTGCCTCAAATGGAAATCCTCCTGGCAGGGTGTTTTGTACCACTGTGAGTTTTACGCTATGGATCACTATGGCAGAGATAACCCAGGAAAAGTGATGTGTTAAAGTGAGCCTGAAATAAAACTTAACAAACAGGAGCATAGGAAAATTCTTGTGCGACTCCAAACTGGAAAGCCGCTGGTGAAAGAATTACTGAGCAGAAGTCATTGCCCTTGGACAGAAGTATCTAGACTGCAGTGGCATAGCATGTACAAGTTTATATGACAATGTACACCATACGTCTTCCTAATACTCTTCTGATTATCAATATATGCAAATTATCAGGTTTTAAACTATAATTTGTTCATGGTTCAGTCAAATCAGAATTTGTGAATTGGAGAGTTCATCTGTTCAAGGGTCAAAGCCATGCTAAATTATCTTCAGCCTTTCAATCATATGGAAAATACATTTCACATATCTGAGAATTGCTCCATTCCTACTCCAGCCCTGCACTTTCCAATTCAAAAAGAAGGCAGGAGAAAGAGCTCAAAAATGTATTTTTAAAAGGATAAATAATTTCTTCATTTAAATAGTATGTGCAGGGCAAAGATGAAGGCAATGTCATTCCCTCATTCCAGCACTCATCTTTTGATCTCTGCTACTGTGCAATTCAAATTGTGGTCTTGGAAGTTAATCAGTGAAAGTCCTTCGATGTAGCAAAGTGCAAGGCAGCTTCCAACACAAACTTGAGGTGAATGAATTGTGTTCTCCAGACCTATGTTACAGTATAGAATAAAACAAAAATTCATGTTTTAAGATAAGATGAATTGTCAGAGAAAGTAGCAATGGAAGAGCTTGTGTCATTATTTCTCAGTAAAAGAACAAGCATGAGACTCAGTTATGTGCACAGTGAAGTAACTAAAGGTTGTAAGTACTTCGTCAATTGTAGTCACTCTTTAGATTTACGTACCAGTGAGGGTTGTGGTCCCCTGGTTGCCTAGACTGTGGACCTGTGAAGCATGCTGCCTTTCCCATTGCTCAGCACCCAAAGGTTTCTTTTCTGTGCAAACAAGGACTTGAGGGGGAAAAATAGCAGATTATGAACGAGAAATCGGGGTCACCCCCATGGTGGGTGGCACCCAGATTCAGGAACTCAGAAGACCATTTTCTCCCGTCTGTCTAGATTTTGCTGTTAATGTATGAAGGACTGAAGTAGTCAAATGCCGCTTGAAAATCTGGGTGCCAGGCTTGATATTTTAAGCTACTTGTATCAGAAAAAACTGGAAGAAAAAATGGAAGTATCACTAGCACATCAATTCAGAGTTTTCAACTCATTCTCACAGTTTTCAATAAAGTTAAAGTGCAGAAGATATTTAACCTCCTATAAATCTCAGCGTGTTTCCATTAATTTTATCCACTTACCTTCACCTTGACCAAGCTATTTGAGTAAAGCATGATTTGTTTGGCTATAGCATACTTTCCCAAAAGACATCAAAGTCTTCATTTGAAGATAAATGAAATTTTCAGCTTGGGACATCGAATGATGGAAAACCCACCACCTTCCCAGGTGCTTTCTTAATCACCATTGTTGTTCATACCTCATCTTTTCATTGGTCTGTATGATTTCATTGCCCACATCAAGCTTCACCGTTCCTCACCTGCATGTTGTCTCCGGCTGGTATTTGATACCTACTTTGAGATTATGGATTAAAAACATTCAATAGTGTTGGGCTTTGTTGTGATCCCTGTGAGCCTCTAATATGCATGCTTATATGCTGCAAGCAGTTTAGGTGACCTTGTTGTTTATCTTATTGTGTTAAACATAATATTTTTTTTCTGCTTTCAAATTTCATTTTGCTGTTGATTTGGAAAAGCAATGTACATTCTTTTTGGTCTAGCAGTTCAGTTTTATTTCAAACCTTTATATGAAGACATACATTATGTGCTTTGACATAGATGTTTATTATTCATTTTTACTCATTAAATATTTAAACTGTGCATCTGAAATCACATTACTCAGAAATAATACATTTGGGGCAATAGCTATTTCCTATCTCTGATTCAGAAAAATTTGTAACTGATGTTTACATTAGTTACCCTCTTACTATGTGCATGTAAAACTAATAATAACAGAAAAAGATTGGGCTTGTTTATAATTTTTAAATCAAGAGGTCTATTAACCTGTTCTATCCAAGACTTCCCAAATATGGATTAAACATGTCCACAAAGTGTCAGTAGACATTTACACCAGCTGCAATTCAGAAGAATACCACAAAAAAACTCTTGAAATGTCTAACATTGCAAACACTAAGTTTTGAAAATGCTAAATAAGTACGACCTCCTGATGATGAATGGTGCTCTTCAACAGCTGGATTTTAATGGTTAGCTCCTGTTTGTCAAAACTGCTCAGAATTGCCATTCCTCTGAGGAACACACTCTCGCATACTAGCAGCCTTGGGTGTCATGATGTCATTTGGGTGCCAGGAAACCTTTGGACAGTATGATCTGGGTATGCCATAATTTGGCAGGTCCCAGAAATAACAAGCTTAAATTCCAACAGAGAGGTGTTAGCTTAAAAAGGACTTAAGGTGCAGCCAAGAGGTAAAAAAGCTAGGAAACAAGCTACTAGCCATATTGTTACAACTGTACAATAATGCAATATTGATTTCACACTTAAGCAGTTTTGGTATATAGGACAGCCATGAGGAAAATGTGTGTCTGCCTATTAGACCCAATTCAGATAAAACTGGATTCAATGCAAATCTTCGCATCAAACTGATAAACAGTTTTGGAAGTCAAATATGCTACCTGCACCACATGCAGTAATGCTCATTTTTCAGCTGTGCCAGGGGAGGTTTAGACTGAACATTAAGAAGCATTTCTTTACCAAGAGGGTGGCCAAACCCTGGAACAGGCTTCCTAGAGAGGTGGTCAATGCCCCAAGCCTGTCAGTGTTTAAGAGGCATTTGGACAATGCCCTTAGTAACATGCTTTAACTTTTGGTCAGCCCTGAACTGGTCAGGTGGTTGGACTAGGTGATCGTTGTGGGTCCCTTCCTACTGAAATAGCCTATTCTATTCTATTCTTTTCTATTCGATTTGATTCGATTCGATTCGATTCAGTTCGATTCACATTTGACTCTCTACAGTTGCCTACTGGTGTTTCCTGGTCTGCCTTGTGCCACTGCAGCTGTGGACCTAGATGGAGGGACCCCGTCTCTGGTTCACCAAGGTGGGGACACGGCATGGACAAATCCTCTGACTCCGTATGTGTGGCTCCCTTTCTGCCTCCAAGGCACACTCAGGTAAGATGACAGAAAAGGGTAGATGTGGAGAACTCTTCTGGCAATGGAAGCTTCATTTTAGGGGCAACTCAATAGCAGGAACATGTCTCCACAGATGTGCTGAGTAGTACATGAACAATAAGCTCATTGCCTCCTAGCAGTGACGGATCTACTGTTTTCTCATGTGGCCACTGATTCAACACATTTAAAACATTTTTCAGGAATGTGACCTATTCTGAACAGGAAAGGCTGGCAGAGAATTTACATTTTAAAAATTAAATTGGATCATTTTCTCTCTATAATTTAATAATTTTATATAGTTCATGAATGCTAATCTGCTCAAAAGGTATGACATTCACTATTAAAAATGTTCACTGTATTCCAGTTTGAATTTTATGTACCTCAACTTCAAGCCATTTTACATTGTTATGCTTTTAACTGCCAGATTAAAGAGTCCACTAATGTATTTGTGTACTGTACTAGAAAAGCAGCAAGAGAACCAGTCTGAAGGTAAAAGAGGATTAGATATATAAAGCTGCTTAATTCGACCATTTGAGTTTATCATTAAAACATATATTGCTTTGGCCTAGACACGGCAGTTTTAAGTACTGTTGTTTTTCAACTCTTAGAATTAAATTTGATCAGGCTTTTCCATGATAGGGAATAATTTCTTATTTAGAATAAACTCAAGATCAGAAATGCTACAACTAAATTTTGCAGGAAGAAGCAGTATGCTTCCTTTTGGAGAAAAAAACACCCTCTAGGCTGTAAAAATTTTTCTTACACAGAAACACAGAAAAGTTAGTTGCTTACAAATCATGCTTCAGGGAGAGCCTGTGAAGACTTGTAGCACCAAGAGGCAATCTTTATATTAAAAAAAATCACTTCTCATTCCTGCAGTAGCTTAATAGCAGCATGTCATGTAACATTGTCAGATCTCAGGACTGGGACTGTTAACTTTTGACTCCACTGAGCATGCCAAAAAGGTAATCCATGCTCACAAAAATCAAACAATGGGGAAAGAACCCAGCACTATCAAGTCAGTCTCTGGGCAGTTTCAGAAGTTCGATCAGGTAATTGAATGAATTATTATTTGTGCTTGATTCCTTCCTCCTGGGTGTGTTAAAGTGCACTGCCTTTTATTGCATGCGAATTAATACCTCCCTTGTTTCTGGTGACCCTAACAAGGATAGCTGACACAATCAGAGAAAACCTTAAAGGTGTCTGACTCGCTCTGCTCTGAGCCAGATGGTAAGAGGCTGAAGTACAAACACACACTGACAAGCAAAGGGAACCCTGTGGCACTTGTACCCACCTAAGAGTGGTCATGGATCAAGCCAGACAAAGGCACATGGGATAATCATGGTACAACATCCATGCAATCTTAAAAAAAAAAAAATCAAACATTGCAAGATTAATATAGAAGAACATAAGGAACCACAGCCCTGAATTAGTTTTTTGGCAGTCTGAATAATAAAACCACAGTTTTAACAAGCAGTTAAGTCCAAGCAGTCATCAAAGCCAGATTCCCCATTAGCAAAGAGCTCAACACAGAGTGCTGGGTCGTAAACGTGGCTTCCTGATGTAAATTTGGATGATGTCTGCTCTAATCTGCTGGCACAGCTTCAGAGGCTGCTCTGACCTGCTATGGTCAGCTGCAATGCATACACTGGTCCAACATGGCCATGGGGTGGTCACTTTGTCATGCTTAAATAGTCCCCTTGTTTTCCCTTGGGACCTATGAGCAGCATGGTGCAAGCTATTCTACCAACTGCACGCTGTTAGATGTACCACTTAGAACCTTGTGTCAGAGGCTTGCAGGCCACTGCAAGGCTCTGAAGGGCTGGCTTGAGAGGATCTGACTACACTGACCACAGTTGCTGCCATTTGGACTTCTAATTCAATGTTTGTCATTTTCCCAGGAGCATCCTCTCTGGGAGTCACATAGCAATAAGGTATTCTGCACTGTGGAGGCTGAGTATGATGAGGTTTAAGGGCATCTTCCCCAAACCAAAACACAAAGAAGTCTCCTTCCTCCATGTCTTGAACCCTGTAAGCATTTTGGCAATGACTGAAGGAAATTTGAGAATAACTTCCTGTAGATCTTAATTTCTAAAGCAAACATGGCACTATCTCCAGCTCTGCATTACATTCCTCTCTGCGTCAGGCCATCCATGTGTGGCAGAAAATGAGACTGCTCTCTGCCATATCTTCTGGTAGCACCATGTGGCAGACCTCCAAGGACTTTTGTATGGCTCTGCTGACTTTGAGCCACCGAAGGATTTAACACCTTGGTCAAGGGAGGCCCTGGTGGGTCTCATAGGCTGTGTGGTTGCTGCAAGCTCCTTCCTGAATTAGCTGATTTACAGCCCAGCATCCTGGCCTTCTTTGTACAGAGGAGCTTCTTCTTCTTCCTCCTCCATGTCTCTCTGGAACTGCCTGGAGTCCTTGTGCAAATGGGCGGGCAATGGTCCTTGCTTTGAGAAACATACAAAGGCTGTCACAGTGGCTTTCTTTGCAAAGGTTGTAAAAAAGGAAGAGGAATGATTGGGAAAGCTAAGGCACAGCTGGAGCTAAATTTGGCAACAGAAGTGAAGAATAATAAAGTCTTCTTCAGGTACATTAGTAGGAAAAGGAAGACAAAAATTGTAGTGCTCCTGATAAATAAGACAGGGGATCAGGTAACAACTGACATGGAGAAGGCTGAGGTTCTCAACAACTTTTTTGCATCAGTTTTCAATGGCAATTGCTCTTCCCACATCTCTTGAGTCCCTGAATGTCCAAAAAGAAAAAAATAGAGTGCATATTCAACTTAAATGTAGCCCAATCAATAGGCAAATCTTCTTGATCAGTATAATGCTCCAAGTGGATCAGAGATGATTAAAATTGGAAAGCAGAAGAACATAATGTTAAAATTATTTTAGTAGTAACTTCAGCTACTCCCTACAAAAGGTTTTTCCTTCAGGCATCTGAACAGCAACAGGCATTCCCAGAAGCATCTTGCATCTCAGCATGCATAAATCATCAAAACACACAATAAGAAGAAAAGAAAGGGGAAAAAAAAGACAGGAGGGAGCAAGCAAGAAAAAGAAAAACCAAAACCAACTCCCCCTCCAACCCCCAGCCCCAAAGAACAAAAAAAGACCTCAGGGCACATGACGCCCAAGTGAGTCCTAGGGAGTTGAAGGGCTGTATGAGAAACCTTCTAGCAAAAGCAGTTCTGCTGGTTTCAGGAGGAGGCAGTTCTTCCTTCAGGGCATCAAGAACAAAAGCAAAAGCTTTTTGGAAATGACAGTTCATCATCTTTCTCTTCAGTTTCCAGATGTGGAAGGAGTTGTCATTTTCATCTTCCCCATAAGCAATACTCAAAGCTACTAAGAGGAAGAGGAGAAGGAGGAAATTTAGCTAACACAAATAAAGGTTTTAAAACTTAAATTGTCTTGATGTCCCTTTGTTCCTGAAAATTCAAAACAAAGGAAGCAAGAGAAGTCTTCTAGAAACATCCTCTGTAACTCCACAGATGCAACACAGAAGAATGGGCAAGGGAATAGTTCATCAGCAGAGTTTGAGTAGGGAGAGCCTCCCCTGTGGCATGGTACTGGATCCTAGCTGCACCCCAAGTTTGGTGCTACCTGCAGACTTACTGAGGGGGGCATTCTGTCTTCTGCTTTAGGTCATTGATAGAGATGTTAAACAGGGCAGTTACAAGGACAGATGTCTGTGTTATTCCCCTTGTTCTTGGCCTCCAGATTGAGTACAACCCATTAACCACTGCTTTCCAACTATCAAAACAGGTTTTTACCCACCTGCTTGTCCACCCTTTCAGACCATAATGTCCTTACATGGATACAAGGATACTGTGGGAGACACTGCTCTCCTTTCATTCAGAAACCAAGTCATTTTATTATAGAAGGCCATCAGGTCAGGTGGGTCCCATCTCTCCCAAACTATCCTATATCCTGAAAGAGGGTCCTGTGGTTTTGAAAGCCTTGTCAACAAAACAATCCCTATCGACAATGCCAGCTGTGGAACTGGCTGCATACCTGCAGGACCTATCACCTCCCCAAGCCCTTCCCCCTCACTGGCCAGGCCAAGGAGAAAAACACCTGGGACCCCACCATCTTGACCATCACCCCAAGAGCCGTGTAGTCACTCCAGACACACTCTAGCTCTTCCTGGCTATATCATTGGTGCCCATTTGGAGGAGCAGGGGGGTTTACAGTCCAAGGGCTGGATGAACCTCAGCAGCCCTTCTCCTCGCCTGTACACCTCAGCTAGGCCCTTATCCTCACCTCTGGCTAGTATAGTTGTGGTCCTTCCTCTTTCCCACAAGAAAAATTATTATAAAGAATGTCATTTGTAGAATGACCCTTCTCCCCTAGGACTCACATCTAGTCTGCACAGTTTTTTGTATTGGCGTTAGCTGGCACTTCTCCAAAGATACTAAAAATATAGGGATTTTTTTTCCTTTTTTCTTTTTTTCTGTAACATGAGTTTTCATTGCCTGAATTACTGGGTTTTAGGGCAAAATAACAAGTCCATGTGATCTGGATGACTGATGACACGGCACATATTTCAAACTTGTAGCACTACTTCACAGCTCCCATGAACCCAGTACATTCATTGAATAAATAGAAATAAACCTGAAAAAAAGTTGAAGACATCATATGCTCAGAATCATTCAGCAAAGAGAAAAACCATCTAAATTCAACAAAAGGAATCACAACAAATTATTCATACAGCTCTGCAAGGGAGAGCACTGCATCATTTGCTCTGCTCTCAGATCTAACTCGTGTTGGTCTGTTGGTCTGTCTTGTAGAGTAAGATGTGCTGCCTTGACCCCATGTCTCCGGGAATTTGCCACATCAGAATTTCAATAAGATTATTAAGAGAAGATCCTTGTTTATTCCTAAGAAAATATCTTCCATCGTTCACCAGCTACAAAATTTTCCTCAGTAAGTTAGGTCAACAGCAGAAGGAGATTATTTCCTACCTATGTAAGAAATGCAGCCCTGTACCCTGGATATCCTTCTTAACTTGTGGCAGGGAAGGTAACTTTTTTCTCTTAAATTACCTTAATACTGAAGGTTGCTTAGCTTCTCTTTTTGGGAAAGCAATGTAGCCATCCTTAAGGGATTGAGACCATGCACTAGCTGTTCATTTGCTTCTCTTAAGTTGGTTGAAAAACACTCAGATCCTTCCACAGGGTGAACTTAGCTGAGGATCCAGTTTGTCCAGGTGATGTGACTGAGACTGGTGTTAGTCAGGGCAAATGGGCTCTCCGACCTGTCTGTGGGACTGTGGGGGCAGTTTTGCTTCTGGAACAACTTGGGTCAATTGTAAGAGTTAACATCCCTCAGTTGTGCTCAGACTCCTTCTGAGCCACTGCAGGAGCAGGGAAGAATAATCCTCAGCAATTGCTGTCCCTATTCCTCTTCTTAACACTGAATAGCCCCAAATCAGCAAGTAGTTTCTGAAGACTACAAAAATATGCTTGAACCTGGAGCAGATGCCCCTATACTGAATGGAAAGGGTAAATTCTGTCCCCAGATCTATTTGCAGAACTTAAAAGCTTCAACAGAGAACTGGCTCTTTGACCTTATCACCTGTTTCTGACTTCATTGAAGCTAATGATCTCAAGGCAGCACAAGATCGTTGGAAATTTAGTATGTAAGTTGTAAATATTGCAATGGTCATTAAGTATGCTGAACAAAAAGTGAATATTTAAATGGTAGCCTTTCAGGCAGGAATGAGCCCTGCAGAGAACTGCAAGCTCTTACGCAGCCAGCTGGCCATGCTTGCCAGGGAGGGAAGAAGACGGTATCTGGGAAGTATTCCTCTAGACAGGTCCTCACTACAAAATTCTCTGTGAACAGCTGCAAACCTTGGTGATCTCAGCCAACCTCTTTTTTAAAGATTTTTTGTCTTTACTATGAAAGGTTTATGGCAAATAAAAATAGCAGCTCACCAATGTTAGTTGCTTTACACCAGTGCCAAGTGATTGGTTTCACAGTCTCATTCAGCTGAGAGTCCAATTAATCCTTGTCACAGGGGAAGGACCTTGCCTCAGGACACATACAATCCTGCAAAAGAAATTAGGTGCAGACACATAGTCTGCTGGGAAAGCACTG
Organism: Haliaeetus albicilla; assembly: GCF_947461875.1. Classification (NCBI taxonomy): domain Eukaryota; kingdom Metazoa; phylum Chordata; class Aves; order Accipitriformes; family Accipitridae; genus Haliaeetus; species Haliaeetus albicilla. The sequence continues at coordinate 11,063,940 of NC_091502.1, read as the reverse complement.
GGCAGATGTGGAGGGGAGACACAAGTACACATTGGGAGTTTTCAGGTGTTTCGATCCTTCCTTGAAGGACTGGGATCATTAGGGAGTGTTCAGTGCTCAGCTTCTATTTCTGCAGATGTGCATGGCAGAGTTTTTTGGCTGGCTTTTACCTGAGTATGTTCAGTTTGCCTACCTAAGAAGGAAGGAAAGCTCAAGGATTAAGGAGTCAGCTTGGCACCCATTGTACAGAGACAAGATCTGATTCAGGATCTCACTCTGGCTTTACATCATTTATAGTATCAGTCCATTTATAATTCCACTGGGAATATTACAGGATGAAATCAGGAGCTGAGTGGGATTACTCCTGATTTACACCAGAGGATGTCAGAGCAAGATGCTTACTGTAATGCTCTGCCTTTCATTGTATTTTTTTTTTTACTACTTAATGTTCTGAAATCTTTGTTTGCAGGGACTGACACAGGCCCAAGGTATAGGGTGTTAAGTACCTTCCATAAACAATGTCCTTAATGAACTTCTGAAGCCCCTCCTGGCTCCCCAGGGTGCTCAGCTTGTTTGGAGAAGAGTCGTTGTTCTACAGATACATTGATTTTATTTTTGGTTGGTTGCTTTGGTGGTTTCAAGTCTTCTGTTACAGCATTAATATTTTTTTTGGTCATCATGTCTGGGTTTTGTTCTGCCAAGGAGAAGGTGTCTGTGGTACAGAGTGAGGTTCTGCCCAGCACCAATACTTCCAGGTGAAAAGAAAAGCTGGTGGCATTTGCTCATCACCACCTGCAATGACCTAAATTCCTTTCTGACCCTAAAACCCCAGCAACTGGCAAATGCCCATCGGTATTGTGCTCCTTCTGGAATCACTGACTGACCAGTTTTGTGAGACTAAAACGGCGTCCTGCTTAGTACCTGTACTGGCTTCAGCTGGGTGCTCAGTGCTCCTCCAGACAGTACCCCCATTGAAGAATAAAGATTAAGACAACTTCTAGTAGTTCAGTCTGAGCATATTAGCATTTTGATTACACTAAACTTGACCTGAAAATGAAGAAGTGATTATTTTGGTTTGGTTTATTTTTTTCTTGCTACAGAAGTATTTCACTAACACCAAGTCAATATAATGAACACTCACTTTTAGAGTTGAATGATATTCAACACAATGAGATAAAATGGAAGGGCTGGGTCACAGAAAGTCCTAAGAAGGGCTTGATAACAACACTTCAAAGGGGAAACACTTTTCTGCTCAGAAGGGGAAAGTTTTAAAATTTACGTCTGACCTTTAAGTATCTTTGAACAATATTATTATGCATAATCTTTCATTCTTTACCCTTTACGCTTCAGACAGAGCTTTTTTTGACAGAATACATCCCTTTTCCAGCACAGTCTCTACATTTTCAAAGTTCAGTGGCACATTAACATTTACAGAAAGTTTTTATCATTATTGTAGGAGAAGTTTGAATGCCAGAATCACTGGGGGATTAACTAATTAATATTTTGAAAGCACTTTGAAGAAGAAAAGTGCAAAAGGAAAATACACTTTTCTATTTCTGATGAAAATTAGAGCTCCATTGTGCAGATTTTCAATTTAACTTAGTGCCAAAAAGGTCCCAGTACAGGACTCAGCTTAGTCATGCTTTTGCATTCAAACCTGTTCAGTGGAGTGCTCAAACACAGCTGGATGCTGTTCTGAATTAGGACTATCCTAGACAAAGAGAACAGCGTGCAGAAATTCTCCTGGACCAGTAAAGCCAATGGCAAGAGAACAAGAAATATTGAACGTTCATAACGAAACTTTCATAAATGCATTGTCTTGTCCCTTAGTACTCTGCTCCTGATTGCAGAACGGAACTGAGTCATCTCTGAGGCTCATTCCACACAGTCCTCCAGGGTAGGACAGGACAACTAAGAAAACACAGGTTGAGTTTATCAGACAGCAGCATGATCTCACTGGTAGGACCCCACAATGGAGTGTGTCTCCAGAAGACATCGGACTGAGTGTAGCCCTGGTACTTAGATCAGTAAAGAAATACAACTTTTTTGGTTTAGTTTTGGGGTTTTTTTCCCCAAGAAGATTCAGCCATTAGCTTCTGAATTGGCTTTGCATTTGATAATAAAAATTTTTTCTGTTTTGTTGCAGAAAGAGTCAGATCCAGACTAAATCAGAAGCACGGAATTAAGAATTGCAATATCTAAATGTGAGAGTCTGGAGAAAGGCTGTGTCCCATATAACCACTGCAGGCATCTCTGAAAGCCTTCAGAAGGCAATTTAGACCAGTTAACTAAACAGCTACCTGTCTCCGCTGACGGTGTGGGAAAGTCAGGCTTCTCACTGCTGCTACAGAGCCAAGGAAGCCCTCCAAAGCAAAGCCAGCAACAAATGAGATCTTGTTTTCTAGGAAATGTTTGTGCATTACTAGCAAAAAGAAAGTGACAGTCCTGGGAACAAAATCCTTCAGGTTTGCTCCTTCCTAGCTGGGTGAGCTTGCTAAGGGTGCAGCCTGCCTGCCTCCTGTGTCCTGTGCTGTCACCCTGCTGCAGTAGAAGAGGAATCGAGGGCACTAAGCATTAGGTTATTATGAAAAAGGGAGGTAGTATGAAAATGTTTTGGGTTGAAATCAGTGCAGTGCTATGAAGTTAATGTGTCTAAATTCTCTGTTCCCTCTGGGGAGTAAAATGGGATATATAGAAGGGGGGGATTTTGTCACTCTAGTTCTGGATGCTTTTAAGCAAACACGTGCATTAACTTAATGGGTAACTGGGACATCAGGGGTAAATCAGTGAGTTCCTCATGTTCCTGGAGAGCTAGCTGGTGCTATAGAGCAAGATTGTCTCCAAGAGCTGGGTATGGTTTAATCTCTTTACATGGCAATGCTTTTAGACTTTTCTAGAGCGGTACAAACTCACATTTTGAATCTGGTGTTTGCCCAGAGCATCCTGCTCAGTATGTCTGCATTACCATCCAGGCCAGTTATTGTTTCCTCCACCTCATCCCTACTATAAGTTTTGATTCATTCATGCCTTCCTTTTGGGACAATTCTTACTGTCCTGTTCAGCTGCATGAAATACTCTTCTCCAAGGTGGAGCACATCCTTTTCTGATTCATTTCATACTAATGTGAAGGAAACAAAGAGAATGGGAATGGAAACACATGGGTAAAAGCTTTGGTAATGGGCATGCCAAATGGTAGAAACCCAGGGAATAATCAGTTCCATAATATTAAGTAGATAAATATTAAATGTAACTCAGAAGCCGTTCTATAGGCCAAATAGAGGTTGCATGTGTCTCTGTGGACAGATTTGATCCTGTCTCCATGGAGAAGTTAAAGAAGTTTTCTGCATGAAATAAACTAACTTGGAGGTAATGCAAAGAGCTAGTCAGAAAAAACACCTGGAACACTGCAGTCCTATGTTTGCCTTGGCTAGTTTGGATGGGCTGATGAAAATTTCCTGTCAAAGCCCTGATGATGGCAGTGAGGGACCACCCTGCATTAGAGGAGGGGAAGTAGCCCTGAAACTGAGGATTAACGGAACAGAAATGTATACTGTTTGTGTTCAAAGCTTTTGTCCTAAATAGTAGCCCTTTGCCTTAGGTGTCTGCTTAGCTAGCTCTGTGAGAGCAGAGGACCAGCACCTACACCAGACCTACTGCTGGAACCCCAGTAATGGACAGGAGGAACCATAAATGCCTGTGATGGGGAGGACAGCAGGCTCCATCCATCCCAGAGGGGTCAGAGCCAGAGGAGCAGCACTTGTATTGAGTGGCTTCAGAAAGCTTTGGAAAGAGGAGGTCCTTGTTTCCATTTTACCTTAGCTTCTGACAAAAGCTCTTGAATCTAGTGAATGAAGCACGACAAGATCTGGTGACTGGAAACTTAAATTAGATAAATCCAGGCTATAAATAAGGTGCTATTTTCCAGAGGGAGAGTAGCCATCCCCCAGGCAGCTCTCCGAGGCTCCCGATGCAGTCTCCACCACCGATGCGATGGTCTGTTGGGAAGCTGTGCTTCATCGTAGTGAATTCAGAGCAGGTCTCTCTTCTACAAGGTGTCACACTAAACAATCTGTCCTTTTAGTAGCTAGATCTTCAACTCTTGTTTTCCAACATCTCCACAAGACATTATTAGTAGTGCCTCCCTCGGATCTTCTCTTTACAATTTCCTTCCGTTTCTGATCACAAACCATCTGAGGAGCCACCTGTGGCAGTACATTCCTCCCCCCCATTCTGCCAGCAGGAAACAAAACTTCTCCAGGAAGGGAGAAGGGGAAGAAAACCCTGGAGGCTGCAGGTTGAAATTTGAACTGGCCAGTCGAGATGCGCCAGGTACACCGAGGTGACCCTCCTGGCCAATAGAATTAAATGACCACAGGTCAGATTCGACAGGGGTATAAACGGGGTCCCGCTGGAGGACACGTGGGCAGTCCTCCTCAGAGCAGCGGGTCTGCAGTCGGGGACTCCCCCTCGGGTCGGGCCACCGCCTGAGGTAATTCCTCGAGGGAGAGAGCCCTCAGCTTTTAGGTGAGTGATATGTGCATTTTGAGCCATCAACTTTAAATCTTGGGGATTCTTAAGTCAGCCGTGTAGTATGAATTCTCTTTACATCATTGAGCCTGTGGTTTTATAAAATGTTACCAGCCTTCTAACTAACTTTTGCTGAAGAATAAATCTGAGTTTTAACACCTATTGGATTTGATTAATCATGCATCCGTAACACCACCTGGATAATAAACACTGTGATGGAGGTTTCTGAATCTCCCTCCATATAATTCCCAGTAATTTTTTAGAAAATTGACTGTCTAAAATCCTTAGTTACCTTTGAATTTCTCTGCATTTATTTTTAAGTGCAGTTTGTAAGTGTTTACTATTAGAAAGCGCTTCGTCTTCCAATACCAATATCTGGTAACAAAACTGAATTACTAGAGAAACTTTCAGTTTACCTTTTGACTTTGCTTTCCTTCTCTTTAATAACCACCTTTAAAGAACTCTTCCAGAAAATGTCTTACTTACTACAGTAGTCAGGGAAGTGAAACACTGCTGCAATTTAATAGTGACCTATAAGGAATGAGCCATTTCAATGTATTGTTAATATACTAGTATTGTTCTTAACATTCAGAAAAATCTAGTTACCTGTAATTATGCATAGCAAATCATGTGAGCTTGCAGGACTAGACTAATTATTTGCCTGCCAAGGATCCTCAAACAGATCTGTATTCTTGCTCTCAGTTTCTGTTGCAGTACATTAAAAACTGAGTTCCTTACACCTGTTTGCCCACCATTAGGTTTTCATTCATGTTGGTCATCTCCCTGCAATGGAAAAGGTGAAGTTTAAAAAAAAAGCAAGAAAGAGAAACCAGTTTCTTACCAACACATGACTACTGGAGTTTTCATCAGTGCCTTATGCATTGCAACACATTGAAATGACTACTAAAAACTAAGTTTGTCAGAAGATACTACATAAAATTAATAAACAAGAAGAGACTCAACAGTTCAGGCAGATATTTTTTTAAGTAGATGTTTGGAGAACTGAGTTTGAGAGTTGCTGCTATATTTTGCTGGTATAAATATCTTGTCAAAGTCTGATACCTAGCGCTTCTGGGTTTTTGTCCATCAAAGCTATATTTAAGCATTAAATCTTTCATTCTGTTTGCTGGAACAACAGTTACAATCTTATACACAGTGCAAGATGCCATGACTGGAGCTTTTTCAGACTTCACATGCTGAGCCTCACCATGGCGTGTTCACACCTTTGTGGTTCTGCGATGCAGAGGATGGCAGAATATAACCCAGAATAGACTTCCCTACAACCTAGCATGCCAGGGACTAAATTCCCTTGCAAAAGTAGTTATCTGTAGTTCTATAAAAAACGACTGTTCTAATAAAAACAAGGGTATGGCAAAGCTTCCCCTCTTTTAGGTCTCAATTTTTTTTTGTATTTTTTTAATTTTCAATACAGAAGAATATAAGGGTAAGAATTCATTATAAATAATATTTGAGATTGTCAGACTAAAACCAAAAGCTATAATACAGGATAAGTCTATATATTATTTGTCAGTTCTGTGATGACTCTCTGAGCTGCAGCTAAAATGGCTGGCTTGGAGGTTGTCTTGTGAATTTTGAAAGTCAAAGCAGGAGCTCAACTCTGCAGAAAAATCTTTTGCATGGGAGGAAAAACACTTTGTTGGGTTAGATCTAAGCACTGCAGCAACATCCATTCTCACTTCTGAGAAAGCTTAGATTTTCTTGTGGAAGGTACATTGTGAGAAAAATAAGGACAAGCAGAATGCGAATAGACTAAATATTAAGGTACTTGGTGGTCAAGGAGAAAAGCTTGGTGACCTACACCTTCATCTCACTTTCTGACTTCTCTCATTGGATCAGACTGCAGTGGTCTTTTAGTGACATTTGCAAGTTACCAAGTGATGAACATTCCTCAAATTTTGATAAAATAAGGGAAGCTTGACACATAACAGGTATCACTACCGTTCTTTTGAGTCATGTTGGACACCTTTAGCTCCGCATAACGAGACTGTGCAAGAAGGATATGCACACCTAAAAGTACGAAACAATTATTTATTGGCTAACAAACACAAAAGATCCTTCTGGCAGGACTTGTGACCCCGTGGGGGACCCATGCTGGAGCAGTGTGCTCCTGAAGGACTGCACACCATGGAAAGGACCCATGCTGGAGCAGTTTGTGAAGAACTGCAGCCTGTAGGAATGACTCACGTTGGAGAAGTTCATGAAGGACTGTACCCTGTAGGAGGGACCCCACACTGGAGCAGGGGAAGAGTGTGATGAGTCCTCCCCCTGAGGAGGATGAAGCAGCAGAAAATAACGTGTGATGAAATGACCGTAAACCCCATCCCCATCCCCCTGTGCCACTGGGGGGGCTTGGTAGAGAATCTGGGAGTGAAGTTGTGCCTGGGAAGAAGGGAGGGAAGGTGTTCTGAGATTTGGTTTTATTCCTCATTACCCTACTCTGGTTGATTTGTAATAAATTGAGTTAATTTTCCCCAAGCTGAGTCTGTTTTGCCCGTGACGGTAATTGGTGAGTGATCTCTCCTGTCCTTATCTCGACCCACAAGCTCTTTGTTATATTTTCTCTCCCCTGTCCAGCTGAGGAGGGGGAATGATAGAATGGCTTTGGTGGGCACCTGGCATCCAGCCAGGGTCAACCCATCACAGGACCTGACTTTACAAAATACTTACAGCCTCCTACAAAGTGCTGCTTTCATTACCAGAATTTTTCCCACTGTAGTTCCCTAAGACACCTTATTATGGCAGTAGGTACATGAAATGAGGCTGCCAGAAATTATGCTCAAAATAAACAAGAGACTTTTCTTGCAGGTGGTGTTGCAGTTGAGAGGCAGAACTCTTCACCACGAGTTACAGATGGTAAAAGCTTACATGGCTTCAAGGAGAGTCTGGAAAAGTTCACAGAAGAAAAACACACCAAGAGTTGCTAATTTCATAGGAACTACTCCCAGCTCAGGAAGTGCCTGAGCTGCAAATACTAATGGGCTGGGAGAATCATCAGAAAAACACTGTATATGTTTGTCATACTGCCATACAGTGCCCCAGGCTTTTTGACTACTACTGGAAAGCAGATGGTTTGACCCACTGTAGCCATTCTTATGTAAGATAAGCAAAACCACTCTTACATGATTAAAGGTGAGGTACCAATCATATCATTGCATATGCTCTACTTTTCTTTCCCATGAACTTTTTAACAATAGTGAAATAAATTAGACTGAAAAGGAAACATTTATATAAAGCATGGAATAGGTTTTTATCTGGTTAAAGGTATAGACCATTAGGATATTTAACTTTTTGATCTCTGTTCCTATTGCCAAGAGTTGTAATGGCTTGCTCCACATCTTTTTACTCTAGGCCATCACTGCGGTCTCCACTTGTGCTCTTATTAAGCTCAGTTTATTGTTTAATTGTGGATAAAGTTGATGCCTAATCTGATTCAGTTCAAACAGCACAGATAAAAGAAGTTCAGAGTCTCAAATCTGGGTCTGTCATTCATAGGCAGCTCTGATGGATTTTTTTCTGCCTGTACCCCCTGTAACTTGCAGAGGCATGAGGAAATAGCATGCTGCTGCTCGGCTCTGCCAGCCTGGCTCCCAAAATCTGACCTTGACAGGGAGACAAAAGGGAAACTAAAAATTATGCCAGTCACCAGACCTGGGATAACCTGAATCAAAAGACAAAGTTATGAGAGAATCCAATGCATATGAACCTGCCAGCTGAGCATATGCAGCATTTCATGAAGATGTGTATAAAAATCCTGTGAACTGTCCTCAGATGTCTGTCAAAAAATGAATCTTCACAAGTTGAAAAAGAAACTGCTTAAAAATAGATTTAAGTAAAAAAAAAAAAAAAAAAAGTAATGTTTGGAGATTTATTTAATGAGGCAGTTTCTAAAGCACAGCACAAACTAAAGATTATATAATGAGTGTCAAGATAATAAATCATACTCAAATTCTCCTCATGCTTCTGAGTCATTTAGCTTGCTGTCTTTTCGAGCTGTTGCTTGAACAAAAGGATCTGAAATGAACTAATTTGGTAACTTACCTCATTTGTCTTTCTTCGGGAAGCATTTCTTTTCTCCTGAAGTCCTAACAACAGGCTAAAAGGAGAGACAAATATAAGGGAAATGCCAATAAGAAAGACAATTAGATTTTTCCATGAGTTGAAACTTTGAGATGTCTATTCCAGGCACAGTTGCTGTGTATACCACATACCTCTGATATTCAGATCAGAATTTAAAGAAAAGTCATGGAAATTACCTATGTTATTGGAGAGTCTTTAAGAATCCAACAACAAAACTACAACAAAACTACAACACAACTACAATATTATGAAAGAATACCCAACTGGCTTGGCTGTCAGAAGCCATACAGCTGCCTTAGTGTGACTCCTCCCCGAAGCATCATACTCTGCTTACAGCTTTTGTCCTTCCTCTGATACACAGATTTAACTCTCTGAGGGCTAACACACATATATCCTTGTGCAGGATTGAATAACCTGAAGACAAGAAAAAAAAAAAAAGTTAAATTTTGGGCTCATGATACAGTTTGAAAGAGGGACTGTCCTCCTGGCAGATCAGCATCTCCTAAGCAGTGACTCCAAGCTGGGCTCAACTGCAGATACCCTTGCCAAATTATAGAGCAAGTTGTTTCATCTTTGGGTGCCTCAGCTCCCTGCCGACACCAGGATAAATGCAATTATTTGCTCTCCTCTGACCATTGAGGCTGGAAAAGTGTTGAGGCCAGCAGCACTCTATGGCTATGTGCTCATGTTTACCACAATGGTACGGAAGTCTCAGCAGGAGGCTCCTAGTGTTATGTAGCACAAATAATAATAATATCTAACATCTCTAATGAGAGGCCTCTTCAAAAGTGTAGAGAGGCTGCTAGGCTGATCCATCCCTGCGTGCCTGTCTGAACAGATGTGTGCCTATTAACCTACCTGGCAGGTTATTTTTTTCTTGTATTCTTAGAGAACCCATGACTGTATCTCATTTTTCAAACAATTTTTTTATATTCTTGAGGATTTCTTTTCTTAGCAATCACCTAGATTAAGACAGACACTTAAAGAGAATTTGGTAAGGCGTCCTTCATTATTCAGCCTGCATACATTCATGCTTCCATGAATGTTAAACCTTCTGAAAAGGTTTAACAGATTGAGGCATGCACAAAGCCCTGAACCTCAATGGCATTTTCAGAGGGGGCATCAATGTGTCAAACTCACTAGCAGACAAGTAGACCTCGAGCTCAACACAATAGATTTACTTCAGAATAGAACTGAAAACAGGATTATTTATGGGGAAAAATCTGGCAGCTGGACTAAGGTGCTCTGAAACGTAGTATACCATAAACCAATCAAAATGAGATTAGTGGAGACTTTAAGAACTCACAGAAATATGTAGAAGATTATTTGACAATGTTATAATCCACAAAAAGAGCTAGGGAAAACTAAGAAGTAACAATATTCTGAAACACTGTTGCCATCATTCAGTGTTTTAATATCAAACAAGAGATTTAAAGCTTTAGCTTTGGTAGTCTTGCTATTCTGTAACTTCTCCAAAACCTTTCTCTCTCTCTCTCTTTTTTTTCATTTTTGCATTTATGAATAATTCACGTTTTCCATGAGGCTGTGGAGGAAAGTCATTGGATTGCAATTCACAAAGACTTCAAAACCAGGAGACAACTAGATCTTAAAACATGTATTTATTAACCTCTTCAATTTAAATAGAAACACATTGATTTTCTGAGCCTCCATCATGATTTTTGAATACTTACAATATTTTCCTATTGATCTGACATTTTTTGTTATTCTGACAGAAACCATAACTACAGCCCTGGAGTACAGCTGAAGTGTACTAAATCACTCAACTCTACCGGCATGTAAATAATTCAAATTTATTAACAAACAAAAATGAAAGTTAGTCGAAGCAGAGAACAAGGGGAGAGCCAGTATGAACATGGATAGATCAATATATGTGTTAATATTAGGGTTACTCCTATTTTATTATTATCAACAGTAATCTAAAACCATAGGTAAATAACACCTACTTGGATAGTAATAAATAGAACAATGATATAACAATAGGAAGGACAAAGATCTAACACAAAAGGACTTAAGAGGCATCTGTGGTAGTAAAAAAAAAAGAAAAAGAAGTTGATCTGATAAAACACTAGCTAATATAAAAAGGAAAAATGAGCTTTTAGGGTGGACTTAATCTTGCCTTATTTCAACTATTTAAACCATTTAAAACTTCAACTGTTTAAACTTTAAGCATCTCATTTAAAGATAATTGTATATTTTCCATGTAGTCAGTGGACAGAAATATGTTATCGCCAAATTTAATTAACCTCACCATCTTGAACAATGCTTTAGGGTAGGCTACTTTTTGAGAAGCTCTGGTCTCTCTTTTCACTGTAAGGGAAGATAGGACCACTGCCTTATACTAGACACGTATGTTTTGGACAGTTAAGAACAGTTGAGATGAATTTCACTCTCACATGGGGAAAAATTATGGAAAAAATAAAGCCAATACAAATTTAAGAATGATGAAAACAAGAAAAACAAGTTAATGATATAAAATTACATAAAAGCTTTTCTTACAGTTTTAAATGGTATTTGAAGACTTTTAGAGGACCTGTGTTTTAGTACCACAGTAATGCAGAGAGGGTCTTCCTCTGAAGAATTTCTAAAATGTCTGCTTTTCTCTCTTGCATGTAGTGAATTTAGGCATTTTGGGGAGAACTAATTCATTGGGCACTTAAAATTTGGAAGTCCAAGTCAGGTGTTTAAGTTTGAAGGATGGATTAGACCTTAAAACTTTGAAGCAAATTTTGAAGGAAAAAATGACAAAAGACACAGAAATAAATAGAAGAATGAAACATGTTTTTGTCAAAGCTAAGTTCTGTCAAGCAATTCTGACATTTCTTTGAAAAAATAAAACTATTTCTTAAATTAAATATAGTAGGCATTTTATATTAAGAAAATCATAGTGAATCTGAAGAACAAGTGAGCTAAATGTAACGTGGGTAATGTGTAACTAAGGTAAGGTAGGTAGGAACTGCTAAAAGAGGAAAAGAAACTTATATTCTCCAGAGGGCAAGTCACCAGAGAAAGGTAAAAATGAGGATCCTAAAAAATTGCTCCTAAGATTCATTTATTAATATTTTGATTAATGATCTTAGCTCAAAAGCAAGTATGTGATGATAAAACTTTCTGATAGCATGAAGACTTTGTCAATAAACAGACAGGAAGAACAGCATGATGTTGATAGAAATGGGATTAAATTTAATGGTGCATAAAATGAAAGGTTACGTGCTTAAGGACTTATAAGAAGACTTTCTGGAGTAATAATGAGTTCATCAGCTGGAGCTGAATGAGGCAGAGAAAGGGTGTTATATGAGCACATTATCTGTGTATCTGAGTTACCAAGCAGAAGCAGGCATGAAAAAAGTAAAGGTGTTCTTAAGATATGTTGAGAGAGGTATTTCCAGCAGAGGATACTAGTCTGTTTTACCTGCATGGCAGACTGAAGCTCAGTGGAGGTAAAGAAAAGTTAATTGCTTTTGTGAGAAGGATTAATGTTTTTTGTGGTTTTTGTGAAGCTTCCTCAGGTGTTCTGCGCAGCCCTGTGGTCACCCCTTGGCAGTGCCAAGGAAGATGTGGCACCCTGCAGGGCGTCCCTTTGGGATAGGAAACCTTCATTGAGAGGAATTATGAGAGGCCCATCCATAAACATGCTAAGGGATAAACATGTTTATTAAAGAGGTATTTAAACCAATGCACAGATTTAAAGGGGAAAAAACCCCAAACACAACAAAACCCCAACAAACCCACCCCAGACCAAACCTACAAATGGATTTATACTAAGCAGGAATGCATTTAGGTTCACCATATTAAAATAAAAAGAAGTTTCCTTATCATTATGTCGTGGTTTAACCCAGCCAGCAACGAAGCATCACGCAGCCTCTCACTCACTCCCCCCCATCCAGTGGGATGGGGGAGAAAATCGGGAAAAGCAGTAGAACTCGTGGGTTGAGATAAGAACGGTTTAATAGAACAGAAAAGAAGAAACTAATGATGGTAATGATAACACTAATAAAATGACAACAGTAGTAATAAAAAGATTAGAATGTACAAATGATGCGCAGTGCAATTGCTCACCACCCGCCGACCAACACCCAGCTAGTCTGAGCAGCGATTCCCCCCCCCACTTCCCAGTTCCTGTACTAAATGGGACATCCCATGGTATGGAATACCCTGTTGGCCAGTTTGGGTCAGGTGCCCTGGCTGAGTCCTGTGCCGCTCCAGCTTTCTCGCTGGCTGGGCATGAGAAGCTGAAAAATCCTTGACTTTAGTCTAAACACTACTGAGCAACAACTGAAAACATCAGTGTTACCAACATTCTTCTCATACTGAACTCAAAACATAGCCCGGTACCAGCTACTAGGAAGACAACTCTATCCCAGCTGAAACCAGGACACATTATTACATGTGATTAATGAGACTTTCAATACAAAACATCTAACTAGTTTCAAGATGGACCTCAATTGTCTTCTGGAAAAGATGATACAATGATGACACAATCCAAGCAAGGGACTGGACTCACTGATTCAGGAGCTTTCTTCCAGGTCACTGTTGCAAACACATGCACTACTGATAGAAAATGGTGCAGAACAACCTCTTTGGGAGTAACAGGCTCTTTTCTAGAACATTTTATTAGATTTTTAAAGATTCTATAAGGAAAGGAAGACTGTCTTTATTTCCAGTTGTGGAGGAATAAACTGAGACACTTGCAGGTAAAATGGCTTTCCTTAGTCACCCACTAGGTTTGTAGATGATAGAATAAGTTTCTTTAATTCATGTACAGTAGGCTGGCTGCTGCACTACAGTGACTTCCCACAGCCAGAAATGAGGGTGAAAGGACCTATTTTTTTTCTGTTAAAAATAGCTATTTATAAGGAACAAACTTATGATTAGAAGCAGACACATACCATGGCAATCTTCCTTTTGGAGATTGCTGTAAAAGAGCAATTCTGAGAGAATTATGCATTTTTGCATCTAGGGTATGCCTACAGGTGTGAAAAGGAGTATGGTTTGGAGAGCAATAACTGAATAGAGGCCTAAGTTCATCAATTTACATGGGAAAGTGTAATCTTGCAGCTAACTTGCTTTCAAACTTGAGTTAATGCTTGGTGTGGTCCTGCCATGAGCAAACCAAGGAACTGCATCTCACCCCAAGGTGACTTACATCTAGTACCTGGGTGTCTGCCCTGGATACCCCCAAATGTCTAGGTCTAGAGAGAGTGTGGATGGGGCCATGTGTAAACACAACCTTAAAACCATCCAAGACCATGGTGATACTTTCTTTGTCAACCTGACTTTGGCTTTTTTTGCAGGATGAATCTGGATTATTCAAACAACCTGTTCAAATACTAGTTTTTCAAAAGTTTGCCTTAGAATGCTAGATTGACAGTGAAAAAGGAAACATTAGTCACAAGCTGAACAGAAGTTATTTACTCTGAATTTGTTGTGTAGATGTGCTGTCTATTCAGATTAGCTGTACTGTAATTGCCTGTAACTCAGTGTTCCATCTATGTTTGCAAAATTGTGTTCATTCCAATAGACTATTTCATCAGTTTCAGTGACAGACTTACACAAAAATATTTCTGTTCACCCAAACAAATGTAATTTCATGATAAATTGCTTTATTACTTTTGAACAAGAAGATACCAAGTATAAAAGAGATTATCCGGTAGGGTATATATATTAGATACTGCTGGATGGCTCTCATCCTTGATAAATTTGCAGATTTAGAAATTAATGCATTTTACTGAATATAAACAAAATGTTTACAAACATAACAAAGCATCAGTCTGTAGCCTGAAATGTTTAAAGTAGCTCTACAGCTCTGAGACATAAAATATAAAGTATGTATATTGTTGACACAGAAAGTCTCGATCAGATAATCAAAAATCCTGTATTTTTAACTGTATTAATTCTTTGATAGGAATAAAACAAGCAAGCTAATAATAAAGTCCTTTCAGTAACATTGTTGCTTTATCCTCCAACAATTTTATCTGAACAATTGCTGGATTTTCAGTTATGTTAATTATCCATTCCTTTAGCTTTAGCCCCTTCTCAGTCTCTGAGGAATGGTACATAGCTTGCAAAGAAATAAAGACAAAACTTTACAAAAATAGCATCTAACATTACTGGGGGATACCAAATATCCCAGAATCCATTAGCCATCTGGATTGCTAACCCTAACCTCAGCCCATAGTAAATTTCCAGAATCAAGAGAATACAGCCCTGCCATAAAAGGCCCTGAAAAAAACTTAGTGAAAAATAAATCCAGTCCCCCTTCCTATCTATAGGAGAAATTTACTGCCCTGCTTGCAACCTTTGCAAGGTTTAGGGCTGAAGAATATAAGTCTCAACAGGTAGTTGCTTACTGGATATTAATTGTCCCCTGTGAATAGAAAGAGGGTTTTTTGCATTGTGTTGTCTTCTACAATGGGGAATGATCCTCTAGGTTTCTGGACATGTTGTGTTAGGACTAGCACTATGGTTATGGCTGAACAATCTCATGATGCAGGAAACTAGAGGACTGAGGATGTTAGATGGCATTTGGAGAAAAAAGGGATTAGTACTGGCGTCTACACAGCACTCCATGGTCTTTTACAACACTGCAGTACTCATACCAGGAATTTAATCATTCTGGGTTAGGGTTAAGGAAAGTCCAGGCAGGTAGCAGATTGTGGGACACAAACCGACTCGCTGACATGAGATGGCCTGAGCCATTCTCTCATATGTCATTTTACAATGCCAGCGGTGCTCTAGTCTTCAGAGCATATAGGAGTAGTGTCAGGCAGTTATTGTTGAGAAATCTCATCCAGGGAGGTAGTACATTGCCTATCCCACCCCTGACTGACTGGAAAGAAAAGAACTGAGGCTGTTGTAAAAAGCCGATTAATATCTTTAATCCACTGTCTTCTTAGCCCATTATGCTCCCCATGGTCTTAAATGTATCTCAGTTTTGTGACATACTATCCAGATTTTATGTCAGATTTTTTGCTTGTTTTCCTTTTAATATTAGCATAAATGTTTGATTGCATGTAATCTACATTATATCTATTATTAATACAAACCACAAAGTCAATAATTTTGTTTTCAAAATTTGACCAGAAATAGCAAATTGCATAGGGAATAATTTGTGGTAGAAATGGTTGGCCAATATTATAATACACTTGAATGCAGAATAGAAACACACAATCAATTATGTACTTATGGAAAACACAGATATCTTGGATTTTTGTATGCAAATGCTGTCACTACTCTGAGCCCTTCTTATGAATATACAATGGTAATTGTGACTGTGAACATCGTGCATTTCATATTCCCAAATGAAAAATCTCAGCTCTCAGGAAAACTATTATGAATTTATAACTCTGCCCATAAATCTTCAAGTTCATGAACAAATAAATGGAGCTTGTGTTAAGAATCTCATAATTTTGCCAAAGGATTTTTCTTGGAATGTAGATTTTTATACATTTTCACTAGGTACCTTCAAGCAGAGGATGAGCCTTCTTACTTCTTTGACTTTAAAAAATCATAGCCTTTCACTTGGCTTCACAGCTCCACCAAAAATAACAAATAATCTCCATGTAGCAACTTATTCTTGAAGTAATTCATGTACCTCATAGTGATTTACATTCAACAGAAGGCAACTAGTCTAAGATAAATTAAAACATTTTGATCACATGGATGTTCTGGGCTCAGGGACTGTTAAGATTAGCAAATAGAAAAGGCTGTCTTCCATCCTCAGGACATGGCTTGTGTCCACAGTGCTTACCGCTCTCCTCCCAGGATGGGGTGGCTCCAACCCCCAGTCAGCAGGGAGCAGTACCTGACCAGTGGTATTCCTGTATCTGTCCCAGGATGTAGGCTAGCAGGGCCCTAGCACCAAGGGACATCCTAAAATTAACCAATATGAATGATCACACACCAGCCTTAGCAGGTGCCCGGCAGTTTATTTTACTAGTTCATATTCATAGAAATAGCTATTAGTCCAAAGCCAAACCTACCCAAACCCAGTAAGAAGGAGAACAGAATCTTTTCACTCTTAAGTGTTATATTTAGTCATAAATGTATTGGGAAGATATTTGACTGGCATATTGGATTTCTGTGTCTCATATTTTGGCTAGATTGTTTGAAATCCAGAATTACAGCCAAATAGTCTTCTTCTGTATGTTTGAGACAGCTCTTAGACTTCTTTTACATGAAGATAAAGGGTGTTTTAGGCTCCTTACTTGCCTGAATGATCCTGCAGTTTATCTTCTGTAAGCAGTAAGAAAAGTGTGCTTTCCCCAGCACATGAGTCTGGTGTTCACTGACGACAATGAAACCCTTTCTGTGCTGTAGTGGGATCCCACAGAAGTGCCTGTTTCCTCATCCCACTTCCCCCCTGCCTTGTACTCATTAGCCGCTGAGATGTGGGTCTGCCCACAGTTCTTCAGGAGAATTGTGAAGTCTGGCCAGCATGTCTGGCTGCCCTGGGCACTGATGAGTGCTCTGCATCTGCTGTTGTGCCAAGTAATTTATATATCATCATGGGCTTGTACAGGCTTGGTTTGTTCCTTCTTTGCTGAAAAAAAACCAGACAAAACTGGCTCATATCTCCATAAAACTAGCATCATGGAGTAGCTCAGTGGGCTAGTCAACTCCCAAAGATCTTGTGTGCATGAACAACTCTTTACTAATAATTTTTCCAGCCAAAATAACTTCATAGCACAACAACAACAGCAAATGAAGATATCTGAAAGGAGCAATGGTACCAAGTGTTGCTTGTTCCAAAAGGTGAAACGAGATGCCTGACCTCCACCAGGAACCACTTCCAGGCGAGTGTGAGCAGCACTGGTACCCAGGCAGGATGTGAGCAGCAAAACCACCCTTTGTTCGGAGTAATCAGCTCAGAAAGGTGCGCCGGTAAATCAAGGTCACATCTCTAAGGCATGGATTCAGTTATCTGAAATGAGACATTCAGGTTTGACATTTTGGTCATAGAATTGGTTAATATAAGAGAGCATGATCTGATACCTGTGAAGAAAGCAGAGGAAAGAGGTAATAAATGACAGCTTCTAGCCGGAGTGGTTGTGCCTGTTCTGAGGGCAGAAATCACCATGCAGCACCTCTGGGCAGAGACTGGGGTAAAATGGTGAGAGGACTCTAGGACAGGACTGTAGTATGGACGGACAGTAGTGAAGGGGTGCAACAGTGGGTCAGGATCAGGTCAGGTGTGTTCTGCCAACTCCAGTGCTGAAATATTGTGTTTGTAGCCTATAAAAGACACTATTCTTTCTCACTATTCACCTCACAAAGTGGGGTGGAAAAGAGCAGTAAGAGCTGTCTATCAATTTTCCTGGCCCTGAAGATCGCCTCTGGTAGACCATTTTCTAGTGCTTTGCCTAGATGTCTAAAGGCTATCTGACTGAAATTAAGGGTTGAAATAGTCTTTAGCAACAATAAAAAGCATTAAAAAAAAATCTCACTTGGGTGCACCAAAAGGAATATTACATATTTTGCAGTTTCTTTGCTCTAGAACTTGTATTTTTTAAGACTTAAATTTTAAAAAATTATTTCTAATTTAATATTTTTATATATTTTTTCCATTTTGACATTTTCCAAGTAAGTTATATTTCACTCAGATGTTCACCTAAACTTAATTGATGGGAAGAGGTAAACATTTCCTCAAAATAATGGGAAACTTTTAGTAAGAAAACAGAATTTCTGTTGTCGTTTTCAACAAACTTGAAATAAAACTTGTTCCACTTTGAGTCACATAACAACGAAAATGTCTATTATTTGTTCATCTTTAGCATAAAACTGAGACTCCTGGAGGGTTTTTTTGAGACCACCCTGCAGTCAAGTATTGTTTTCCTGAAAGTTAGTTTGCATTTCTATTTCACTCATTCTTTCTATTACATCTAGGCACATTTCAATGTACTCTCCTAAGCAGCTTCTCAAACAATGTTTCCCACAATTTTTAATTCCAGTATATGTATTTAGCCTTTGATTTCTCAACAGTATCCTGCAAATTTGTCATATTCTCCTGCAGTCTTTGGTTTCTTCTACACAGATATATTGCAATTATTTTTTCCCAATGCAACCTATCAACACTTAATCTCAGAAGGTTCTGAGAAGGTAAGATGCAGGATGGGCAGAAAACTTTTGGATCAGAGTTTGCTCACAATCTGCTGTCTCAGAGCGTTGGCAGAACTAATTCACGTATGTCTACCAAGAGCAAATAAACATCCCTTCAGCTATGCTCTCTGGCTTGCACTTTAACTGGAACTGTTTCATACTGCATAAATGATTAAATATTAATTGGGCCAGAAGCTGACTATAGTCTTAGTTCTTATGGCACAACTGTTGGCAGAGCAATTGCTATTAGACCCCACATTCATAGAGAATGTGGTTTTGGGTACCCTCATTGCTGGGGGGATTGGACTAGATGACCTTTAAAGGTCCCTTCCAACGCAAACTATTCTATGATTCTATGATCCTATTATTCTGTAATAATGTTGATTTGTCTGAAATACCTACTGTTCTGGGCAAAAGAGTTACATAAAACCACACGCTACAAGGTTATAAATTTCTGCTAGTCAAGATTTAAGCAAAGATGCTGCCTCCAAATGGTTCTAGCATTCCTAAGGGCAGGCCAATGATTTTGGCTTTAGTTCTGGGGTTTTTTTAACAAGAATATGGCTTTAGGTATTCTCACCACCAGGAGAGATGCTTCTGAATGTGCTCATCAAGGAAAGGAACACAAGGCCCCAGAGACTTCTTAGGACAATATTTGAGAGTGTAATATGTGTCTGCTAAACTGCCTGCTCTCAATAACAGAAACAGGAGTACAGGGAAAGGCAGATGGTGAATGTTTAAAACACTGTGGCCAATACTCCTGATGAAGTCATTCCAACACACGCTCAGACATGGAACATTTTAACACCATTGACACATCCAGATGTTTTTTATCTTGGCCTTGAAGGTCCTTTTCCCTGCACCCCTGAGCAACTAGAATGCTTTGAGAGCTCCAAAACTCAGCAAATAATGAGATTATCCAAGATTTTTTTTACTTCTCTACCTCCCAGACATGCCAGGCTGGATATGTGCTCACGTTTCAGAGGTTACCAGTGCCCACGTGTGCATGAGGGTGACGGGGCTGAAGTGAGTGGCACAGGCACTGGCTGATGCTCTCTGCTGTGAGACAAGCTTCACAACAGTGGAAATATTGAGTTGTGGTTCCTCAAACATCACCTTACATCCCCTGTTCCTGTTTCTGTGAGGTGACCACAGATAAATGAATGATGGGTGCCATTTCCTTAAGAATAAAAGTCAAACACACCCTTATGAACTTCACTGAATGCCTCACAAGCCATGAAAGACAAGCAACATTTCCAAGGACATTATTAACTTTTATAACACATGTGTCTGGAAATGATCAAAGTAGTGATAAATTGATCTTTTATTCTCATGTTTTGAAATGATGGGTTTGATTAAGAAGAGTTTAAGTTCTTTGGGGCACTCAAACAGCGGCAAATTTGTTAGGAAAAAAATAAAAATTAAACCCTTCCAATCAATGGCTCATGATAAAATTTACATTGCTTGTTAGTCTTATTTGTATTTATACTACCCTCCTTTCAGTTATCTTTAGGCTTAATTTTTGGACTTTTTTATTAAGCCCATTTTCATCACAAATGTTATTTCATCTTATAGGCAAGATTTTACCACAGCCTGACTCTTAATGGTGTGTATGGTATATCACAGTTGAATGAATTATTTTTACTTAATATTGAATTAATGAATGAAAATTTGGAGCACAAACAAGAAGTGACCATTCTGGGGAAAGAACACCACCAGAATAATTATGTTTGTTCACCATTAGAGCCTGAAATGTTTTCCATAAAGTTGGGTTATATGAACGCAAGGCAATGAAATAGCATTTGTCATTCATCAGAGGTAAGATAGTTTCCCCCCAAAAAAGGTATTATCAGAATCATAATAAAGACAGGATCACTTCCTGACGCATTCCCCAATGGGAAGAAAAAGTGATACAACATGCTGAAAATGTGAAAAGTGGAGCTGTTCTCTCATAGACCATTACTTCAGAAACACTAAAAAGTGTTTCTTGTACAGATTTTTCATGGTTTTAGATAACAGCATGGAGGAGTAATCTGAGATCAAAAGGCTCACTCCTGTACCATTAATAGTGATTAGTGAGAGATGACACTCTTGGGATCCTGTAATTTGGGCTAAAAATTTCATCAGTTACACCATAAAGCAGCTGTGAAAGGAACTTTGACATTTGGACTAATGACCACAGTTGATGAAAGTTACTGGTTTGTGAAAGTCATTGGTGAATATAAATATAAACGTACTGTTCAGCAATGTCATCATAACACAGTCTTAAAATCTGTCTTGTCTTAAGATGTACAATCACAATGACATCTTTCTTTTATGTGAATTACAGGTCATTTAGGTATCTCAAAAATCCCCACCTCTAAAGTACAAATTATATTTCATCTTTTGTCTTTTATAGTTTCACCTTTATCTGAATTTCAACTCCTGCAAAGCTCCCAGATTCTTAGTAAAAAGAGTAATTTTATTTTTCTTAGTCACAGTTTTTTACATCATCACCACTTTAGTTAAAAAAAAAAACTGAATGAAGGTTTTTTCAATGTCTTTTGAAGATGAACTCATGCTATATCTTACTTCATTGGGCCATGTACTTTCATAGATTTCCACCAAAATTAGTGGGGTTGCAGTTAGTACGGCGGTCTGGGCCAGTAGCATACTCTGCAGAGTCAAGATCTTGCTTAGATGGTATTATCAATGAACTTGTTGCTACCAGAGTTTTTCAAAGGAGGCAATGAATGAAATTGTTCAATAGGAGGTATAAGAGGAACAAAATAAATTCTTTCTCACAGAATGCGTAATTAAACTCTGGGACTTATTTTCACAGGATAATGTGAACACGCAAGACATGGGAAATGTCATAATCCAAGGTTATTAAAAACAAAAATAAGACCTCTAGCTTAGGAAGTCCCAAAGCTACATATTGCTCAAATTTGGATGCCAACACTAGCTCTGCTTTTGTGTTCTGCTCTATTCTTCTGCTGCTAGCTGTTGTTGGAGCAGGAGACTTGTTTAGATGGCTCTTTGGTTTGGCCCAATACAAACACCCTAATGTCCTTACATTTTCTTCTTTTTCTTCCTCTTCTTCCTTGGAACTGCATGCAGAGTGCTATTCAAAGAATAAAAATAAAGTTCTGTTTTCCAAGACTTTACCATTCAAGACAAGAGACAGATGGAAAGAGGCAGATGGAGAGTACAGGGAATCAGTGACACAACATCAATCAATGTGAGTGGCAGTAAAATCATTGCTGCAGCAGTTTTGCCATTATAAGGTTCACTCCTGGCATTAGGGCAAGAAAGGTTTTAAGAAGAGACTTGGAGGAAGATAATGAGGCATTTTTACTGGTGTTTATAAAAAACTCCTCCGGAGTGCAAGGAAAGATGAAATGCTCTTTTGCTCTAAATTAGGAGTTAGGGATTTCACTTTAGATTCTCATATATTAAATTTCTGACCAAAATTCCTGTTAATTCCATTTCCCAGTGTTCTGGTACTCAAAATAATAGAAACTAAAAGTAAATCTCTTTTCCTGTATATCCCCACTGTATGTATCTGGAGGCCTGAAGGAGGAACCTTTCAAAGCCTTGCATGCTTTGGTGCATATTCTATGGTATGTGGGCTCCAAAATAACTTGATGTGATAGCTGCGAGCCTAGGAACTAGGGAGAAAGCTGTCTCTCTGGTAACGAATATGACTTGTATGCATTTTAATCCCCTATTAGTACATGCTTGAGAGACTTTTAAAACTAAAAACCCCAGTGAAACAGAAGAGGAAACAGGTGATGTAACAGTCAAAACCACAGGGGGTGAGAAGGAAGGGTTGATGTGGCAAAGCCTTCATTGGACTAAGGGATTGCTCCTGCACAGCACTTGGGGTGTGCAAAGAAGATAGGAGAGGAAGAAAAGTAATCAGAAAGGAAGGTCCTAATCTAACAACACAGAGAAAGAATAAGACATCAAAAAGCACCACAAAGAACTGAGAGATAGGACAAGAACATGGACACCCTTGCAGCAACATATAAGAGCTGATCCTGTCAGCCACAGCTTTCCTTGTCTGCAGCACATGCTCTTGTGTGATGTGGTCAAACCAGGGTTGATCTTCTGCACACTTACAGTGCAGAAATTGCTGTCTGGCCTTCTGCAAGGATGCCTTTGCTCACTTTCTTTCCAGAGTGCTCTGTGAGGACACTTAATGTGTCCCATCCAACAAACCCTCAGGACACCTCTGTGTGTCATGTGGGGATTGCCCCCTCACTCAGCAACCTCAGCTAGAGAGCTGCAGTGACCCACCTCCAAGAAATCAAGCCCTATTTTCACTCCTGCTAGTAATGTCTCCCATGCTGGAGGACAACGGAGAATGTGAGCAGCAGAAAACTACTGGGACCATCTCATTGGAGACAGTGGGCTGTGTGCATAGTACATGGGCAAGCAGGACATCTCCATTATCTTCCTGGACTCAGAAAAGCTGAAAGATGCCTGTGGGAGCAATTCAGAAATACCCTCACCTTCAGTACTTGAGGATCCCACTCCCACAGCCACGGAGGAAACTGCATGCAGTTGCCATACTTGCCATATGCATGCCCCCCATGTAGCTTTCAAACCTCAGCCACATCCTCCTCAAGTTCGCAGTAGGTTTGCTAGACTTAATTGTGTACAAAGTGTACTTCTATTTCTGGTTTTTCTTCCAGATGCCCTCATTAGTGGGATAAGAATCATCTCATCCCAACTTGCTCTTTGCTTTTCTAAATTGAAATGCTACTTTAGCTGGCTTTTATTCATTCTGAAATCATGTTTATGCTGTTTTGAAAGGAAAAATAAATCAGTTCTAGCCACCTACTGAGCTGCCATTTTTCATGCCTAGAGGAATCATCAAGCACGTCATGATTTTTCAGAAAAAGAATGAAACCTACTTGTGTTTGCACTGATTTTGATAAAAAAAATCCCAATCCTAAACCAGCTGAAAGTCTGAGTCCCAAGAAAGAAAAAAGAACCAAACTCCAAAACCATGAGATAGTTTTAAAAATATTTTTTTTTTAACTGGTTTTAGACTCTTAAATGAATTGTTGAGATAAATTCCAAACATTTCTCCTCACTCTAAAGGCAAGAAATCCTAACCCACTACATCTCCTTAAATAAAGTCGCACCTTCTTTTGTTTGTGTTGTTAATGTTGCTACTTTACAGTATTAGTGTGAAGTTCCAGGAAGCAGGTTTACACTTACTTCTTCACTTAGTGAGTGGAAAGAAACTGAATAAAACTCATTTTGCTCTAACTCATTCCTCCAGATTTACAGCCAGGATCTTATGCAGCTTTGTGGTTTCCACGCTGTGGTGAAATTCAGAGTTAAAAACCACCAGCTACACCCAAAGAGGCTTTTGGGAGTGACTTCAGCCCTTGTGGGAGATGCTTTGTGCCATTAAGCAGGATGCTTCAGCAAAACTTCTGTTTGTGCCCAAAAACTGCCCAAGCCTTCATGCTTCAGTAGCTCCATGCTTCTGAAGCTGCCAGTCACCATGTGCAATGGATTCAATAAAGAACCATGCAGAGCAGGTTATGCTGATAAAACCACTTGATATTTCTCCTTGGTCCGATGAACCTTTCTTACTTGATTTGTAGAGTCTGTTTTCATTTGCTGTATCATGATGAATGGCAGCAGCTAGACTGTGATCCATGATCCCTTAATGATGACAGAAATCTCTCAGCCCCACATCTTTCCAGCACAGAGTTTTTAAATCTGAATTTAGTCTGCCTGCCTGTTACAAGCAGTGGGTTTTGTGCATTGTGAAGATACTTTATGAGTAATATTGGCACGTATATTGTTAGTTCATTTTTTACTTTGATCAGCAGCAGATCAGCTCCACCTTATTAACTGCTACGTCATCAGTAAATTGATGCCTACCTGCTGGTGGATAAGGTTTATCAGTCATCTTTTTCCCCTGATTTATGGTTTTGAAGGTCAGAAAGGAGTACTGTGATTTCAGGGCCTTTCTGTAAAAAAGCTCCTAACTTTTTACTTGATAATTCAGGTGGATAATTAATGAGAAAGACAGAGTCACTCCTTTTTTTAGTGACTTCAAGTAATTAATATCCACTAGAGAATCCACTGCATCTCTAGGTAGTGGTTCCAGTGGTTAGTAATCCTCCCTGTTACAGATGTATATCTCATTTCCAAACTCAATGCATTAGCTGCAGCATCTAGCTATTTAATCTCATTATGGTTATATGGACTAGACCTAAAACCTCACAACCCTTTGTCCCCTTTTGCCCATTAATGTATTTTGAGACAGGGCTTAGTCACTGTTTCTTTTTCCTGCTTGATAACAAGGTTCTTCAGTTGCTCTCTGTAATACAGATCAATGTCAAAAAGTCAAGATAGCAGAAAGGACTCTAAACTGCAAGGAGTCATTTTCCCCTCAGGTCAAGGCAGGGAACAGGTCCATCTCATGTGTTGTCTAATAGCTGTCCAGGTCTATTCATTACATATGCATGATCACTACTACAGTGCTGCCCTCAGTTCTGGGGTCCCCTATCCAGAAAGGATGGGATAGATCACAAAGTGAGCAAGTACTTGGGATTCTAAAGATGCAGCTGCAGTATTAAGGTTTCCACTTATTATGTCCGTTAATGATGAGAAAGGTAAGAAATAATTATTTTATTGTGGTATAGAAGTACCAGTATTAAGGAAAAGGTAACTGACAGTGTTGTTAGCTTTTTTCTTTTCCTTTATGTGCAAAAGAATAATAAGAACCAGCATCTTAAAGCTGAAGTCATACACATTCAACCATGAAATCAGATGTAATTTTCTAGCAATAAAGTTAATTTCCTGTTGGAGAGATTACACAGTGAAGAGATATGTTTTTCATTGCATTGGAATCTTTAAAATGATATTAGGTATCTTGAAAAGAACAGACAGTTCTTTAATTTGGCTTTTGGGAAAAATATACATGCGTGGGTTACATATAAAAGAAACCAGATAAGATGTTTAGAACAGTCACTTCTGGTCTCAGAGTTGAGGAGTACAAATAAACTGTTCCATTCCATTTTCAGTATAATAAGTCCAGCTGGACTAATTTTTTAAGAGGAGAGCAGGAGAACAGCAAAAGTTGTGGTACTGGAAGCAGCATCCAAAAGACAGCCAAGCAGTATGGAGGAAGCAGTGCTTGGACCTATTAAGCTTTCTTCAATTTATCCTTAATTCAGTCTTCAGTGATGTTTGAAATAGCTGTATAATGAAAATTTGTATCAGACTTTAGTGTTTGTGATACCAAATTAGACTGAACTACTTTTTAAAGATAGATATTATAATTCTTTACAATTTGTTTTCCTTGCTATAACTTTAGGTGATACACTCCAATTCCTTTAGTTGTTCAGTTATGAATCCATACTGAATCCTTTAATATGTTAAATTTTTCATGAAAAACAAAAGATTGTTTTAGGAAAATTACTATATTCTTGATTCCTGTCTTTTACCTGAAGTTACCAGTACAAACTGTAAGGTTTTTGTTTCTGGATTGTGTTTTTTTTTCTCGATTACATCTCACTGTACAGATACACTAAGAGTTGGCTGTGAAAATTTCTGTAACAGTTCTAGTAGTTTTACTTTCAAATAAATTATGTGGAGAAGACTGTGCAGTAGTGCAGTCCTCTGTGTTCAGAACTGATATATGAAAGCAGTGCAGTCATATTTTAATTGCTGTTTTTTTCCCCTGTTTCAGGAGTCTAATTCTACAGCCTTATTAGTAGTCGGTTTGCCCAAGTGCCGCTGAAGTGTAATTTCTTTTCTACAACTCCATTTTTCTCCTCAAGTTGTTTCAGAGACATGGAGGTCCCCAGTGCTTCTTGCTTCTCAGTCACCCCTAAATAGCAATGTACTGTGTAAGAAAAAACAATTTTATCGCTCAGTTCCCTAAATTTCATGGCAAGGTGTCTGAAAGCTTTTTAATTTCACTCTTTAGTCATAAGTGTACTGTGTAATAGGCTCTGTCTCCATTCTGCCAGTTAATGTTTCACCCCACTCAAAGTTTCTTTTGCCCCTTGAAAACCAGACATACTGTGTTTGGCAGAACCATCTGTCTGCAAAGTGCACCATTTATATCAGGCCCTCAATTTTCAAAATGCTGTGCAGCCTTTTAGCCACATCATACCCATTAAAATCAATTCCTGAATCACAACCCATCCTCTTATTCTCAGGAAACCTCTCTTACTGAATGATTGTTTTGGATACACCAACCGGCTATGCTAACTCTGTTATTTGATGTATTAGAATCACCTGTAAATGATAATGCACTCATAGAATATGTTATTTCCCCACTTCTTTCTGTCAACAATAAGTGTTTCTTGATTAGTTTCATCTATGTGTTTCAAGACTCCTGCTGATGTTTGATATTTTATTTATTATGCATTATAAATATGTGTATTATATAATATATAAATTAAAATATATGTTGATAAAAATCAGACACATAGATATATATGTAAAAATGTGACTTGACTTAAAAGGCAAAGGCCATCTCTACTTTCCTGTGACTGCTTAAGGGCTTTGAGTGCTCAGTGTGATACCAGATGTTTGGAGAAACCTTGGTGTTTAGGGCCTCCTGTGTTAGCATCAAAATTTAACAACTCGAAATACCACATCCTGCACCTAGTATGGAGTAGCACTGGGCACAAGTATAAATTGGGAGAGGAGGAGCTGGAGAGCAGCCCTGCAGAAAGGGATCTGGGGGTGCTGGTTGACAGCAGGCTCAATGTGAGTCAGCAGTGTGCCCTGGCAACCAAGAGGGCAAACTGCATCCTGGGGTGCATCAAACACAGCATAACCAGCTGGTCAAAAGAGGTGATTATCCCGCTGTATTCAGCGTTGGTGTGGCCTCACATTGAATACTGTGTGCAGTTCTGGGTTGCACAATTTAAGAAGGATGTGAAGGTCCTTGAATGCATCCGGAGGAGGGCAACAAAGATGGTGAAAGGGCTGGAAGGAATGTCCTATAAGGAGCGGCTAAGGACTTTGGGCTCGTCTAGTTTGGAGAAAAGGAGAATAAGGGACAAACTCATTGCTCTCTGCAGCTTCCTGAGGAGGGGAAGCAGAGAGGGAGGTGCTGATCTCTTCTCCCTGGTACCCAGTGACAGGATGTGTGGGAAAGGTTCAAAGCTCTGCCAGGGGAGGTTTAGACTGGACATTAGGAAGCATTTCTTTACCAAGAGGGTGGTCAAACATTAGAATAGGCTTCCTAGAGAGATGTTTGATGCCCCAAGCCTGTCAGTGTTTAAGAGGCATTTGGACAATGCCCTTAACAACATGCTTTAACTTTTGGTCAGCCCTGAACTGGTCAGGCAGTTGGACTAGGTGATCACTGTAGGTCCCTTCCAACTGAAATATTCTGTCCTGTTCGGTTCAGTTCATTTCTGTTCTGTTCTATTCTATTCTATCCTTTTGAAAAACCTTCTGAAGAAGTTTGTGTTAATCAACTACTCCACACTCAAAAAAAAAAATCAGTCAAGCATTAAAAACAGTGCAATTGCTACAGAAACTGCATCATATTAATAAATGGCAAATTTAGGGTCCTCCTTGTTTTCCTTACAGAGTCTAATAATCAGTCTTGTGTTTCCCAGGCTTTTCTTGCATCTACAAAGATCAAGAATTTACTTCCCTGAGGTTGTCCTGTAACCAGGGTATGAGCTCTGGATCCCCCGCTGTCCCCACATTTTTTTGACTCACTGTCTGACTCTCCTGTGGGCCCCTTCACCTCACTCACTCAAGATAAACCTTCCATACAGGGAGACAGAGCCTTGGGGTTGGTCCCTGACCCTCTTTGGTTCAGCAGTTAGTCATGACACAAAAGCAAATCACAGCCGCCTCCACCTTACTCGTTGTATTCTGTTCCTCCACAGAGTGGGAGTCTGAACCCACCTCCTAATAAAGTGGATTTCGGAACCTTTTACCACTTCATTTGAACCTGTAGAAAAGGAAAGGCAGCTTTACTTGGTTAGACCAGTCCTGACTGGGATCATGTGGTCTGTAACAATTCCTGTATCTGTGCACCCACAGGTAGAAAATAAAAAAGGATGTATAAGCAAATTAAAGGTTCTAATGAAGGCCAAGATCATTAAGTCTTATTTTAGGACATTGCAGCAAACTATGACTGAAAACTGCCATTTAAATAACATAACTATTCTAGAAACTGGCATTCTGAATGCAGGAAATCTAGAGTTAAGGTAATATTTAAATGAAATTCACACATATTCCCAGGTGTAAATCTTCAACCAAGGTATACAAATACCCTGAATTTTCTTTTTACTGGCAGAAGCAGAAAAACAAATACAATGTTTTTTTTCTGATTCTTTGATTGATGCTTAGCTTTGTTAAAGATATCAAAAGGTAGCCTTTTTCCAGGAGGAAAAATGTCCTCTTTAAAAGATTGGAAGGTTTTAAGGCTCTGACTTCTGAAGCACCACTGATGCTCAGACAGACATCTCAGCAGAAATAGGTGTTAGAGACTGGCTTACGGTAACAAGTAAAACAACCTTTTATCCTGAAGTAGTATTACCAAAGTCAGCATTTTATTACTGTTCATTCAAAAAATTCAAACATCTTGATGCAGTTCCCCCCTACTTACCAAATCATAAAGCTATTTAAAAAGAAATTCTATTACATGAGACCTGCTGCCTTAGTGCATATTAGCTAAATCTCTTCCTCCCCTGTTCCATGATGTGTTGCGCATGGTCTGCCACAATTTCCCCACTCCCACCCTGCATGTGTGTTTCTTATTGTTCTTTCAAAGGCAGCATGGAGGAGCCTGTAAATCATTTAATCTTCACCCCTCTCCTCCTCCCCAAGATGGGAACATACAGTCTGGCTGTGAGAAGGCCCCCCTTCACCCACATTCACCCAGATATTCATCAGCTAAATCCTGAAACTAAGAAAGCATTGGAAGTGTAAATGCTGGAAGGAATAAATTTGCTTTGTGTGTTTTGCCAGGCATAGGTACAAAGCAAAATGAATGCACACATCTAAAAAAATAATCACTAAAATCAACAGTAAGACTCCGACTTACTTCAGTGAGCCCTCAGTAAAGCCCTTTCTGCTTAAGGCTCTGTTATAAAAATAAGATCTCCACAAATGCATACAAATAAAATACTTGCATTGTATTGACTTAAAACTGTCTCAGAAATATTTTCTTTTGAATGTCAGTGCTGGTTATAATCACACATTTTCACACTGCATTTATTTCTGGTATAGCGGCATTGCTATGGCAACCCCAAATTATGCCAATATATATGCATGTTTGATCTAATTCTTTATTAAAGAATAAAAAAAAGAAAAACAGAGTCAAGAGCAGGGCTAGAGAGCACTACCTGTGTCATACACACAATAGGACACTGGTACAAACCTCAGAGCATTTCTCCCTAAGGTTGCAATAAAAGACACAAAATTTTATTTCTTTTTCTTTTTTTTATTCCACCTTTCGTGATTGATTTAGCTGCAGTCCTAGAAGGAAGCTTGTCTGAAGTCAGCTATTGCAACAGGGCTGGATTTGACTGATGGGGAACATACCTTGTCCTTTACACTGTGCAGTCAAATTTGGCAAGCTTGTCTCTTGCAGGCAGACATAAGGCAAGGCTGCAGTGCATTTGGTCAGGAGGAGGTACAGAGGGGAAAGGCTTGAAGTCAGCATTGAGGACTGGGCAGAGTTCCGGGTGCTGTCACAAGGGATGAGGAGGAGTCCCCTTTCACCTTTTAGTTCACGTCTTCCTCCCCACCACCAAGCAGCTGCTTCCGTTCTCAGAGGTGTCCTCGCTTCTCCACTGCAAACATCAAGACACCTACCGATAGGCCTTCCCTCTCTCTTTGGGCTGACTACGTGTGATGCTATGGACCACCGCTGCTATTAAGAGCCTTCTGGAAATGCAGTATCATCACCAATCAACTCAGTGCAGGACCAGCTGCGATAAGGGCTTTGTGCAAAGCTGGATAAAGCAGTAGGTTTAGTCTTGTTTTAGATTGCTGGGGGCTATGCAACAGTCTTGCTGACATTTCAGACTCTTCACAGAATAGAGGAAATAGTCTAGACGTCATTATTACTAGTAGTATTAACAATAATAACGATACAGTCAAAATATTTAAAAGGTTGCTTTTATTGCTCTGTGGAAAGTGAAAACATTGACCTTTCCTTCAGTCTGATTTTGTAAAAGCCAGCTTTATTTGACTCAATAAAATGAATAAAATGACTAAACAGCAAGGAGAGGACTGTAACTACTACACTAAAGTGGGAGGAAAAATCAAATGTCAGACAAGAATTGCCTAAGCAAAAGAATGAAAGACTATCTTTTAAGTCATGGAAAGAGTCAAAGTTAAGGTTGCCATGGAAACCTTAATTCTGCTTTTCCTGTGTGATTTTTTTTTTTTTTAAATTATGAACTTAGCCCCTCATTGTGTCAAAATCAATGGGAATTTTGAGTCCTATCAATTAGTCTGTGGGTTTTGTCTTCTTTGTCTCTGTTCATTCAACATATGATATAATAGAATCTGAGCCTACTTTTCTGAACATCATTTATGCCATGTACAGGAAAGATTTTAAGGTTAAAGTAAAAAGACCTCTCAATAGTCATTTAAGGAAAGAGAAGTTTGTAAGACATGGAAGCATGGTCGCCTTTCTGTATGGCTTTGAATAACATCCTTGCCAAGATAAAATGATATTGATTGGACTGATTCTAGATAGCTGGCTTTTGAGCACCATCTGCATGCTGTGGCAGTCTATGATTCTAATTATCTGCGATTGCTATTCAGGCTGATAAATTGTATTAAGGATTCTGTTTTCCATCAAGTCATTCTTCGTTCAACACTGACAGCATGATGATTAAGTAGCAGTAGCTGGCTCTGAATGTGGATAATTCATATGAATTATTTCTAATAAACAAACAACCTAGAACATATTAAAAACCAAAAAGGAATTCCTTAAGATAGAACCTCTTGCTCTGTGTGCTGCATCCATTCCTTCTGATGCACCCTAATAAGAAAAAACAGAGAAGGTATTTGCATGTTTCAGCTTTCCTGTTCTGTTAGCTTTGTTAGGGATTGTTAAACATATTGAGCTAAGGTGCCTGCTCCTTCTTAGCAAAGAAGTTACATACACATAGATTGACGATAACCAGGACAGTGGGAAACACAGACTGGTTGAGGTCATACACTAGCAGTACATATTCAGTAATCAATTTATCATGAACTGCATCATACACTGAAAATCAGCATTCACTTTCTGTGATCAAAGTATTTACTACACAATGTAGTAGGATTATTCAATGCCAGATACATAGGGGACCATTAGCTCCATTCAGTTTCCAAGGGCACAACACAATAAATAACTGGGAAGTCCAGAACTGGCCATTTGCCATCTGCCAGTCAGGAAGGTTGTAGGCACAAGGAGTTTAAAAGTATAAAATACCTTCTACATGCATTGTGTCACGAAAATTTCACACAACTTTCAAGGGCCATTTAATGATCCTCCATTATGAGGTAAATACTGGTGTTTTGTGCAAACCTCAATAGACAGACACTATGAGATGGTGGGAAAAAGAAAATCTGTCTTCGTCTATAGCATCTATGAACTCTAGAAGTGGATGTCAAAAATTTTCTGGAAGGACCTTGT
Organism: Haliaeetus albicilla; assembly: GCF_947461875.1. Taxonomy (NCBI): domain Eukaryota; kingdom Metazoa; phylum Chordata; class Aves; order Accipitriformes; family Accipitridae; genus Haliaeetus; species Haliaeetus albicilla. The sequence continues at coordinate 11,031,587 of NC_091502.1, read as the reverse complement.
TTAAATAAAAGTGCAGTTTAAGAGCATAATGTGCAAGATTGTCTTTTATGAACTTAATAGAGATAGTGGATTTACTGACTTCTTCAATCTTGAATATTTTCTGGCTTCAAAATCCACTCACTCACTAAGGAAAAGACAATATGCCTGTGAAGTTTGTATAGCTTAGGCTCCTGTAGCCTTGTAAACTAAATAAATTTAGTGCTTTTAAATTTTGCTTTGAACTGTAAGTATTCAAGTCAGTAGCACATATGCATAGCTGTTTCTGTCCTTGATCCAATCTAGAAGGCAGTTTAGGGCAGTGAGTTGTATCCATATTTATCATACTTACATTTATTCATTTAATTCCACTGGAGAAAATGTTGACTGTGTTTAGCCTCTACTATTTAAATTTGATCTAGTTGAATAATACTGGATGTTATGTTGTTATATGGTTTCATACTGTAAGGCTATTAAATATAATTTATTAGATTACTAAGCATGTACAGCAAACTGATTTGAAGCTTACCATTGTAAATTGTGTACAATGTCTTCTACAGTGTATTCAATGAGATCAGCTCTTTCTTTATGTAAGTGTGCATCTTATCTTTCTGCTCTTTTTGGACCTGGTGCTTATCTTCTCCCCTACCCAGTTCTTGAAAAAAAAAGCACTAGAGAAAAAAAGAGAATATATGTTTAACTTTGTATCTTTTTCTCCATACAGATAGTTTGGGACTTTAAACCAGAGACTGTGTCATTGGCTAACCTTCATCTCATTAAGTAGGTTCTCAAAGGATTGCTTTGTTCTGCAGAACACATTCTGGTTTCCACCTTCATTAGCAAACTGCTAAATACTTTACTTTGTCACAAGACTGGAATGTATAAACAGATGCATCTTCCTTTCTTCCTCCCTCCATCACTTCAGAACCTGTTCTGATAATTTTCAAGGAAACCTAGATGGATTTCATCAATTTATTAATGACAATTGGCAGAGAAGTAAGATACAGAGGAAGAAAAAGAGAGGATTTCTTTAAAAGGAAGATGTTATATGAGTATAAATTTTGCATCTAGGGAAAAAAAAGCAAACCAAACTGATAGTTCACCATGGGTGTAGTAGTGCCAGGGATCTGCGAGTGTTTCTCTGAAGTATCCTGCAGAAGGCTCCTCTTCCAACCCCATGGGCTGTTGAACGCACTACCTTGCACTGTGCCACCTTCCCTTGCAAAATGTAACAGCTCCTGATAAGTTCCAGTACTCCAGGTAAACAGAAGAGTTACTAGACTTATTTTACATATGAAATGAGAAAAATGAATTAAAAGCCCAGTCCATCTTCCATTTTAAAGATAAGGGGAGCATTTCCAATTATTTCAATGGAATATAGATCAGGCTTTTTTTTAAACTACAAGAGTTTTCTCCTCCTTGAAAGACAAAATTTACCATACATAGTGTGATTAATGCCAAAGTCTGTGTCTGCTGGAAGAGATTCAATGTCTGACAAAGCACAGGACTTGATTGAAAGGTAGTTCTTCACTGGTGCGCCTGTGTTGATGGTCTATTCTACCTCCCATTTATGGGCAGGACCCACTAACCTTTCCTGGTCAGGTAGCACTGAGAAAAGTGCAGCACAGAAAGGATGTGATTTCAAGCACAGCATGGTTGAGTACAGTAAAATAACTAGAAAAAGAGCTTGTTTACATTGTGCAATAGCCCTCCAAATTTTGTGACCTGAGAGACAGCTAAAGGGATCTGGAAAATAAAGGCAGTGCTTATGCTTTTTTTTGTACCTTTTTATAGGCTGGGTTTCTCATAACCATATGTCCTTTAAATGCATATCACTCACATCATGTATGTCCAACTGCACGCTGCCCTGCATTTGCAATTAGTGTCCACCACCATCCATAGGTGACATTCATGACACTTCGAACTGAGAGAAAAAAGGCTCATTCTTTATCTCTCTCTTCATGCTTAACTAAAAAGTTTCTTAAGCTTCTCCTGGACATCTGAGAAACTGAGGTGGTTCCTGCCCTTGCAACCCAAGCAGCTATAGCATGTAATCAGCTTGCCCTGGCAAAGGGAAGGCTATGCTGGACATTGTCACTCCGTAGGGGCTAGAAGGCATCACTGTAGGTCCCAAGCACAAACACGGTTAACCACAGAAGATGGGGAGAATGAGCCATGTGAAGTAAATATTTCTTTTTATTTCTTTATTAAGCAAGCTCTTGGGAAATTCTTTTTGATTGCTTGAGGCTGGCACTTGATTCAAGGAAGCCCACAGAGCCTTTTATTATTAGGTTCATTTTAACTAGCATTTCATTTCAACAGTACTCCAAATGCTTTTTTATCTATTTTCATTAAGCATTACAATGAGAAGGTAACACTGATTACGCCTCTCCCATGCACCGCAGATTGGCTTGGCCTCGTGCATTGTAATGTGCTCATTCTGCAGGCCCTCCTGCGGCGACTGCAGCTTCGCAGTCGAGGGCAGCCGGAGTTAGTAACTTTTTCTTGTATTTGTAGATTGATCTGTGCTGTTACTAAAAGCTGGAGTGACCACCGTTACAAAAAGGAGACAGGCTCTGTGGAGACTGAAGTAGAAGTAAAGTTTATTGAGTATTAGATTGCTATCCTAACAGCCCTCTCAGCAGGGGATTCAAAACATTAAGGCCTGAGAATTAAAAAAACAGCAGGGTAGACTCTCCACTGATTGTCATAGCACCTGTGACCTCTGTGGCAAAACACTCTTTTACTGCAGGGAGAACGTGCCCTACAGCTACATCACGTTGCCTTATTCTATCAGTTCCAAAGCAATTAAAAAAAAAAAGGATAAAAAAAACTTTCAATGAACGTGTTTGATAGTTGAAATAGTTTCTGAAGAGTCAGGTTTGACAAGTTTTATCTTCCGAAGCTATATCTTTTTTTGCTCCCCATTGATTATCTGCAAATCTTCAAACCAAAAGATTAGGGGATTTCCTAGCTGCAGCCCAGTCAGACTCACCTGGGAGCTGGCCTTCTTGCACTGCAGGGAAGGGGCTCACAGGTCTGTCTGCAAAGGCCGTACCCATGTGTCTGTGCACTACAGCCTGTAATGAAGTTCAGAGGAGGGGAAATTTGGTAAAATCTTTGTGGACAGGAAAATATCCATTCTATGAACGCGAAAGGACCACATGCAAGTATAACACAGGCTGCACTGCTTGCCATGCTAGCAATACGTGTCAAACTTGCGTCATCTCATTTTTGTAGAAATAAAAATGATTCTTTCATGACTACAGGATTATCATTTCTCAAAGCAGTCACAAGAAGGTTTTTTTACTTTTGCTTCTGCATTTTCTGTAGCTGTTAATACAGTTCCTTTTTCCAGGTAAACTCTCATACATACTTGGCAAAGTTAGAAAAACATCTTCAAAAAGCCTTTTGATCAGAATCGAGTGAATAAGGTGATATCTTGCCACAATATTGCTCAATGTTCTTCAGTGCATGTGGCTGGATCCAATTTTTGCAGTAAATCACAGTCTCAAGTTTATCAGGTTCAGGCTTCATTTACATGAATTCTCTGAAAATTTGCCTCTCGAAAGATTTAAAGGCAAAACTCTTTTGGAAGTCTGAGGTTGATACACAGCTTTCAAACCAGATTTAATTTTTTTTCAACAGTGTCTTCATATTTTATAGATATGGTATACTTGACAGGCCTTCATGTTAAACTTGTGGCATCATAACAGTAAGAGCCCATTTGCTTCCTCTCTGTCCTTTTCATTAGCTTATACCTTTCTCATCATCTGCTGAGTAATGTCAGTGTTTCAGTGCCATATACTCAGTTCAGTATTTATCATCTCCAATTTGGCATGCTTTTTTTTGCATATGACATGATTGCTGCCATTTTATCATGGCTTCTCATTTCATTTTGTAGTCAATTTATCACATGCCATTTGCTTTTAATCACATTTTGCACTCCATTCAAATACATTCTGGGTCTGTTCGGCTGTTCTTTGAAAGGAAATTTTGAATTTTTTTTTTTTTCAAAACATTGTATGCTCTACAATGTCTCACATGTAGTACTTTTATATTTCTTCTAATAAATCAACATAAAGCAATGTATTTTAAAAGCCAGGCTCCTAGCTTCCCTTTGGCTGTGCCACTTGCAGCCTGGTCTCAGTGCAGATGCCTACTGAATTTGAGTAAGCAATATGATGTAAAAGGCTAAATAAAGGTCTCATATTGTAACACCAGACATTTTCATAGTGTATTTTAGGAAGGAACAGAGTAGGAGCCTGTGTGTCTGACTCTGAAAGACTCTAATCTGTGTTGGGGAGGGATAATGCTACTGGGAATGTAATGAGACCTGATGGTCAGTAGTAAAGGAACAGTTACTGCTGCTATTGGCTTCTGCTCACACCACTGTGGACCGTGTCTTTTCACCTGTAAGCACTACAGGAAAGAAAGAACAACGTTTCCAGGTGCAATGTGGATTTTGTTGCTGGCACATTAGCACATGAGCTAAACTTTTCTTCTCATTGTTTCTTCTGTAATGAGGGTTGGGGTTCAGCTGCCCACAGATCTTTGGTTATTCCTGAATCATTTCAGTCTTTCCAATCACAGAAATCGCTAATAGAGATGCAGTTGCTCAGATACCTGGAGCCATCACCTGAAGTCATCCAGGACTGCTTCGTCAGAGACTACTAGCAGGACAGTTCTTGCTGTCATGGGAGCCATGCTTTAAAAGGCACTCAATGTGTGTCAGCTTACACTGTTATGCAAATAAGTTCAGCACTGGAAAGCCCCAGATGGGTTGGATCCAAGCCACAAAAGGTATAACCTCTCATTTATTTGCTCAGGTAACACTTGCTGATGTATACTAAAGTGCTTTCCCTAGAAACTTTGGACATCTGGTATTCTTGGTGGAAGCACCTTGACCAGGAGGACATCTGCTGCCCGGAATTTGTTGGCCTTTGGACACAAAGTGAAACTGATCATTTTTCTGCAAAGTTAGTTTATAGGGGAAAACATTGTACTAAAGATAAATTTCCACAATATTTTCAGGCAAAAAGCTGGAAAAAATCTTTCTTGAATTACGGTGAAGTCTCACCTGAGATGCAACAGAGCATCAGAACTGAGAAAAGGAAAAATGAGTCTGAATAACAGGAAAATATGATCTATCACAGTATGGAATAACCTGCCAGGAAAATGTTAGTCCTGGTACTTCCATTATGGAAATCAGATTTGACAAATAATCATTAGAACTATACTGTGGAGATCATTCCCTCTCTGGCCTTGGGGGATGTGGTAAACCTCAGGCCATGGGTACCGCTAGGGCTCTATAAGCAACCTCTATTTTCAGTTCAGTTTTACTGCCTTCCTGAGTTTCTAAATTAACATGATGGATGTCGGGAGAGCTGAATATTGCTGGGGTTTGGAACTTTTTTCAGCCTCTTTCATTTTGTGGACATTTTATATTGCAGTGGGAAACAGTAATATTATTTTATGTTAACACAGTGCTTTCTGAACCAAAGCATGCTGCAAGCTCTACACAAGCATGCATCACAGTTCCCTCCCACCAAGATGCAGCAGCCTCTAGCACCGATGTGGGAAGCCATATACAAAGCTTCTACTCTAATACGCAGCACAGCAATAAGAGATAGAAAAAAGCTTGCTGCAGCCTGTGACAATAGGACAGTTCACAGCTATTGTCACAGTCTTGTGTCCGGGTGCCATCACCTCAGGATTTAAAGGGACACTTACATATGAATGTCTTCAGTCCTTAAGATACACTCGTTACTGTGGTACATGCTAAACTATTTCTCTATTCTGTACCTCAGTTCTCTACTTTGTCAGCTGATACACAATTTAGGGTTTTGGTTTTTTAACAACTTAAATTATTGAAAGACCACTAAACTCAATACATGATAACAAGAACCTTGCAGGAAGCTCAGATCATTGCTCTGCAGTATTAGAGTTGTTAAAGGAGAAGGGAAGCATCTGAATGAAAAATGGCTTTTCCCATGGAGGTCAAAACCAATTATGATAAACAGCATATAGGTATTGGATTTTGTAAATACTCATTCATACAGAAACATATAGTTAGGGTAAGTTTTCAGTGAAAGGGCTCCATTAGGACCTTACCCAGCTGTGGAGTAGGGTAGTCATGGGGGAGGAAAGGAGTCTCAAAAGCCAAAGGAGACCTGAGGGACTTTCAGTATGGCAAAACTAGGGTAGGATAGATGCCCTCTCTAGTGGACAGAGCATTTTACTATAGAGGAGAGGAAATCTGTCTTCTAAGGGCACAATGCAGAGACAACAGGAATGCTTTGTACACTATGAAGGGAAAAAGATGTCGGCAAGAGAAAGATGCAGTTCTAGGACATACCTGAGTGATACAGAAAGACAGAGCATATTGTGGTTGAATTGTCTTCTCTTTGGTTTTAAAAGAATGAAAAATAAACCCCCAAGACTATGTGTCTTCTGTAACTCGGCTGTTGTCCCAAAAATGTTTAGCAGCATGTGGATAAAATAATTTGGAAACTTCTTGGAAATACTTGGTCTGTTGCAGGGTTAGAAAGACTGCCAGAAGCCCTGAATGTCACTTCTTTGCTGTGCTGTTGAGGGAGCTGCTAGTAACTTACCTTTCCAGCAGTTTCCCTCCCTCCCAGGTTGAAAGGATAACTGCATTAAATAGCCTACTGCTGCCTCTGTAGACATCTTGTATTAGCCAGATTGTCTCTGGGTAACCTTATATTCAACCAAAAGTCTGGGGGTTAGGAACCATCCTGCATCTGCTTCCTCTTCTGGGTTTGCTGAGTTGCTGGTTGCATAGGAACATTGTCACACACAGGCAAAGGCTAAACTGGGCACTGGACAAGTCAGTCTGTAGAGACCTAGCAGTCATAAACTTTTCCTACAGCTTTCCCTAAAGATAAGGAAGCAGCTGTCAGCAGCTGAGAACAAAATTCCTCGGTCTTTAACCCATGCCCAAGTACTTGCCTTATCACCTAGCTTCATCCTTGTCAGTCTCCATTTGGACCTCACCCTCCCTTCCCCAGCTATTTCTGGCTTTCAGTCCCATCATTCTAATTATCGCAGATCCTCTGTCGGACCAGTTCCTTTTTCCAGTGGCATGGTTTTTCAGTGCCTTTGTCCATCCACCTTTAATATCCTCTTGTCAGCTCTTAAGTTTCTAAACCTATATCCAGTTACCAGCTTTTCTCTTCTTGTTAGTCTATCCCACTTCTTCCTCCATTTCCCAGGTGCCCTTTTCTTTTTTTAGGCAATCTCCATTTAAATCTCCCCAACACCACAAAACCATGACCAGTTTTCTTCCCTAATGCCACCTCCCCTATAGATATTGCTAAGTTCTCTGCTGCATATATGCCATTTATACAAAATTTCTAAAGGTTTTTAGCAACCAACTCCAGGTAGCATCAACCAAGCAGATACATATTGCAGGTTTTGAAAGCTGCAAAGTGTGCCCAAATGTGGGTAGACACTGGCAACACAAAGTGAATCACTTAGCTGAATAAGGCTCCCCTACTTCAAAGCACAGGGTTGAGAGACAATTTCAAAGCAAAGTTTACCTGAGTTGTTTTACCACAGGCTGACACCATATTTCTCCCCCATCTGCTCAAAAAAACGTATTTCTGGTGATTTCAGACAAACTTCAATGCCAGGCAGAAGCTTCCTTCAGAATTTCAGTTCCAGCAACTGAAGAGTTGCAAAACTGTATGCACAGGAAAATGTAGCAAGAAGGTGATGTGAAGAGTTACAGGCATCGAAGTAGCATCGCTGAACAGTAACTGCTGTTCCAGGCTGCTTAATCTTACAGGACAGGAAATAGTGAACACCCCTGCTGATATTTGTAAGTTTTTCACTAAGTCATGCAATGTCAGGCTAACCATCAAGCAAGCCACTTTCACTCCAGCCAGTTTGGCAAATCTGTTTAGTTCCTAAAATCTGGGCTGTGAGACTGTGAGGTCAGGGGCTGGTCCATGGAACTGTAGACTCTTTACTATGTTGGGTTGTTTGTGGGTTTTTGTTTTTTTTTTTTAAAAAGCTGGATGATAAATAGAACTTTATAAGAAATGAGGAAGGTTGATGCCTCTTCATGATCTAAAAAAGGTCTGCTGGTTTACTGCCCAGCTTCTGTTCCTGCATTTTGGTAAATGCATTTTGTTCTGCAGTGTGTTTTTCTAATGTTTTTGCTGTACGTAACCTGTCACTTGCACTTACCACTAATTGTAAACACTACATGCAATTTCATGTTGAATGTAGTTTTGATTGATCCCAGATGATTGATCATTTGTGGGCTGGTAAGTGTTCTTTGTCCTTTACTGTATTTAGGGATGAGTTTATCACTCTAACAAAACAGTTTAGGACAGAGAGGTAAAGAGTGAATTGGAAATCTGAACTGTTTTAAAGGCCATCATTCTCCATCCTCCCTATCTCCCAGGGAGGGTGGACAGAAAGCAGCTTGAGGGATCAGCACATGCCCATGGAGGCAGCTGGAGAGGGCAATGGTGGAGCTCTTTTGGCACCAGGCATCTTCTCAAAGCTTTCCTCTCAGCCACCTCAACTCAGTAAAGGCCCCATCTTCTGGTTCCAGATCAGTGATTTTGCCTCATCTCATTCTTCCTCTGCTTCCCCAGTCACACATGGACTTGTCAGCTCCCACTAGCTACACTAACTGATGACCATTTTCCATGGGTATTACACCAAAACCCACATTCTAAGATTTAAGGACCATTATTTTTGAAAACTGTGGATCGGATCTTTCAGCCCATCTGTTAACCTTCCAAAATCTGAGATAAACATAAAGCATTTCTTCAGCTTTGAAGGACTCCACTACAGCCCTCCACCACCAAGGCTGAACACCATTGGCCCCTGAGTACTTGGTCTCCCTGTGCAGAGGATGGGAGGGATCAGGAACTGAAGACTGGTGCTCTCAGAAGCTGCCAAGTAGGAAGGCTCTGTAAGGTATTGAACAGAAACACTAAGGGCAGCAGATCTGCAGTGATTATCTTAATGACAGACTCTGTTATCCAATTATCCTTCAGCTCAAAAAGGAATTAATTCCTCAAATTTCTAAGGTTTCTCTCACAGGCAGAAAACAACATGAATTATATCTGTTTGGATTCCCGCACAATGAGCCACATTGCCCCAGGCTCCTGAGAAAACACCATTAAGTTGCCAATTACATGAAACAAATGAAAATATTTTTATGTGGTTACTCTGACCCTCCTCAGACAAGACATCAGATGCAGCTGGCTAACTCCACAATAACCATGAGTCCGAAAGAGCAAATCCAAGGCAGACGTCCCACATCAGACTATTCCCCCCTCAGTAAGGGGGATAGTCCGAAGACTGAAGCCCTCATCAGCTGCTGTCCCCAGCCCAGCTTTGCTCACAGGTTCCAACACAGGGCTCTGCTTGCACTCCCCACCACCTCCACTAGTGCCCTCCTAACCTGGATGCCCCTTTTGGCCTTTTTGTCAACCTGATGCTTAATGCAGGGTCCTACAAAGCAGAACTGAGTGAATCCAACTCTTCTAACTCTTTTCCAGCTGTGTGATGTGTGAATTACAGACTATTCTGCTGCAGTCTTTCCACGTCAGCTAGGAGAAGATATTTCAACTAGTATTCTGCATCTTCTACTGCACTTCAGCAAATTGAGTCCCAGATAAAGGAGAAGGAGGTTAGGAAAAGGGAGATCTGTGGATTTTGTTCATGGAATGAAGCTTCTGCAGAAGGACTAGAGTGAGCGGGTTTTGAGGGAAACAAAAGAGCCCACTTCACAGTCAAACCTTCCTTTTCTAAAAATAAGTTTGCTGTCTCCTGAGGGATGCTTTTTCTACACTACATGCTCAGTCAAGCTTTTATGCTAGCAATGGCTTCCAAACACACTTTTTGAGGCATCAGAATAAACTCTTTTCATGGCTGTAGCAGAATGGTTGTTTAATGGAGTCTCTTCAGATTCAAGAAGCAGGCAGCTGCTGCACACTAAGAGCAGCTTACAGATGCTGGGGATGAACAGAGAAGTACAAGTCCCAAGGGAGAGACAAGAGAAACCTGTCACAGACTCAGGGGTATTGTTGTCACTGTGTCTTACCATTTTCAGGTGGAAGATATTTCCTCCTTTGGCAGTGGAAGGCCCAGAAACAGAAGTGGTCATACTGGTGATGCTCTGCTACATGTAGCTATAGATACTATTTACAGTTTTTATGGCAACTGAATCTGCAGCAGCAAGTAAGAATTTCAGATGCTGGCAGGCAAAGTCTGTAAACATCTTGTCTAATAGCTCATAGCAGAAATGCTGCTCTCCAGAGGGTCAACCATAGCCCCATTAAGGGATCTTGCCTTGTGCAACCCTTTGAAGATACCTTTTACTTTCTGGAAATTTTTCTCATTAAGAACACAATTCTGAGTCAAAGGAATGTTTCCCCGATTCTCCACACAGGATCAGGAAATGTTTGCTGTCTCTTACCAGCACCATATAAGTAGTTTTATTCCTATTTATTCCCTATTATCCTCTGTTGCATGGGGGAGTTAGAGAGGCGCACTGATTTCTCTGGAGTTCTTTAAATACTTCCAAAACACTGTGAAAACTACTGAACAAAAATGTCAGCCTATTATTATGATGTATATTGAAACATCACACAGTTTAGTGATGTATAAAGACATATGTATATTTATAAAGGACATTTCAATTTCTGCTCCCAAATCCATAGTTTTTACTTTCCCTACTTAACAATAATGAGTTTCTATTCAGGATGGCTGGAGCAGGAAGCGTGGAAAATTTAGGATCTAATTACATTTTGCATAAAAACTAAGTGAAAAAAACTTCAAACCAAACCAAAACACCCCCCCGAAAACTTAAGCTTAAGGGTGTTTTATCATTTTTCATCGGTTTTTTTTCCTCAGAAAATATTCTGTAAGTGTAAAACTGAGCTGATGTCTCTTGCTGTCTTTCTAGCTATCTGCCCAGCCGTGGAGTTACTCTACCATTGCTCTGCCCAGATGAAAGTATTCTCTGCAGCCACCTGCTTGTGCTTTGTTAAGCATACTATGTCTAAGGAAGAACCACAGTTCCCAGAGTTAGAAAATGCAGGACACAGTTATCACCTTCTTCCCTGTGGTCAGTTTTGTTACACTTTTCCAGGGGTAAAAGTCCAGTTTCAAGATTTGGCTAATCTGACCACTTTAAATAGTTCAGTCTTATTGCCACTATCAACCAGTGTGCTGAGTGAGGAGCACCAAAAGCCCGGAGAGAAGAGTCTTTTTCCTAGGACACAGTAATGAGCCCCAAATGTGAATGGGTTTCTCATAACAACTCTTGCAAGTAGTAGGAGAAGAGGGAAATTGTCACAGAGCCCTGTCTCACTTTTCTCCAGGTACTCTTGCTTTGTGCAGCAAAGCCACCTCAGCTCTTTGCCATGGAACACTTGGGTGAAATTGCTTCTAAAGACACAGCACTGATGGACACCCTTCATGGGTAAGGTGTTGAGAGCCCTCAAGTCCATTAGGTTTCAGTACTCTGCACAACTTGCCTTTAAGATGTGTTAAGTTTCAGTAATAGGGGTGGGGATGGCATTGTATGCCCATGGTCCACTCTGTGGAGAAACAGAACTCCACCTCCTTAAGGGATTTAGTAGGCTTTCCTGTTCTTACATATGCTGGTGCTCTGGTGTAAACACCACAGAGTGCAGCTATGCTTTTTACACTTTTTAATAAAGAGTTTAGATAATATCAACTTTCTTTCCATCACATAAGTTTCTACAAATTTTTAATGAGGAATTTAGACAAAAATCTTTCCTGAAAAAAATCTTGTTTTGTCTAAATCAGCAGCTAAAATATGATACTAAAGTAACTTCTAGAACTTCACCCCCAGACTGTCATGTTATCTAGTCTCCACAACACTAAATAAGAACTCTGTAGACACCTGGGGGCATTGGCATGAAAAATGGACATAGGGGTTCATATATTGCTCATCCTGGCTGGTCATTAAGCATTGCCATATTTGAAGCCATCCCTGACTTGCAAAGTCTTCTTTTAATAAGCAAACACCAGGGTCTTCACTTAGATCTCAGTCATATTTTCATAATAAATTCTTGAACTGGGATAATCAATGTGTAAGGGAGTGCTCCAGGAAACAGATTTTCTTCCAAGATGCTTTGGGAAAGAGGGGAGCATGTCCTTTGCTACTCCTCTTTACAAAACATGGCACACAGTCACCTCTCCGTGACACTCCAGCTCTTCAGGTTGGCATGGGGGAGAACTGAAGATAAGTCTTTTTCTCCAAAAAAAAGCATAGGAAAAGCTCAATTCTGTGAGCTCCTTACTCATCAGACTGGTCCCCATAAATTTCATATATGTCTATGTGTAGTGTTCAGCCCACGGAAGACTTCATTAATGGAAAACAAAATCTAGTCTAAGGCAACAGCTGCAGCATATTTTCTCTTCTCTGTTTCTCTGCAGTTGGGAGCAGACTAATGTGATGATCTTAGAATAAGAGGAGAAAATACATACTAGAGTTGCCCTAAAGTGCTTGGCTAATTTTGCTCCCTCCTCCTCTCCTGTGGCAAATGTTATTGCCTGTTCCCTGCCCACAGAAGCCTGTGGCAGGCAGAGGTGGGAGCTGGAGCAGTGCCTGCCTTCTGGCTAGCTTTGATTCAGCATCCCAAGCATGTATAAATGTGGGAGAAGTAACCAAAGTTTCTTGATGGGACAGAAGAACTAGTAAATTTTGGAGCTCATGGTGGCTTTACAGGTAAGGTCTGACAGGCCACCAAAAATGGCATGATTTGTTAAAACTGGCAACAGTCAAGACTCTCTGAATACATGGACTGTATTTATGTCAGGCTTTATAAACACTGTCCAGGAAGATGACAACGCCTTCAGCCCTGAGTTCTTATCATAAAATGACCTGTGAAGTATTTTGGGTTTATTTTGGTTTCAAAACTGATTGTATTTTCACACAAGTAGTAGCTGCTGCTATCCTTATGTTATGTCATAGTTTCAGCTTTTCTCTTCTCTTCTCTGAAAAACAAGCCTTTCAAGGTAACAGATGTAAGATTAAAATGAGTGTAGCCCAAAGGTGAATAAAATGTAGGATTATTTATTTACTTTTTGGGCTTGTCAAACTATGGCATTGTTGAGCTTCAGCTTTTCCCCAAGATTTTCATTCAGTCTCTGAATATTTCTGTGCCAGCTTCTCTGTGCTGAAGCTATGAATGTTGTATCAAAATTTACACGACCTTGGAAAAAAATTTTATGGGACTATTTAATCCTTGTACAGGTTCCATTCCAAGGTTTAGTAGAAATGCTGGCTTTGAAACAGAAAGGAGAAATAGCTACCTTTCTGGAAACAGCTTTGTTTTACCCCAGAGGATAATGTTAGGAGAAATGAGAAACTTGTAGGGATATTTAAGCTACAAAAGGATCTTCTTATCCTTTCAAATTCTGCAGGCAGAAGAGGATTTTTTTTGTTGTTATTCCTTTGGAAAAAAAGGACATACAGAAAATTAAGAGTATGACATGAACATCCAGCTTCTCTATACTGGAGATAAAAATGAACTCGTCAGTCCTTTTATCAAAGAGTTCTGACTCCACATTTTGAGGAAATCAGCCTTGCTCCCTAGCAATTACCCTGAAAGCAACACAGTGACATTTTTCTTCTGGTATTTACAATTACCCATTGCCATGTAATACATACAGTATGGGGCTAGATTTGCACATTATCAAGTAGCACACCTGGAAATATGGCATCTGCCATGCTGCCACATTTGTCTGTGCTTTCAGACATTTGATGCTATCTTTTCTTATGAGGTCCTGATCATGGATTAAATATGGGAGTGTTCTTTCATGGTTACTGTCCAAATGCTCAAAGTCGAACATGAATGTATGCAGCTTCTGGACCAAACATCAGTTTTTACACAACTTGTGCCCTACAAAAAGCCATAGCAGTCATTCATGGGATCTGCAGTGTAAGATTAAAAAAGTTAAGCTTATATTAAACAACTAAAATGCTTTCAATATTAGTTTCTTTCTCTTACATTGGGTATTAAAGTTCTGAGAAGTACTGCCAAACTCTGTGACCATTTAAAAACAGGAATGCAGCAAGCATTGCACCAGAGAATTAACTAAGATTTGGTGCAAAACCCAAATGACATCTAATTTTGAAGGAAAGAAAAAGATTAAGACAATTTCCACTTCCAATTCTGTTTTCAAGTAAAATTGCAGCTAAAAATCTCATGAGATTTAATAATAGTGGAAACTGCATAGTTTTATAAGTTTCTAAAACTCAGGCTTTATGAGAACTACTCACCAAATTGTATTGGTGTTGACAAGCCCAAACTTCAGCAGTGTTGTTCCAGAAGTTCCCTCATCTCTTCATGAAAGAGTAATATCAGTAAGATGTCTAATCATAACTCCTGTTCTTATATTGATTTCTTTCCCTTCCCAGTACCATTGCCTTTCTTTTCTGTAGGAAGTCGGAGTGTGTTTTGCCACTGTCCACTATTGACTTTTGTTCAGGGTTTCCTGGCAAGAAGGACCTTAGTGGTTTTATGTTTCCATATTAGCAGCATGTGGTGCATTGAGTGTTGCCCCTCGGCAGCCCCTGCTCACTGCCTGGAAGACCTCAGTGACCTACGTTTTCATGGCATTGCACTGCAGGATGGTGTTGTGTGACCACCTGAGTGCAGGCTGTGCACTACGGCCCTCCATGCCGTACCGCATGCTGTCATTGATATTCAGGGCAGAATCTTGCCACTTTTAAGCCTCTGAAAAAATGTTTTGAACCACAGAAATGACATGGGTTTTTTAGCATGAACTAATTGTAGCTAAAAATAATGCATATTTCATGCCCTTCTTTCTAAAACAGGCACTATGTCACCTGTTTTTAAAGACAGCTCTGACAAGGTGGGGAGAGAACTACGCTTCGTGTCATTGACCATGGCTGCCTACAACACTGCCTTCAGGCCAGCTATGCCCAGGTGTTTCTGGTTATCATTATGCACACCAGATCAGCTCTCTTTCCAGGCAGACAGTGGGAACCCAATTCATCCTTTCAGCTGTCTTAGAAATTGGGAAAGAAAGAAGATGACATTAGAAAGAAAATAACTATTTGCAACTGTTCTCTTAGCCTCTTTTTCCTCTGAGACTTCAACAGGCTGAAGTGAAGCTCAACTCCTGGTGGTGAGTGACCAGCTCAGTGTTAACAGCTTACTTAGGATTTTTCTTTATAGGGCATGTTCTTTTTCAGCATCTAGCATACCTTCAAAGGCTTGGACTCATCTAACTTCAGTCACCTAAAATACAGCCATCTGGCCCAACGTGTTTTTTTGAGATTCACAGAATCACAGGGTGGCTGAGGTGGGAAGGGACCTTTGGAGATCATCTAGGCCTACCCTCTGCTCAAGCATGGTCACCTAGTGCAGGTTGTTCAGTCCCGTGCTCTATCAGCTTTCAAATATCTCCAAGGATTGAGCCTATGATTCCCTCCATAATTTATAGTAAATGACAGGAGTCTCCACAGGGAGATTCCCCTAAGTGGGAGATGAATCCCACTGTAAGACTAAGAAAAGAAGGCTCTGCATTTTGACAAGACACCTTCAGAAAGATGAGGAGCCAAAGGCTGGGCTCCTCCCCTTCTGACCTAGGCTTTCACTTTTTGAAAGTTTTTCACTGTACTTCCCATGTAACAGAGCAAAGCAAAACTAATTACACCCATAGTGACTGACTGTTTCTTGGCTGGTGAGAGGGTCTACTAGTTCTTGTGCCCATGAAGAGCTTGAGTTAGGCCATTGAACAAGAATGGTGGATTGATTTTGTTTCTGAAGGTGAAAAATCACATAGCTTCATGTAGGGTAGAAAGGCAGGAAGAGAGGGGAAAATTAAAGAATAATTATTGATGGTGTTTGGAAAGTAAGTAACACCAGCACTCTCAGAATTAACATGCAGTCATCCAGTGAGGGAGAAACACCTTTCCAAGTCTATATCTCAACTTGCAAGAGCTGCTCATTCCTGCACTCCACTCTGCTATGCACTCTCTCTGAGATGACCTCTGTCACACCTTCTCCCTCCTACCCTTCCAATCTAATTTAAAAACTACTTAGCCATGCTTCTGCCTAGTTACTCCAGTCTGTTTCCATTATCTGTAACCACACTCTTTTTACTGCATTCTTGAGCTGCTTGCTTGAAAGGCAGGCTAAAGAAATGGGTAGCTTTGTTAGGGTCACCAAACACTTCTTATCATAATTAGCCAATTTATTAAATGAATGTTGATGAATCCACTTATACACTGAAGAAGCCCACGGAAGGCTTTGTAGGGAAAATACCTTCTCTCAACACAATGATAATACATGGCATTTATATCAGGCATGCTTTAGAATCACATTTGCCCAGGCTTCTCCAAGTGTCGTAGTCAGTGAATGTGGTATTTGTCCTTGGACTTTTCCATATTGTTCCTGCTTTCAACCTATTGTAAATAAATCCCCATCACATTCTCTATTCCTTTAATTTGTTGTATATTGATTGCTATCCCATTATATGACATTATTTACTCTGCACTTATTGGCACTATGTGTCTGCTAGCACTGGTGAAAGAAGCTTCCCCTTGTATGTTTCTTTGAGGGGTTGACAGATATCCATGGACTTACCTAAAATTTTACTCTTAATCTGGAGCAATGAAAATTCTTAAACCAAGATATACTTTGTTCCTGAATTTGATCACTATTAACCTTATGAAAGTTATTCGGGAATTTTTGTAGTCTGCTGCTCTTACTGGTTTTATCTTGACTTGACATATGACTTAGGAGGTGAGATAATTTAGCCATGAAGACAGTTTCCTGATCTCAGCGTCTGTCCTAGTTGGTGCGCAAGGATAGCATATGTAAGAGGAACCCCATCAGAAGTTTCTAATATAATATGCATTCACCTATTTTTTTCCAGACAGAAGGCTCCTGCTCATCACAACATCTTTCAGTCTGGAGAATGAATGAACAAAAGAGCATGAAGAAATGAAAATGGTGATGTCCAGTAAATAATGGCCTGAGAGCTAACTGCAGCTGTACTACTGACCAGTCTTAATTGGAAGTGACGTGATGCAGCATGCTTAGAAAGAAAACTAACATATCCTGTGAGAACTGAAGCTCACTGAAAATTATTTTCAAGAAAGCCTTTTATATATTACATCCCTAATTTAAGACTATTTGCAATTAATTATCTATGGTATAGCTCCCACTGCATTTGCTTGCCTAGTACCACTGACAAATGCACTCAAACTGGGCAGCTGGAAAGTGAGACTGCTTTTTATCTGCTCTAACCTCAACATCTAAGTTAGCCATCTTGTCAAAAAAGGCTACTCTAGGAAAAAGATAGGTAACTACAAAAAGAAAGTTAATATGCATATGATGAATTGCTCTCCTGAATTGCTTGTTTCTCTCCATGAACTGTGGTGGTAGTGTTGGAGCTACACCAAACACCAATAAACTGAATAGGGCTAGAACATGGGTTTAAGCACTGACCTGCTACCATCCACATGGCTTAACTATTATTACACTACTTAAAATGTCCTTTTTATGTTAATGGAAAGGAGAGAGTAATGACTGGTAGGAAGTGGAAAGGGATAGGCAGAGAAAACATGAGATATGACAATAAGGTAACAGATAACTTTATTAAATGTGTAAGGAGATAGCTACAATGATTTCTCTAAAGGCCTCAAACACTTCTATAGAATAAATAAAAATATAATAACATAATCAAAAAAGAGTCATTACAAATGTTACCAATCTCCTAGTATCTGCACGTATTCACACTGAAGAGTCTGGAGATTTTATGCGCAGGTTTATTGATAGATTTTCCTGGTTGATGGAAAAGGTAATCTATGATTTCAGTAAATGCGGGTCAAAGATTAGGTGACATCTATGAGTTTGTTACATTTGAACCCTCTTGCTAGCTCTTATTGCCCCAAAATGGTCATCAGCACAGTTCTGAAAGTCTTACCTTGATTAGACTGGAAGAAACTAGGACTTCTTCAGATACAAAGGAAATGCATTGGAGTTTTGTCCTTAGACAATAATCTGAAAATAAAAGTTGTATTTTTCATTTTTCACCTTTTAAAGAGCAGAAATCACTCTTAGCTTCCTGAGTTCTTATATGTGGTTTAGTCCCCTGCCTGCTACATCTCTGGTGTTTTGCAAAAATGATTTCAGATAACAGTTGTACCCAAGCTCTGATTAGAGGTGCCTCATTCAGAGGTGATGTCTTGCTCTCTTCTTCTAGGGATCACGCTATATGTTACACAGTTGCCAGTGTCACCTGCTAGAGAACCAGCAAGCATGGTCAGGGAAAGACAGAACTCAGTTTATCTCTTATTTAAGTAGATATCTGAAAAGGGACAGGAGACAGTCTATGTCCTAGAATTGCAAGTTCCTCTCTATGAAATGTGCAAAAAGCTTACAGTGTTGTCACACGTGCCAGCTTCTCCATTGCAGGCACTAAAAGTTAAGTGATCTGAATCCCAGCATGACTGATTTGTGGTTCTGCTATTGCTATCTGTGAACAGACCTTCAGACAGTTTTCCTTGAAATGCTCTTCTTATGCCAAGGCCAGGATCTTCACTACATTTGCCAATATTCTAAATTACTGGTAAAGTTGTGCATGCAAAGTTAACACAGTAGTTCAGTGTTTGTTGCCAGCTGTCTCCAAGATACACTGATTTGATTTTTTGCCTCTGTTTGGAGGTGCCTGTGAAGTCTGGAGCTGTCAAGATTTGACACTAATTCTAGCACCTGAGACATTCCTGCCTGTGAAGTCAAATTAGATGGTGTTTATAATTTGTCACTGTCTTCCTGAAGATGAATTCTCATAAACATTTGCTGGTAGTCTTGGAATTCATCAGGTATATATAACTAGAATAAAAGGAGAGGGGAAATCAGGTGTGTATCACCTAGGATTACTA
This sequence comes from Haliaeetus albicilla, assembly GCF_947461875.1. Taxonomy (NCBI): domain Eukaryota; kingdom Metazoa; phylum Chordata; class Aves; order Accipitriformes; family Accipitridae; genus Haliaeetus; species Haliaeetus albicilla. The sequence goes on along the minus strand of NC_091502.1, from coordinate 11,012,668 downwards.
TCTTAATCTAAAATAAAAGCAAACTATAAAGAAGGGATGGACCAGATTCCAAGTACTTTTGAGCAAGAACTGTGCTCTTTTACCATTACTATGAGATTGAATCATCATCATAAAAGATATGGTCCTTTTATTGTGGTAGGCAGACAGGATCTAATTGGCGATCAAGGACTGTCTGTGCTTGACACCATACAAGTACGTACAAAGAATGATCCACAAAGACTTAGGTGTAATTATGTTGATATATAAGAAAGCATCATAGCATTTTAAATATGATTAATTTAATAGGGTGCCTCATGACATTTGTAAGGTATGTTCAGGAAGGTATTATCCCCTCCTTGGTTAGCTGGACAGCCAGTCTTGTTACACCTGAATGCTACTTCTTACTGTGACCTTCGAAAAACTGCAATCAGTGCTGTAATTGGAGATGATCGGTTGGGGGAGAACAAGAGATGTGCTGATGAAGCGCTAGAGGGTTTAAGGTCAAACAGAGTAACTAGTTTCTTCAAAAAGTGAAAAGAAAGGAAATACAAGAATCTATAGGCCAATTAATGAAGAAATTGATTGATAGATACAGAGAGAAAAGAGCCTGAATACTTGTCATTAACCATTAAGCAGTACTATACAAAACTGCTATCATTTTTGTTCAGCTAACAAGTCTACTTAGTGATGGGAACATAGTGACAATTTCCATTACATGTGAAAGGTCAGTAATAGGTACGAAGGTCCAAATTCCACAGTGCTTTGTAACTATATCTGCCATTACCATTTTTGTTCCTGCAATACGGGTATATTTTGTATAAATTTCTTTCATTATTCTAGACCTCATTAGGATGAAACACAGTTTTGGTAAGAACAATATAGTGGGACACTTAGAGTTAATTGTGACTCTAATTTAGAGTTACTGCTTTAACAAACTGCTAGGTGTCCATTTGAAGCTGACAGAGATTAAAGGCCATTTGGCTACTCAGTTCTGCAAGGTGGGTTATAAACAAAGCCTTTGTACTGGGGTTGGTAGACTGAGTTTCAAGGAATCCTTGCAGGGGGTTCCCCAGGAGACAACTTCACATTCAGCAGTGTTTACAGCCGTCTGAAACCACCAGCAAAAAAAAAAAAGAAAAAGAAAAAAGTGTTCATTGATCCTGATACTGAAAGAAATGGAAAATATTTTCAGAGAAGTTAAATCAGGGGATCAAATATGCTAGAAAACTGGGACCTGATCTCAGTTTCTCAGGGAATCTAACAGGCTAAGGGCAATACTGTGGATAAAAGTACTGAAATTGTCCCTTTCCCAGTTGTCAAGTTGCTGTCATACAACTGCAGCCAAAAGATCCAATTCAATGAGCTCATGGGAGAAAACCAACCCTTATTTTAATTTTTTTGCTTAGACACTCTCCCACCTCCCCCCATTCATTTCTGGATGTAATTCAAGTTTCTGACTCACTTTGTTATCTGTAGCATAGTAACTTTCATGAGAATGTCTTTTTGGGGCTTGATATCATCAGGAATGTTGATGTGACATCTGGGGTTTTTTCAGACCATCCTATCTACTGCGATGAACAGCCTTGCAACAGCCTTTTATTTCTTTAGAATTTTTTTCAGTTTGCTTGTTGTTTCTTCTAAGTAGGAAATATTCCTTCAACTGGTATAATAATAACTTAAGATAAATAAGTACGCCAGCCTGCCCTGATGCCTGGGGTTTTCCTCCCCAGGTGCAGTTCTTGTCATTTCTCTTTGTTGGACTTCATGAGGACTCACCTCTTCAGGAACATGGTTCTCTAGCTAACAGATGCAGCAGCTTGTACAGAACAGGGTATAGGTGTCCCAAAAACTGCTTAGGAGAGCAAGTGGCTGCTAAAGAACAGTGGACATGCTAAAGGGCATGGTCCACATCACAAGGTGGAGAAGCTATCCCTGGAGCATCAGGGGCATCAACTAAGCAGGAGCTCCAGAGGGATGATATGGCCACCCAAGATTCAGGCTACAGGGAGTGTCTGGTGGTCTTGGGACTAGCAGTAATGATGTCCTACCTACTGGAAGCATGCTCGGGTTGAGGAGCTGACTTGCCAGCTGAAGGAGATGCCAGAGGAGATGAACAGGCTTAGCCACATCGAGGAGCATTAACTGGATCTGCACAGAGACCCTTTAGAGGCAAGAGACTGAACCTGCATCGCACCAAAGGAGGGACAGCCAGAGGCTGTACTGGGTTGAGGGGTGGATGGCAGAGATGGAATAGGCTGGAGACATGAGATTTGGCAACAGAGGAAGGCTCCTACTCCATCTGCAGACTGGCAGGGACAGGTTCAGTGTCCTGGAAGCTGACAGTCGGAACAAGCTCCACCATGAGAGGCTTCAGATTTGATCAAACTTGAACCAAGCAGCTGCACTAAGAAGAAGCAACAGGTGAGAGTGGTTGGAGATTCCCCTTTGTGGAGGAGAGAAATGTTCACTTACCATCCAGACATGCTATCATAGAACACTTGTTTCTTGTTGGGTGTCCACATCTGTGGTGTTGTGAAGAGATTGACAATTTATCCAGCGCTCAATCTATTACTCCTTTGTGGCCATCCATGTGGGCATCAATGATACTTCCAGGGGAGACCCTGAGCATATCAAGAGTGACTAGAGGTTGCTGCACCAAGGGTGCAGGTGAAGGGCATTGTGGCCCAGGCTGTGTCTCCTTGATCCTGCTGGTGAAGGGAAAGGCTGGGAGGGAACTGGCACATCCAGCAAGATATGAACTGGCTCTTTGGCTGGTGTCACAGGAATCACTCTGGCTCTTATGACCACAAGACCTTCTTCGAAAAACAGAAACTGCTGGGAAGAGGTGGGATATACCTGAAAGAGTAAGGCAAAAGCATCCTTGCTAACAGTCTAGCCAAACTGGTGAGGAGGGCTTTCAACTGTGTCTGCTGGGGGATGATGATAACAGCATGCAGTTAAGTGAGGGAAGGGACATCAGAATGAGTGAATACATGGGGAAGGGTGATGGGAGCAGGAGAGTCCTGAGGAGGATAAAGCAGGTCAAAAAGGGGCCCTCCTCACAAACTCAGACACAAGTGCACACAGCCAGGAAAAACAGAGAGGAGGAACTAGAGTCAAATGTGTGGAAACAAAATTACCAGCCATGGTGGGGTAGGGTGCCATTCCTAGATACATCTAGATACCTAGAAAATCATAGCATTGAGAACAGATACAATCTCAGCACTGCTCCCTCCCAGGCACAGCATTACTGCGTCATCAGGGAAGCCATGAACTCCCTACTGGCTCTGCAGGCTCTGTCATTCTTACTTAAATTTGTGGGTGAACAGGTCAGTGTTGTTGCTTAATCAGTGTATTAAGTATGATTTAAGTACAAAAGATCAGGAACCTCAGGAGACATGGGTAAGGATTGCTTAGTTTATGAATTCCAGACTGGCTAAGGATAAAAATAAGGACCTATTTTTTCAGATCAACCTAATACAGCAAACTCTATGAGCAGGCCAGGGAACAGGACTTGTGGTGGAAGAACTTTAGAGAAAGCAGGCAGCAGTGATGTCTTAGGCATCTAAGCAGGCTAGGGGCTGTGTTTGTAGACTGCCCTGTTAGAATAAGGTATATGTATTTCACTAAGGTAAGTTTTATGCACCTAATACCTATTTTAAGACCCAGCACTGGTCACAGCACGCTGTCATTCAGATATCTCTTTCCCATGTGTGGCCAAAGAAAGTTGGACGTGCTGGTCATGTTGATTGTGCAAGACATGCTTCCTGAAAGGAGCTGTGTATTTCTCAAACATACAAATGAAAAGGTGTTCTCATAAGCAGAAGGCTATATGCTAAATGTCGTGTCATGTCCTCTTCCTTGGCTCTCCAGTGCAAAGCCAGATAAATCTCATGAAACAACACAACGTATTTCTTGGGTTTTCAGAGTTGAGGAATGTGACTTTGCTATCAGTGCAGCCACAAGCAGAATGTACAAAAGCCCTGGGAACATCTTGGAGAACAGAATTTATCAAGGGAACATAGGAGTCATAACAAGTCCCACAGGAGCACCAGTCAACACTAAAGTGTTCATGTTGTGACTGGCTAGTGCTGATGATGGAGTTTAAGCTTTTGTTTTTCCATCCAAAGTGCACAGCCCTTTTAAACTAAATAGGTCTCCACATGCCACAGGAATATTTCCTTTAATTTGCTTTTTTAATATACCATTCTTTCCTGGAATGCTGTCCATTGTAAACTCATAGTTTCTCTGTTTACTTGGAATTGATATGGAAAATTACTCAGATGATTTATCCTTTTCTGGCACATACCTTTCACAGGATGATGCTGAGTAGGAAAAGATAGAGTCCTCATCTGCCCTATCTGGATCCTATCCAGCTTCCCGTGAAGTGACTGGAAAGATTCCCATCACCTTTCAGGGCACCTGGACTGGTACAAGAGCTGTGGGGGAGGTGGACCACTCTCAGACTTGCTCTGCTGTTCTCATAGTAAATGCAAAGCCAGATTTCTCCAAATGCTGCACATACCGTGCAGAGTTTATGAGCCTCTTTGAGTCCATTGCTATTTATAATATACTTCATTTTTCATCCTGATGGTCCCAAAGGGCATTGCAAACAGCTGGTTGAACAGTAATCCCTAGATGAGTGACTGCTGCAATCCAGCTGCTACGAAACTGAGACATGACAAGTGCTTAGCACTCGGAGGCAGGGAAAACTATGACATCTTTAATGCTCTGACCACTATTACTACTGCTGTCTCCAGTACATTTTGCAGAGTTTCCAGTACATTTTCCAGGATTTCAGATATCAGATAGCTCAGCTGGAGGAGTAGTTCTGAAAACCAAAATGTCCAAAAATGATAGAAGAATGGCTGCTGTAGATGAAGAATGTGAAATGAGGCACCTACCCATGGCCAGGCATTTCATCACTGGTTGTCTGTTCATCTGGGACATTCTAGAGAGAAAGAAGAGATCCTGAAGTATGCACACAGGTGGACCTGCCCCTCCTTGTTGGGATGGCCTTGTATCCACTAATGATCTTTTATGTGACTCAGAATTTTATCCAGTAACTCTACTCAGCTCAGAGTCCTTGGTTGAATCCTTGCTTTTAAAAAGCTGTCCTGTATTGCTTTCAAGTGTTCCAGTAATGAAAAATACCCCACAGTGGCTGATGCATTGTCCCAATAATTTATTATACTGCCTTTTAAAAGGCATAGCTCTTTCTTACACTAAATTTGCTTAATGTCTTCTTTCAGCCATGATCACACTGAATACACAGTTTTCCAACACCGAGTTTTATGTGCATGATCTGCTCCAATAATAAACTTTTGCTATCTAGTTTGCTTTATCTAGGGAAGAGTTTATAAATCTGGTAAGCCTTTTTGTTCTTGGAGCCCTGGTGTTAAATGAATTTAACACTTTGAAAAAGAGGATCTTTCCTAGCTGATGTTACTTCCTAGATTAACTTGTGTCCGTGACTAAAGTTCCTTCCTTTCCTGACATATTTGAATGGATTTATGCCATCTTTGACTATGTCTGTATAAGTAAACTGAAGAGAGTCCGGCCTTGGGATCAAGAACATTATATGATCATGTGCACTGTTAAATCCTTAGCACTCTCCCTTGCATGGGTTTGGCCTGAGCAAACAGATTTCCCCCCACAACAGACTGGGGGATACTGATATTTCAAAAATCTGAAGCGCAAGGGGAACTCTGCAGTGCATATTTGTTTTGAAAGTCACTGAGATAGAGTCGGTGAGGCCACCCTAAGTGGATGTACAGTGTTACCTGTGTGGGTGCAAGCCATGCTTAAGGCAGAGGGCAGACAATGCCTTGTTATTTTATTCACATAGTATAAACACAGCTTCTATGCAAGCCTAAGTAGTCATTATGGCACACTGCTACAGGGGCGTAGTAATAAAACAGTGTTAGGCTTGTTCAGAAGGAAGTGAAGGCCTTTGACACCTTCCTTAGGGTGCACAAGTTCCTGCAAGACCATCCAGAACTGCTGGGGAACACCTGGCTGGAGCTGTTGGATGTCTAGTAGATAGTTGTAGATTCACGGATTATATTTCTGCTGAATGAGCAGTTGTTGTATGTCTCCAAGACAGATCATGCTCCCTGCTTGTGCACTCAGAGTGCTTCATGCTTCTATCTAGCTGGGAAATCCCAGCCACATATGTAGTAGCCATCGGGATGCATGCAAATATTACCACCTATAATGGGTGTTGACAGGATCGGTCAAAACATCCATTACGTTTCACTGCTATGTTTTATATATAACACCCTACTGAGCTGTGTGTGGAAGACATATCCACAGAGGTATGTAGCTGCTTCGTCATTTTTAGAAGCCAAACTCCCTCATTTTCACAGGGAATAGGTACCTAAATGCCTTTGTTGTGCAAGTAAAGAGTCCTAGAGGGAAAGTGTCTATTTTTTCTTAAAACTCTTCCTACTGTCTCTTTGTCCTTTCTTTCCTTATTTCTATTGCATTCTTTTTACACACAGCAACATTATTTTTTTTCTAAATTTGAATGAGTATATATATTATTTTACTGTTGCATAATATTATTGCTATAGAGATTAATTTGGCAAGTAAAATTGCCCCTTACATACTGTAATGAAAATATAGCACTTTTTAGAATTCATCTGAGTCAGATTTAATTTCTTGACAAGTTGTATATTTAAAAAAAAAGTTATTTCATAAAAATTAAACATAGTGCTTATTCAATCATCTGTTGCAACCATCTGCTGCTCATCTACTATTTTGATTTATCATCCTTAGCCTGACAGGGCCCAATCCTGTCCCCAAGGAAGTCAACTGCTATTTTATTATTCCTTTCACTCAAAGCAGGATAGAAGCTTAATTCAACTTACTACTCAAGGAATTATAATGTAATCTTCTTCCACTACTCTCAGTTAAGAGTCTAAAGTTTCTACACCAATGGTATTGTGATATTGTAATTTTTTCCAAGTTCTATTTAAACATAACATCCCTGTCATGAACATTTTTGCAGTCTCCTGTAGGTTAATGATATTTTAAAATTTGCAAGAAAAAAGCACTTAAGTACAGAAGTATTTTATTTGGTACATCAGCCACCAGGTTCATTAATTTTTTTCTTGTCAGTTGAATGTTTTTCTCAAAGACGTATAGTTGGTTTACGTTCATGCAGTTTCCCTCAAGTATATTATCTTTTGTATTCTCATATTATATAAAGCCACTACATATTGAACAGTAATTGGAGTTTCTAGTTGCTACCTTAAAAATGTATCTGTAATGTCTACTTAAACTGCAATATTTTCTTTAAATCTTCCTATTGTTAGGTGTACTCTATAATTAGAAATGAAAACCTTGTGTTTGCAAGTGCACCCTGTCCAGATGTTTTGGATGAGATGTTTCAAGATTAGCTGCTGATTTTTCTAATAAAACAGCAGCAGTATATTTTCTATTTAAATATTTTAAAAATACTTATTCATATGCACATACCTTCTTTCTATATAAAGGATTCTTTTTTAAAAGAATGCAATACTGCTTCAGCTATCCATTTATATGTGTGAAATCCAGCCATATTACAGGCATACACACACACCTGCCTGGACAGATGTTATCATTAAATGCCTATATCAATTTTTTTATTTTGACATGAATACATCATATTTTTCCATGAAGTACAAATATTAGATGCCTCCTGCCTTCAGACAGCTTTGTGGGGATCTGCCAATATATCAGAGGGTATATTCAATCAAAATAAAGTCTCAGTCATGAATACTGAACAGCTACAGGAGCTCAACATTCCCAGAAATGTTTATGGAAGTGACCAAGGTCAACAGTGAAGCAGCAATACTGTTAACTCCCATGCAAATTTCAAAGCACTGGGCCTAGATGAAATCAAAGCTAAGTATAAAAAATGAACACATTAAAGCACTCATCCACCCCTTATTAAAAATGACTCAGTCTTCAGTATGTCACATCTTCCTACAGTGGGAAAAATGAAGTTGACAGCTGTGTATAAATTAATGGTTATTCAAGTAGTTATTGTACTGTACACACAGAAATTGGCTGTGGTGTATGCTCTGAAGCACAGTCTAAGGATATATGACTAAAGCTGCTGTTGTCTCAAGTGAAATTCTGCATGTTAGCCCTAGTCCAGATTATACTAATAACTGTGTATTAAGTAGTTATGACCAAATTATGGATCTCATCTTGAATGGCAGGAGCTGAACACAGCAGGTTGCATTTTGTATTTGTAAAGTCCTTGGAAAGAAGGTATCCTACAACAATGAAGATGCATCTGAGTTACCATAAGAAGAGACATTATCTAACAGTGTGACTCGGGGATCTCATGGAACCTGCTCAATAACTGCATTTATTGTGCTTAGCCAGACGTTCAGTCTGCAGTTCCAACTCCCTGACCTCTCCCTGGGCAAACTGTATGTGTAAGTGAAATAATTATAATGAAGTGTTTCTACTCTGAAGAAAAACTGAATGGAAATAAAAATGATTACGATTCCTGAGGATGTTGATAAACCCAGACAAGAGTCACTGGGCAGGGGAAGGAACTTCTTTTTCATTCTATACAAGTCCTTGATCCCATGTTATTTCCATCTCAAAAAATGATAATTTTATTTACTTTTCTGAGCTAGCAGTTTAAAATAAATGAGTGTTGAAAAAAACCACTGCCTGTTCCTCCTACTTAGGAACCTGCTTCTCTCCACTGAATAAAAAGAGAAGACTGATGATCAGGAGAAGTCTGTCAATGCCAAAGATGAAGATTCACATAGCGTGAAATTGAAGTGTGACACTCACTGTCATAGGTTGTTGGAGATGCTACCTGTTCAGTCAGGTTGGAAAAAGTTACTGGGAGAAAACATACTTTAAAGTTCGTTAATACAAAGGTACAAATTGTGATTCAGGAAGCCTCTAATCTGAAGTGTGCTGGAAACTGGGAATGCATACAAGGGTAGGAATGACTTCTTGCATTCCCCAGCTCTGCATTTTACCCTGAGCACAAATTTCTGTCCCCTTGGAGCACATTTCTGAGAACAGAGAGGAGAGGAGGGTGACTGGGAAGAGTCAGCATGGGTTTGCCAGGATAAATCATGTCTGACCAACCTGATTGTCTTCTACAATAACTTGGCTGGGTTTGTGGACAAGGAGGGAGCAGGGGATGCCATTCACCTTGACTTTGGCAAGATTTTCGGTACTGTCTCCCACAATATTCTAGTATCCATGCTTGGACACTACAGTCAGGATGAGCAGGTAAGAAACTGGATAGGCAAACTGACCAAAAGCAAAATACATACTGCAACAAAAGCTAGAGAAAAAAGAAAGCATTTCTTTTCTTCAGGTATTTCTTTTTATTTTCCTATTGGGACACCAAGATGGTGGACGCGGGAGCGGTTGTTCTCTAAGGAGAGGCTGGGGAGCTGGTCTTGCATAGCTTGGAGCAGAGATGGATTTGGGGGGAACCTAACGGCAACCACCAGTGCCTATGTGGAGGTCATCAAGGATATGTAGCTGAGCTCATCACAGACATGCAGGGTGGAAGGACAAGGGACAATAAGCATTGACTTAAGCAGGACAGGTTCACCCCCGATATAAGGAGAAACTTTTCCCCCAAGAGGACAGTCAGAGGCACAGGTTTTGCACTTTGTCCTTGGAGGTTTTCAAGCCCTGACTGGATGAAGCCCTGAGCAGCCTGATCTGACCTTAGAGCTGACCTACTGCTAGAAGGAGGTTGGAGCAGAGACCTGCTGAGGTCCCTTCCAGCCTGAATTATCCTGCGATCCCATGGTCCTGTCATTCTATGACTCTCCATTGTTTGAGTTAAAGAGCAAGCCCCAAAGGATCTTTTGTCTCACCCAACGCCATCATTCCACTATTCCTCACTAACAGATAGTGAAGTAATGAACAAATGAGCATGAAGGTAGTTTTTTGAAAGTAATTTCTTCTCCTTGTTCGTTCCCTAGTCCATGTATTTTATTCCACAGCATTCTACCAAAATGCAGAAAAATATAATAAGGAAATGTGCTTTGTGTCAATCACTTTGCTAGGAAGTCTCTAAACAAAATTGAATTCTTATGGTGTTGTTTTCTCATGCGTCCTGCAAGGTGCTTCTTATTTACCCTAAGAAACACTGTTAAGAATACTTATAGAATATTAAGAATATTTTTAATTTCTCTCAAGAAAATAATTATATGCATATCTTCCAAACTGAGTAGCAACAGGTACATGGAAGAGGCCTATCTGAATAAAATGTCTGGTAATTATGGTACCAATAACAGGCTGAGATGTAGATTTAAGCAACACACTCTTCTTTTGATATCTCTAATCAGAAGTTTTAAGCTTTTCTGAGATCTCTTTATTCCCTCCTTGGTAAAAAAAAAAATAAATCCTTCAGGCTTAATAGAGTCACTGGCCTGCTGCTTGAATAAAAAAATGTAATTAGAATTTAGCAATTGTGAATGAAGAAGGCCAAAAAAAAATTGAAGCCTCAAATTGCTATTTCAAATGTCAGGAAAGGCTGAGTGAAACTGAACTTTGGATACATCAGGTATGTGAGACCTGGGGGTTGTTGAATTTAGACAGTGGGAGCTATAACCAGTTCTGATGTGAGTGGATGCAACTTTATTTCCATAAATTAAGCCAGAGCTGTACTTAGCACTGTATCCCAATCACCCTCTATATTATAGGCTATGTTAGATTAATGTGCTGCTTTTTATTTCCTGTTTTCTCTATGATCTTTGGCAAGTACTTCACCTTTATAGGTGGTATTCATTTCACCTCATTTTGGTTTTTAAAAGTTAGACATCTATCATAAAATGCACTCATTGTACAGACAACAGAGATTATAACTTGAGTGATTGCTTTTTTCCTCCTGCAGTAGCACGTAACTCACTCACTAGGATTGTTAACCCTTGGGGAGCAGCAAGAACTCAAGCAAGCTGCCATTGGCCCTCTGGTCTGATCTCCATCTACCAGATACTCACACTACAGGTTCCTGGGTGATGTGGCCTCTCTGCCAGCCATTCCTCACACTGATGTTCCAGTTTTTAGCGAGAATGCTGGTAGCACTGACAATTAAATGAGTTTCCAGCTTCTTCTGTTTCTCAGCCCACAGGATATCTTCTAACAGCTTTCCCACTGGCTTGCCAGATGGATTCTCCTGTCCTTAGTGCGCAGGCTCCAGCTTTTGCTTTCTGAAAGTGTTACCTTACACCAGACACTTTTAGGAATGGTTAGGCTTAGACTTCAAAACACCATTACAGTCAGAACGTTTCTCCACTTTAGAATCAAATCATAGAATGATAGAATAGTTTGGGTTGGAAGAGACCTTTAAAGGTCATCTAGGCCAATCCCCCTGCAATGAGTGGGGACATCTTCAACTAGATAAGGTTGCTCAGAGCCCCGTCCAACCTGGCCTTGAATGTTTCCAGGGATGGGGCATCTATCACCTCTCTGGGCAACCAGTTCCAGTGTTTCACCACCCTTATCATAAAGAAATTATTCCTTTATATCTAGTCTGAATTGACCCTGTTCTAGTTTAAAACCATTACCCCATGTCCTATCACAACAGCCCCTACTAAAAAATCTGTCCCCATCTTTCTTATAAGCCCCCCTTATATAATATACTATTCCTAATTTAATAGAAAAACACCTCTCAAACACAGCAAAACTCTCACAAAATAAACATCTATCAGGCCTGACCACCGGTCCTTCAGATTTTTGTCCCTTTCTCTGTATCAGACATCAACAAAGGAGACACAAATTCATGTTGTCCTTTCCTTGCTGAGAGCCTGAGCATCCAGAACAGAAGGCAAAGAAATACTGGGCACAATCTGCTGGGGGTCTGTTACAGAGTGCCTGATGTAAAGGATGAAGTGGATGAAGCTTTTCCCCAAACCTCTTGGAGAAGTTTCCCAATTGCAGGCACTGATCCTCAATGATACAGGCATCTATAGAGAGGGCAACACAGCATTGTGCAAGCAACCCAGGATGTTGTTATGCTTTTCATGATGCAAATGCCAGAGGGGACAGTCAGGGCTAATGCTGTACTTGACCACTGCTCATAAGCAAGGGACAGCTGTTGAGCAGTGTGGCCACACACAGCAATTTGGGCTGCAGTGACCACAGTGTGACTGAGTTCGGGATGTGGAGGAAAGCTGTGGAAATAACCAGCAGAGGTAGGACTCCGATGTCCTTAAAACAGACTTCAGCTTGTTTAAGTCTTTGCTAGACAGAATCCCTTGGGAAGCTGCCATCAGACGAATGGTGCCCAGAAGAGCTGGCTGATTTAAAACAAATAAATAAATAACACCTTACTGAGAGAGCAGGAGCAACCCAGAAAATTTGGCTGAAGACCTTCTTCATGAAATAAAATAAAAACAAAATTTAAAAAAAAATAGTATGAGAATTGGAAAAAAGGAAGGGAAGGTACAGAGAAAGCTCCTCAGCATGAAGGAGGAGAGACAGCAGAAACAGGTTGTGAAAAGAGAAATTCCAGTTAGGTACAAGGGAAAAAAAAATCTTTGCAATGGGGATGGTCAAACACTGTCACAGGTTTCCCAGGGAGGCTGTGGAGTTTCCATCCTTGGAGACATTTAGAACTTGATATAATAAAATATAATATACTCTGAGTATAATCTAGAAGCTAAATAAGTGTGCACTGGACAAACAGACTCTTGGGTGGGTTGAAAATCATCTGGACTACTGGGCTGAAGAGTAATAAGTCTGGTCAAAGGCACCATATTCAGATGATAACTAGTATCCTAGAGAAATGTAGTAACACCATTGAAATCTGGATTGGAAGGGACATAGAATGGGTTCCTACCAGTCACTTCGAAGTAAAAACCACTTCACTAGAATTAGACAGTGCTTGAGATACTCCAAGACAGTAATTTCACTGAAAATCACTGCATTTTTTGCATTAGTGAGGCATTTAACCAGGCTAAGAGGCATTGGCCTTTCTCTGAGGTAAGCATAGCATTTTTCTCCTTGCAGTGTGATGAAACCACACAGCTATGCAGTTATTAATGTCACAAACCTTTCTCTGAGTCAGAGACTGCATTTTTCTTCATGTTTATACAATAACTAGCAATCTCAGATACCAGCCTGTTTGCATTTATGAAACATCATAGATGTGTGCTACGTAAATGTACCATACCATGATTATAATATCAAACAGTTCTCCCTCCAAAGTTTTTTTTTAATCTATGTTGCAAGCATTTTTTTTCTTTCATGTTGTTATAGTGATTTATGGATTTAGAAGTATGAAAAATCAGATATATACGATCACATTTTATAAACATTTTCCAGTAAAAGATATTTTAAAATATAAAAAATGGAGTGTACCATTAAGCTATTACTCTTTGTGCATTAGTTTGCTCTTTTTAAGTGTACTTTCACACTGATTGAAGTGTCAGAAATAATTTATCAACACAGAAGTAATTAATCTGTGTTTTAATAAGCAATATCTCATATGATCTGTAAAAGAATTTTTAACCTGCTTTTCTGGCCCTTGGAAATCCCAAGGATATTTTAAATGAGATTAAGTGAGAACCATGTTTTCTTAAGTTATTCACTATGAGTTGTTTTTAGCTGTAGCTTATTAAAAGAAATGTGGTAGGAAAGCAAGAATTTTTGATAAAACTCAGATATATATTTCATTCCTCAAAACACCAAAAAAAGCATTTTGAACCTCTGAATACCCAGCTATTCACAGAGTTTTCAGCAGAGCAATTTTACATGCGAAACCACAAAGAGCACTAGTGCTATAGTCATCTTTGTTCTTAGAAGTGAAATAAGAAAGACATCTCTTAAAATTTGAGAAGACTATTCGAAGCTATAGGTTGGTCTGATTCATTAATAAGGTTAAGGATGACATTGCATTGAAGGTGTCACTCACAAGACATTCAATGAAAGCCAGTAAAATGACAAAGTTTAGCATGATTACAGCTTTGTTAACCAACAAATAGGGCTTTTATATTGTAAAAGAGCAATAAATTAAGGGTTGCTATAACACACATATGCCTTTAAAATAGAATGGTCTCCTGCTAGGAAATTCAATAGAGCTGGCTAATAACTAACTGCAATGAATAAATCAGGGATAATGAGTAATACTCATTGCGTTGCACAGTTCTGCAAACCAGAAAATGCATTTCTTAGAACAGTGGCCTACTTGTTTGCTTAAATATTTCAGTGTTACCTTAAAATAAAACCTTAGATTTCACTGAAGCAGTATTTTGACAAAGCATTTCTAACACCGGGCAAAACTATAGAACATTGTGTTATACCATTTACTTGCAAAAAGCACTTGCAAAACATGCCTTCCTTGCATTTTCTTGTCAAAATGTGACATTGAAATTTAAAGGGCACCCATTGACTAGACATCTATGAAAGAAAGATGATGATGGAAAACATAAATTTGGAAATGCCGATTTCCATTTTCTGGTTTTGGAGCTAATCAGACAATGCAAACACTATTGTTCTAATATCTCTTAATTGAGCATACTGATTTCTGTGCATAGTTTTTCATGGTGTGATAGTAATTATTTTCTTTTTTTTTCCAGTGGTCAGATGACCACCAATTTATTTATAAATGCTTACATGACTACTAAACATTTCATGAAGCTTAGCATGGATGATTATTTACACTGAGAGATGGCTGGAAGTAATTCACTATTTTTCATGCACTAGTCTCATCTTTAAAAAATGTCACTCACCAATCATAAGCAACAATTCTCTGCAATTCAAAGAGCAAATCACAATCAGCAGGTAGCAAGTAGTCACAATGAAGCATTTAAAAAAAAAAAAACAAAAAAGCCTTCCATAGGCTGAATTTTGTGAATAATATGCCATCACACACACAAAAACACACACACACAAAAAAATCCTAGCTTGAGTCGATTTGGGTTTTCTTTAGTGAATTATTCTATCAGCAGTATCTAAAATGTAAGGAGTACTCTGGCCCTGCCATTAACATTAATCTAATCTCTATGACCCTCCCAGATTTCAGAAGGGTAATTCTACATAAGCTGAAGAAAGTGTACATGTCAGATACATATATAAATGGTTGGATATGGATATTCTCCTAATGAGGAGTGTTAAAGATGGCCACAAAAATTCACTTAATGGCAAATATTTGGGAAGAAAGATAGCAAATCCTTAACAGTAGATGGAAGAAAAAAGGTAACATTGTTGGTTTGTTAGATGTAATTAGATAATAGTTGTTTCATTTCATCTTCTTCCAGCCAACCTGAATTCTTTGTGCAGACTGCAGGTTCACTGGCATAGCACCACCTGGTTATGGTTTTCCTTTATTACCATGAAAGAAGGGATCCCTCAGTTCTACCCAAGCACAGAGCTCTCTCTCCCTGCTGCCTCTGCTCACCTCCTCTAGAAAAATCTCAACATGAGAATTAATCCTTGAATAGTTCTCACACTCTATTTTGCCTGCTCTTTTTTATGCATAAAAATCTCAACATGAGAATTAATCCTTAAATAGTTCTCACACTCCATTTTGCCTGCTCCGTTTTATGCATATTAAGTTTTCATACACCTGCTATATTGTATTGGGTTATTTACTCCTCTATACATGTCCAGTTCTTCCAATGCTATTTGTATCTTGCCTTTACATTTGTGCCTGTTCTACATCAGCAAATTACTCTGGCATCATTAATTGTTATTACTATTATATCATTCAATTACACTGTTTAGTGCAGTTAGCTTTGCAACTGATACCAATTTATACTTCCCGTCCTCAGTACCAAAACCAAAATAAACCCCAAACATTTCTAGCAAACATCTAACTTTTTTATTTTTTTCTTCTTGCTGTTAGTGCATTTTGAGCTGATGAGATGTCACTAAGGTGAATAAACAAATGTGGTACAGCAAACACGCCAGTATTTTCCAATTGCTGTACTTGAATTAATGTGCTTTAAGTTAATTTATGGAGGTTTTTCGTTTGCTAGAACTCACTTGTTTGAATGCATGGTGCCTTTTGTTTAATGGTGGATGAGTAGGTTCACGTACAGTCCCTGTAAAATCTGAAGTGGAGCCAGAAAGGATCAGCTTGAAGAAATAACCCTTTTACTATGGCATAACTGAGTTTAATTAGATCCAAATTATCTGAAGACAGGAATTATAGAAGAAGAAAAAGCAAGAAATTAAAGGAAACACGTATGTGAATAAACAAATTAAATGTCAAAGAATGACCAGATCCTCCCTCAGAGAAAACTATTCTAGGTTAGAAGGGGATAAAATCAGTTCCCAGTGCAGAAAGCACTGGGCTGGCAAACCCAGCCTTAGCAGGGTAGTGAGCTCTGCTGGGAGATCAGGGCTGACTGCTGTAGGAATTGTCCCCCACATTCTAGCATATCCCCATGTTGTGGTGCATCATACCACATCAGATGATGGCTAGGTTATAATATTGCTGTGTTATTTCAGACTCTTTTCCTCCAGTCTTTCACTAGACTTCTCAAAACCATACACAATATATTGGCCTTCATTACCTTTTATTGTGCCTGGATGGGGTGGAAGGGGAAAGTTCAGAAGTCACCTATCATTTAAAAACTGAAACCCAGAGATATGGCAGAAGAAAGTGGAAGGCACGGAAACTGAGAATATTTTCTGTTCAGGTTTATGCATTCTAATATTTAATGCTATTCTTCCTTAGCTTAGCTGGAGATTATAATATGTGCTTGCTGCCTGGAGTAAGGAATTATTTAGATGCATGAAAAATGCTGGTGTTCAGCTTGGTGCCAGATGGCAAAAGTGCTGATCACATTCAAACCAAAAGTCATCTTTCTTTTACATGTTCCCATATGGCAGTAGCATCGCTTGGTAGCTGATGTCCCTACTGCGCAGATAAAAAGGGTTTCTTCTCAAAGTGCTGCAGTAATGAGACCTGTATGCACAATAAGTCAAGCAACAGAGACGATTGCTTAAGGAGGTTGTGCAATCTCCGTGCTTGGAGGTTTTCAAGCCCAGACTGGATGAAGCCTTGAGCAGTCTGGTTTAACCTGAAGCTGACCGTGCTGTGAGCAGAAGGTTGGCCAAGAGGCCTCCTGAGGTCCTTTCCAGCCTAATTATTCTGTGATCCCAACCCTGCTCATTTGCTAATAAATCCTCTATGCAGAGCTGCACTTGCTTCTGTGAGTATGACAAGGAGAAATATCTTCTATGCCCCAGCCCTGTGGCATGTATGGGTACTAGGTGATATGGAAAGAGAACTAGATGAAATCTGTTCCTCCTCTTTTCAGTTTATCACTTCATCAAAATGCTGACTCAGGACCACATTCAAAACACCTTGCAGCCAGTGAAAAAGTTGACATTTGGATTGGTGTCCTGTACCTTCTGCTCCAGAGCGTATCAGGAGACAGACTTCAGTCCTAGCAATGCTTCAGCTCTGTGAGGAGGAATGGCTTAGTAGGGCTTGTCCGATGTGTGACCTGAAATAGTGCTGTACCCACATTTGGCATCTGAATGAAGTGAGGAGTTTTTAGAGGAAAAGCTGCTTTCTTAAGGCACCTGGGAGACCTCAGTGCACTAGTTCTTGTCCTGCCCTCTACTTCTGCTCTGTTCAAGAAGCACTGGCTGCTAGAACTGTTGCCATCACACCATCACTCATTGCTGCTGTAGCATTATACCACTAATTTGCTTCAGTATTTCACACATGCTCTGAAAAGAAAAGAACATGTAACATGAAGAACAAACCTTCATACATATTTAAGAAAAAGCAAACAGTCCTTAGATAAACTGTCCTCTCCCATTTACTGCCTACGACTTTTGTACCACAAGACTGCAAATTGTTGCTTTAGGCAAAGATGACCAAACATCCTAGCCAGACTTAGACATGGTTAATTGGTGCCAGACTCTAAAACATCCGTAAGGTATAAACTTTGCTCCATTTTATGACACATTTGCCCTTTCAACAGAAATGTCATTCAAAGTTGATTAAAAAAAAATATGCAAACTGAACATCTTTTCAGCCTGCTTGTTGGTTTGTTTCCTTTATCTCTTCTTCTTTCCACCAGATTTTAATGGACTACACAACTTCAGGCTTCCCTTCTCACTGAAGCTCTCTGGGAATATTACTTAAGGGAAGGACGTCTCCTGGTTTAGGCCACAGGCTAGCAGAAGGAATAAAAAACAGGCTGGGAGGAGGAAAGGGAGTAGATTGTCACATGAAGACTGGAGACAATGGAAAGGGAAAGAGAAGCAGAGGACAAGGGAGGCTGGGATCATGGATGGAAAGAGAGATTAGGAAGAAATGGAAGTAAAATATCAGTTGGAAGATGGATTTTAATTGTCAGCTCAGACCCAAAGATGCTGTGGGGCAAGGGCAACTCAGGTGAAAGACTGAGATGGGAAGAGGGTAAAAGTGAGTTTTTCTTGTGAGAAGAAGAGAAAGAAAAGGACTAGGGGGAAGATTTAAAATGTTGGAAGGGGGAGGCATTCAGAGCTGGCTCAGCGGAGGGATGGACAAGGAGCTGGGACTTGAATAAGAACCCTGAGATGGTGGAGGGACCAGGAAACACCTGGGGCAGGGGGGAAAGGACAGGGGTGCATTGATGGAGGGGCTGTGCAGCAAAAGTGATGAGCTGGGAAGAGGTACGTGGTTGAAAAGATTATCAAACAGTGTGAGCCAGGCGAGGGGTGATCAAGACCAGTTGACAAGGCAGCCATAGATGTGTGTTTAATTAATGCAAATTGCAGTCCTACCCCTTCCACAGAGTGTGTGTTTCGATATTCTGGACCCTGCTTTTGTTTGTGTCAACAGTCTCGCTTGTCTTTGTCACGCTAGTTAAAATTTATTTAAAATTACACATAATTAATGAGAGAAAATAGCTTCAAATTTTAAAAGATATATTGTTTTATAAAAAGAGAAAGAAGATAAATAAAGACTATCTGTCTTGCCTAGAAAATGTTCTGCAATTCAGAGCTGGTTGCTCTGGTAACTTTAAAAGACACTTTTTCCTCCTGAACTGAGAAACAAGCTGTTTGTGAATACAACAGAGAGTTAGTTTTGCACTGAGATTTATAGAAGAAAATAGAATAGAATAGAATAATTTCCATGTATTTTGAAGAAGATAGAAGACAACAAAATTATTCCTCATATAGCTCCAGTGTGCTCATGAGAGTTACATCAAGGAAGGTGGATAATATCCAGTGCATTTTGCTTTCATGTTAATGGACGTTAAAATCCTGTGAAGCACAAAGCCATATTCATAAAAAGTTTTGTATTTACAGCTAATGAGAGTGGAGAACTGTGAAAGAAACCATGACACACTATTTCTATGACACTTATTTAATAAATAAACCTGCAGAAAAAATAGACAAGTATGTATGTTCCGCTTTGGCTGACTGTCACATTCCCCTCATGCCCTGGCATTCAGGGTAGAAGTAATTATAGATGGGTCTGACACTTCTCCCTACTAGAAGGATGAAGGATTTTATAGGAGTAAGAAACAGAAACAAGACAATAACACCGTTCAGAATTAAGAATGATCTTTGGAAAGGGCAACAGCATCATGGAAACCGCAGAGTACTGTGATGGATAGGAAATTAAAATATGGAAGTGTGTATATGCATGTATATGTATGTAACTATATACATATTTATAGCTACAACTAATCAGTTCATCCAGAACCTTGTAATGAGCATGAACTTTTCAGTTGACACAGTCCAATGATGTGTCCTTTGCCAAGGTTGAATTTTTGTCTGCTATCATAGTGTCAGTCACCAATCTTGGCAATTGGTCACCTATTTCTATTTTTGTCTGTCTTCGTAGACAGAGTCCAATCTGTGACTGCACTCTACTACCCCATGACTATTAAATTTCCTTAACAGTCACTTTCAGATCATTTGATCTTTTGCTATTGTGTGTTCAAATAAAGTGTGAGTTTTAACAACTTTCTGTGGTCTACTGCAGACTTCTGGCAGAATAAATTGGCAGAGTAGTCTCTTGGACTATCTTACCTTCTAGAAGTCATTCTGACTTGTCTCCATCTCCAAAAGATCTAAGAGTTTTCCATCTTTGCCTTTAATGTAATTTAAGACTGCCTATCAAAAAGGCTAAAGAACCTTTATTTAGATATGAAAAGACGTCTATGTGTGGGACCTTGTATTCTTAATGCATTCTTAAAAAGAAAGACACAGACATTTTACTTTCTCTGTGGAAGCATCCTATAGAGTATTTGAACATGATATTGATACAAATTTATTGTTTAGCATCCAAGGACTAGATGCAGCTCCCAGCACTTACAATGAGTAGGAACTTTCCCCGCACTCACCCTGTGGAGGAAGTCAATAGTAAAATGCAACTCAGTGTAAGTAATGATGATAGATTCAGGGCAGGAATGTTACATTTTGCCAGTCTGGCAATTGATTTCATATATTATTGGAGGAAGTCAGAGACCTCACACCTTGTCAGGTCCCAGCTGTCCAATGGAGTGTTCCAGTCCTTAGAAAAGCCATGCTTAAGACTCATCTTTCTGCTTCTTAAAAGTATCTGTTCTGCTTTCCATTTGGTGACCTGGTGAAGGGCTGAGTTTCTATTAAAAAAATCCCATCTGTCCCTGTCCAGTCAGGTACAGAAAAATACATCTCTCAAAGTGAAAGCAATGTGCTCTTCAGAAATATATGAAGACATCTCCATCCTTTTCATGACTTAGATTGTCAGGGACAAACTCCTATTTTCAACAGGAAGATTGTGATCCAGGCACAGGAGCTTTTCTATGGTTTTTTTACATCTTACCAGTGAAGAAATTATTTTCCAAAGTGTGCAAGATACAGTAAAATTTATTAATCAAGAAGCAAATCACATCTCAAGCAGAGAAAGCTTTTTTTTTTTTGACATCACTGATCTCTACTGTTCAATACTTGGTAAACTGATTTAAAACTTATTTAAAAATAATCAGGAATGTAATTTAAGCCTCTGAAACAGTATGCACCAAATTATGCTCCTTTGCAGGAAAACTAAGAAATGGCATGCTGAAAATAACAAGAGCTTTATGTCGTGTCTGGAGCTGGCTTACTCAATGAAAATTTTATTTGAGAACTTTCAGAAGAATTTTTAATAAGACAAAAGTTACTTCAGACCCTTTAAAAAGAATTCTTAGCAGGTTTACAGTTTAGCCAGATCTACAGATCTTTTTGTTCATTTCCCCACAAACAGAGCTGCAGGTAGTTTTTTGGTCTCCCAGCTGCTTGGAGAGAAGCTGCTCCTTCTGGGGATATCCTTTTTCTTGTGGACTGCCATCTAATAGTTTTTTCAAGCATCAAAACGAGATGAAGGTTAAAATTTAAGTTACTAATTTTAGAAGAATAATTCAGGAAAATCATCCATAACCTGTGTTGCCAGTGTATTCAGGAACCTACAAAAGGAGGTAAAAATCTTTGACATTTCTTTACCTGCATGAATGCTGTATAATGAGAGAAAGACCAGTCTCTAAGCTTGGGTATTAGAAATTGGACAGTGGGAACAGTCACCTGCTAATGAACAACTGCAAGGATAAATGCCAAAGCTACAGTCTATTTTTTTTTTTTGCTGTGCACAAGTAGTGAAAAGAGTCACCATGCTGGTGATGTACTGATTGATCAAAAGTATCCTGCCCTGATCTAGCAGATTGGTGAGATATACTCAGTTTACCCCCATGCTCACACAGTCTACTAGCTTAGCCTTTTCGTAAGACTGGTAATTCAGAGATCGCTCTCATCTCAGGAGATTGGAGCTATTTCATCTAGACCACAAGGGCTTGAATTCAGATCTCGGGTTCACAGAGCTGTATATTCTTGGCTGAGATTACATCAGCCTTGCATAATGCACTGAATCAAGCTTGACAATTTCAGTATTCAGATGCAATATGTGCATCTATAACTTTATACCCCTGATTTAATGGTGGTTTAAAGTGTTCCTTATGATTAAGAAGTTGGTATTGTTCCATCTGAATTCATGTGGAAACAGCCTTATGTGGAGAACACAAAAGTAGTAATATTGCCATTTGTGTTTACAAGTATCAACATAGGTACATAAGTTATCTCAAAAGTGTAGTAACAGAGTTGCTACAAACCTCAGTGTAATTAAAAAACAATTTAAAAAATTAACAACTCTTCCCAAGGACTCCTGTTCTCTCCCATGTCCTGGAGCAATGTGCAATCAATAGAACAGTTCTTATACCACGTTTTTCCCTCCTCAGCATACAAGTCATGACTGAAAAAATGGAAGGGCAAGGAATGACTGTGTCCTTTTACCATCTGACACATTATCATACGGCATTGAACTTCCCCAAACTGTATTTAGCCTGTCTCAACATCCAAGTGTCCATTTGGCTTAAAAGGGGAAAAAAAAAAAAACAACAACAAACAATCCCCATCCCCACCCCCAAACATTAAACTGCTTTTAACTTTTGTTTGAAAGGTAGACTAGAAACGAGCTGACAGAGTTCAGCTGAGTGACCTCCAGAAAACCCATCAAAAAGGCACAGCTATAGCTTATCAGAAAAGAAGTATTTCTGTCCCCTCTGCCTGACCCAGGAAGACTGTGAGTCTGTTAAAGCCCTCAGCAGGGAGGCTGGTTCCTTAGTTTCTTTAATCTCTGGCATCATGAAAGACTTTGTGTGGAAATTGCAGGCAAGAGGAAAGATTGTTGCATATAAACACCGTTTTACTGCTCTGATAACATAAACTGGGCAGGTTTGGCCTCTAGGGGACACTGTAGAGTAAGATCTTTGGAAATTATGGAATGTTTGTGTATCGCCTCTTTTTGCAAAACACTGCATCAGCAGGCAAGGCCAGAGCTTGCTGTCCCTCAGCCTGTTCCTGACTGTGAAACACTTCCTTGGGTTTGTGGAGAGAAGGAATGATGACAGAATTTGGCTGGGCTCCCTTCTACTGACAGTTCGCCAGATGAGGACATCCAGACACTGAAGCCATCTGTGTGTTGTAAATCTATATATGACTAGTGTCCACATACCACTCTTGTTTTGAGGACGTCTGGCATGTCTCTTTTATCTAGGGTCCTTTGTTGGAGCATGGAATAGCAAAGACCTGTAGTCACATACAGCTCATTGCACTCATTCTTGGTAGCCTTTAAAATATGAACACCATAACTAGACACAGTATTTCCACTACTAAGTATACTATGCCATACAGAAACATATGCCATATGCAAACATAGCTGTGTATAGCCAATACCATATAAGCATAGTTGCACAGAATCACAGAATAGCTGAGTATGGAAGGAAAATCTGGACATCATCGAGTCACAGTGACAGTATCCACCTGAGTCTTCTCTCCTTCAGGCTGAACAGTTCCAGCCCTCTCAGCTTCTCCTCCTATGATAGATGCTCCAAATCCCCAACCATCTCAGTAGCCCATCACAATAGCTCCACTATGTCCATATCTCTCTTGTACTGGGAGGAACCCAGCACTGGATCCAGAACTCCAGATGTGTCTCACCAGAGCTGAGCAGAAAGGAAGGATCACCTCCCTCCACCTGCTGGCAATGCTCTGCCTAATGCAGCTCAGGAGGCTATTGGCCTTCTTTGCCACAAAGGCACATTTCTGGCACATGGTCAACTTGTTGTCCACCAGGACCCCCAGGTCCTTCTCTACAAAGCTCCTTTCCAGCCAGTCACTCCCAGGCTTTCCTGGTACCTGGGGTTATTCCTCCACAGAGACAGAACTTGGCAGTTTCCTTTGTCGAACTTCATGAGGTTTCTATCAGACGATTTCTCTAGCCTGTCCAAGTCCCTCTGAATGGCAGCACAACCATCTGGTGTGTCAGCTGCTCCTCCCAGAAGTTGTATAGTATTGTCCACAGTGTTGACCCCTTTGGCATCCTCCTGCTGACTGCTCTCCTGCTGGACTTTGTGCAGCTGATCACAACCCTTTGAACCTGGCAGTTCAGCCAGTTTTTCTCTCCACCTCACTCTTCACATCTAGCGTGCACTTCAGTAGTTTGTCTGTGAAGATGTTACGCAAGTGTCAAAAGCCTTGCTAAAGTCAAGACAAACAATACCTACTGCTCCCACTTCTTCAGTGAGCCAGTCGTCTCATCACAGAAAACTATCGAGTTGG
Organism: Haliaeetus albicilla; assembly: GCF_947461875.1. Lineage (NCBI taxonomy): Eukaryota > Metazoa > Chordata > Aves > Accipitriformes > Accipitridae > Haliaeetus > Haliaeetus albicilla. The sequence continues at coordinate 10,988,614 of NC_091502.1, read as the reverse complement.
TCAGGCATAATTTTCCTTTTGTAAATCCATGCGGACTATTCCCAATAAACTTCTTATCCATATGTTTGGAAACAGCTTCCAGTTGCCACAAATTCACACCAGAAACCTCCTGGATTGCTTATGCGCTGCTGTATTTTCCTTCCAGCAGACCTACATACCAACAGAAAATTCTTTCTCTAACCAGTTCTTCATGCAGGGCTTCCCTTCACCCTTGCCATACCATTGCACTAGGGACTCATTTCCAACTGCTTTTCTATTATGATGTGTTAGCCCTTTCAGATCCATTGCTTTCCATAGTCCACCCCCTGATTGGGCTTTTCTTATCACTTTTTGCCATCTGAGATTTCATGCATCATGCATATTTACTTCCTAATTCCTGGTAGATATGCTGAGTATCATGAGACTTTATCTTTAGCCTTGCACACCCTCACTAGAAAAAACCCTCCGTTCAATTTAAAAAAATAATTTTTCATAAACTTCCATCCTTTGGCACCTTCTCATTAACATTTCTGAACATTTAATGCTTGATTCTTGATACTAAGCTTTTTATAAAATCTTGCATTATGTCAACTCAAACTCCAGTAAGTTTATCATATTTACTCAGCTTTTACTGACTAAATCTGAAACTGCACCAAAAAAAACCCTCCACCTGTTTGCTCAATAAGACTTATTTTCTTGAACTCCATGCTTGCTGACATGCCTTATATTCCCCATATATAAGATGTAGTTTATTGAAAACCTTATCAGATTTTTTCATTACTTCCATTACTTTGGCAGTAACTTCAGCTAGCAGAAGAATCAGAGTGTATTTCAGGCATGTGACTGTGGATGTGAAAGAAATAGCTTTGCCTATGTCAGATGACTGCAATGGATTAAATAGGATAGATTTAATTTTTCCCACAGCTGATGGCTAAGCTTCAACAGAAGCAGTATCAGGAGCCCTTGTATGAAAATAGAATACACAACAAGGATCGTGTCAAGTCAACAAAATCTATTACTCTTAGGTGTAAATAAGGCCATAGGGAACAAGAGTCCATCTGAAACGGTAATTTTACATGAACAACAGGCAAAACCCGAGTGTGAATGAAAGCACTGGAAACAAAAAAAAAGTATATCATAGATGCTAATCTCAGAAAAGCTAGACACTGATCAATCTTGCTGTACCTATATACAGCTGTATTGGGTCTGGCTGAGATGGACTTAATTTTCCCCATAGCAGCCCTTATAGTGTTGTGCTCTGTATTGGTAGCTAGAAGGGTGTTGATAACACCAAGGTCAGCCCACCACAAAAGCAAAAATGTCAATAAAGCTGAATAGGGAAAATTTTTCTTTCTATGTTTCCCCTGACTGTCCCTGGTTTCCTTTCTTCTTCATCACCAAACCACCGCCTCTTCTGATCCAAGTATTCAAAAGCACAACAGATATATCCCCAGAAGTGGCAGCAGCTATGGCACGTCAGTAACCATAAGAATAAAAAGGACATTCCTCTTAACATCTGATGGTCCCCAGATCAGGAGCCTGCCAACCAGCTGAAATGTGCAATACTTTTACCTAGCAAATACTTCCCTGCAGGGACTGACGATTTTATTAATTCTTCCTCACTAGAGCCAGTTGCAGTTTTTTTCTGGCGTTTACTTTATGCTCAGGCAGCTCATTAACATTCAGCTTTCTTGCACCTGGCAACTTACAGCTTTTGAGTTGATTCTCAAGACTCCCTTATGTCTCAAGTTTGCATTGGCTTATAAATTTGAAAATACACTCTTTGTTGTCTTGAAGAATATTATTCTGACTAGAAAGCTGAACAGACTATTGCTGGTGAGCAATATTTCCCTGGAAAAGAAAAGCAAAAGAGGCATGACTGTTTCTCACCTATATCTAAATTTCTTTTAGCTTGCAGTCATGGCTGTCATATGTGACCGATGATTTTAGGTAAAATCCACATTTAACTGTCTCACCAGAAATGCTTTAAAGTGCTCTGATCATCTCAAGATATTAGTTAATTCACCCACTGAAAACTAGTCTCCTCTAGGTTACCCCAGGTAGGAGACTTCAGAAGAGCAGCTCTGAAATACGATCTAACTTTGAGTACGTCTACAGCAGCATTGCGGTTTGGATCATGAGTGTGGTCTGGAAGCAAATAGCCTTTTTTTCCCACTTTGGTTTGTACCGTGGAGTGACCTCACAGCACACAAATGGTTTCTTCCAGCTGAAGCTAAACCAGAAGAGGAACCCACCTGGGTGCTGTGGCCACTGGTGGGCCCTGAACTCTCAGGGCCAGAGCAGAGCTAGTTAGTCCAGGTGAAACTGCCTTGGAAATACACAGACAGTGCAGACTTTGGGTCCTCAAATCTGTTTGGTTCTCCAAATGGTTCTCCATTATGTTGCACCACTTCCCAGCCTCAGCTTGGCTTTTGACAACTTCCAAAATCTTAAAGAGCCTGAAGGAGTACTCCTTTTGACAGGGAGGGGAGGAAAAGTTTAAAACCAAGGGGGCAAGCTTGCTCCTGAAGACTTATCCTAATTTTGCCTATTAGGTGCCTTCAGGCATGGTTCTCTAATGGCTAACTCAAATCCGAAAGGACCTGGAGCATTCCCCAGCTCCCAGCTATGACTGTGTGCTTTGATGACGTCCAGAGTTCATGCCACTGTGAGGCTTAGATATGTCCTGCCAGGCAGAAGGGTACTGGTGGTGCACTCATACATGCCACCCCATTTGCATGACTGGGGGCACCAGCACTGTCTAAAAAGACACAGCCTTTGAGGACATGTATGCATTTCCTACTGATGCCAGCATATTAACATTTCACTACAGTTAGCTTGATGGGGTACCCAGGGATGAATGTGCTGTCAGTGGCAATTAGCCATGTTTCACACGTAGGTATTTGGCATGTTGTTAAATACCAGCAGCAGCTCCACATGTCTACAGAAGGGATTTGAACACTACTAATGTTACTGGTGCTGCTGAGAACAGGGAACTCCGCCTTAAATAAATAATACCCCCAAGTAGTCCTTGAGGTTTTTCATAGCGCAACGCAATTTCTTAGCCCAATGCAATCTCAGGGTCACTGTGGGACATGTGACTCTTCCACAGACAGGACTGATCTGCTGCAGACCTAGCCCAGGGAATTATCTTTTCCTCTGCAGAGGCTCGTGCTCTTCTCTGGACATTCCTGTTTCAGTCTTTGATGGCAACAAAAATAATGGTTGTTACATTGTCAACTGTAAGGTCAACATTCAGAAGTGGTGTAAATTATTCTGCTGTAAATCAGTCCAAGTGAGTGTCAGATGTGTTTTGATAGAAATTACATGTTAGAGAAGCAAAATGGGAGGACTGAAGACAAGGAATTGAGCAAAGTAAGATAAGGGGGCTGTTATCCCAGAGAAGACCAGGGCATAAATCCTTGAACAAAGACTGCAATATATAGCCAGAGAATTAGATGTCTCCTGTGCAATCACTTGATTATTAATAGAGAAATAGGTGGTCATTATCAAGTCAGACCTTTTTCCCCACCCAACTTTTCTTCATATGCTCTTTCAAGGACAAACTTTTAACTACCTAGTAAACTCCTTAATTATTTCCTTCTGTACCTCCACTGGTGACCCCTCTGTATTCAATAGTAATTTTCCAATGTTCTTAAAAAAAAATACATGCTGGCTTATGTTTGCATTCTGATATAGTATTTTCCTATACAAAAGAGAACAACAAAATTAAGTTTTCTCCAAAATATATCTAAACAAGAGTAGCAGGTTTCCTCTGAATAGTTTGTACCAGAGCTAATTTTTTATCCCACTTCCTTGGTAGCATCAGGCTACCCAAGACTGTGAAAGCTACTTGTAAATATCTTTCTCACTCTGTAGAAAAATAAAAAAGTGCAAGTAAGAAAAGCAGAGAGGGCTCTGGATGTCACATTAAACTGAATAGACAAATTCAAATCTGTACCACATCTTTGCATTTTGTTCTCTGAATCTTCCAAGTGAGAGTGCTCTCTGGAGCAGATTAATTAAAATTTCAGAGCCACATGCATGCACATTTGGATATGTCACTTAGTTACCCAGCTGTTGGCATATGGCACCCAGGGTTTCCAGTGATGTTTGTTTGTGTTTTAAAGGGAAAAAAATAATCCTATCTTTAGCACCTCACAAGATATGTTTAACTTAGCTCAGTACCCCAGCCCTGGCAGCACTGGATGTTTGTTTTCTCCAATGCAATTCTGTCAGATTCTGATTAACAGACAGAGTGAAATCCTGAGGAAAAGCACAAAAAATCCAAATGAATGTTTTACAGAATTTATAAATATTTTTTTCAGCAGTGAGAGCTCATTACAAGGTTACTTTATGCACAGGCCAGAGCTTTATCTATTGGCTTCATTTCCCATGCTAGATCATACGGACTATTTCTCTCTTGTACATAAATAGGAGACCTGGACACTACAGAGGTTTACAATTTTTAATCAAGTAAAAATGGAAGGAATAAATCTTGTTTGCATATTATTATATTTGTTGCATAAATTATATTACACATACTTAATTCTTGTTAATTAAAAATTTTAACTCAAATGGATATCCGTGATCATGTTTAGCTGTACACTTTCAAGAAGGATATTTGTTAGTGCTTTACAAGTATCTTTCCTAAGTATTTTCTGGCTTCAGAAGTCATTTTATCAATACTAAATGCAACATTGTGCAGGGAATTTCAATAGGAAGATTTCCTTGTTGATCTCATTTATATTGTCAAGCATACCTCATGCCTTTTACATATACAGCATTTACTGACCTTATCAAGCATCATGACAAGCATAATTTTCTGTCATTGTACTAATTCATGTCTGAGAAGGCCGGTTTGCTAATATGCCTGCAGACAGATTAATATAAAACTCATGTAGTGGCTATGCTTCCAAATTTTTCCTACAAACAAAGACATAGCATATTTTATATCCAGGCTGTATGGGCAATTTTGGAATACCAGGCTTCATTAGAAGCTCCTTGAAGTCCAAATGATTCTTTCATTTTACCTGTACATGTTGCAGATAAAAGTTTGTTGGTTTTGCTTGACTTCACGTCTTTACTGAAATGCTATTAGATAAGCTTACTTTGATGTTTCAACCATGATATATGGACAAAAGGTGATGAAACTTCTGCTGCCTTTAAATTTCTTTTGACTTTCAGGAAGTAGAGGACCAAACACAAAATTCTGGTCAGAAAAATCTTCCACTGCAGCCACAACCGAGGATGTGACAGCGGGGTTTGTCATCCCTTCAGTCTGAGAACTGCTTCATCAGAAAACATCAGAGAACTGGAGATTAGGGGAGCTCCGAGGTTATGTCTGGAGTACATCCATGCATGAGCTTGTTGACTGAAGGAGTCAGTTTGGGTGACCTTTATTTTTTCTTCTGATCATGCCTAGTCAGTTCAAGTGGCCATAAATACAGAGTTTTCCAGCCAGGAGGTGCTGAATGTTATACTGAAATGTACCAGACTGGGGAGAAATTGCTCTAAAATTTGCTTTAAAGTTGCTAAGGAAACTGTCTGCCTCCTATCATATTGGTTCAGTGTAGCTTTGTCATACAGCTTTAGCTGCCAAATGTCTATATGAGGGACTTTTCAGTGTCAAGGGAAGAACTGAAGAGAAAGAGGAAAAGGTTCACCTACCAGCAGCATATAAATGATAATTGTTTCTGGGTGAGTTCAAAGTCTAATTTGTGGTATGAATCATGGGGCTTTACCCTGGGATTAGACACCTATCAGTTGACCCATGCTTTTAGCTCCAGCTCACCCCAAAATAATTGTGAACAGGAAGCCTGGAAGATCTTTTTTTTCTTTTTCTTTTCTCCTGGCCAGTAAGGAGCTTTCTCTTTCAAAATACAGTAAGTGTTCATTGCTTTAGAGTTCCACCTCTCGAAACTTCTGCCTGGATTTTAGCAACTGGACATGATGGGTTGGCTTCCAGAGTCCGTTCAGTTTCAGGGAAAAGGCAAAGGAGAATTCAAGAGTCATCTCAAGTGCTTTTAGTAAGCTACAAGCTTATTCTAGCTGAACTGGATCCTTTTGGAAGCACCTACACCAGGCAGAAGAAAGCAGGCTTTTAGGAATTCACCACAAAAGTTGAGGACCAGAAAGGTGAGATTTGTTTTCAGATGGGAGTACAAGAGCATGCAAAGCCAAGAGCTTGCAGGATGTTAAAAAAAGACTTCTTCTGGAAGTCTGACCTTGATACCAGTGAGTGTGTGAAATAATATCATGATCCACAAATGATAGGAGGAAATTTGACCTGGAATGGGGCACTTTTAGAGGTGTGCCTCTGAGCAGAGACCTAGGGCTGTAGCCTCACAGAAACAGGTCCTGCAATACCCACTTCCTAGATATCACATGCCATCTCCTAGGTATCACACGCTGATCCCTCAGCCCTGGTTGTACTGATCAGCATAAGGAAATAGTAATTCTTTTCTTACAGCAGACCTGTCTGGCACAGTCATTACAGTGTGATTCAGGAGGGAAGAATGATTCATGTCATGAATTTGTCCTATGAAAAACATAACTCTATCTCTCAACTGGTATTCAACAGCACTGAAAAAAACCCAGCCTTAGCTTTTGACATTTGTATACTAGTCTAATAGATTTTCACAGCCTCTGTGCCTTTTTTTCCTCCCACTTGAATCTCTGTACCACCACATCATAACTTGTCAGGGCATAAAGTGTTTAGTTCAGTGGCTGGCCAAAGTTAAATACTACTACTATTCAAGATTCCTAATTCCTTGTATTGGGTTTGCATGGCAAGGTTTTGGTAGAAGGGGGGTTACAGGGGTGGCTTCTGTGAGAAGCTGCTAGAAGCTTCCCCTATGTCCAATAGAGCAAATGCTAGCCAGCTCCAAGATGGACCCAATGCTGGCCAAATCCAAGATCATCAGGTGGTAGCACCTCTGGGATAACAGATTTAAGAACGGGGGAAAAAACCTGCACAATTGCAGCCACAAAGAGGAATGAGAACATGTGAGAGAAACAACCCTGCAGGCACCAAGGTTAGTGAAGAAGGAGGGGGAGGAGGTGCTCCAGGTGCCAGAGCAGAGATTCCCCTGCAGCCTGTGGGGGAGACCAAGGTGAGGCAGGCTGTCCCCCTGCAGCCCATGGAGGTCCACAGTGGAGCAGATGTCCACCTGCAGCCTGGGGAGGACCATGGTGGAGCAGATATCCAACTGCAGCCTGGCGAGGACCCCATGCTGGAGCAGGTAGATGCTCGAAGGAGTCTGTGACCCCGTGGGAAGCCCCTGCTGGAGCAGGCTCCTGGCAGGACCTGTGGCCCCGTGGAGACAGGAGCCCACACTGGAGCAGGTTTGCTGGCAGGACTTGTGACCCCGCGGGGGACCCATGCTGGAGCAGTCTGTGCCTGAAGGACTGCAGCCCGTGGAAGGGACCCACGCTGGAGCAGTTCGTGAAGAACTGTAGCCCATGGGAAAGACTCACATTGGAGAAGTTCATGGAGGACTGTCTCCTATGGGAGAGACCCCACACTGGAGCAGGGGAAGAGTGAGGAGTCCTGCCCCTGAGGAGGAAGGAGTGGCAGAGACAATGTGTGATGAACTGACAGCAACCGCCATTCCCCGTCCCCCTGTGCTGCTGAGGTGGGAGGAGGTAGAGAAAACTGGGAGTGGAGTTGAGCCCTGGAAGAAGGGAGCGGTGGGGGGAAGTTGTTTTAAGATTTGGTTTTATTTCTCATTATCCTACTCTGATTTGATTAGTAATAAATGAAACCAATTTCCCCAAGTCAAGTCTGTTTTGTCTGTGATGGTAATTAGTGAGTGATCTCTCCCTGTCCTTATCTCAACCCACAAGCCTTTCATTATATTTTCTCTCCTCTGTCCAGCTGAGGAGGAGAGTGATAGAGCAGCTTTGATGGGCACCTGGTGTCCAGCCCAGGTCAACCCATCACACTCCTATTATAAATAATACATATTTCTATTTTTAGTGGTAGCCAGGAATGTTAAACAAGGACTACTGTTCTAGACAAACAAAAGCTACTGTACTAGACACCAGAGGAAAAAGCCACACTGGCAGTCCTGCCACCTAGAGTGCTGGCAGGTGATAATGTCAGGCAGATGAATAAATAGATAAATGTCGGACGGAAGGTGGGAAGATTTGCATAAACCAGTCACAACAGAGAGCACAGATATCATGTTCTACAGTATTTCATTCCCTCTAGGAAATCATGCTTCTTCATATTGCCGAATCCCATCTTTCAGTAGCACAGATTATGTCTGCAGCCTCAAAGAAATGTTAAATGCAACTTCTGTATTATTTCACAGTGGGTTTAGTTCTGATGTGCCTTCATTCATTAGAAACATGCTGTATTTCATTCCTCCTTCTATCCCCCTCTCACACACAAAATGATTCTAATTTCTGCAACTTAAAAGTACAAAGTTGACTCCATCCAAGCAAAGATGCAAGCATTTTCCCAAGGTTGTTTTTGCTGCAAAACTGACATAAGCAACAAAGAAATGCAAATGAGTGAGTGTATACAGAAGTGTCCCCTAAGACTTCTGATCTTTTTTCCTGAAATCAAAGCAAAGAAGCTTCACTGAAGGTAAAAGCTATTCCTGACAACCCACACCAGATGTCATGGCCTGAACTGTTAGTGTCCAGCTACAGGAAAAATCAATGACTCAGGCACACGTATACTCTCAGTACAGCCTATACTGAAGTCCAGAGATCCTATTCAGCTGCAGTGCGGACAGAAACTCTGCCCAGGCACCCAGATATTCTCTGAGAAACACTAGAAGAGAAACCTTGGGTCTGCATTACCCATTAATGCAGACAGAAGCAAGTACTCTCCTAGAGTTTGTCTGGGACAACTGTGCTCTGTCTGTCCACCAGATATCCCACCTGCCTCCATCGCATTGTCACATGGCTGTCAGGCAAACAAGACAATCCAGGGTCCTTTCTCACATGGCCCTAAAAGTGCATGCCACAGGGCTACCTAGGGTTTGTAGACAGCTTGATCTTTATACACTGTGGTAAGGGAGTGATTGGTGGTGCAGGTACCAAGGATTCATGGGTCTGTGTTTGGGAACATGCTAAGATGTGGAGTAAGTTCTGTCTGGACCATGTTCCCAAAGGCAGTGCAGTGATAGCACTGAAGTTAGTTCCTAATTCAAATTAGTTTATTTAGAGTCATACACTTTTCCTGGAATGGTAATGGTTAAAAACAGTGTTAAAGCAATAATTAAACATTTGCAACTCAAATGAAGATATTAAGTCTGAGGGAGGCCACCATTTATGTTTCCTGTGGTTTGCCTCGGAGCCCACAGCATCACCATGCTAAGATTTTGTCACAGTTTGACTGAAGTTCACTTTCTACACAAAAGACTTTGAGTGATATGAATCATCATCACCTAGAAGCTCCTTTCATAACATTATATTAAATTAAACAAAGGAGAACAACGAACTAGATTAGACTTAGGGGACCACTGAATCTAGTCTCCTATTTTTGCAGATGAGAGTTTAGATGATCTGTTCTGTCTTAATATAAACTAGTGAAGAGATAGGCTGCAAGTTCCAACAAAAAAGATAACTTTTAGAAATTTAAAAAAAAGCATATTATTACACAAGAAAAAAATCTCAGTAATAATAATAATTCAGTTGCAATTGTTATCCATATATTTCCATGTGTGTATACAGCAGCCCTTTTCCTGGTGCTATGGTCATGCTGCCACTGCCCCTCTGACTCATAGGTTGATGGCTTCAGTCTGGTGGGGGTGGAGAGGGTTCAGCAAGTTGTCAGCACCTGGTGTCCTTTACCAGGAGAAGCGGTGACGGTTTCTCTTTCTTCACTCTAGGATAAACTTGGGGTCTTTTTCTTATGATTGTTAGCTCACCTATACACTTCTTTTTCTTCATTGCTCTACAATGCTACGTTACATGTGAATTTACTGTATGTGGTACATTTTACGTATGTTAGGTATTTGTTCTTTCTTACCCGTAAACCCAGTTTTGTCCAGCTCTACATCTACATTTCTTTAAATAACCATTGGTGAGAGACCCCACTGCACTAGAGCCATGGGGTCTCTAGTGCAAGGCCTGTACCCCATCTCTTATCATCTCTTGCTTGCAATCCTCTCCACTGCACCCTGCAGACCCATTCTTCCAGGTCTCTGCTATCTGACAGGTGGGAATTTCTCCACACCACATTATTAAGTCACAATTATAAATATTTCATTCTACACAGAATGCCTACTTGCTACTACCATCTGTATAAAAATTATAGTTGTACCATATACAGGTAAGCAACAGTAAAGCAAGCTAGACATAACTAGTTGATCATTGGAAACATTGCTGTTGTGATTAAATGAAAACAAAGCTCTAGGCAGGTCAAGAAAAGTTCAGACAAAGCCTTGCCAACTCAGTACAAACCCTGTGACTTGTTACTAGTAATGGCAGTATTGTATTCCTAGGCTACAGATGAGACAATCATGATGTGACTTCATGGTGGGTCTCCCAGCCTTTATTTGTTTGGCATTTCAGATAATTGCACTGTCCTCTACTTCAGCTGTTAATTCTTTGGCTGTTTTTTATCATGGATCTAATAGCTTTTTTTATTTTCCTGGTATTTTAGATATACATATGTATAGATATAAAATGAATACTTGAGTAATGGAAGAGTTTTTAAAGTGAGACCAAAGGAATCCATTGCAAATGAAATAATTACACTAGGAAAGAATTTTGCTGCAGAGGTTTTAATTTCAGAATAATTTCTTTCATATTGAGTCCCACTAGAAATAATATTAAAATGAAAATGGAATAATGGATCTTGGAGAAAGATCTAGGAGGAAAATAAAATTGAATTATGGACAAATTACTTGGTTCAGTTTTGATGAAAACATGGACTTAATGTGATGAGCAAAGATCAGAGGCTTAATTCAGTGCTCCCCTTTGAGAGTTAGAGAAAGGTTTCAAGCTACATTACATGCAAGTCATTCCAATCTGCTTAGAAAAAAAAAGAATAATGTTATCCCATTCTGTCTGTTTCCCTGAAGGAATGGATCTTGAAAGTGTTTAATGTGTATGTATATCTCAACCACAAGACTTAAATGGAGAATGGAAAATGTAGATAAGCAATTTATCTGGGTTTAGGTAGTTAGGTATGCTTATTATATGAAGAGGAAGAGGAGAGAGGATGAGTAGAGGAGGAGTTTTGTCTCTGCTTCCAAGCCTTTGACCTGGAGAGGTATGAGCCCACTCTTTGTGGGCATGTCAGGAGGAGATAGGAAAAGAAGCAGATCTGCTGGATTTAGATTATGGCAATTTGGTCCTCATCTGTTGTTCACCTCAGGGTTCAGTGCTTTCTATTACCTGCAATAAAAATGCTGGTATTCAAGCTATATCAGCATACTTAGAATTAAGCACAAAAGAACTCAAACAGTTCCTATTCTAAAAAAAAAAAAAAAAAAAAGTAGCATATCTTTACCAGACTGCCTCATGTCATAGTTACGTGAAGATATAGATTCCATAATGAAACATGGATGTGCTCCAAAAAGTGTCTCCGAATAGACAACAAGCTCTTCAGCAGCCTCATCATTATTTGAGTTGAAATTTATCCAAATAAATAATCAGAACCTCTATTTTATTACTGCTGGCAGAGTAGGCTGTGTGCTAGTGTTTTCATAGTGATCCACTGATCATAGAATCATTTTATTGTAGAAGGCAATAAGATTGGTTAGGCATGATTTATCCTTGGCAAATCCATGCTGACTGTTCCCTGTTACCTTCTTGTCCTCCATGTGCCCAGCAATGTCCTCCAGGAGGGCTCACTCTATGATTTTTCCCATGGGCTGAAGTGAGGCAGACCAAACTGTAATTCCTGAGGTTGATGTGTTGGCCTATTCTGAATATAAGTGCAATATCTGCCTTCCTCTGGTCATTAGGGAACCTTCTCCCACCTCTATGATCTTTCAGAGATGATAAAGAGCAGCCTTGCAAGGACTTTATCAGCTCTCTCAGCACCCTTGGATGCAGCCTATTGAGTCCATATGGGTCAAGTCCTTGCAAGCATTCCCTGACTCAGTCTTCATCTGCTGCTGGTCATTCTCCTCCTCCCTGAAACCCCTTCACAGGAGGCCTTGGAGAAGCTGAGGCAAAGAAAACATTGAGTACTTCAGCTTTAAAAAGTTGTTTAAAAGCCTACTGCAAGGTTGTGGTGTGCTCCACTACACATTCCTGTTAGTTGTGACAACACTTAGGAAACACTTGAGCAACCTGGTCTAGCAGAAGCTGTCCCTGCCCATGGCAGAGGGGTTAGAACTAGATGATCTTTAAGGTCCCCTCCAACCCAAACCGTTCTATGATTCTATGATTCATTTTATGATCATCAGTAAACATCATCTTTTCAAGACAATCACCTTTGTATTATGTTAGTTTATATTAGATTATTATATAATAATTATATAGATTATATAGATTATATAATTATATAGAATATATAATAATTATATAGATTTTTTCACTACCTGAGCACTAAGCCAGCAGGAGAATAGATAATGAGTTTAAAGGAAGCGTTGCAAGGTGCAGGTACATCAGTTAGTATAATCCATCTTCTTAGACACACATGTTGTAGCAAAAGAAATCAGAATCATAGAATCACAGAATGATTGAAATTGAAAGGGCCTTCTGGAGATGATCTAGCCCAACCACCCTGCTCAAAGCAGAGTCTCTTAAAGCAGGTTGCTCAGGGCTAGGTCCAGTCATCTTTTGAATATGTCCAAGGATAGAGACTCTACAACCTCTCTGGAAAGCCTGGTCCACTGTTTGATCACCCTCAGAGTAAAAAAGCTTTTCCTTATGTTTAAATGAAAAAATCAGGTTGAACTATCTTTAGTCTTACTTGATAGGATTCTTCTTAGCTAATTTTACTCTGTGAGAGTTGAACATCAACGTAAGATTCATTTGACCTACCTCAAAATAAAATGAATCTTCTTTCAAATATCCTTCTTTCCACTGATTATGGAGTGGCCTAGACAGATGAGTTAAAACATCTAATTCAGATGACATGAATCCTACCAATGGTCATTTTTCTTCCACAGCACCACAAAAAGTTAAAAGTGAAAAAGAATAAAGACCCAAACAAAAAAAAAATGCTACTTTTTTTCTCTAGCCCTCTGGGTTGAAAAGAACAATTTCCAGTAGCTAGGATTCAAAATATGCAGCTATTCTGCTTTTTTCTTTGCTTTGCTATGCTTTGCTTATCTTCTCTACTCATGGAAACCATCTTTGTAGGATCCCTTGTGCTAAGGGAATACAATATCTTATCCCACTCCACTTGTAACTTCTAAACCTGTTGGCTAATTTCAACCAGAGTTAAACTGGGAGAGGCATCACATGAGAACCCAGCACCAACAAGTTTTGTGAAAATCAATAGGTGGTTGATAATGAGGACAAGGAGAGCAGAATTCAGCATTTATCCATTTTGAGAAGTAATAGACAACTGACCAACCTGCCGTGAGTACCAGATGGCCAGTCAGCAGACTCATCATTCCAACCTAGCTACCAGACATGATTGTTTCTTGCCTTGAAAACAGAAAACAGGCAGGGAACACAGTAGTAAGGGAATGATATCAGGGTAAGGGGACCAAGAGGGATATTGGGCATGTGATAAACTAGATGGTATCATGGGAATTCAGGGAACACAGATAACCTGAGGATACTGCAGAGGGAGCAGGTGTAAGACATAATCTTTAAGAAGTGAATTTCAGTATCTCCACATACTGATCTGCACAGTACCTCATACAGTCAGGAACTGAAATGCCGTTGGCCAGGCTTCAGCCTGACAGCAAATGCCCTAATATTCAGTTTCTGCTCTCAGTTATAGTGCTATAAAAGTCCTCCCAACAAACTCCCCCATTTGTTATTTTATTCCTCGTTATCACAAGGTGACCCATCTGTTTATATTTTCTCATGCAATGCATAGTTATGGCAAATCGAAATTCCCATCAAATCACAATACTTTGCATATACTTAGCAGCATCTAAGAAACCAAGAGTTTCATGATGTCATATTCGTACTTGTCAAATGGAAGACTACCATCTGATTAACATTTTAAGTGTCAGAGTTGCTTGGATGACACATTTAGCAAGACGTAGAATAACTTCAGCCATATGCTTTAAAATACTATGAGACAGAGGAGAATTAAGCATGAGTAGAAGCCTAATCCATGGCCAAGACTAAAAAGATGGGTGCCTACATTTAGGCTCTGAAATCTGTAACTAATCATTTTCTCAAATGAATCAGTTTTCAAAAGAGCTGACAAATCCAGACTACTCCAGACCCTCACATCTGCAAATTTAATGCAAGGAAAGCAATCTGATTTGGGATCAGAATCCTTTCCTGAGCTAATTTGGCAGGTCCTGACACATGGAACCCTGGTGTCATCCCTTTGCTTTTCATCAGAAGAGAGAGAAAAGTGTTACATCTTTTCCTAGCCTGAGAACCATTAAGTGGGAACACACCCAGTAAGAAGCACATAAACCAAACTCCATTCAGTAAAGGTTAAAACCTGTCTATTCCACACATATCACAGAATCAGTTGTTTTGTGAGGATGTTATAGAAAACAGTCAAAAGTCTTGCTAGTGCCAAGACAAACAATATCCACTGCCTTCCCCTCATCCACCAAGCTAGTCATTTCCCCATAGGAAGTGATTGTGTTGCTAAGGCCTGATTTCTCCTGTGTCTCCATCCTGACTGCTCACAATCACCTTCCTGTCTTTCATATGTTTGGAAACAGTTTCCAGGATTATTCCAGGACTGAGGTGAGGCTGCTCCATCTGTAGTTCCCTGGATTCTCCTCCTTGCCTTTCTTGAAGGTAGCAGTATTATTTGCTTTCTGCCCATCCCCCAGAATCTCCCCTGATCACCACAATCTTTCAAAGATAATTGAGAGCAGCCTCACAATGACATCAGCCAGCTCCTACAGCACTTTTGGCTGTATCCATCCCATCAGGTCCCAGTGACTTGCACAAGCCCAGTTTTGTTTGAATGTTCCCCAACCTGATCTCTTGCTTCAGACTTCCCCCTGGGTTTCAGGACTCTGGGATTCCTGAAGGCAAATCTTACCAGTGAAGACCAAAGCAAACAAGGCATTGAGTGCCTTGGCATTTTCCGTGTCCTTTGGCCTTTGGTCTTCTGCCCCATTCAGCAGAAGGTTCACATTTTTCCTCATCTTCCTTTTGCTCCTGAAGTACCTGTAGAAACTTTTCTTGCTGACCTTCATGTCCCTTACAGTTTCAACTGCTGGTGGTCTTGGGCTTTCCTAACCTTGTCTGTGCACTCTTGGACAGTGTCTTTATATCCCTTCTGGGTCACCTTTTCCTGCTTCCAGATCTTGTATGCTTTCTTTTTTGTGTTTGGGTTTTGTCAAGAGATCCCGTTCATGCATGCAGACCTGCTGCTGTCTTTGCCTGACTTTGTACACATTGGGATGGACCAAACTTGAGCCTGGAGAAAACAGTCTTTGAAAATCAACCAGCTGTTCAGGACTGCCTTCACCCCAGTGTCATATCCCATGGGATTCTTCCAAGCAGATCCCCAAACAGGCCTAAGTCTCCTCTCCTGAAGTCCAGGGCTGTGATCCTGCTCTTTGGTTTGTTTCTTCCTCTCAGAGTCCTGAACTCCACTACTCATGGTCACTGCAACCAAGGCTGCCTCCGACCTTCACATTCCTGACCAGTCCTGCCTTGTTTGTGATCATGAGGCCCATCTCCTCTCGTTGGCTCCTTGGCCAACTGTGTCAGGAAGTTGTCATCAGTGCTTGTCCAGCAAGTTCCTGGATTGTTTGTGCGCTGCTGTGTTGTCCCTCCAGCAGATAATGGGATGTTTAAAGCCCCCATGAGAACCAGGCCCTGCAAACATGAGGCCCCATCTACTTCTTGTTCAGGCAGTCTGTAGTGGATTTCCACCACACCATCACCCATGTTACTCTGTCCTCTAAACTTGACCCATAAGACACCATTTGTCCCAGTCCCTGTCTGTTCTTCTGGTGCTGATGCATGGGAAGGACATATAACATAAATGCATTATTCCAGCTAAAATTCAAATTTGATTTCTGCCACAGAGTCAGACAGAGCTACTGCGTGGATGGGAGAGGGAAAGAAAAGCTGTACAGAAGAGCAACAACTACCTTACAGTATGACTGATGTGCACATATTTAAATTGCTATAAAAAGGAAGTAAGGTGGCAGGTTAGGGTGCTGCTTTCAGTTCATATTCATTTTGGAGGGGACAAACCTGACAGCTTCTTTATATCAAGTTCTTACTGTTATCTCAACTGATATAGGAGTACCATATCCAAGGAGCTATACGGCCTCCCTCTACCATGACGTCTGAAATATTAACTCACAGATAACATCTTGCAGAATGAAACAAGCTCCCTTCAGCCTCCTACACTTAGAACAAGCAGACTACAAGTGCCCTCCAGACTTGCAAATAGTTTAGCTAATAAAAGCTTCAAAAGACTTCTTATAAAACATGGTCTATTGGTCATTGTCTCATTTACCTATGAAAAGGGCTACCAATGTTGCTGTCATTTTCTGAAAGAGATCATTATGACATAATCAGGAAAGGTTGAATCTGAAATATTTTGTGAGAAAGAACTTAGTTGAATTAAAGCTGAACTGGTCACCAAGACAACTAAGGCTACGTTAGATAAAGATGCAGTAATATCCTTGGCCATAAGGGCAACATGAGGCATAAAACTAGTCTCAAGTGTGTGCATAAATATTAAGTTCATCCCACTTTGAAGAGCACTGCCAGACTGAGACCACAATAAAGTTTCCACCTTCTCTTTTCTTGACTGCCAGCTCTGCTTGCAGCTGTCACATCTAAAACCAGCTCTGCTCACTATTGATAAAAGCTGCACTGATTCCAGTGGGAATACTGAAATGAAGAAGGTTGTTTGTATGAACAAAGGTTCATAAAAACAGATTTTCTCTTTAAAACAGGGAGTATATCTCTGCTTTCAGAAAAGTATTCTGTACATTTATGTTTGACAACACAATTTTGCTACCTGAACTATGCTTCCCTCTTTGTTTCTTTTAATTTTGAATGTTTGTTTCATTTGGATCTACATCTTACTTTCACCTTGGAGATACTGCACCCAAGCTGGGTAAAGAGGAGCTAGACTTGTCTAGGTCAATGGCCAGTGTAATATCAGCCCCCTCAACCTCTATTTCTCCTGCTAGAGAAAGACACAGGGCTGCAGCCATTCATGCCAGTAGTTACGTGCAGCTAAGCAAAAAACTGAACTCAGGGAGTCATAATTTCCTAGGGACTTAGCAATCCAGCCATGTCTGATCAGGTTTACTGAGCATTTTGGAAAATAAATACAGAATCTGATCATGTACTCACGTAATACCTAGGAAAATGTCCCAGTGTTTCATTCTAAGTCCAATAGCATATTTGACAATGGTATTTCTGCAGATGTGTAATACAATGGGCTTTTTCAGGCATTTGAGCAATAATATCCATTACAGTGTTCTTCAGAATTTTACCAGGTTGCACTTATTCTTTTTATTCTCATGTATTTAAGTGTCCTTAACCGTAATAGACATGTTGCATGATATTACCAACATTTTGCATTATTATTTAATAAACAGCCAAAAAAGAAATGCCAGCAGGATGATTATACTTTCACATTTCACTGTACTAGTGAAGAACAATTACAGTGCAATCCAATAAAAAAGAACTGCTGCAATAGGGAGTTGAAAATACAAGGTGGCAGCCTAGAAAAAACTTGTATTCTTTTCTGCAGATAGTGCAGACATTGTTTTTAAAACACAGTGGAAATTTCTAGTTTTCTAAAAAAATAATTTAGATACATCACAGATCTAAGAGGGGAATTTAAATCTGTAAGCAAAGTTCACTTTTAGGAAATAGCTGCTGGCATTCAAACTGATATGCTTCTGCTTCTGGGAGAAGCAAAGTGAGCCCCGTGGGTAGATGGGGAAAAAAGAGACCAAGGAACAGACCAGTAAGAATCAGGTTAAAAAGGAAAACAGAAAAAAGAAGTGACTGAATGCTCTACAATTGGAAGGCAGAAAGGACAAAAATAAGAAATGGGCAAGTAAGGACATAATTTATTCACCTGTGGAAGAAGAGCTCTGGAGGAAGAACAGAGGCAAAGCAGGACATTTCAACAAATGTACATTTTGCCACCTTTAAAAAGTCACAAGACAGCAGACTGTTCAGATAAATACAAGTGCAAAGAATAAATAAAATTTTGCAAGTATGAAAGAAGTATTTAAGATTTGTTTCCCTTTTTTGTTGTTGACTCTTCAGTTTTGCATATATACAGATCTACTTATAGCACTGGTTTATGTAGGTGATAGCTGTCTGAAATTGCGACTCTTCTGTAATGTCTACAAACATTGCTGAGCACAACAGCTTCTGTTCTCTGCCTGGAACTCTCCGATGTGACCAAAAAAACCCCTTTGCTTATGCTCAGAAAAAATGGTGTGTACTGCAGGGAAAATTGATTTTTAGAATGCTTTATGTCAGCATATCTATTGCATAAATAAATGTCAAACACATTGCAGCTTACCAAATTCAGACAATTTATCTGAAGATTTAGGCACCTAAATTTAGGTATCTGCATAAGCCAGAAATTTAACCTTTGATGGTAGCCAACGGAGATCTGGCCAGTACAGATATGGACCCTGGAGAATTATTTGTCTCCTCTAAAAGCAAACATCTTCATTTGGTCAGGTAAATAGCTCTCTGTACTCCATTGGCTGACTTGATTAAATCTCCCTTGATTATAATGGGAGCTTAGATGCCTGGCTCAGAGGTTAAAGGTGTTAATAGCAGTCTTCACATTATAATTTGAGAGAAAGCAGCCCTGTATGTGGCAGAAATGGAATATTCTAAGTTGCTTTAATGGCTTTTCTAAAATGTCCCCCAGCTGGACTGGCACTGTGTCACGTATCTGTAGATGTCTGAACCTTTATCTGAATCCTACCCTTAAATCCAGAAGTGAATGAGAACATTGCTCAATTCCTCATTTAAAAAAAAAAAATCTAAGAATTTAAAAGTCAAATCAAAAAACACACCTCCAACTAATTGCAATCACGACTAACAGTAAGGACTTCTCGCAGAAGGAGAAGGGGAAAGGGAAAATGAAGTGTAAAAAGGAGAATGGGAAAGGGAAAATGAAGTGTAAAAAAGAAAGACCTTTCTAGATCCAAGGCTATTATCAGACTTGGTAAGACAAAATCATCCTTCTGTGTGGATTTTGTTGTTTTTTGGTTTTTTTTTTTTAATTCTCCAGTTTATCCATTTGTGTATGTGTCTCCTAACCAGGACCTGATACGAAGCTATCAATACCACAAGATGCTAGTAACGGGCATAATTTTGCTGATTAGCTATAGGTTTGACTGACAGCATAGTTTGATTAGAGCTCAGCAAAAGCATACATGTAAACCAGACACAAAACCAACACAATGCCAGTCCAGCTGCAAACCACTTCAGAAAAGCTATTAAAGCAACTCAGAACAGTCCATTTTTGCCATGCTGTAGAGTGTCTCCTTCCTTAGTTGTAATGCAAAGACTGCTGTGAATTTCTTTCAAGTTACTGAGTCACTGGAAAACTTTTTTAAAGCAATCTCTGCTTTAAAGCAACCTTCAATAAATTGCTATAATTATTTTTCTAGTTGTAACAATTAGTAAATAATTGAAAATTCCTTTCTGATGCCTTTCATCATTTCAATTATAAATTCATAAGTGCATTGTTAGTTCTGGCAGCTCATGATTTTTTTTCCTCCTTTCTCCCTAAAAGGGTTAGTGCTCCAGTAGGCACTGCATGTTAATCAGGTGTGAGCAATCGAGAATATTCATTTGCCAAAAAGTAGAATATATGAGTGTGGTGGGCTCTAAGTATTTATGACTGGTGTGAAAACACAAGGGTCTAAGTGTCAGTCTTTTCCCTGGCCCATCACAAGCTGGGTGGTGTTTGAGTCAGACCCAGCTTCATCAAAAGACATGCTGGTCATCAGACCTAACCAGGTATGAGAATAAAATTAGATGATGTGATACCACATGGTAGTGAACATAGTACATCACAGCTGTGACATAATTGTAATCACGTCAAGGAATTGTTATTTTAGGGAAAGCACCACCTGTCACGTTGAGTTGAATTTTGTCAAGTTGTTTTCACTATCCAGAATACTGTTTTCTTTCTTGATCAGATACCTTAAGAAGTTTCAAAAGATTATTTCCAGCATATTTTGAGATAGAGGAAAGGTGGGTAGGTAGGTAGGTAGGTAGGTAGATGAGGCAGCCACTCATCTGGGAAGCAAGATTACATTGACAGTAAAAAAAGTATAATACTTTTATACTTTGCATAAGCTTTTTAAACTCAGCCTTGCAACAGCTCTGGAGTGAAGCAGCAAATTATTTATTTAGGGGTTTTGTTTTTAATAAGAGTACAGTGAGATCAAGCTTGCATACCAAAGGTTTAAAAGTCAGTATGATGCCAGAAGTCCCTCTGCTCAGAAATGAATCAGGTTATTGGAGTCTATGGTTTGCCACATGAGAGTCAAGAAAGTAGTTTCTTTCCTGGGTTCATGCAGCAAATCAGAATCAAAGAGAATCGCAGAAATATTTGGACCTCCTGACTGATACTTCTGGATATAAAGACACCCTATTTTGAAATTTAAAGGAAATACTTTGGAAAAAATCCCCATCAAGCATAACTACATCAGGGACATGGTTTAGTGGGCTTGGCAGTGTTAGGTTAACAGTTGGACTTAATGATCTTAAAGGTCTTTTCCAACCTAACTGATGCTATGATTCTATGATTCTACATTGAAAGCATAAATGTTATCATGAGAACTCAACTCAAAGGGTATTTTGCTGTGTCTTTCTTTATATGTCTGTCTTCTGTGTTCTTCCCAATAATGGAAGAACGCATATAATTCTGGAAACTGTTTAAGACAGAACCAGAAAATCCTAGGAGTCAATGGAAAAAAGTCCTCCCAGCTCGGCAGGTCTGTAAATTTCAAACCAATAGGATAAGCACTCAGAAGACATCAACTTCCAAACCCAAATGGATAAGGTGCCTGAGCTTTGTGATACTGAGCTATTGGCACACTTTCTTTATCTTATCTTCAGAAAGACAAACCTTTTAGTGTTGGTGTTTCCATTTTTTACTGAGTCCATAGCCTCCTTGTCATAAAAACCCCATGCAGCCATAAAAAAGTTTACTCTTGTTACCATGTACATTTTTATCCAACTTAAGGTAAAGTAACCTTTTCAGAGCAAAAATTAAGTAAACAAATCAATAATGCTTAAGTGTTAAAGAAAAGCTGATTTCTCAGCTAATGTAGCTGGACGTCTGTCTTCCAGTGTCCTTTCCACAACATGGAGTTTGCTATTTTCAAAACAATCCACATATGTTATTCTGGAGTAACCTCGGGTCCGGTCAGCTGGCATTGCCTTCCCAGTAAACCCTCAGCCAGGCAGCCTCCCAAGCATGCAACTCATGTCTCCTGTGTGCGAGATACGTAGGAGGTAGCTCTGTTGCTGGTAGGCAATTCAAAAGATTCCCAAAGCATGACTCATTAGTTCTTCTTTCCAAGTTTTAGGGAATCAGGTTGCCTTTCCATATGTATGAAACAGTACCTTCTTATCCATGCTGCAAGCATTTCCATAGGTTGTTTATTTGTAGGGAGTCTTAGGAAGAACTCAGAAGTAGTCCAAGAGCAGAGTTACGACAAAGTGGGCTGCAACTTTCTTGCTGCAACTTTCTTACTTCCAAGCAAAACAGGTTTTCACCGATTTCCCTGCTGTTTACAAGATATCCAAGAGAAAACAAGGGATAGTGGGGCACCAGAGAGAAACTAGTTCAGAAGGCATCATCAGAAGGCATTGGAGGGAGGTGCCCACTATGCCTCCAGTAACTTCTGTCAGCCTCTACCTCTGACCCATGGAAAAAAGTCTTGACTGATCACAGAGGTACCATCTTGCAGAGGTGTATAGTGCTAATCAACACAGCTTGTTGTGAGAGCTGCCTCCTGATGTGAAGGCTCTCCTTGTCAGCTCCACTTTGGCTGGTGCCTGTTCCTCCATGAAACTTGTATTACGTGTCTGAGAATGGGCACAGTGCCACCCAACAAATGGTCATAAGTGTAGGCATGCTGGAAACCTGGTATGTACAGATCTAAAGCCAGATTTCTCCTCCAAATAGAAAGATTGTGTAGAGCTTCTACATTCTTCATTAGCTAAAGTCATCTCTACTTTTAATATTCCCAAATACTTTCCAGCACAGTCAGAGTGACTTTTGGGCTCTAGTACAGAAAGACAAATGATACCTGAGGGTGAGGAAAGAGATTATGAGGGATGTCTCTATGCAACAAAATCAATCTCTATAAAATGTGTGGTGTTAAGTGCAAAATGAACTTTTCTATGGTTTTAAAGTTCCTCCAGAGGATAAGTATACATACAGTGGACGAAGAGGCAAATTCAGTCACATGTGGAAAACTTCTCAGTTATCTTGAGATTTCATGCCTGTTGTAATTATACATTCCACTAGTCTCCTATACATTCCTATGGTCTCCTGCTTGCTATACAATATGGCAGGGGGCTTGTTCCTCTCAGAGCAAGTATGATATTAAACAGGCTTTTGCTTTTCATGGCTCAGAAGCTGGAATCTAATTTATGCAATGCATGCAAAAGAAAAAAAAAAATGTTATTTTCCAGTGACGACCCAATAAAATCTGCACACCATTTTTTTCAATACAAACAGCCATTGCAGGGCAGTTCATGTATCTTCCCCACCGTTAACATTTCACTTAGAAAGAAATATTTTCTAGGAAACTAATCTAAACTCTTTCCTGCTTTCTCTGGCCTTGTTTTCATTTTTTTTCTCAGCAGCCTATAGCACAGAAAGTGATTTTTCCGTTCACTGCTTACTGCCATCAGCCTTGGCTGTTTTATTGCTTTTTAAAACTTCCTTATTTCAGTACCAGTATAACATAGCTCCTTCAGCAGCAATCACAGGTTCTACACACCTTAGAGGTTTTGTTTTCAGTTGGAATGCCCTTTTTATTCTGCTAGCTGTGTACACTTCACACCACACATTGCCTCTTTCTCGGATGGATCTCTGTGATTTGATTTCCTCTGCTTTACCACTCTTCTTTGTAGCTAGACTAATCTAATGTCAGGTTCTCTTGGTGGAATATTGATTCTGCCATGCTGCTTTGTGACTTTCAAGGGGCTTTGAAGAAATGAGTATGAGCAAAAAAGGGCAACAGAGGAAGTCAGGACTTCCAAATGTTTGGATCCCAAATTGCGAGTTAATGCCATTTTAAGGCAGAAGAGATGGAGCTTCTGCTCCTTATAGGAGGGTCAAGTCTCCATGCTCAGGTTTTAGTATTTGTTATTGAAAGTACGCTTTCAACTCTGTCAGCTTGTCCACATAAATGAGGGCAAAACAAAGACACTTTCCTGTCTTCCTCAATCAGCACTTCCAGCTCCCTCACCTCTTCAGTGTCTGGAGCTTCTAAACAGTCTGATCACGGTAAAAAAAAAAAAAAAAAAAAAAAAAAAAAAAAAAAAGAAGAAAAAAGCTGTTTTTTTAAAGCTGCTTCTAGAAGGTGCTAAAAATCCTAAACTGAGTATCATCAGGTTAGTCTAGTAGCAGCCAATTTCAGCAGGAATTCATCTGCCTGAACAACTAAAGAAAAGTCTTTCTATCACTTTTGCATTAAGAGAGTCACATCCAGGAGCCTTGAAAGTTAAGTTTCTCTCAGACTGACTAATGGGGCCAGTCATTCGGTCCCTCTGCTCCTGATATTTTTGTGGGTTGGCAACTTCTGGGACAGACACAACTTCGAAATAGAAATGGTTGCACACCATGCTCATGACACACTAGTCATATCAACAGATAAACCCCTCTTACCTCCTGCAGTATATCCATGACTAGAAACTTTTACTAATGTCTCTACACAAAGGCCTGTGATACCTGGCACCAGGCATTGAGGTCTCAGATGCAAAGTACAATATATGGAAAATTATACCTTTATTTATGGAAGAGGTTATGCATGGTGATTTTTCCATTTGAATACAATCCCTGAGTGAACTGGAGACCATGTATATAGTGAAAAGTATTCTCCATTGGCAAGTATGTGTTTGGTAGATGTCAAGTTTGTTGAGGTTACAGAGAGGGGCTCTGTGGTGGGTTTGACCTTGGTTGGCTGCCAGGCCCCCACCCACCTGCTCTATCACTCCCACTCCTCAACAGGACAGGAGCAGAAAATAGATGAAAAAAGCTTGTGGGTCAAAATAAAAACAGGGAGATCCCTTACTGATTACTGTCATAGGCAAAACAGACTCGATTTGGGGAAATTAATTTAATTTATTGCCAATTAATAATAGGTCACAAGTCCTGCCAGCAAACCTGCTCCATGGTGGGCTCCTCTCTCCACTGGGCCACAGGTCCTTCCAGGAGCCCGCTCCAGCACGGGCTTCCCACGGGGTCACAGCCTCCTTCGGGCACCCACCTGCTCTGGCATGGGGTCCTCCATGGGCTGCAGGTGGATATCTGCTCCACAGTGGACCTCCACGGGGTAATTTCAAAACCTTTCCACTATTTTTTTCTAAAAAATATACAACTGGAGTTTTATGATCTTAAAATACTACATAGTACTACATACAAAAATCTCATAACTGTAACTATTGTTTTAAAAATAATTGTTCTTTTCTCTTTCCCTCCTTCTCTTAAGGCCATATTGATGAACTTATGCTGTACTTGTAAAGATGAATAAGTCAGCAAGCACAAACAGTTGAACACAATGCTTGAGAAATCTTCTGTACTGTGTACAAGATCCTCAGACCTAACTGGCAGTTGACATTGCCTACATTTTCAGGACAGCATTGTGGCTCCCCATCTACTTCAAGCCTCCTTCTGTACAGAGGGCCATAGGGATGGTGAACAGGTTTTTTTTTTTTCTGAAAGCTAGCTACACCATGCCTGCTAGAAGAGACAATACAGTACTTATTGCAGCAGGATTGGGATACACTGTATAGGTTCAAAGAGAGCCCAGACTCCCCCAGGCTGGAGCTTCTGAACTCAAGTTTTGCAGTGATGTGCAGTGATGTCTGCATAGTGCCGCACAATAGCTTTTAGGCATTATCCCTATACATGCAAACTTAGATATGAGAAATGGTAGAGCCATGGTAGCATGATGTTTTGCTATCAGGTCCTGCTTCCCAGTCTGAGAGGAATATGGCATTAATGCCATTGTCCTGCTTTCAGCAATGAGCTAGTTCCTTTATCAAAACAATACACTGCCACATTGCCATATATTTCTGCTCCCATGGGTATTTTGTTCTATGAGCATGGGAGAAGGAAGAAAAGGAAGTTTCTCAGTAAATCTCCCACATTATTAGGCATATGGAGCAGGAACCCTCCACAACTAGCAGGTGAGTTCTTGTTTCTTTTTCTAGTGATTTACAGCTATCAATTAAAAAAAAAAAAATTCACTTTGTGAGTTGTACTTTGAAATTATTAACGATGTGCCAGTGTGCTAGCAATGCCTTTGAACTGGACTGCCCACTATTTGAATGGTTTTCAGAATTTTTATTTACACTATAGGTAAAATTCCAAACTCTAAAAAGCTTTACAAACTTAAATTTGGTCTTTGCTGGTTTTTTGTGTGGTGGGATGGGAGAAGGAATGGAGAACAGATGCTTTTATAGACAACTCCTGAATTAATGCCTTCTACATGATAATCCGAAAATGCAGGGGACTAAGCTGGAAATCCATTTGGCTCCTTTTCTTTATTCCTTTCTCTATCTGTAAGTTGTATGATTTGTGGATGAATCTGTGGAAAATAGGAACTGGAGGACGTTGGTAGGTATGCTTGCTTTAGGAGGAATATAACATTCCCAGCACAAGAAAACCAAAATTGAAGTCTCACTCTCCGTAAGAAAAAAGCATTATCACTGAACAAGAATGATACAAAAGAACTGGCAGAATTCTACCTACAGAATCTGTCCACAAAATCTGAAATCTGATAAAGTTATTTAGGCTACTCAGAACATGAAAATAGGAGAAAGAACTTTAGAATACAGAACAGATAGTATACAGACAAGTGAAATGTGAAATTGCTAAGTACAAAAAACCCAACAAACTACTTTTCCTTCAACAGTTGAATTAGAAGTCTGTTGGCTTTATCACCTAAGGAAAAGAAGCTGCATATCATTACAGATACATCACTGGAACCTCTACTTAATGCATCACAGTGATGGAAAAAAGGCAAATGACATGTCAGACTGCATAAAAAAATGGCCTGGGGAAGAATATTGCAAAAGTAATGCAATTATGTTGCTAGTTCTACAATACCAAGCACAATTTTTTGAGAAAAATGGCACAGAATTATAGAGGGCTTGAGAGAAGAGCATAATTATTAAGAACACAAAAAAATATTTAAAGGGAGATTGAAAAGAGTAAAATTGTTTCCTTTAGAAAGGAGATTAATAAGAGGAGATGAGAAATAACTATACTAAATAAAGGGAAGTGATAGAAAAGGTAGATGGGGAACTTCTGTTTCTTCTCTCTTGCAATGCAAGAACAAAAAGATATGCTAACAAAACTGAAAGCTGGCAGAATGAAAACTGATAAAATCCATTCCCTACAGCAGATAATTAGACTGTGGAGCAAATACATTGATAGAGGTGCAATTGAGGTCAAGGATTCTGCAATGTTGAATGAAATTTGAATGGTTACATGAATTAATGCCAGCAAGAATTTCAGAAAGAAGATAAAGCCTCAATTTTCAGGGCTAAACCCAGTCTCTAACTTCTAGGAACACATAGAAAGCTCTCAGTACCAGGCTGCTTTATTTTTCATACAAACTGCATTTCTCACTGCTATTCACTGCTACATTCCCACAGTATGGCCAATGGAATTTCTCACATAAGTCTATTTTACAGTGTTGTTCTGATTGCATTTTGGGTCTGTTCACAGTAACATGACAGCATTGCAGATGGTGTAAAAGACTATCTCCAAAAAACAATCCAGTCATCACTTCCATTTTCAAAATCCAGAGATGAGTCATTCCCCTCCCACAGGTAAATGTATTTGTATGAACATCAAGCTCTACAAACTTCTATGTATATGCTCACAGTGAAAAAAAATTACAGCAGAGTCCTTCTCTGTATTGATAAAACTCAGGTTTCAGCCCAACCTTAACCACTCGCAAATTTAGCAAGAGCTCTGTCAAGCAGATGTAGCTCAGAGTACTCAGATGGGTACAACAGTGCAACACAGGATTATGGTAAAGGGGATATAAGAAGAAAAGGTTGGTAAGTGAAGGAATGAGAAAAGGGTTCCTTGGAGACAGGGAGCAGCCATGCAGAGGTTAGCCACAGTTCTTAGAGGACCACAGGATCACAAGATGATTCAGGCAGGGAGGAAGCTCAGGGCTCTCTGGTCCAACCTCTTGCTCACAAGCAGGTTGGCTGTGAGGTCCAACCAGGCTGCTCAGGGTTTCATCCAGTTGGGACTTAAAAACCTCTGAGGACAGAGGCTGCACAACCTCTCTGGGCAACCCGTGCCACTGACAGACTGTCCTCATGGGGAAGAAATGTCTCCCTAGATCCAATCTGACCCTCCCTTGTTTTACTTTATGCTCATTGTCTGTCAGCCTCCCACCCTGCACCACTGTGAAAAGCCTGGCTCCATCTCCTCAATGACCTCCTCGTACACATGGGGGGGTGCTGTTAGGTTCCCCCAAAGCCATCGCTGCTCCAGACTGAACAAGCCCATCTCCCCCAGGCTTTCCTTACAGGACAAGTGCTCCAGTCCCCACCATCTTTGTGGCCCCCCTAGAACTCCCTCCCTCCAGTTTTTCAGTCTGTCTTGTATTGGGGGACCCAGCACTGGATTGGTAGTCTAGATGTCATCTAACAAGTACTGAGTAGAGGGGGATAACCACCCCCTTCAACCTCTGGTTCTGCCCCTGTTCACACAGCCCAGGCTGTTGTTGGCTGTCTTTGCTGCCAGGACTCAGCATGGCTTCACCAAGGGGAATTGATGCTTGACCAACTTGACAAACTTTTATGATGAAATGACTGGTTTGGCAGATGAGGGGAGAGCAGTGGATATTGTCTACCTGAACTTCAGTAAGGCCTTTGACACTGTCTCCCATAAGATCCTCACAGAGAAGCAGTTGATGGGCTGGATAAGCAGACAGTGAGGTGAACTGAAAACTGGCTGCACATCTGGGCCCACAGAGTGGTGATCATGGCATGAAGTCTAGTTGGAGGCCACTAACTAGCAGTGTACCCCAGGGGTCAAGACTGGGTCTAGTCTTGTTTAACATCTTCATTAATGACCTGGATGGTGGCACAGCATGTACCCTTAGCAAGTTTTCTGGTGACACAAAGCTGGAAGGAGTGGTTGATATGCCAGAAGGTTGTGCTGCCATCGAGAGGAACCTCAGCAGGCTGGAGAAATAGGCTGACATGAACCTCATGAAGTTCAACAAGAAGTCCAAAGTCCTGCACTTGGAGAGGAATAACCCCATGGCACCTGTATACACTGGGGGCCACCTACCTGGAAAGCAGGTCTGCAGAAAAGGCACTGCAGGTTCTGGTGGACACCAGGTTGAACATGAGCCAGAAATGGGCCCTTGCTGCAAAGGAGGCTAATGTTATCCTCAGCTGCATTAGACACAATATTGCCAGGAAGGAAGTGATCCTTGCCCTTTTATTCAGCACTGGTGAGGCCACACCTGGAGTGCTGTGACCAGTGCTGAGCTCCTCAGTACAACAGAGAGATGGACATGCTGGAGAGAGTCCAATGAAAGGCTCCCAAGGTGATTAGGGACTGGAGCATCTGACACATGAGAAAAGGCTGAGAGAGCCAGGACTGTTTAGCCTAGAGAAGAGAAGGCTCAGGGGGATCTTATCAATGTGTATCAGTCACCCACCTTGGAGATATTCAAAAGCCATCTGGACATGGTCATGGGCAACTGTTTTTCACCACAAATGCCTGTAAAGGTTTTTCATATCTATTAAGATCAGCTGTACATTAAAATTGTGCAAACATATTATAAAGCAAAATTTTCACAGCTGATTCCATGCTAGTTCTCTTTCTTTTATTTCATTCTTCTTCCAAATTAAGACCTCTATGACTGTGTATTTTTAAATTCAATATACCCCTTCCCTTAGCATTGTTCCAGCTGGTGGAATTCTAAGACATTAGTGCAGTATGTCAATGTTTATTCCTACTAATACAGAAATAATGTACATCTGTGGCACAACAGCTAATATCTACTATACTATTTTCATACAAACTCGTTTTATCCAATATGGTCAGGCCTCTAGCCTTTCTTCAGCTGGAGGAGTGATAAACCTTAAAGTAGTAACAGTTTCCTGAGAGCTGAAAGAATGGTAGCACATGCATTTCACCCCAACCATATGGGAAGATACTGTGAAGTTTCATGTGAGAAGAAATTATAGAGAATGTATCATTAATAGTTATACTTACTAGGGAACTATGTCTGTGCTGTAAAACTCTACAGGATTGCTTAACAACCTGTGAGGAAGAAAAGTGTCCACTATTGTTTACTTCAGTTTTGAAAATGAATTATTTTAAGATGATTATTGCATCTCTGAAAGATACCAGTTATTTTCAGGGCTCTACCATAAAGACTTTATCAGTTTTCTACATGTGAAGACAAGGCTTCTGCCATAGTGGTGCAGACACTCACAGAGAATGTTTGTTAGATAAACTGACTTATTGAGATCTCTGCATAGGTTAATACTCACAAGGGAAATTGAATCTCTCAGACAGGATGATCAGCTGCTGTCTGCTTGGTGATGGGGGTCTGAAAAGGTCATTGCAGCAGCATCTTCAGCTGGGTCAGGTGAGACACCCCAAACTAAAGACATGGGGATTTTTTATATCCAGCTGGGCTACCTGATTGCACCCACACAAGCAAGATGCATTGCTACCGATTTTCTTCAGCTATGTAAAAGCTTTTCCTATCTGAAGTATGTACAAAGTACTTTCCTATGTGACCATTCCTGCATCTGCAGAAACAGATTCTACTGACCATACAGGTGTCCTATTTATGTACAGGTTGGTCAACTCTGCTGTGGGAACAGCCTCAGGGCATCTCTAAGAAGGCCAGAGTCACTACCTGGGATGTTACTGAGCACACCAAGGCAGAGCAGCAGTGTCTATCAGTTGGTCTATGTGCAGCAGCAGCTGCCCAGGGGGAATCTGCAGGGCTGTTCGAAATTCCCCCCAGAGAGCAGCTGACGAAATTGGTCAAACACTTCATAGCGAAGCCAGTAGGAGCTCAGCCAAGCACTTTGTGGCGCATCAGTCCATTGAACCAAACTGGTCCCATGTCTCACCTATGCAGAGACTGGCTGGGGAGTTTCTGGAACCCCACAGGGAACGAGTGACTAAGTGCGCTGGGAGCATGCACAGGCAAATCCCTACTATCAATCACAGTTATAACTACAGGGCAAACTCCAATTTCATTTTTATATCAGACTTACAAGTTAAATTCTGCAACTCTTGCCACAGCAGATATATTTGGTAACCAGAACTTCAAAGGAAGGACTAAGATCAATATCTGAGTCTTTTGTCAGACACAGTCAACTGAATTACTGTAGTTATAGCACAAATTTCACATTTCAGTATTACAATGGTGTTCGGTCCTTCTCAGGATGCTTTGATGTCTCAGGTTCTCTTCAGGTTTATTTTTTAATTTTCCTGTCATGATAAAATGCAGAAAAGATGTGACCCCACCATGAGTCCATTGCTACTGGTCAGAGAATATGTATTTGCTTATGCTGATACAAAGGAAAATCAAATAACTATCTCACACTTTTCATGACAATGTAAAATGCCACTTATTTCCCTGCATAGTAAACCACTGCTTCTTCCCCCTCCACTTTTATTTGCCTTGTGTCTTTTGTTCTATAGCTCATGCATAATTTCACACCTGCATAATTTCTGAAGAACTAGGATTTTGCTTATCAATTTTAAAGATGGACCACTCAAAGAAACATGCAGACAGCCATTTCACAGGCTGAACTGAAGGGTTCTGGGCTGTTTATGCCAGCGGAATTTTCCTTTTTGCAGCCTGCTGGGAAGCCTTGTACTCTTAATAATAATGTTAAAAGACTCACAAAGAAAAAAATCAAGTGTATAAAACCCCATGAGAGATAAGATGAAGAGTACAAAGAATTTAATTCACTAGAGAATCACAAACTGAGAGTGTGTCCTGTGATGAATACCAGGCAGTGTGAAGCAAAGCAGTCTTGTTAGAAAGGGGTCTTGTTCTTCAAGAGTAAGATCGATGTCTGTTTTCTCTATTCATGTCTGTACACTGTACAGACTTGGTGCCCAGTCAGGCACAGCACAGGTTACATGCAAACCTTCCTGATCGGATCCTACCAAGACGCCTGGTAGCAGTTCTTCAGGAAGGCAGTCAACATCCAGACATGGAAGACAAGCTTTCCCTGTGTCTCATGCCACTGGCAAGTAAGTCCTGGTGCACACGCAGTGATGCTGATAGGAAATAGATGGTTGTCAGACTGGAGATTGAAAGGAGACAGATCACTCACAGAAAATGAACAAGGCAGCCTTGCAGTCTCTCCAAAGATTTAATATTACATAGATATAGAGTCAGACATGGGCTATTACCTTCCCTTTATCAGAAGTAAGGTTCATGTTGCTAGAAACAGGCTTCTCCACAGACTGAATACAGGGTGCATCTGTCCATCTCAGTGCTGGAAAATGATATTGCCGCTGGTTCTAGGGGAGGAGTGGTCTGAAGCAGGAAAGTAATACTAGGAAGCAGGGAAGAAAGGATGCTCCAAAAAGCAGCTGTGCTCCCAGAGATCAGCTAACCTGACATCTGCCCAACAGCTTGCTGATATTATACATTGCGTACAAGACCATGCTCTTCAATTTCCAGCTGAGTATGTTTGACGCAGTGATGTTTCTCCAAGGGCTTGTGCCATCTCAAAGAACTGAGTTTACTCCCCCGCATTCAGGGCTATTGCCAAAGGGTGTTAAACGTCTGAGAAGTTTTGGACAGAAAAGTGCAGCCTTTGAGATACTCTCCTGTCTATCAATCTTGTAAAGCTGTCTAGACTGTCCCAGGAGAGGGGGTGGAAATGCAAATCAGATATATGTGTAAATCTAGAAGTGTAAATCAGACTCTATAAGCATGCTTATGCAACGTGGTATAGGGAAAAAATTACACATTACCAAGACAAAACCCCAAGGACCCTCTTGAAGAGCCGGTAAGAAATGAAACTTTCCTTCTTAGGAATTCAATAAATGGCTGAAATCTTCTAGGAGCTGTGTTCAACAGTTTCACAGCTTTGATACAGTGCAGCTAATACCATGCTGAAATAGGATCATGACATACAATAGCAGCAAGCACACCACATGAGGATAGGTCACACCATTGCAAAATAATTTATGCAAGGAGAAGCACTGGCTGGTACCCTGGAGGTAATGATGTTTATTATCTGTGAGCCCATGGTGACAGCAAATGTGCACTGCAATAACTATATCTCACCAACACAGTAGTCACCCACACTGCTGAGGTAGTCATGGTCATTTTATGAATTACAACAAAGTAATATCTGAGGAAAGGTATTAAAGCTGTTAATGTAACAGTGTCTGGTACATGGTTTTAATATTCCATTATTTATTATTTTAGTTTTTTGCAATAAAACCCTGAAACATCATTTCCCTACCAGGGTTTCAGGCTGTGCCTGGGTTTACTCTGGTCCTGCATGGAAGGACAATTAAATGTTCCAGTTTAACACCTGACAGATCTGAGTGCTGTTCCCTGTGTTGAGACCACAGACTGGCCGCATTTTCTTTCTTTTTTTTTTTTTACCAAAGATCCAGTGTCATCTTGCAGTTAAGCTAATGCAGAAATTATCCGGCTGGACAATAGGTTTTGGATTAGCATGTTTATGCGGGTGCTTTCTAGAAAAATTAAATTGAACCTGCAGAGCTCCGTGCCAAAGGCTTTAAACCAAGCCTGGTTTTCTTTCTGTAAGGCATTTTCTACTGAGAAGAGAAATACAGTCTTGATGAAAAATTATTAGATAAGGATTTTTATACAGAGTTATGAAGATCAGACTAAGTGATATGGATTCTCCTGGGGCAAGCATCAATGAGTTTGTCAAAGCATGTTCTGTCTTTGGGCTGTGTTCACATCACCTGCTGCTGCAGCCACTGAGCCAGCCAGGGCTGCTTCTCTGTGTCTGGGCAATGAGCAGGCAGTAAACAGGCAGGGTAAGGAATTGCAAAGAGCCCAGATATGGTTCCCATAGCAGGTAACTTCCCTGCTGGTCTACTGGCAAAGCCAGAGGGAAAAATGAGTCTGTCCTCAAGGCACCAAAACTTCTGACACCTCTTGCTATACGTTAGCAAGTGAATTCATATTCTGGACCTTATTTTGCTTAAGATATTTTTGCCATTATGCAAGTCAGCTCTTTGGACAAGATTTCATGAAGTGCTGCATCAAACTCTCCAAATCACAAGCAAAGCCTTTATAAACCAATTGCCTCTTTGAGACCTCCTAACTTGCCATACCATTTTGAAAGCAGCCAGTTGTGATGGGAATTCTGTTGTCCTCATTTTCTCTTCACATACTGATGTGGTTAGCTCCTCATTGCTCTATTATCTGTGGGGGCTCATGGTATATTACACTTACATTTTTCACTGGCTGAAGCCACATCTGTTTGGATCTTATTCTCTAGCTCTTTTTTCACTTCACCATCTCTTTTTTCAGTCTCTGAGTATGCCAAGAAACCAATCTTTATGTTTTCACCACTGTGAAAATGAATTATCTATGACAAACTTTCTTTGTAGCAGAAATGGTCACCAAATGTGCCAAACTGAAAAAATCTGTGCAGTCATGAGCCATTTAAAAAAAATAATCAGGGTTTGTCTTGGTCTGATTTTTCAGTAAATAATCAAGAAGTCAACATTTAAATAATAATAAAAATAATGTCTATATTTGCTGGAAGTTGCTGCAGAGAAATTTGAAGAAAATTCAGCTCAACCCAATCAGCACCATGCACAGAAAAGAAAAAAAAATTAAATTATGAACAGCATTTTTCTGTGTGACATGGCAAATAAAGCTGCATTAAAAAATAATTAATCTGCACAAAAGATAAAAGCACCGGTTTCCTTTCAGCAGGAGGGCAGCCTTCCCTGTCTTTATGTCATCCTCCCCGTTACTTTTCCTCAGTCTGATGTGAGTATGGAATAGTCTCCTCGTGGAACAGGCTTTTTCTCACTTACTGCCTGTACTTTTCCTTGTCACCTGTTTGCTTTCCTAACCTCTGCAGTAGATGCTATTAAAATAGTTCTGTACACTTTAACCTTGGTTAATTGAATCTTTCTCTCCTTTTTTTTCACTATTTTGTTTTTGTAGCCTTCGCATAAATACTTACTTCTTACCACATTTCTCCACCACATTTCTCCTTCTAAGACCATTTTCTTCTAGGTCCAATCCTCCATTTACACCATACCATCTACTGAGGTGTGTGCGGAGGGAGGAGGAATTTGCAAGCATGCCTAAAGTGCAATCAGTGAGTCATTTTACTTGTCTATTCATTTCTGAGTGAGATCCCATATTTTTCAAAATTTACTACATTAGACCCTAATTAAGAAATTAAGTTCCCAACTGTACTGAGTGACACTGAAAATTGCGGCACACAGATTGAAGAAGGAATGCATTTTCATGGCATTAATTATTTACATAAGGGAAGAAAATGAACAAAGGTACTGCCATGATTAGTGCAGAAAAGTTCTCACTGGGCAGTGAGATGGGCAGTGAGCTGAGCCGCCTGCACTCATTAAAAACAGAGTTTGTAAAGAATATCTTGCACTTTTCATGCGTGAATAGTAGTGAAATCCACCACTGTGTTTTGCAGTGACCTCTGCATAGTAGCTCCTTGAATCCTTTTTAATCAAATGAATGCTGTAGTGTTAACCATTTATTAAAGAGGCGGGACAGTGGAGTGAAAAGTGGCTTTCAGGAGAAAATGGTTTGGCTTTATCTCAGTATTTATTTTAAAGGATTGCTTTTGTACCCAGGAGGAGCAGCACAGCAGAGTGCTCCCTGGGAGCAGGTGAGCCATTGTGTTGCCTCTGCTCCTCTGGCGTTGCTCACCTGTCCTGTTGGTATGTGCTGCAATGTCCTTGAGGTCCTTCCAAAGCCTCAACAGGTCTCTGGGGCCTGTGGGGCTCGGGTCTCTGATGGGCTTTCTGGGCAGCCACGCATGAACAGCTTTGCTGGGTCAGCCTGAAGGTTCATGTGGGCAGTAATGCTGTGTGCACAGCAGAATAAGGTTTGAAAGAAAAATCAGTGTTTTATGCAAGCACATGCCTATCCTGACTTATTTCTGTGATACATGATCTTTGCTATAATGCCCAGGAAGAGGCATCAAAATGGAAAGGGAAGATGAAGTGCTAACCAGTCTCAGCATCCTTCATGTAGTGTTTGGAAATGCACAAGAAACCACAGCAGCTGTGGCAATTAAAACTCTCTTAAAAGAAGTATGAAACTTATTTTTAAAGTGAATTGGGTGGTTTAAGCATCATAAGTTCTCTCTTTTGGGGCTGCTCCACACCTCAAAATATTGTAAAGAGCCCTAAACCAGATAAATAAAGAAGAAAAACATAAATCCAGCTGGTCCCCTGATGTAGAAACAAGCACTAGCCACAGCCCACCACTGCCACAGGGAAATGAGAGCCTGAGTGGGGACTGCCACAGCTTGCTGCCTACCCCCTCTCTGGGGCGAAGTTATAACCACATCACTGGCTTTAACATTCTGTAGGGGATTTATCTTCTTTGATGCTGATCACTCTTTCACTTTCTCATACTACCGACCACCTCCTCCTTCACCATGCCACACAGAGAAGCCTGCCCTTGCCATGTAAATGTATGGCAACATGCAGTGAAGCCACCCATCAGTAGGTGAACACTGTGTGCGGCCATTAACAAAGGCTCCCATTGGCGATGAGCTGGTCATTTTTAAGATTCAGCAAGCATTTTCTCTTGCAGGCTTTGTTCTGCAAGGAAACTGCCATGTCCTCAGGGATGGGGGTATTGATTGAATGGAGTTGCCAGCCGTTACAAAGCCAGAAGAGCCTTGGCATCGCCTGTTTTAGAAAAGGTGACATGACACCATTCATGCTGCAAATACCCCACAGGCTTGGCTGAAGGCAGCTGCTTGTATTCCTTTGCAACAGTCTGCCCTCACAGCAGCTCATGGCATAAGCAGCGATGCTGAAACCTTCCTGCAATCACACTACATCTGCCGCATTTCTTCAGCCACTCTTACCCTGAGGCTGCAAGCAGGAGGCTGATGGGCTCACTCACCCTTTCTGTGGAGGTGCTGCCTCAGCAGGCAAGTGACTCTAGGCACTGCAGTCACTAGAGCAGCACCATCTGTGCCATACCGACATGTTACTCGTGGTCAGGAAAATGCTTCGGGTGGTGCAAAAAGAGTTGTGTTCTCTGCTTCCAAATCACCTTGTGAAACCATTGCAATTCATTCACTACTTCAATGTGATGTGTGACGATGAACAGTGGTTACCACAAAGATACACTCCAGTGGCGAGACGGGGAGACAGCACTTTGCAAACCAGCGGCACTTATGCCTGCGCCCTCCACCTGGTTGTGGCTGCTGGACACCATACAGGGATGGTGACCCCTAATGCCATGATCTCTCTGGGTCTCTGCAATATTAACACTTAAGCATGGTGACTCGTGGGGCTGACCAAAGCCCATTATGCAGTCTCCACCAGGAATGTCCTAGTCAGATTAGTAGTATGGGAAAACCTTGTGTGGCTTTTTTAACAATTTTCAGACAATGAATTTATTAAAGGACTAGTTAAGCTTTTATAAATTATGCTAAAGCTAAATATGCCATCCTTCTCTGACTACTATATATTTGCCTCAAGAAACTGTAATTAAGACAATATTGATTTACCACACACTTCCAGTATCACGGATCAGTTATGCCACTGACATTTTCCCAAGCTCCTTTTGACCTGGAGCATGCAGCAAATACTCAGCCAAGTTTCACAGTTAATCTATATTACAGTTCCTGGAGGTAGTTATCTGCTATATACAATTAAAATTGATTTGGTCTTGATTTTCCAGAGTTTCTGAGAAATTCATAGCTTTTTCTGAGATAGAGAAGATTTTTGTTTGATTCCAATATAAAATAAATCTGAGCCTAAATCAAAGAATGATCCTTCCTTTTTCTACCAATAATCTTCTCTTTACTGGCAGAAAAAAAATGTCTTCCTCCCTTGAATGCCAGCACAGACATCAAGAGATAATTCTTTCCTCCTTATAAACTACAGTCTCCAATGTTCAAGTTAATTTTAAACCCCTGCTTATCCTGGAATTCAAGAGTATTATTATTATTATTACTGCTGTTGATGGGGTTTCAGCAGCAGATTTATATAATGGGCTGCAATATTATTCTTTCATGATTTAAACAGAAGACTTCTGAACAGTTTTCTCCAGATAACAGCAGCATCTCTCTTTTTCTTTTGCCCTTAGGAAGTCCTACCTAGCCTAGCTTATACTCCATCTCCTTCTTCCATCTTCCATTTTTCACTAGACTGCTATTTCAGATGGATTTGTGCTCATTTCAGTTTGAGCTCAGTTCTAGATTCTACCTTAAGCCTGATTTCATGCATCTTTCTTGGAAGACATCATTACTCAGCCATGTACTGCTTTGTTCATAGACCTAATCAGCAATAAAGCAAGCCTTGTATGTAATACAACACACACGAATTTAAATTTGACACATTTGCATGTTTGCATTGCATAGCCAAAATTTACTGTGTAGGCTTCTCAAAGACTTCAGCCATCCCAGTGTTTTCTAAAGTCCTTTGAAATGGAGATATTTAGTATTTGTACTGCCCATGGCTTCAGTATACTGAAGATTATATAAATGAAGACCCGAAACTCTTCCATGGACAACTTACTGCTTATGTACCACTTGTAAGAATATCTCATTTGGAAATAATGCTGTTGAAAAAATACAGAATAAGAGCAAAATACAGCTCAGCTCGATAATATGCTTACAAAAACAAAAGCTTAACATAACCTGTAAAAATACAAGTGTCCATGTCATGCACAACATGACAGCTGCAGTTTTGAACACAGTCAAAGATCTTAATGGGAAGTCTCTTGTTCATCATAATAGCCAGGTGCAATATATTAAGTCCTTATGAAACATCCTTTTACAAATACTGTCAGCTGACC
This sequence comes from Haliaeetus albicilla, assembly GCF_947461875.1. Lineage (NCBI taxonomy): Eukaryota > Metazoa > Chordata > Aves > Accipitriformes > Accipitridae > Haliaeetus > Haliaeetus albicilla. Next base: position 10,950,293 of record NC_091502.1, on the reverse strand, counting down.
ACAAGTTTGTAATGAAGGAGGCAACTCAAGAGTATGGAAGGGGTGATCAGCCTGTGATCTATAAAGGTATTAATACAAGAGGAAGATGTGGCTCTGACTCCAAACTGGGTGCTCTCACCTCGGATGGTGACATTTCTATTGCTGGAGAAGAAGCAGTGTGAAGTTTCAGTGCATTTTCCCACTGCAATGAGCATTTTTGAATGTTTCTCTGTGTTAGTGAGAGTGATGGAGAAGCTCTGAGTCCATTTAGGGGAAGAATCTATTAGAGTCTGGGATATCTAGCACAAGATGTCTTGTTAGTATTCTGATAATAGAGTGCTTAGTAATGTAAATGGAAAATTGAATCAACATCTCTAACACTCTGCTGTCTTCAGACCTGAAAGAACTGGATGGGCCAGAAATTGTAAATGCATCCGGCACTCAAGAAAGAGAGGTGAGAAATGAAGTTAAGCACTTTGTCATAACTCATTATCCAGCTTAGCATTTCCCAAGGCAAATACCTGACAGGAAAGAAAAAGCAAAGAAAGAAATAAATATGTAATATTCAGTCCTAAAACTGGGAAGAAGTATTTATAGGTGTATTGGAACAAGTAAATAACATCAGTAACAACCTGTATGACCTGCCCTGTAACGACTCAGGTGTGTGACAACAGGTCTACTTCTTACCTGACACATCACCAGGCTGCTGTCACTACGGAGGGACCATCTAAGGTTTATGAAACTCAGAGCTGAGCAGCCACATGCTGCCAGTCACAGGACTTTCTGACAGGAAACTGAACATTGCCGATAATATAATCAAGAGTCTTTTTGGCTGAAGAGCACTGCACTCAGCTTCCCATACCACTACGAGTATTTCTGAATACCACCGTTTTCATGTGCAGCGTAATAAACTCTGACAGACTGACAACTGAAATAAAAGCAGTATTTGTTCTTTCTCTGCTACCATAGGACAAGCAGTCTGTCTGGATCTGTGCACTGCAGGATTATATTGATTTTCTGCAAGTAATTACAATAAAGCACATTATACAAGAAATAACAGCCAGAGCAAGGGACTACTATTAGCAGAAATAACTGACATGGCAGGAAAAAATGCAAATTATGTCTATTTCCATGGACTTAAGGAGACATTTTCAGGGTCAAATGAAATAAATCAAATCACAGTTCTGTTTTGCTTGCTCGTACAAGTACTCAAATCACTGTATTACCGTGTCAGGTACATTATTCAAACTTCTTTTAATATTTCTCTGGACCATATGCAAAGCTTTATTTTATCATTTTGAATGTACTCCAGTAAAAGAAATCTTGTACACTGATAAAAAGAAGACCTCTGATCTTAGTCTGGTTAGCTAGTTTTCCCTTCAAACAGTGTGATGTTTTTGTCAGGCAGGGAAATCAATGA